>NC_055992.1:57129798-57754798 GCF_018446385.1 Zingiber officinale | reverse complement strand
ATTTGGAAGGCTAAAATAGAGCAATCTCTGCTCTAGCAATGATAAAAGGCATAACCAAGAAGCTGGAGACAGCTTTGTCCATGCAAATTGGCATGACCAAGCTATCTTACCAGAGCCAATTTGGCTCTGGCCATGCCAAAAGGCACGACCAGATGCCCAGGGAGAGGATTGGCCGTTCCTTTAAGCATGGCCACCCCATGCCTCAACTCTATAAAAAGGGCATCTCATCTCCTTCCAAGGTGAGCATGGAGGGGGGAATGGGAGGAGACCATCTAGGTCAAATCCTTACATCCGGAGGCATTATCTAGGTGATTCGAGGTCGTTCTGCTGCTCCATCCTCGTCGGTACACCAAGATCTACATCCAAAGGCTTTACTCGACATCAAAGGATAAGATTTCCTCCTCCTTCTCTTGGTTTTTTATTATTATGAGTCTTTGGATTGTATTTCTAGCTATTATGGAGTAGATTTAAACCATTCTAGGATGTAGGAAGTAATTGTAATGTGTGGATGTTATAAACTCTATGAATTACCAATTTCCTTTTTTGATGAAGCTTGTATGCATATGTTCTGTTCGATGAAATACTTGTAAAAAGGCTTTCTTTATGGATATGAATTTATCTATCTAGATTATATTTCTATATACGTAGATCACATTTCTATAATAGATATATTGCTGTGTGTCTAAATCTGAGCATGAACCTAAATTTTCATTGAGTAGATGCATGAATTATTGCCTCTTTTGAGTGTACATTCTAATATAGCTTGGCATAGCCTTAGGATACTTGTTTAACATTGAGTATCTAAGGTAACTATCCTTCTATATGGAATGTAACCTCCTAAGGAAGAACAATTCTATGTATGGATAAATCTATCACTATATCTCATGAGCTTTCCCTAATCATATGCTACACAAGTGACCTACGTAATCTAGAGACGAAAACCCAGGGGAGACAGGAGGTCATCTACTAAAAACCCGGACTCTCTAAATTACTTATTCACTCAATGGCATACTTGGTTACTAGCAGGAGAAGTACTATGATATACCATCACAACATGGTATTCGGTAGTAATTTAGATAGTCCTGCAATCATATAAGTAGAGAACTAGGGAAGGGCAAATTCATAGCATAACCTTCACCATTACAATAAAACCAATGACCTATAACATTCACTGAACTAAGGACTACCTCAATTTACTTTCTTTTACTTTCACATTTTAGTTGAAAATCTCAAAACAAACACTTATCAATTTTTTGTATCTAAATTCAAAGTGAAAAACCAACTAGTATTTAATCTTTAGTCCTTGTGGGATCGACTTATAAATTGTATTACTTGACAACGACCATGCGTTTGCAGTTATTGCACATCAAATACCATGTATCGCTATAAGCAAATGATTGTGTTGCTGGCTCGGAGTGTACGACCAGCTCTAGGTATCTAGAGGATGAGGGTTAATGGTTCTTCTCAGGGTTTGGGGCATGCATGGCCATGCCTCCAAATCCCAATTTTGAAGATCAAGCTGTGCTAAATGGCATGACCCAGAAGGCTAAAATAGAGCAGTCTTTGCTCTGGCCATGCCAAAAGGTACGACCAAGAAGCCAGAGATAGTTTTGGCCATGCCAATTTGCACGACCAAGCTATCTTGTTAGAGCTAATTTGGCTCTAGCCATGTCAAAAGGCATGACCAAATTCCCAAGGAGCAGATTGGTTGTGCCTTTAGGTGCCTCACCTCTATAAAAGGGCATCTCATCTCCTTCCAAGGGGAGCTTGGAGGGGGGAACGGGAGGAGACTATCTAGGTTAAATCCTTACATCTAGAGGCATCATCTAGATGATCCGAGGCTATTCTGTTGCTCTATCCTCGTTGGCATGCCAAGATCTGCATCCAAAGGTTTCACTCAACATCAAACGATAAGATTTCCTCCTCCTTCTCTTGTATTTCTGTTATTATGAGTCTTTGAATTGCATTTCTAACTATTATGGAGTAGATTTAAACTATTCTAAGATGTAGAAAGTAATTATAATTTGTGGATGTTGTAAACTCTATTGAATTATCAATTTCCTTATTTGATGAAGCTTGTATGCATATGTTCTGTTCGATGAAATGCTTGTAAGAAGACTTTCTTTATGGACATGAATTTATCTATCTAGATTGTATTTCTATATATGTAGATCACATTTCTATAATAGATACATTGTTGCGTGTCTAAATTTGAGCATGAGCTTAAATTTTTATTGAGTAGATGCATGAATTGTTGTCTCTTTTGATTGTACATTCTGATATAGTTCAGCATGGCCTTATGATACTTGTTTAATGTTGAGTATCTAAGGTAACAATCCTTCTATATGGAAAGTAACCTCCTAAGGGAGAATAATTCTATGTATAGATAAATCTATCACTAGACCTCATAGGTTTTCCCTAATCATATGCTACGCAAGTGACCTACGTAATCTAGAGATGTAAACCCGAGGGAGACCTTGTGACAGGAGGATCTATTGAAAATCTGAACTCTCTAAGTTATTTCTTCACTTGATAACATACTTGGTTACTGGCAGGGAAAGTACTCTGATACACTGTAATGGGGTGGTATTTGGTAGTAATTTAGATTGTTCTGCAATCATATAAGTAGAGAACTAGGGAAGGACAAATTCATAGCACAACATTCACCATTACAATGAAAATAATGACCTAGAATATTCACTGAACTAAGGACTGCCTCAATTTACTTTCTTTTACTTTCACATTTTAGTTGAAAATCTCAAAATAAACACTTATTAATTTTTTCTATCTAAATTTGAAGTATAAAACCAGCAAGTATTTAATCTTTAGTCCTTGTGGGATCGACTTATAAATTTTATTACTTGACTACAACCATACATTTGTGGTTATTGCATATCAAATACCCCATATCACCATAAGCAAATGAATGTGTTGCTGGTTCAAAGTGTATGACTGGCTCTAGGTATCTAGAGGATGAGGGTTGATGGTTCTCCTCAGGGCTTGGGGCATGCTCAGCAGCTAAGTCCTTAATGACCCAATTGATCGGGATTGTAGGTCGGTTGGGTTTGGTAGACGGAGAGGAAATCAATTCCTCCTTAAGAAACCATACCCATTTTCTTTTTGACAAATCATTTTCATTGTCAAACAAGTGTCTAGGTCTATCCTATTATTACCATGTAGAATTTTTAGACCATATAAATCGCATCCTAGGTTTAAGGTAATATTTGTAATTAACCCACCAACAATTATTATCCCCAAGGAGGTTTTTCTCAATCTTACTAAAGTTTGGAGAAAGTAGAAACTTGAATCAAAATTAACTTTGTTCAAAACATTGCCCTAAAATAATAAAGTTCCACCTTCCTAACTACCCCATTACTCTCACCTCTACCGAAGATGGTTTTACTCATGACTTGATGGAGGTAACGGAAGACTAGTTTTGAAGAGAGGAGACTTTAGAGCAAGATGGATTATGGGATTCAACAAGATCTATCAGTACAGTCCAAAATGAGTTGCTATTAAACAGAAAATTAAACTTAGGAGATCCCCATCAGGACAAACTAAAACTGTTATTAAAGACATAGAGAGACCATTGGTAATCATGATTCATTAAATGAAAGCTAATCTTTTCATCTTGATCATCTTTCAAAGAAAAATTAGTCTCTAACAAACTTAAAATTTCTAGGACAAAGCTAAGATAAGTAGGATGGTTTGTATTCATCAAATTGTTCCAACCGAGGTTGCTAATCCCTATACTTTCTATAATATAAGGATTAGGATATCTAGTATAAACTAGTTTTTGGATAACAAGAACATCGAATCTAGATTATTTCCCTTCATTTCTAAAAAAAATACCCAAAGAATTCTTGATATATTTATCATGTGCTTGTTTTTTTTTTCCTTTGTCGGATGCCTTGGCCTTCCCTTTTTGGAGGCCTTTCCTTTCCCCTTGTCCTTGTTGAGGTCCTCACCCCCTTCACTTGATTCACCACTCCTTCAGAGCCTTTTTAAGATATTAGACATGATATCTCAAATCTAGAGGAGAAAGATAAACTTAGGAAAGAAGAGAAGAAGAGTAAGAGATCACTTTGAAGGAAGGGGAGAGATCTTTGAGAGGGGAAGGAGAAGAAGAAGGATCGATTATTGTGGCAAATTGAGGTGGGTAGAAGAGAGGGGATGTGTAGATCTTGGGTTAGGGGATGGAAGAAAACTTAGATCTACCCTTGAAAGGAGTATATCTTGGCTTTAGAAGGTAGATCTTGCTCAAGGTGGAAGAAGGGAAGGTTTTAGGAGGAGACTTGGAGGAGGAGAAGAAGTGAAGAAGAAGAAAAGGGGTGGGGGGCTTTCTTTCATGATTGTACCCTATGGTGGCATGGCTGTGTTTGGGGCTAAATAGCCTTGAAGAAGTTGAACTGGCATAATTGTATTTGGACACACGGCCGTGCCGTGCACCTTTTTAGGTACATGGGAAATTTTTTTTACTTGGGCATGGTGTAGCCTTGTCTCCTCCTAGGCTTAAGGGCACAACCGTGTGGAATGGCATGACCTCTACATGTGTCTTGCTGAGCTATGGGGCACGATCATGTTTGGCGGGCACGACCATGTTTAGAGGGCACACCCATGTCATGGATTTTGTCTGCTACCATTTGTGCTTCTACATGGTCATGCCCATAGGCACAGCTTTAGCTAGAATAGGGATAGGATTATGCCTAGTAGGCACGACCCCTGCTCTTTTCCAGCACTAGCTTTCTTCATTTTCCTTCCCAAATGCCTCCATGCCCATGTAGGAGTCAATGGCTAGCTCGTCGATGCTGACAATCATGAAAATGAAAATTAAAGTCAAATTAAACTCTAGAACAAGAAAAGATAACAAGAAAAGACAACAAACTAAAGGAACCCTTAGATTGCTTTCCAAGAAGAGCTCGTTTAAGGTCATGAGATTGACCCCTTGGCTCAACTGAGAGCCTTTTTCTTCAAGGGGAGATGCTTCCCTTCATTATGGAAAAATGTTTCTGTCCCTTCCTTCATCCGTGCATGTGCTGAGATGATGTATTTTTTTATTTTGAGTGTGGGGTCGTCTCTCTTTACTCACTGACTTGATGCTTCATCTGGTAGTCTTTCAATGGGGTGGTGTCCATTTCCTTTTGGTTGGAGCCCATCCAACCTGTAACAAAAACTTTCTACATCAAAAGATTGATTAGAGGCTGTAGAGAAGTCAAATTCTACTTTATTCACTCCAACAACTAAAGACAGTTTATGGTTCTTGACATTAATAATAGCCTTGACTACAGAAAAGAAAGGCCTACCAAGTATCAAGGGGATTTTTGGGTCTTCTTCCATGTCTAAGACCACAAAGTCTATAGGAAAAATGAAACTCCCTACCTCCATTGGGACATCCTCAATTATACTCATACGATATCTATTAGTTGCTACTCAGAATACCATTCTAGTTCTCCTGTACAAAAAATTTGTACAAACATAGAACTTAACCTAGCTACCCATGTGTTCTACTGAAGTTAAACTTAGATTGCAAACAATGCTTAACATTATTAATCCAAGTTGCTCTTCAGAAGTTAAACTTGGATTGGAAACGATACTTAATATTTTTACTCCAAGTTTAACCGATGTGATCTTCCTAAGTTAAACCATATTACAGAAGTTAATTAAATATCTATTTCAAAGATCTGCTTCTAGGTTAAACATGGCGAGGCACTAGGCCTTCTTGGGTATGGGATCATCCACCACTTCCTAGACAAAGTCTTTCAAAGAAATCAGATATTTAACTTCTTACAGTAAACAAGTTTAACTACAGAGACCTCAATGGAAGCACAATATCAAAACATGAAATCGAAACACAAAATTGATAACAAAAATGATAGCATAAAATCAATAGCCTCTTGTGTTTGGTTTTTCAAAATCTATACAAAGAACATGAGCTAGTTATGATGCAGAAACAAATAACTAGTTATACCTTTCTTTTTAGCTAAAGACCTCTTGACCTTCTGTTGTATTCCTCTCCTCCTCTTGGGCGTCGTGTAGGCAATGAAATACCAAGATAGAATCCACTCGAACCACTTCTTCTCCTCCAAGCAAACCGAGCCACCAAGGGATGCCAAAATAGGAAATTTTCTCTCTTCTTCTCCCTCTTCAAGTAACCGGCCAACTATGTGCTCCTTTTCCTTTTCTTCTTCTTCTCCAAGCTCTGGCCACTATGAGTAGATGAGGTGCCGGCCCTAGAGAGAAGAAAGGGAGGATGAAGAAAGGGTGTCGCTGGCCACAAGAGAAAGAAACCAAGGAGAAAGATGAGAAGGAAGGGCCGACCACACCAAGGAAAAGAGAGAAGCTAAGACAGATCAATTCCTCTTCATAAGGCAACCTCTACCTCTCTTTTATAATCCTTGGTCATGGAAAAAAGGAAACTTTTAAACATAATTAAAACTTCCTTATTTGTGGCCTCTTTAAAAAGAAATTTTAATAACAATTAAAATCTCTCTCTTTTAAATTTCTTATTGTACATGGTAATAAAGAAAAGTTTTAAAATTAATCTCTCTCTTTTAAAACAAGTAGACAACTACAAAAGAGGAAAAATTAATTAAAACTTCTTCTTTTAAATCATGGTTACAAAAAAGGAAAGTTTTATCAAAAATTAAAATCTCTCTTTTAAACATTATAGATAACTACAAATAAGGAAAGATTTTCACAAAATTAAAATCTCTCTTTAATCTTTTGTAGATAGCTATAAAAGGAAAGATTTTAAAATTTAAAACTCTCTTTTAAAAAACCATGAGGATGGCTATAAAAGGAAAATTAAAATCTTTCTTTTAACCATTGTAGATAACTATAAAAAAGGAAAGATTTTAACAAAATAAAATCTCTCTTTTAACCATTGTAGATAACTGTAAATAAGGAAAGATTTTAACAAAATTTTGTTTTAAAAGCAAAACTTCCTTTTCCTTTTCTAGTGGCGTGCCCCTTAGCTTGGGCACCAAGCTTGGTCGACGACCTCTTGGCTTCCAAGCCTATGCTCGGCCGACCCCCTTGCACCAAGCAAGGATGTGGCCAACCCATTACTTGGATAAGAAATGGACTTTATGGATACAAGGATTTATAAAGGCTACAACAGGGACCGAGAGGAGAAATTGGTTTTGGTCTCCCGATGAGCTTGAGCTTCCTGTGTTCGCCCCGAACACCCAACTTAAGTTCATCAATAATAACTCATACCACTAAAGAGTTGTTATTGAACTACCGCACCAATCACATATTACATTCTGGGCTCCTTCTTATTATGAGTGTGTTAGTCTCCCTATGTTTAAGATATCAAATGCCCATTAATTAAATGAGTTACTGACAACTCACTTAATTAATATCTAGCTCCAAGACTAGTACCACTCAACTTTATTATCATGTCGGACTAAGTCCACCTGTAGAGTTTACATGATAATCCTTATGAGCTCCTCAAGGGGATATCATCAACCTAGATTACTAGGACACAGTTTCATTCTATAATCAACAACACACCATATAAATAATATCATTTTCCAACTTATCGGGCCTATTGATTTAACGAACTAAATCTTACCCTTTGATAAATTAAAGAAATAAATATTAAGTATACGTGCTTGTTATTATATCGTGATTAAGAATACGCACTTCCATAATAACAGAGATTTTATTTTTTTTATGTAGTCAGTCTAAAAAGAAACTACCTCAAATGGTCCTGCTCATTACACTCATAGTGTACTAGTGTAATTTTATAGTCAAGATAAACTAATACCAAATTACACTATAACCACTCTAATGATTTGTCACATTCCATCTTGGTTGTGAGCTACAATTTATAATTTATAAAAACTGATAACACGATCTTCTGTGTGTCACCACACACCATGTTATCTACAATATAAATTAAATGGACAACTACACTTAGCATAAATGTAGACATTTGACCAGTGCGATTTTTATTTCTAAATAAATATTTATACAAAAAGTTAGGCTTTTAGTATATATTCCAACAGTATCTACATGAGTGGTCTTCTAGTTGCAGTGCCATGGTAGTTAATTTCAAGTTATTAAAACCTAGCTCTTACAAACTAAATAAGGAATGAGACTTACACTTGCACCCAAATCACAAAAAGCCTTACTAAACTTGATGGTATCAACTTGCATAGTATGAAAAAAACTCTCGGGTTCTTTGAGTTTTGGTGGTAGTGTGTTGAGCAATATAGCACTACACTCTTCAGTTAAAACAATAGTCTCATTTCTGTTCCTCTTATGCTTGTTGAAGATGATGCCCTTCATAAACTTCACAAACTTTGGCATTTGGTGCAAGACATCCATGAGAGGGATCTCAATGCAAAGTACTTTGATCTTCTCAAGAAAATTTTCAAATTCTTCATCCTTCTTAGCTTTCGCAATTCGTTGGGGGAAAGGAATTGCTAGAATATTTCTTTGTGGTGAAGGATCTTCAATCTCCACCTTTTCTTGAGCAAGAATAGTGTTAGAGGAGGATGGAGAAGACTCTTTAATTAGTTCAATTCCTTTCTAAGCAATCTCTTGGGGCTTTCCCAAGGTCTTAGTGCTGGCAAAGAATTTAGCTAGGCCTTTTCCCTATCCCTCAAAGAAAATCCAAATAAAAGTAGTCCGACAACTTCAGAAGCAAATCCATTTATCTTCAGTGTGCTACAGATTCCATAGAATGTTTCCAAGTGTTGGTTTGGATCTTCTGTGGGTCCACCCCAAATTGGTGTTGCTACACCATAGAAATAAATGTTGGCTTAATTTTAAAATTATTAGCCTCTACAGATGGTATGGTGATGCTAAACCTGAGACCTCTTGCATAAGGTACGACATAATCTTTTAGAGGTTGTTGGCCATGGTTCTTTGTACTTGCTCTTCTTCTACTTGTCTCTGTAGATTTCTTTTTCTTCTAAATGTTCTATCAATCTCATAATCAATAGACAACAAATTCCCTACAGTAATTAGTCTTCGAATAAAAGAGCAAGAGTGAAATTTGTTTTTGTTTACAAAAAATAAATGCAGAATTTAAATATAGAAATTAAAATGCAAGAATAAAAGGAAAAAATTACAAGTTATGTACAAAAAGAAAAAAGTGCATAAATTATTAAAAAAAAAGGTGTCTAGATTAACTTAAACGATAATCAACTAATGTTGCTCAAAAACAATCCCCAGTAATAGGGCCAAAAATTTGTTCATCAAAATCTGTAAGTGCACGGAAATGTCATTAAGTAATAAAAGATATCAATCCTCAGAGACTGTTGAATAAGCACTAGTGAATTTGTAAAGCAAATTATCTAGATGGTCAAAGTGTTGAAAGGTTTGTGCACTAGGAGAGAGAGAGAGAGAGAGAGAGAGAGAATAGATCTATAAAGTGATTAAAGTTGTGTGAGAAAGGCTAACTTGGGAAGGTAGTTTTAGGATTTTGTTTCATTGAAATGCTCGTTGATATAACATGCATAGCAATCCCCCATCCTCTATGTGCATGCTTCATAGCAAGTATAACTAAATACTGACATTACCCTATGACGGTCACCCTTGAGTGTCTCCCCCTTTCCATTCAATGCTATTAAGTAGACATGGTAATGTAGAAAGATCTATTAAAGGGATACCCTCTATCACTCAAGGTCCCCTGGTCATATAACCTAAATTACATAACTCACTTCCTAGCATAGAATTAGGAAAAATCCATTGAGCACTAATTAAGTCCTTCCTTATATAGAATTAGCCTCTATTTCAAGGCAATGCTCAAGATGTCTGATTAAAGAGATACCCTTTGTCACTAAGGGCCCCCGATCATACAATCTCAAGCATTCCCTCTACGTGGTGACTGATCTATACATCCATTTAACCAAACAACACATACAAGATATTAAACTTTACACACATATTCAATCGAATAAGAACAAGGCCTAAACAAGTCATAGAAATAAGAAATTGACAAATCCATAGAGTTTATATCAAATACACAATTAAATTATTCCATATGCCCTTGAACAAGAAGAATCTAATCCATAGCAGAGGAAATAAAACCCAAAGACATAAAGAAAGGTAAGTTTCAACTCAAAACTAGAAGTAAGGAAGAAGAAAACTTAGCCAATTGGAGATTGGGTCTTTGGGAGCAAATTCACACTGTTGAAGAGGTTGGGATGATGGAAGTGACCACAGATGGTTGAGAAGTTGCCAAAAAATAGAGTGGAATAACCCAAGTAGGTTTCCCCGAAGGGAGAAAACTTTCTCCTCAAGAAAAGGGGACATTTTATAGGTGGGGGACACGACCACCCTGCCTATCTGCACACATGGCCATGCCTCATGACACAAGCAGGGTGTGCAATGGCTCTAGAAATGCAGCATGACCATTCCTTATGGCATGCTAGGCCATGTGACTCGCTAAGTGGAGGGGGCATGACCATGCCTCTAGGCATGGCACGGATGTGTGTTCGGGCCTAAGGACTAGCACAACCGTGCCTCTGGGCACGGTCTTGCCTGTGTGGAACTCTGAGGGAGAGGCATGATCATACCTCAAGGCACAATCTGCCCATGTTGATTTCTGAAGGAGGTTGTACCATGCATTCTTTATCTATTTTCACTCTATATCACATTTTTTCAATGAAAATAAGGCAAGAGAAGATCTCTAAATCAAATAAGTAATCATGTTGATAAAATGGAGTGTGGTAATATAAATCACATTAGATCAAAAGTGCTAGAGGGGGGTAAATAGCGCTCGTGGTTTTTCACATTTTTCATAGCGGAATAAAGATACTAAGAAAAGAAGATAAATACTAACACTTTTCTTTTATTTGATTCGGAGCCTATGATGACTCTTTTTCCAAGGCCTGTGATCATTGATTACTTTCATTGGGCAATCAACTAATAATTTAAAGTATTACAAGAGAGATCTCAATTATAATTTAAGTGCAAATATATAAATTTTACCGACAACTAAGATTTGGAGATTCAGGCTTTCAGTAAATGGAGCAGTCTTATGGCATCGTCGAGTTGTTTTTGGAGCAGTGTACAAGAGTGAAAGTCGTTTGAATTAATGTTCTCAAGGTGTTGGTCGAACCCTCCTTTTATAGCCCCATCCGAGCGCCTAGACTTCTCCCTACTCGCCCCTATAGGGTTGACGTGGCAGCGTGCTCTCATTAAAATTTCATCCAACAAGTTTTATCCATGTCTAGGCACTTGTACTGCTAACATGGGTTGGCCATCCAGTGAGTGCCACCTTAGGCCGTCGTCAGGGAGCCTATCCACTTCCGGGCTCCTGGAGCAACTCTGGGCTCCTAAACATTCGAGTCCCTAGACAAGCTCTAGGGGTATAGAGCCCCTTTTTCCATCCTTTGATATTTTGTAATATAAAGTTAGTCCAACAAGCAATAATATATAAAGCAAAGTAATATTTGACAGTCTTTGGACTGTCTGATCTTGACTTTGAGTTTTGTTGAAACTCTAGGTCAGATCGACGCCTATTATTTCCTTTACGGAGAACACAACCTCACCTACTCCTCTAAGGAGAGTTTATCTTTTGTCAAATTAGTCCTCCAAACAATTTAGACTTTTTCTCAACATCCAAGACCTCAAGACTTTCCACTGGATGTCCGGACCCAACCTATCCAGTCTTCTGCCTAGTGTTTGCAACCATTTAATTCATCATCATCACCATCATCCTTGCAAGGAGAAGTGAAGGTGTACCATTGTCACCTTGCATCAATGGTCCTTGATGTTAGCATTTCTATTGGTGTAATTAGCCTCTTGGGTTTTAATATTTATTTGGCAATATGGTCAATAAAGTTTGGTCAAGGTTGACCTAATCAAGTGAGAAGACTATTCAAGTCAAGGTTAATTAGATGACTAGGAAAGGAAAAAGTCTAAGTAGTTTAAGGTTATCTAAATACTTGGAAAGGACAAAGTGTTGGGGATCATATGGCCGGCTAGAAGAGGGGTTGAATAGACGTTGACCTCAAGTTGATTGCTTCTTCCTACAATGTTAGTTTGCACAGTGGAAATACAAACTAATATGAATACAAAGAAAGCTAAAGACTTTCCTATTTACGTGGTTCAGAGATAAAGCTCATACTCTACGGCTATCTATAAGGTGGGTGATCCCTATCCATCGGTGGATTAGCCCCTGGAACCTCCGGCTATATCAAGTCTCCTTGTGGGTGGAGAAACCTCACCACAACTCCAACGAAGATCTCTTAGACATAAAGAAAACCTTGAGCACCTAGTGACTACTAATTAGGGTTAATCACCTCTAATTTTGTCAACTTTGCCCAGCCATCCCAAGCTCCATTTTATAAAGCTTAGGAAGAAACAACCTTGTTATTGTTGGAACACCAAGGTTGTTTTGGTGTGATCAACAAGTTAAGTTAGGTCCTGTATGTTTTTAACCTTGTGTCTAAGTGTGCAGGAGATTAGGAACACAGGTAGTCGATCGGAAGATGTAGCTAGTGAGAATGACGGCACGTGGTGCGTCCGAGGGACGAGGCGCTGCAGAAGAGTATATCGACGGATGAGAAGGAAGCGTGTGTTGGTTCCGAGGGACGAGAAGTCGGAGTGGAAGACTGCTTGGGGAGCAAGTGATGCAGCTAGCGAGAAGGTCAGCATGGGGTGCAACCAAGGGACGAAGTGTTAGTATTAACCCTAGTACCAATTATGAGATGATTGTAAATGGCACATTATTGTATCATATATCATTATTAATAAAAGGAAAATTTGGTTATTATATTTATTTCAGTTCAGTGCCAATTGAATAAGTATAATAATGTCCTTAAATAGTAGGTTTTTATCTACAATATATCAATTGGTTGAATTGATAGTGAGATATTGTAGAGAATACTACTTTAACTATTCCTAGTCAAGCATTAATATACAAAGGACAATATTAATGCATTGAAACTAGCATGTAGGTCAACAAATGACTTGATCTCACAAATCATGGATATGAGATATCAGGTTTACACATGGGTATATATTAGAGAATATATACTGAATGACCCGCCATGAGAATGTTTCATGGATCGTTATATGAGTGTCATAAACATTCTCATGTGACTATTGGTATGAATAGTCCTTTGACTTGAAGTGACTACGGTTCGCTACATAAGGAGTTGTGTACTTTGGTATCGGCAAACGTCACCTGTAACAAGGTGGACAATAAAGTCGATCACTGGGTATGCAATGAATTATGCGGAGGGATGTGAGTGATGTAGATGAGATCTATCCCTTCCATATGACGGAAGCGATATCTGTGGGCCTCTTGATTAGTAGGACACAAGAAAGCATGGTCATGCGCAAATGAGTCAATATGAGATATTGAGCTTATTTTATTGAGTGTGTCTACTTAGAGATCAAGAAACACAAAGGTTGATAAGAGGATGACACGGTCTATGCCTCATTGATCAACCTAGATATCAAGGATAGAGGGACCAAGTCATACAAGATAATAGCCATGGAGAGATTAGGTCGGATCTTGACCTTCTCGTCACTTGGGTAGTAATGATGCCTTGCTAGATGGCACTCATTGCTTATGTATCTAAATGGTTTTAGATACATTGCAACATTACGAGAGCCTATTGGGTCACACACAAAGAAC
This sequence comes from Zingiber officinale, assembly GCF_018446385.1. Lineage (NCBI taxonomy): Eukaryota > Viridiplantae > Streptophyta > Magnoliopsida > Zingiberales > Zingiberaceae > Zingiber > Zingiber officinale. The sequence continues at coordinate 57,741,192 of NC_055992.1, read as the reverse complement.
ATGTTGACTTGAAGATGGATTATGGGGTTAAGTTTAATCCGAATTATACACATTGAATTAGACTCGAATGAATTCGGATTAGACTTATTGAGTAATGGGTTAGACTCATTGGTTTATTGGGTTAATGGCTTATTGGGTTAATGGTTAATATAATATTCTAAATCCAACCCATTAAGATTAATGAATATTAATAGAGATTAACATATCATAATCAAAAGGAAGATCAAGAGACAAAAGTATTTCATATTCATTGGATGAATACAAAAGCCATTTGTAAAAGTAACCTTTAGGTGAAGTAACCTTTTTGGTAAAGTAACCTTTTTGTTGAAGTAACCTATTTGGTAAAGTAACCCTTTTGTGAAGTCACCTTATATAGATGAAGTGACCTTTTGGGTGAGTGTGCTCTTCTTGGTTTTGCTCTTCTTCCTTTTCTTCTTTTGGCCAAAAACAACCTTGTAGTGTTGCTAGCACAACGAAGGTTGTTTCTTCTCCAAGTTGTGAGTTTGTGAGACAGACAGAGAATGTGTTAGTGTGGATACTATAGAGGCGTGGACGTACTGATCGAGCTGAGATCCGCATTTAAAGAAACATTGCTGTCAGGATTGCAAAGGGCACGCAGTAAAGGTATAACTTTCTCATGTAGAAGAATTAGTACTTAGTATATGGTTTCCTTTCGCATGGATCTTCTGAAAAGGAACTAGTTGTTTTAATTTCCGCTGTGCTTTCACGTCTTTAGCGCCCTAGTTCCTAACATGAAGATTGTGGATGAGTACGCTTGTAGATGAGAAGGAAGCACACGACGATTCCGAGGGACGAGAAGCCGGAGTGGAAGCCTGCTCGAGAAGACCGGAAGATGGGTTCGGGTGAGCCCTATTTCGGATAGCAGAGATCACCCAAGCGAGCGAAACTGGAGCAGAAGACCCGGACGGAGGTGGGCAGAACCAGAGCAGAGGGCCCGGACCAGAAAGTCAACTTGGTTGACTTAGTGGTCTAGGGGCCCGTATCCATTCTGAGCGCCCTAACCGTCCGAGCGCCTGGAACCATTCCGAGCGCCCGGAACCATTCCGAGTGTCCGGAGTTGGACTTTATCCAGATCACAGTCAAACTGCGATCCGTGCATAGGGAATAAAATTTTTAAGGCACCCAGGGTGCCTGGAACCCTTCGAGGCACCCCGACCAAGGCTATAAATACAGCCTTAGTCCAGAAGCTTTCAAATCATCTCAAGCAATTCATTTCCAACACTTGTACGCTTCTTTTCTAGATTAGCTTCTTTGTTTTTGTCCTTCACTACTGTAAGAGGCTTCTCCATCTGAAGGAGTATTTAGTGCTACACTTTCCTTGGATTAACAACCTCGCCGGTTGTAGCCAAGTCAAATCTTTGTGAGCCTCTACTTTCTTGTTGTTCTATTTAGTTAATTTATTTTATACAAGTGTTAGTTTAAGAAAAGTCAAGAAGGGTTTTGTTTTTATTATTTGAAGGCTATTCAACCCCCCTTCTAGCGGGCCGCAATGGTCCAACAAGTGGTATCAGAGCAAGTATGCCTCAGAAGGACTAACCACCAACTGAAGCAACAAGATAGCCAGAATGAACATCTACCCACCAACGTTCGAGGGGGAGTTCGCTTTTTGGAAGTGACGGGTGGAGGTTTATTTTAAAACAGATTTTAATTTATTATTAATAATGACATATGGTTTTGATATGCCCAAAAGCAAAGAAGGAAAAGAACTTGAGGAACATCAATGGCGAATTCATGACAAACGGTAAGGCTGAGTCTTGCCTTTTGAGCGTGCTACCTGCTCAGGATCTCGACAGAGTCAGAAAATACAAAAGTATAAAAGAACTTTGGGAAAATTTCTTGAAGCTCTACAAAGAACCACTTGAAGTCGAATCCAACTGTAACGCCCAAAAATTCTCAAAATTATTTTAGAAATATTGTATAATTATTCTGGAATTTTTAGATATTTTTCCGAAATTTTTAGAGTAGCAGAAGTAGTAAAAATAATTATAAAAGCAAAATAGCTTAAGCGAGAATCGACCCGGGACCCCTCGGGTCCGTTAAACCTTTAGACCGCTTAAGTAACCGGTTGAACCCAGCAGGGCCGTGCTGAAAGGAAAGGGAATCAATTACATTTATATTGGAGCTGGGCGAATTGATTCCTAAATATAAATAGGAAAATTATTAAGTGAGGAGATTATTTTCCACCGTGAACTTTCTTTCCTCACCCTAGCCACGCCGCAACCCTCCCTTCTCCTTCTTCCTCTCGGCGCCAACTCTAGGGTTCCCTCCCTAGGGCCCCAAGGTCATCTTCTGGTGACAACTCCGGCACGAGGACGCTCTTCTTCGCGAGAGGAACGCATAGACGCGAGAAGATTGTCGAAGGGGTCGTCTCCACCGGAATTTTAGCGAATAGAATTGTAAGGAAATTAGCGTATGAGGTAAGAAACCCCTCACCTGCAGTATAAGTAGATTTCGTTTGATTGCATGGCTTTAGTTTAGCTATACGCAGATTTTTCGGCACTCAGGGTGTGTTTAAACCCTCCTCGCAGATTAGGGATCTAGTTGAGCACCTCTAGATGGGCCAGACATGTTGTTCTCCTTCAGTTGGAGGCTCTAGACGTTGTCGGGTGCCTAGAGGTGGTCTCCCTATTAGAGGGGAGAGTTGGAGCACACCAAGTATTCCGAAAAAATGACTAGTGTAGCTAAATACTACCTCAGATATTTTTAACAGCTCAGTTAAATGCATTAGTAGCATTTAAATCAGTATATTAGTCTAGTTTCAGCTTACATGGGACTACGGTCCAATGGGTGGGCTCCCACAGTCGCCTCTAGGTTTGGATAACCTAGCTCTAGGTTCAGATAACCTAGAAACAGCAAAATAGGCAATTAGTAGCTATATTCAGTATTTTATTTTCAGTGGCACTGTACTGGATTAGATATCCATTGGGTTGGGCTCCCAAAGTCGTCCCTAGGTTTAGCTAACCTAGTAAACCCTACTAGATTCGGAATTTGTAACCCCGGGTCTAGTTAGGGATGCGCGCACAGCAAGTACAGTTGCCGGGCCCAAACAGCAGCATGATTACTATTTTCACTTATTATGATAATAGCTTTCAAATTCGTAACCTAGTTATGCGAATATAGTTTAAGCTCAGTTTTAGCTCAGTTTTAGTTTCAGTTTCAGTTTAGTTCTCCTAGTTGATACCATGAGATAGCTCCATGCTTAGATTTTGTTATGCATGCCATGTTTCAGTATTTATACCGTGTTTCAGTAATTATGCCATGTAACTTCAGTATGCCATGCTTTAGCAAATTCAGTGCATGTTTTTAAATAGCATTCTTTAAAAACATGTTTGCATCGTTGCATGTTTTAGTGAGGTAGATGGTTTCTTACTAAGCTTAAAGCTTACAGATACTATTTTTCCTTATACTGCAGATAAAGGTAAAGGGAAGATGGACTAGCAGAGGAAGCTGGAGGTCAATGCAGTGATGGTGTGTGTGGCAGGAACCTGGAATGAAGATCCTTAGGGAGTTTAGCAAATTGAGAACTTAGTTTCTTTTCTCAAGTACCTTTATGCACTTTCAGACCTTAGAATGTTTAAACCATGGAAGATTTGTTTACGTTGTTAGTAATTATGTTGGAATGCTAGTTAATAGATGTTAGAACTTATTTCAATTACTTTTAGAACTCTTATATGAGATTTTGGCACGAACTAGTGCTGAAATCAGGGTTCTGATTCGAAATCAGAAACCCAGATCGATCTACGGATCGATCAGAGTTGGGTTGTGCCGCTGGATCGGTCAGCTGACCGATCCAGTCGCGAACAGAAAGTTTATGGATCGGTCAGCCGACCGATCCAGATGCGAACAGTGGGTGCAGAAGCTCACTGATCGGTCAGCCGACCGATCAGTGAGCCACTGGATCGGTCTACCGACCGATCAGTGTGCTCCTGGATCGGTCGGTAGACCGATCCAGCCGCATATAGTAGCCATATAGCTTATGGATCGGTTAGCCAACCGATCCAGAGCTTTTCTCCGTGTCAGTATCAAGCTGGATCGATCACTGGATCGATCCGACAGCCCAATCGATTCATGGATCGATTGAAATGCCTGATTACAGCTAGCAGGACATCCGAGAGGCATAGATTACCTTCCCTAGCATGTGTACAACTCCTAGGTACACCTAGAATATTAAGTTTTGATTTTACAGTAATCAGTTTAGTAAAATTTTAATCAATCCAGATTTTCCACAATAGTAATTTAGCACAGCATTACGTAACGATCGGCCTCGCAGCCTAGTCAGTAGGAGGCGGGTCGTTACAGAGTGGTATCAGAGCAGTGTTCCATACTTCCTACACATACATCAGCATTGTACCTGCAGCTTCCAAGTAAGAACATCTCTCACTTTCTTTATGTTTCATGTTTTCATGTTTAGATATAACTGAAGCATGCTTGTTTATGATAGTAGTTAACATGATAACAATAGTTACTCAATTATGCTTGTGTTAGTCATGTATGTCCTTCATGTCTTTAGAAATGGCACGAGGACTCCCAGCTAGAAGGGTAGCAGCCACTGAGCCCCAGCATGAGGCATGCAGTTCAGTGCCTCCCCCAGACCTTACAGCACTAGTGGCTCAGTTACAGCAGCAGCTAGCTGAACAGCAAGAGAAAATAGCCACCTTAAAGGCTAGTCAGCAGAACACTCCCACTGTCACCCCGGAGCCTAACTTAGCGACACCAGTGGTCTTAGAGGTTCCACCAGTCCAGCCTATGGCACCAGTAGCCCCAGCAACAGGAGCGCAGAGAGAAGCCTATCTGATCCAGTGGCAGAGAGTCAAGCCAGAGAATTTCTCAGGCAGCAGTGAACCATGGGATGCTCAGGCATGGTTCAAAACATTGGAAAGTACGATGGAGCTTCTGGATTAGCCAGAACATGAGAAGGTGAAGTGCACCTCCTTCTGTCTGACAGGAGATGCACGTATGTGGTGGGAGAGAATCAGAGCGAAGCGCCCAGTGAACCAGATGACATGGGCTGACTTCGAGAAGAAATTCTTTGAGGAGTTCTTTCACATGCGGGTCACCAACCGCCACTACGACGAGTTCACTGAGTTTCGTCAGGGCAACCTATCAGTTGAGGAAGCCATGAAGAAATTCAACAGGTTGGCTCGTCTATGCCCTTAATTAGTCAGCACAGAAAGGGAACGAATCCGGTTGATGCTCAAGATGCTGAGGCCGGAAATAGCAATGAACGTGGCTGGTGGCGTTCATAGGCCACAAACCACAGAAGAATTAGTGAGCAGTGCTCTAATGACTGAGCATTACCAGAATAGCATCAAGCAGCAGAAGCAAGTCCTCTCAGAAGCTAAAGGACAAGGAGGCTCAGGCACTCAGAAATAGCAGGGCCACAGCTCCCATGGCTCTAACTGGAAAGGGAACTCCAGCAACAAGCGCAAGCCAGGGAGTTACCCAAAAGGAGGGCCAGCCAGCAAGCAGCCCAGTTATCCAAAGTGTGCTACTTGTGAGAAATTCCATCCTGGAGTTTGTCGTAAGGGCACACGAGGATGCTTTGAATGCGGACAGGAAGGGCATATGGCCAAGCAGTGTCCAAACAAGACCAGTCTTCCTCAGCCACAGCCGATTCAGTATGGAGGCCAGCCAGCTCAGTTACATCAGATGCAGGCCGCTTTAGATGGTCCACATATCAGCCAGGGCAGGTTAGAAGCCCCTCCAGCTATGACTAATGTGAGGATATACTCACTCAACAGAGAGGACGCAGCAAATGCCTCGACAGTTGTTATAGGTCAGATTAGTATTTTACAGCAAAATACAACTGTCTTATTCGATACTGGGGCAACCCATTCATATATATCCAGGGCATTTGCTGAGAAGTTAGCAGTACCTCCAGAGGTACTTAGTAGCCAGTTCCTTACGACGTTACCCTCAGGAGAAATCATGGCGTCTACGCACTGGCTCAGAGCAGTGTCGGTCACTATAGCAGACAGAGAGCTCTTTTGCGATCTGATAGTGATTGATATGACCGACTATGACGTCATCTTCGGGATGGACTTCTTGATCAAATACGGTGCCTCCATTGAGTGCCGTAAATAGAAAGTCATATTCCAACCTGAAGCGGAAGCACAGTTTGAATTCGTCGGGGAACCCAGGAGAAAGGCCAAAAAGTTTCTCTCAGCTATGAAGGCACAGAGGTTGATGGATTCAGGATGTACGGGGTTCTTAGCACACGTATTCAGTACCAGTCAAGACAAGGACCAACAACTAGCAGATGTCCGAGTCGTATGTGACTACCCAGTAGTCTTCCCTGAAGAGTTACCAGGCCTAGCACCAGACAGGGAGATCGAATTTGAGATAGAACTCATCCCCGGTACAAATCCTATCTCCAAAGCACCTTACCGCATGGCTCCAGCAGAACTGAAGGAACTTCATGAGCAATTACAGGAGCTGCTTGACAAGGGCTTCATACGTCCTAGTCACTCACCATGGGGAGTGCCTGTATTGTTCGTGAAGAAGAAGGACGGGAGCATGCGTCTGTGCATAGATTACAGGGCACTGAACCAAGTCACAATCAAGAATAGGTATCCTCTTCCCAGAATAGATGACCTGTTTGATCAGCTAAAGGGAGCAGCAGTGTTCTCTAAAATAGACCTTAGATCAGGTTATCATCAGGTGAAGGTTAAAGAAGGGGACATACCCAAGACAGCATTCAGGACTAGATACGGACATTACGAGTTCGTAGTCATGCCCTTTGGCGTGACAAATGCTCCAGCTACTTTCATGGACCTCATGAACAGGGTATTCAGGGATTACCTAGATAAATTTGTTATTGTATTCATCGATGACATTCTTATCTACTCAGGAACTCAGGAAGAACATGCAGAGCACATGAAAATAGTACTGCAGACCCTTCAGCAGAATCAGCTATATGCCAAGTTCACGAAATGTGAATTTTGGTTAGATCAGGTGTCCTTCCTGGGTCACATCATCTCAAAGGATGGTATCATGGTAGACCCCAGTAAGATAGAAGCTGTGAGCAACTGGAAAAGACCCAAGAACGCCAGTGAGATCAGAAGCTTTCTGGGATTAGCAGGTTACTACAGGAGATTCATAGAGGACTTCTCCAGGATAGCCTCCCCACTGACAGCTCTTGCCAGAAAGAACAGAAAATTTCAGTGGACAGAGGACTGTGAGAACAGTTTCAGCGAGCTAAAAAGAAGATTGACCAGTGCACCTATTCTGACTTTACCAGAAAATGCAGATAGCTTTGACATATATAGTGATGCCTCGAAGTTGGGACTAGGAGCAGTGCTGATGCAAGATGGCAAGGTGATCGCCTATGCCTCCAGACAAGTTAAGGATTATGAGAAGAACTATCCTACTCATGACCTTGAGCTTGCAGCAGTGGTGTTCGCTCTCAAGATTTGGAGACATTACTTGTATGGAGCTCAGTGCAGAGTGTATATAGATCATCAGAGTCTGAAGTACTTCTTCACTCAGAAGGATCTGAATATGCGACAGCGCAGATGGCTAGAGCTGGTCAAAGACTACGATATAGACATCCTCTACCATCCCGGAAAAGTGAATAGGGTAGCAGACGCCCTCAACAGAAAGTCCAGCGCTACCCTATTATCTCTAGCAGCCATGTCACCGCCCCTACAGAAGGAGATCGCAGATTTCGGTCTCGAACTCATAGTCGGACAGCTCTCTACTATGACATTAGAGTCTACCTTGCTTGGTGACATCCAGACAGCTCAGGAGCAGGATCCTGAAATTCAGAGGATTAAGCAAGGCTTAGCAGAATCAGAAGGTGGAGAGTTCAGAATATCAAATAGCGGGGTGTTGTATTTTGGTGACAGGCTATGTGTTCCAGATCAGGAGGAACTCAAAAAGAAGATTTTAGATGAGGCTCACAAGACTCCCTATGCGATGCATCCTGGCTCCACCAAAATATACCAAGACTTGAAGAAACATTTTTGGTGGCCTGGGATGAAGAGATACGTCGCTCGATATGTCAGCACCTGCCTAACCTGTCAGAGGGTTAAGGCAGAATATCAGAGACCAGGGGGAGTTTTGCAGCTCATACAGATACCAGAATGGAAGTGGGAAGACATTTCTATGGATTTTATAGTGGGATTACCCAGAACCACAAATGGTTTTGATACCATCTGGGTAATAGTCGACAGATTGACTAAATCAGCCCACTTCTTAGCTATCAGGATATCCTACTCCATGGAACAGCTAGCTCAGTTGTATCTCAAGGAGATCGTTAGATTACATGGAGTCCCACGAACCATAATATCAGACAGAGATAGCAGATTCACATCACACTTCTGGGAGTGTGTACAGTCAGCTTTGGGCACGAAGTTGAAGTTTAGCACAACCTTCCATCCGCAGACAGATGGACAGACGGAGCGAGTAAATCAGGTACTCGAAGATATGCTCCGAGCATGTGCCCTAGATTTCAAGGGAAGTTGGTGCAAATATCTGAGTCTAGCAGAATTTACATACAACAACAGCTATCATGCCACTATCGGCATGGCACCTTACGAGGCTCTCTATGGGCGGAGGTGTAGATCTCCAATCTGCTGGTATGAGAGTGGTGAACAGAAAGAACTAGAACTTCAGACAGATCTAGTGGCAGATACCACAGCAGCTATACAGTAGATCCGCCAGAGGATAGAGACAGCTCAGAGCCGCCAGAAGAGCTATGCTGATACACGGCGCAGACCTTTAGAGTTTTCAGTTGGAGATTCAGTGTTCCTCAGAGTAGCTCCCATGAAGGGAGTAATGCGTTTTGGGAAGAAGGGCAAGCTAAGTCCCCGATATGTGGGACCATACCTTATTAGCAGAAGAATGGGCAAGGTAGCGTATGAGCTAGAGCTACCCCAGGAAATGTCAGCTGTCCACAATGTTTTTTATGTCTCTATGCTGAAGAAGCATATCCCAGATGTCACTCAGGTGATTGAGCCCCAGTCGGTACAGATCCGCGAAGACCTCAGCTATGACAGTCGGCCTATTCAGATAATAGACCGAGCAGTTAAGAAATTGCGGAACAAGGAAGTACCATTAGTCAAAGTCATTTGGCACAGTCACACAGCAGAAGAGGCAACATGGGAGACGGAAGCCAGCATGAGACAGAAGTATCCAGAATTATTCTAAGTTCGAGGATGAACTTTTTATAAGGTATGGGGGATTGTAACGCCCAAAAATTCTCAAAACTATTTTAGAAATATTCTATAATTATTCTGGAATTTTTAGATATTTTTCCGGAATTTTTAGAGTAGCGGAAGTAGCAAAAATAATTAGAAAAGAAAAATAGCTTAAGCGGGAATCGAACACGGGACCCCTCGGGTCCGTTAAACCTTTAGACCGCTTAAGTAACCGGTTGAACCCAGCAGGGCCGTGCTGAAAGGAAAGGGAATCAATTACATTTATATTGGAGCTGGGCGAATTGATTCCTAAATATAAATAGGAAAATTATTAAGTGAGGAGATTATTTTCCACCGTGAACTTTCTTTCCTCACCCTAGCCACGCCGCAACCCTCCCTTCTCCTTCTTCCTCTCGGCGCCAACTCTAGGGTTCCCTCCCTAGGGCCCCAAGGTCATCTTCCGGTGACAACTCCGGCACGAGGACGCTCTTCTTCGCGAGAGGAACGCATAGACGCGAGAAGATTGTCGAAGGGGTCGTCTCCACCGGAATTTTAGCGAATAGAATTGTAAGGAAATTAGCGTACGAGGTAAGAAACCCCTCACCTGCAGTATAAGTAGCTTTCGTTTGATTGCATGGCTTTAGTTTAGCTATATGCAAATTTTTCGGCACTCAGGGTGTGTTTAAACCCTCCTCGCAGATTAAGGATCTAGTTGAGCACCTCTAGATGGGCCAGACATGTTGTTCTCCTTCAGTTGGAGGCTCTAGACGTTGTCGGGTGCCTAGAGGTGGTCTCCCTATTAGAGGGGAGAGTTGGAGCACACCAAGTGTTCTGACAAAATGACTAGTGTAGCTAAATACTACCTCAGATATTTTTAACAGCTCAGTTAAATGCATTAGTAGCATTTAAACCAGTATATTAGTCTAGTTTCAGCTTACATGGGACTACGGTCCAATGGGTGGGCTCCCACAGTCACCTCTAGGTTTAGATAACCTAGCTCTAGGTTCAGATAACCTAGAAACAGCAAAATAGGCAATTAGTAGCTATATTCAGTATTTTATTTTCAGTGGTACTGTACTGGATTAGATATCCATTGGGTTGGGCTCCCAAAGTCGTCCCTAGGTTTAGCTAACCTAGTAAACCCTACTAGATTCGGAATTTGCAACCCCGGGTCTAGTTAGGGATGCGCGCACAGCAAGTACAGTTGCCGAGCCCAAACAGCAGCATGATTACTATTTTCACTTATTATGATAATAGCTTTCAAATTCGTAACCTAGTTATGTGAATATAGTTTAAGCTCAGTTTTAGCTCAGTTTTAGTTTCAGTTTCAGTTTAGTTCTCCTAGTTGATACCATGAGATAGCTCCATGCTTAGATTTTGTTATGCATGCCATGTTTCAGTATTTATACCGTGTTTCAGTAATTATGCCATGTAACTTCAGTATGCCATGCTTTAGCAAATTCAGTGCATGTTTTTAAATAGCATTCTTTAAAAACATGTTTGCATCGTTGCATGTTTTAGTGAGGTAGATGGTTTCTTACTAAGCTTAAAGCTTACAGATACTATTTTCCCTTATACTGCAGATAAAGGTAAAGGGAAGATGGACTAGTAGAGGAAGCTGGAGGTCAATGCAGTGATGGTGTGTGTGGCAGGAACCTGGAATGAAGATCCTTAGGGAGTTTAGCAAATTGAGAACTTAGTTTCTTTTCTCAAGTACCTTTATGCACTTTCAAACCTTAGAATGTTTAAACCATGGAAGATTTGTTTAAGTTGTTAGTAATTATGTTGGAATGCTAGTTAATAGATGTTAGAACTTATTTCAATTACTTTTAGAACTCTTATATGAGATTTTGGCATGAACTAGTGCCGAAATCAGGGTTCTGATTCGAAATCAGAAACCCAGATCGATCTACGGATCGATCAGAGTTGGGTTGTGCCGTTGGATCGGTCAGCTGACCGATCCAGTCGCGAACAGAAAGTTTATGGATCGGTCAGCCGACCGATCTAGATGCGAACAGTGGGTGCAGAAGCTCACTGATCGGTCAGCCGACCGATCAGTGAGCCACTGGATCGTTCTACCGACCGATCAGTGTACTCCTGGATCGGTCGGTAGACCGATGCAGCCGCATACAGTAGCCATATAGCTTATGGATCGGTCAGCCGACCGATCCAGAGTTTTTCTCCGTGTCAGTATCAAGCTGGATCGATCACTGGATCGATCCGACAACCCAATCGATTCATGGATCGATTAAAATGCCTGATTATAGCTAGCAGGACATCCGAGAGGCATAGATTACCTTCCCTAGCATGTGTACAACTCCTAGGTACACCTAGAATATTAAGTTCTGATTTTACAGTAATCAGTTTAGTAAAATTTTAATCAATCCAGATTTTTCGCAATAGTAATTTAGCACAGCATTACGTAACGATCGGCCTCGCAGCCTAGTCAGTAGGAGGCGGGTCGTTACACCAACTCCTTGATGGCCACTGAACCACCGTCAGAAGAATCTGAGACGAAGGAAATTATCGGAACAACACTCATCGCCGAGTATCTACCAGAAGATGCTATCAACTTTTCCTGGAAAATCATCGAGAGCATCGATGAAGGGGGAGCAACGTCGGGAGAAGCAGCCCAACAGGGGGAGAATCAATAGCCGACAAGGTAAGTCAGGTATGGTCTTCACCTCCTGACCAACTGCTTAATTCTATCAATAAATTATCAAAAGACTTTTGTGAGTTAAAATTTATATTATTGAAATATTTTTGTGAATTAGAAATTTAAAATAAAACAAAGAATAGTGAAATAAAAGAAACTCTAGCAATAGATTGTCGATTAAAGGATCTAAACAAGCTAACAATAGAAAATGACATGTTAGAGCAACAAATACATATTATATAATTTTTTGCATATTTAAAATTCCCTGTTTTAGATCTGAAAAATTATGATAAACTATAATAAAAATTTAAATATCACAATATTATAGAAGTTGATCTAAATTAAAAACCTAGACTTAGCATTTTCAGCGAGAAAATTAAACATTTAATTTCTTTATGCAGCTTTGTCTAAGAAAGTAGTTGTTGCTCCAATAATCAAGAAGGCCTAGTGCCTCGCCACTGCTTGGAAGCCAAGTATGGAAATAAAAAGTTGAATTGACTAACTGAAAAAGTATTAATTTGAAATTGAATAATGCTTTAAAGAATTACTCAATTTGTTTTAGAAAATTCTCAAAAATAATTTTTGCTTGCAAAAACTTAGTAAAAATTTTTATTAGAAAATTCTCAAAGATTTAAGTTAGATTTTTTTTTTTTTTGCAAATTATCTAACTTAGAATTTTGTTTAACTTAAAATTTTTTTAAGAAACTTAGAAACTTTGTTGAAAAGTATTGCAAATGTTTTAGTAAAATCATTGAAATTATTTTCAAAAAATTTTCTAAGTTTTAATCCTTAGATTTTTTCTCGGAACCCCATTTTTTATGTGATCAAAGGGGGAGAAGGAAAAGTGTAAGTCTAGGAGGAGGTAGACCAAAATTTAAATTTTCTATCTTTTTTGCACTTTATTGCAAAATTAGTTAGTATATTTTTATGTCTATTTACCCTAGCTTTACTTGGGTTGCTCACATCAAAAAGGGGGAGATTGTTGGAACCCCAAGGTTGTTTTGGCGTGATAAACAAGTTAAGTTAGGTCCTGTGTGTTTTTAACCTTGTGTCTAAGTGTGCAGGAGCTTAGGAGCACAGGTAGTCAAGCAGAAGACGCAACTAGTGAGAAGGACGACACGTGGTGTGTCCAAGGGACGAGGCGCTGCGGAAGAGTACATCGACGAACAAGAAGGAAGCGTGCATTGGTTCTGAGGGATGAGAAGCCAGAGCGGATGACTACTCGGGGAGCAAGAGACGTAACTAGCGAGAAGGTTGGCACAGGGTGCTACCGAGGGACGAAGACTGCGGATGAGTATGCTGGCGGACGAGAAGGAAGCACACGATGATTCCGAGGGACGAGAAGCCGGAGTGGAAGCCTGCTCGAGAAGATCGGATTTTGGGTTCAGGTGAGCCCTATTTCGGATGGTAGAGATCACCCAAGCAAGCGGAACCAGAGCAGAAGACCTAGATTGAAGCGGGCAGAATCGGAGCAGAGGGTCCGGACCAAAAAGTCAACTTGGTTGACTTAGTGGTCCGGGCGCCCGGAGTTGGACTTTATCCAGATCGCTGTCAAACCGTGATCCGTGCATAGGGGATAAAATTTTATCCCCCCAAGGACGCCTAGAACCCTTCGGGGAGCCCCGACCAAGGTTATAAATACAGCCTTGGTCCAGAAGCTTTTAAATCAACTCAAGCAATTCATTTCCAACACTTGTACGCTTCTTTTCTAGATTAGCTTCTTTGTTTTTGCGCTTCACTGCTGTAAGTGACTTCTCTGCCTGAAGGAGTATTTAGTGCTACACTTTCCTTGGATTAACAACCTCTTTGGTTGTAACCAAGTCAAATCTTTATGAGCCTCTACTTTCTGGTTGTTCTGTTTGTTGAAGTGTATACTAAAAGCCTAGCTTTTGTATAAACATTTATAAGAATCACATTGGTCAAGTGTCTACATTTATATATACTAAATGTAGATGTTCAATTAATTTATATTGTAGATAACATAGTGTGTGGTGTAACACAAAGAAGATCGTGTTATCGGTTCTTTATAAATTATAAATAGTAGCTCACGACCAAGATGGAAAGGAACAAACCATTGGAAGGTCGTAGTGTAATTAGGTATTAGTTTATCTTAACTATATAATTACACTAGTACACTTAGAGTGTATTGAGTAGGATCATTTAGGTATATTCTTTTTGTACTGATTTAGTAAAAGAACTAAACCTTAGTTATTATGGAAGTGTGTGCTCTTAATCCTAATATAATAACAAGCACATATATTTAATATTTATTTCTTTGATTTATCAAAGGGTGAGGTTTAGCTCGATAAATCAATATTCCCGATAAGTTGGGAAATGATATTACTTATAGTGTGTGTTGTTAATTATAGAAGGAATCTGTGTCCTAGTTATCTAGGTTGAGAATGTCCCCAAGAGGAGCTCATAAGGATTGTCATGTTAAACCCTGCAGGTGGACCTAGTCCGACATGACAATAAAGTTGAGTGGTACTACTCTTGGAGCTAGATATTAATTAAGTGAGTTGTCAGTAACTTACTTAATTAGTGGGCATTCATAATATTAAACACAGGGAGACTAACACACTCATGATAAGAAGGAGCCCATAATGTAATTTGGGATTGGTGCGGTAGTGCGGTAATAACTCTCTAGTGGAATGAGTTATTATCGATGAACTTGAGTTGTGTGTTCGGGGCGAACACGGGATACTCAAGCTCATCGGAAGGCCAAAACCAATTTCTCCTCTAGGTCCCTGTCGTAGCCTCATTATAGCCTCAAGTCTATCCAAATGTAAGACTCTTCTTGGTGTCCAAGAAGGGGGCCGGACCATTGCTTGGTGACCAAGCAATGGCCGGCCACATCCTCTTGAAAGGGGCCGACCCTATAGCTTGGTGACCAAGCTTGTAGGGGTCGGCCATAATAATTCAAAAAAGGAGGGTTGTTTTGAATTTTTAAAATATTCTCTTTGTAGAAAACTATAAGTTTTAAAAGAGAGATTTTAATTTTTAAAACTTTCCTTATTTGAATTAGGCTACATGTTTAAATAGAGAGTTTAAAAGATTTTAAAACTTTCCTTTTTTAACCATCCTTATGGTTTAAGGTAAAAAAAAGGAAAAGAAGTTTTAAAATTTAAATTTTCTATCACCATGTTAAAAAGGGAAATTTTATAAGAGAGTTTTTAAATTTTAAAACATGGTTTTAATTTTTAGAAACTTTCCTTTTTTTAACTCATACTTTAGGAAAGAGAGCTTGTAAATTTTATAAGAGGATTTCTTCTTGTAAATTTTTAAAAATTATTTTTCCTTTCCTTTTAATTGTGGTCGGCCACCTTGCTTGGTGCCCAAGCAAGGGCCGGCCAATAGGATTAAACCAAATTCAATTCTAAACCAAATAGGATTGATTATAACCATTGATTGGTGATTGATTCAATCAAGAGGAAAGAAAAGGAAAAATAAAAAGGGAAAAGGAAAAACTCTTGGATGATTTTATTTTTTGTAAAAGGTTTTTCCTTATTTGCCTTGGGCAAGTAATATAAAAGAAGGGGTGAGGGGGCTTCATGAGACACAACTCTTATTCTTTTGCTTGGGTGATCTCTTGGTGGCCGACCCTCTCCCTTCTTCCTCTCCCTTTGCTCTCTTCTCCTTGGTGGTGGTGGTGGCAGGATTTTAGAAGAAGGAGGAAGCTTTTGGGTGGTGTTCATCTTGGAGGATCGTCGCCCACTTGACGTCCAAGGCGAGGCGAGGAATACGGCAGAAGATCTCGAGGTCATTAGCTTACAAAGAGAAGGTATAACTAGTATTTTTCTTCCGCATCATACTAGTTATTTTTCTTTGTATGAATTCTAAATACAAGAGGCAATTAGATCTAGTTTATCGAATTTATTTTTTGATTTTGTGTTTTCTTCTTTTTCAAATTTGTGATTCGATTGTTCCTTTTGGTTAACCTAGAGTTATTTAAGGAAATAAATATTAGCTTTCCTTAAAAGGCTTTGCCTAGGCGGTGGTGGTTGCTCCCATATCCAAGAAGGCCATGTGCCTCGCCATGCATTCCTGGAAGCCAATTTTGGAAATTAATATTTATGGAATTAATAACCTAGGTAGATTTGAATCAATAGTGTTAAGTTCCGCTTGCGATTCAAATCTAAACCATTAAGAACAGATAAGTTAAATTTGGAATCAATGATGTTAAATTCCGTCTGC
This sequence comes from Zingiber officinale, assembly GCF_018446385.1. Classification (NCBI taxonomy): domain Eukaryota; kingdom Viridiplantae; phylum Streptophyta; class Magnoliopsida; order Zingiberales; family Zingiberaceae; genus Zingiber; species Zingiber officinale. The sequence goes on along the minus strand of NC_055992.1, from coordinate 57,725,181 downwards.
GATTCCTTATTTAACTTCTAAAGAACATAATAGGTTATTTAAGGAAAAGTTCGACACTTGTACAAAAATTTTTAGACAGTGGAACTGGTACGTTTTCCTAGGTTTAACCAACAATTTGTATCAGAGCTAGGGTTTGCCTCTGTGTGTTTAGTTTTCAAATAGGTTATGCACATGTCATACATAATTTAGGCAGGATAATAGTAGGATGTGCTAACTTTGTAGTTGCAGGCTCCAACTATTATGGCATATTTTTATTGTGTGTGATTGGACCCTTGGACATGTCAAGGGCATTTAATTGTGTGTGTATGATTGTAAAATTAAATACAGCGGGAGCTGTATTAGTTATTAGGATTTTGCATTTTTTGTTCGATCTAGAATACATGTACATTCCATTTATGGAATATAGGATCAATATATGTAAAATTCTATATTTGTCGCGGATCGGATTCTTGCGAGGCGTGGTACTTATGGAGCACCAGAGGCGCAGCGGAATAAGAAGCAAGATGGATGCAACGACTTGACCCGATGGCGGTGGCTAAAGAAGGCAGCAACTAGGGTTGGAGCACACGGAGCACAGTGATGAAAATGCCATAATAGTTGGAAAATAATTTCCATATATATTGCTTTTATTTACTGTGATGTGCGTGTATGCATGTGATGTATGCTAGGATAGTTTAAAATTCCTCACTTTAAATAATTAAGTGGGAGAGGGATTAGTATATTAATCCCACGGTCTCCATTACTGGTTTGTAAGTGATGCAACAAGCTTGCGTGTTGGCTCTGAGTGCCTTCCTCCACAACGGATGAGTTTGTTTGCGGATCACTAGATCAAACTTCCTTAATGGATGGTTATAGGAAGTTATTTAGGATGTGTGTGATCTTCTTCAACTGAAGGGGCACAATCCTATTTAATGGACTTAGTATCAAGTAATGGTATACACTTAGACACATTTAATAGTATCCTCCCTAACGGAGTCACTGCTATCACTTGTGTGACCAAAGGGAAACCAACTATTAATTTGTCATAAAACTAGGGTGACAAGATAATAAAATTAATGGGTTAAAACCCTTCTTACAAATGATTGATTTTGTATACGTCCACACTAACGTGGCATACAAAATTAACGGTGTTTGAGATAATTTTATTTGTCATACAGTAAGGTTGACAAGATAGTTAATGGGTAAAACCCTCCTCTTACAAATGATGATTTTGTATACGTCCACACTAACGTGGCATGCAAAATTCATGGTGTTTTGAGGTGTTGGTAAATTTAAATAGTATTGTTAGAGGAATCAATATTATTTTAAATTTAGAGTCTTGACCAAATATTTGATTAAAGACAGACCAACTATTAATTTTATTTGTCATAGGTTGACGAGATAATAAAATTAATGGATGAAATCTCCTTTTAGAATTTGTATACGTCCACACTAACGTGGCATACAAAATTCACGGGGATTTTGAGATGTTAGTCTTGACAAAATATTTTTGTGATTCTTAGGATTTCAAATGTTAGTCAATCTCCTAGTTGTTATACTATAGAATAGACTTAGTAGTCCCCCCAATTGTAATGATTGGAAAACTTGGACATTAAGGTAGACTGTCTTCTCAGAACTGAGAACAATAACGGTGTATTTTATTAGTTGTTGAAACATATTTAGTGGTGTTATCTACCGGTACATGGTGAGTAAATACAGGAACCACTGATTATGTCTGCAATTCATTGCAGGGGTTCCAGAAAATCTGACAACTATATAAATCACCATCCACATGGGCATTGCTGTAAAAGTAGCAGCTGTTGCAGTGGGAGATGTTTATCCTTTGATAGGAATAAAACATGGATTCTAAGAAATTGCTTTTAAGTACCAGGTTTAGAAAGAAATTTATTTCAGTTTCTAAACTATTTAAAGAATAAATATTGTGTCTATTTTGATAACAAAGTTGTTATCGAGAAAATAGGAAAAATATCTGTTCTGGTACGTTGGTTACAATTTATAAATCCAATAACTCCCACGATGCAACAAATGGAAATTAGTAACACATCTTCTAACTTTAAGAGAAAGAAACCTTCGGAAATGAACCAATTATATTTTTGGCATCTAAGGGTAGGTTATATTAACTTGAGTAGGATTCAAAGGATAAGAACCAATGAACTCTTGGGTTCATTGGTAGTGGAAATCTTTCCAACCTACGAATCTTACTTGGAAGGAAAGATAACCAAGAAGCTTTTTAAATCTAAGGGGTATGGAGCCAAAGATAAGTTGGAATTGGTTCATTCTGATTTGTGTAATCCTATGACTATCCAGACAAGAAGTAGTATTGAATATTTCGTCTATTTTATAGACAACTATTCAAGATACAAATACATTTACTTGATGTACCGCAATACTAAGTGCTTTGATTAGTTCAAAGAGTACAAGGCTGATGCGGAGAAACGATAAAGTAAAAGTATCAAGTCACTATGGTAAAATCGTAGTGGCAAGTACCTCTTGGGACAATTTAGGAGTCACTTATCAAAAGTAAGGATTCAATCCCAACTAACTGCACCTGGTACACCCCAATAGAATGGTGTAGTAGAAAGAAGGTATAGGACTCTTATGGAAATAATTAGATTGATGATGAGTTATTAAGAAAATTACCAAATTTATTTTTAGGATATACTCTGAAAATGAAAGTGAACATAGTACCTTCCAAAGTCAGAACTCTCTACTCATATAGAATTGTTGAATAGGTGTAAGCCTATTTTGAAGCATATTCGGATTCAGGTAGTCCAGCACATATGTTGAAGAGAGACAATGATAAGTTGGACAGGAGTTCACTTGTTTGTGGATTATCCTAGATAAACGAAAGTAGGTTTATAGTCTTAAAAATCAGAAGGTCATTGCATCAAAGACCGATTTTTAGAAAAGGACTATGTAATAAACCACGAGCTCATAAGTAAATTTGTTCTTAAGGAAATGATAAAGGACATGTCCAATCTAGTACCAACTGTACAAGATGAAATATCACAAGAAACTGCAACACGTATCATAAATGATACACAATTACAGACAGTGTCTCATCGTAGTGGGAGGGTTGTCAAGCAACCTAAAAGATTCATATTTTGGGAGAGTCTTTGGACTTGATCCCAAATGAACATGAGCCTGATCCCAGACATATGATAAAGCACTCCAAGATAAAGATGCAACATCTTGGCAAAGAGCAATGAATTTAGAATTAGAATATGTGTATTCCAATAAAATCTGGAAGCTTGTAAGAACTACCAGATGGTGTAAAAGCCATTGGGTGTAAAAAGGTCTACAATAGGAAAAGAAGGATAGACAGGAAGGTATGAACTTCCAAAGCAAGGCTTGTTGAAAAGGGAAACCTTATACCGGTAGCCATGTTTTAGTCTATCCGGATTCTTTTATCTATTACTGCTCATATGGACTATGAGATTTGGCAAGTGGGTGGCAAGACAACTTTCCTTTATGGAAGTCTTGAAGAATGCATCTATATAAAGCAACCAGAGAGGTTCACTGCAAAGGGCAAAGAGCATCTAGTATGTAAGCTCAATCAGTCTATGGACTGAAGTAAAGCTTCAAGGTCTTGGAACATTCGATTTGATAAAGTAATCCGGACCTATGGATTTATTTAATAATTGAATGAGTCTTGTGTATACAAAAAGTGTGATGGAAACGTGGTGGTATGTCTTGTACTATATGTAGATAACATTTTTGATAGTTGGAAACAATATCAAAGTGTTGTCAGAAGTAAAGGTATGGTTGTCCAAGCAATTCGTTATAAAGGACTTAGGAAAATGAGCACATATTCTTGGGAACAAGGTTCGCAAGAAAAGAATGTTGTGCTTATCCCAAGCTTTATATAACGAGCTCGTTTTAGCATGCAAAACTCCAAGAAATGTTTTCTACCTTTTAAGCATGGAGTGTCTTTATCTAAAGAAATGTCTCCGATGACATCAAAGGAGATTGAGGACATGTAGGCAGTTCTTTATGCTTCGGCAGTTGGATAGCCTAATGTATGCTATGCACGAGATCGGATATCTGTTTTGCCTAGTGCATAGTTAAGCAGATATCAAAGTAACCCTGGACAAGGACATTGGACTGCAGTATAGCATATATTGAAGTACCTTAGAGGCACTTAAGATTATATGCTAGTTTATAAGGCAGTTAATTTGGTCCCTGTAGGTTGCACGGATTTTGACCTCCAATCAGATAGGGATAATAGTAAGTCGACCTCGGGGTTTTATGTTTACTTTAGGACGTAAAGTTATAACTATGGAAGAGTGATAAGCAAAGGTGCTTTTTCGGACTCTACCATAAGAAGCTGAGTAAGTGGCAGCCTCTGAGGCAGTCATAAAAGCTGTGTGGCTCAGATGCTTCATGATGGACTTAGACATGTTTTCTGGTTTGCCCAAAATTATTACAATTTATTGTAATAATAATCGTGCAGTAGCAAACTCGAAGAAAGCATAAGACCATAAGGCAAGTAAACATAATAGAGCGCAAGTACCACCCAATACGAGAAATCGTATAAACGAGGAAAAATTGTTGCCACCTAGATTGCATCAGGTGATGACCTATAGATTCTTTCACTAAGGTCCTTAAGGCAAGAGCTTTTGATGGGCATGTTGAAGGGTGGGAATCAGATGTGTGGCAGCATTTATGACAGCATAGTCTTTTAGTATAAATGGAAGATTGTTGAAGTGTATACTAAAAGCCTAGCTTTTGTATAAACATTTATAAAAATCACATTGGTCAAGTGTCTACATTTATATATACTAAATGTAGATGTTCAATTAATTTATATTGTAGATAACATAGTGTGTGGTGTCACACAAAGAAGATCGTGTTATCGGTTCTTTATAAATTATAAACAGTAGCTCACGACCAAGATGGAAAGGAGCAAACCATTGGAAGGTCGTAGTGTAATTAGGTATTAGTTTATCCTAACTATATAATTACACTAGTACACTTAGAGTGTATTGAGTAGGATCATTTAGGTATGTTCTTTTTGTACTGATTTAGTAAAAGAACTAAACCTTAGTTATTATGGAAGTGTGTGCTCTTAATCCTAATATAATAACAAGCACATATATTTAATATTTATTTCTTTGATTTATCAAAGGGTGAGGTTTAGCTCGATATATCAATATTCCCGATAAGTTGGGAAATGATATTACTTATAGTGTGTGTTGTTAATTATAGAAGGAATCTGTGTCCTAGTTATCTAGGTTGAGAATGTCCCCAAGAGGAGCTCATAAGGATTGTCATGTTAAACCCTGTAGGTGGACCTAGTCCGACATGACAATAAAGTTGAGTGGTACTACTCTTGGAGCTAGATATTAATTAAGTGAGTTGTCAGTAACTTACTTAATTAGTGGGCATACATAATCTTAAACACAGAGAGACTAACACACTCATGATAAGAAGGAGCCCATAATGTAATTTGGGATTGGTGCGGTAGTGCGGTAATAACTCTCTAGTGGAATGAGTTATTATCGATGAACTTGAGTTGTGTGTACGGGGCGAACACGGGATACTCAAGCTCATCGGAAGGCTAAAATCAATTTCTCCTCTAGGTCCCTGTCGTAGCCTCATTATAGCCTCAAGTCCATCCAAATGTAAGACTCTTCTTGGTGTCCAAGAAGGGGGCCGGACCATTGCTTGGTGACCAAGCAATGGCCGGCCACATCCTCTTGAAAGGGGCCGGCCCTATAGCTTGGTGACCAAGCTTGTAGGGGTCGGCCATAATAATTCAAAAAGGGAGGGTTGTTTTGAATTTTTAAAATATTCTCTTTGTAGAAAACTATAAGTTTTAAAAGAGAGATTTTAATTTTTAAAACTTTCCTTATTTGAATTAGGCTACATGTTTAAATAGAGAGTTTAAAAGATTTTAAAACTTTCCTTTTTTAACCATCCTTATGGTTTAAGGAAAAAAAAAGAGGAAAAGAAGTTTTAAAATTTAAATTTTCTATCACCATGTTAAAAAAGGAAATTTTATAAGAGAGTTTTTAAATTTTAAAACATGGTTTTAATTTTTAGAAACTTTCCTTTTTTTACTCATACTTTAGGAAAGAGAGCTTGTAAATTTTATAAGAGGATTTCTTCTTGTAAAATTTTTAAAAATTATTTTTCCTTTCCTTTTAATTGTGGTCGGCCACCTTGCTTGGTGCCCAAGCAAGGGTCGGCCAATAGGATTAAACCAAATTCAATTCTAAACCAAATAGGATTGATTATAACCATTGATTGGTGATTGATTCAATCAAGAGGAAAGAAAAGGAAAAATAAAAAGGGAAAAGGAAAAACTCTTGGATGATTTTATTTTTTGTAAAAGGTTTTTCCTTATTTGCCTTGGGCAAGTAATATAAAAGAAGGGGTGAGGGGGCTTCATGAGACACAACTCTTATTCTTTTGCTTGGGTGATCTCTTGGTGGCCGACCCTCTCCCTTCTTCCTCTCCCTTTGCTCTCTTCTCCTTGGTGGTGGTGGTGGCAGGATTTTAGAAGAAGGAGGAAGCTTTTGGGTGGTGTTCATCTTGGAGGATCGTTGCCCACTTGACGTCCAAGGCGAGGCGAGGAATACGGCAGAAGATCTCGAGGTCATTAGCTTACAAAGAGAAGGTATAACTAGTATTTTTCTTCCGCATCATACTAGTTATTTTTCTTTGTATGAATTCTAAATACAAGAGGCAATTAGATCTAGTTTATCGAATTTATTTTTTGATTTTGTGTTTTCTTCTTTTTCGAATTTGTGATTCGATTGTTCCTTTTGGTTAACCTAGAGTTATTTAAGGAAATAAATATTAGCTTTCGTTAAAAGGCTTTGCCTAGGCGGTGGTGGTTGCTCCCATATCCAAGAAGGCCATGTGCCTCGCCATGCAGTCCTGGAAGCCAATTTTGGAAATTAATATTTATGGAATTAATAACCTAGGTAGATTTGAATCAATAGTGTTAAGTTCCGCTTGCGATTCAAATCTAAACCATTAAGAACAGATAAGTTAAATTTGGAATCAATGATGTTAAATTCCGTCTGCGATTCCTTATTTAACTTCTAAAGAACATAATAGGTTATTTAAGGAAAGGTTCGACACTTGTACAAAAATTTTTGGACAGTGGAACTGGTACGTTTTCCTAGGTTTAACCAACACTGTTTAGTTAATTTATTTATGCAAGTGTTATTTTAAGAAAAGTCGAGAAGGGTTTTGTTTTTATTATTTGCAGGTTATTCAACCCCCCTTCTAGCCAACCGCAGTGGTCCAACAGTTATTTCATTACAAATCAACTGGTCCTTGCACCAGTCGATTGGTGCCTGGCAAATGGTTCTCAAACAGCTGGTCCTTGTACTAGTCAACTGATCCTTATCGTTCAGGCACAGAAACTCTTTGTGCTCTGCCCCAGTCGACTGGTCACAGTATCAGTCGACTGGTAAAATCCTAAACTTATGGTTTCCCTTTCTGAGTATATTTCTCTCGCACTTAGACCCTCACGACTCACTTGACTCTTCTTCATAGCTTTGACCTCTTGCCTTCAAGCCTACTTCCTTTGGCTCTCGTCCCTTCGATGCATTCAAGCCTGCAACTCTTCCCCAATGTCATCCTTCGCGCATGCCTTGAAGTCGCTTCCTTTAGCCCTTATCCTTACTGCCTTGTCCATGGTCCCTCGGATGCTCCATCCTTCACCAGACCCGAAGCCATCAAGTTGAGTCATATGTGTATTTTACAAACCTGCACACTCATATACACATATCAAATACAAGGGTGAACCTAACATGAACTCTTGGCCCAAACATCAAAACACATGGTCGCACAGACCATTGGGATTGCTCTAACAATCTCCCCCTTTTTGATATTTGATAATACATTTAAGTTAGGGAAAACATAATAGCAAAACAATTTGCTAATAACAAATGGACTTATGTTACCAAGGCTACACACTTGGTATTACACCGTCGAGAAATGGACTTAAGATGTCAAGGCTACACACTTGGATTTACACCGCTAAGTCAAAAATGCAAACATGCATTGGAACCTATCCCAAGGCTCCCCCTACACCTAAGCTCCCTATTGAGCTAGGAATTTTATCACATGGATATTTAAGAACCTATCACAAGGCTCCCCCTACGCAAAGGCACATAAGGTTTTCCCAACTAAACCTTACTTCTCCCCTTTTATCTAAAATTAAAAAGCTTCCAAAAATATCCAATTGTCAAAACTTATCATTTAAACTAACCCTAAACTCGTGTATTTATCCCTAAGGATCTCATACACCTATGCAAGTTGACTCGGTCAAAATCAATGCTGAAAAATAGTTTCAGATGGGTATCAATCGATTACCCCAAACACCAATCGACTTTCATCATTACAACAAACTCACAGAGGCATTCTGTGGTTGAAAAATACTATTACCAGTCGACTGGCAACTACACTAGTCGACTGGTACCCAGATTTTAGCTTAATCAATATTTCTGACCTAATTTCATAAATACACCAATAATTCAATAGACATCTAAAAATCTCTAAATTTTATAGAGAGATATGTTTTACCCATGTCTACTTGGAAAAAATATATTTAAAAATATATCTATCACTAATCCTAAGATTGATATAAAACTAAAAACTAGCTAAATGGTTCAATTAGACTTTGACCAAAAGTCCTAGTTTTGACTTCCTCTTGATGTATTTGCCCATACTAACCCTCAATGCATCTCTAGCATTGGTTTATATGACATATATACATTCAAAACTAATTATCATGCAATATGAAACTAATGTCATATTTTCATGCATGGAACATATCCCAATTGTGTAAACTCCCTAGGTTAGAGACTCAAGTTCGTCTCCTAACCACTTTGCACATTTGATAAACCATCTACCATGGGTCCCAAAGGCTCTTCATAACCTTAGGAATCATAACCTTAGCCACTGATAACCATGACATTGCTACATTATTTTGATTCATAATGCATGCTTTTGATGGTCTATTCATAGCTAAAACTCACATTTACATTACATTTCATAATTACATTTGATTTTGGACTTAATTACAAATTAACTTATTATCATGGTATTTGGTGCTAATATTTTATTCTTATTTTGTAGGCATCAAAAGGGGCATGGACACGATCAGATCATACCACATTGGGCTCAAATTTAGGGCTAAAGGAAATTATCAAACCTTGGAGTTATTTGGACCGTTCATCTAAAATCAAGCAAATCTGAGTCATCCATTGAAGATCTGGCCCATCCAACCCAATGAGGAGGAGATCTTAGCCATAGATGAAGATCCAAAGGTTTTGATCCAGATCTGAGTTCATACAGCCGTTGATCAAGCCCAAATTAATCTGAACCATCCGATCAGATTTTAAAAAGGGTATAAAGGCTTTGAGAAGCTACAGTGTTCCTTGGAGCTCGGCGATTCTGCGACACCGCCACTGTTCACGCTTCTTATTTGTCCCCACTGCAGCTTCCCATTCCATTTCTAGATCTGATCTTCATCCCTACTCATCTCCGGCGAACCTCTATTGATCCGGTGACCAGCAAATGAAGCATAGAGCAGCGATTTGAGGGTGTTCTCTGGTCGTGATTTTGCTGTCCGTGAGCTTCATCCAAGCCAGATTTGAGGGCGTTCCCCGATTTGAGCTTTTGCCATTCACTCTAGAGTTGTTGAGGGTGTTCCCCGGTTCTCCAGAGTATAATCCATCTTCATCTTCACCTCGCGTTTGCGGATTGGCGAGAGTGCTCTGTTTCTTCGTCGGCTGGAGCATTCGGATGAATCTGAGCTGGTTAGGGCGTTCCCAGTAGCTTGGATTCCTCCTGAATGAAGCTGTGAATTTGATTCTTTGTTAGTGATGGCCCGAAGGGGTTCCCAGAGGCAGATCTGCTTCACGGTAGAGAGGAAGGATTGAGGATACGGGTTTGGATTGTGGAATGCTTTTGTTTTGTTTAGTTTTCTTTTGATTTGTTTTTGAATTTGCTTAGATCTTCAGATCTGATTTTCTCTTTTGCAATTTCAATTTTATTTGAGTTTTACAATCCGAGTTTTGTGCAGCTACTCATTTATTTGCAATTCTTGTTCATTTTGAATCTACAATTCTATTTACTGCTTGTTTATAGGTTAGATTGGATTCAGTAACCATAGTTTTTTTTAGATTAATTGTTGGAATTCAAGTGCATTGGGTAATTTAGTTTCAATTGCTTTTGAAGTAGTTTTTCATCTTGCTTTAGCTTAATACATGGTTTCTTAGATCAGGTTTCCTTATTGTCCTGTTATTTTATAACTTAGTTTAAGTGTGTTGATGGTTTAATCACAACGTAAGGTGACAATGCTTTATGGTTTGATCATTGACACCTAGTTAGGTTTCACTATTGCTTTAGATTAATTTCTTATTTATTTTTCTTTACTTTTGTTAGATTTAGATCCAAAGCTTTAAACCCCCATTTATATATGAAAACCCCAAAAATAGGAATAAAAGACAATCCTAGATTACATCCTACCGTCGGTTCCTCGAGGTTCGATCCTGAGCTCATTATTACAACATGATTGTGTAGTTAAGGGGTTCAGTGAATATTCATTATTAATTGGATAAGCCCATTCGTGACATTTAATATAATTTTCAGCTTATCAAATTTTAGGATATGCAGTGAAAATGATATGCAGTGTTTGGTAATTTTAGGATTGTTCATTATTTTGGAAAACTTAAATATTTTATTGTTTTGATTGCTTTCATGATTATATATCCATGTATTTGATTTTATTTGTTCCTGAGTCTTCTAATTTTATTTGCTAGTATTTCTGTGTAAGAACAGTAAATTCTTTTAACCATGGATCCATATTATCAGCATTTTGGGGATTGGATGGAGAGTTATTACGATCAGCCTCAGACTCAGTTCTATTAGTTTGAATCTCAATACTACCTACCTATGGAGCAGCGGAATAGGTATGAGGAAGTACAAGAACAATTTGTAGAGTTAATTTGGAAATGAAATGAAGTTATGCATCAAATGAGAGAGCATCAAGAGCAATAATTTGCAAGGATACAGAATATTTAGAGTCAGTTAGATCAGATTGCATTATCCATCAATTAGTTACAAGCACAAAACTCCAGTGGAGAGATGGAAAGTAGTGATTTTGTCAGGCCTGGCCCTACTTCCATTTATTCACAAGAATTTTCTATTTTAATTTGTGATGATGATGTAGTTGTTCAAATTTCTGATTCTACTAATAGTGTTGCTTTAGATGTTGAGAATGATGCAGGTATTGTTGTTGAAGATGATTTAAGTGTAGGGGAATGCTTATTGGGAGCATTACCCCAAGGATCACCTGAATTTGAGGATGAAAATGTAGGGGCTTGTGCTATGGAGCCAAGAACCAAAGGATCACCACATGAAGTTGTACACTCACCTGAACCACAGCATGTGCCATTATTTGATGAAAAGGAGGTAACAAACACCACTCTAGGTACCTTTCAACATGACAAGGTGAGAATTTTTTGTGATTTTTTAGAAAATTTCATAGAGGTACCAATTGTTGACTTTATTAGATGTGATTCATTGTTTGATACATTTTCTACCCACACTAATATTCTCTTATTTCATTTTATCCCATATGTGTATGGGAGGTGTTTTGCTTTATTGATTGTGTAGGAGAAATTAAGCTTCCGGAGTGGATGCTTAAACTGAACCACCTCAGACCTCCAGAAAGAATTTTGAAAGGAAAAAGGATGAATAAATGAATTTGAGTGGAACTTTGATTACTCCACTTCCGGGGTGGATTCTACTTCTAAATCTTCTTCAAGCACCGGGAATTAAAGGGGAGTTGGTTCCAATTTTGCTTGCTTTTGCATTTTAATTCATACTTTGTGTTTAATAAATTCTTTATACATTTCTTTAGTTTCGTACTTACATTTGCAATTTGCTTCCATACATTGCATTTTGTTTAGTTTACATAGCATGTCATTTGAATAAAATTCTTCATGGAAATTTTCTAGTAATATTTTTAAGATGGTAAAAGTCTCTTAAATTTGATCATCAATTTTAGGTCATATGGCATGATTGGATGCTCTACTTACATGTTGGTTAAAATGGTGGTGGATTCCAATTTGATCAATTGAGCTTGTTTGCATATAAAAATACCTAGAGAGGACCACTTTAAGTCTAAACACCATTTTATCTTTGTGTGGCATGCACTTACAACAATTGAAACTCTAGAACTTGCTTAGTTTCTTTTCAAAGTCACAATAACATTGGTTCGCATGGAAATTGAGGATTTTGTCAATTTTGTTCCCCTTCATACTTTCCAATTCCTTTCCTCACAATTTTCTTTATACATTCTCATCTAGTATTTTAATTCTTGATAACCTTTGCTTGGTCTATTTCATTGAGGGTTTTGGTTGACTATCTTGATGAGTTAGATTATTTGATGATGGACAAAGTTTTAAATGTTGTGGAAAATTAGTTTATGTTCAAGAATCTTGAAGAAGAGAGATGGTTTCATAAGTATTGAATTGTGATTTTTGAGAGTGATGTGGGAGTCTAAAACATGGACCTTGATTATGGTTACTTGATACAATGTGCAGTAATTGGAGTTCTTATTTAAGTTTCCACTTTTGGCTTGGTTTAGAGGCTACTTTTGTTTTGTATGAGCTACTCTTAAAATCCTGGGAGCTGACATTTGATATTGTTGAAAATCTGATGTGCTGTTTGTTCAAGTTAAGTTACTAAACTTGATGTTGTGTGCTAACTCCTCTTGCTGTTTTTGAACAGCAACATTTAGAATTCAAGCTCTTATCAATATTAGTGCTAAATGATACCTTGTGGTAAGCTTAGTTCTACTTGATTTAAGCCAAAAAGTTCTAGAATTATAAATTCTGAAACTTAAGTCTGGAAGAGGCTGGAATTTCCATAAATGAGCTGATTTCTGAAACTGAAGTACAGTAGTTGCATGCCTTTGAAATTCTGCAATTGGAATAAGTATCAAGTCTGAATTTATTATGATTTGGATTTTTAATATAGTGTGCCAAGTTTTGTTGTAAGTTTCTGGAATTGATGAAGTGAAGAAAGGCAATGGTTACAACAACAGCTAATACATTTTGAAACTGTGCAATAGAATTGTAAATTTGGTGCCAATATATTTATGTAATTTTTGGATAGTAGCAATTTGAATTTGAACTTCTAGCATTCCAGAGCCAAATGATACCCTCATCCTAGCTGGATTCTATTTGATTTGAGTTGACGCCACCTTAGAATCTCAATGCTGAAACTTATAATGCAGAATCAAAATGTAATGCTAAAGCTTAAAATTGCAGAATTCTGAATTCAGAATTTGACAGGAGATCAGGAATCAGATAAAACTGGAATGTTTTTCTGCAGAGTAGAAGTAAACTGAGTTTAAGAAAAGAGCTTGAGAAGAAGATTAGTTGAATTCAAATCATCTCTGGGATTGCTACAAATTATGTGGTGTTAAATAGACTTTGTTTCAGTTCTTTACTTAAGCAGGAAGAATGCAACTTTTAAGATGTTTAGACAACAAGTTAATTTACAGCAAATGTACAGGGGGATGGAATTAAGAGATGTAAGAAACCTTTGGTTGATTCTTAAAATGAAACAGTTGTAGGCAACTGACCTATTCTGGATTGATGCATAACTAGAGTCTGTGAAATAGATATAGGAGTTGATTTCAGCAAATAGCTTGTGTTACTGAAACAAGGTATAAGAAGTATTGGATTGCATGGAAATCTGCAGCTGAATATGAAACAGGAGTTTGAATCTGATATAGATGTAGTAACTGGAAGCTGGAAATGCCTACGGTTCTAGTTGAAAATTTTCAATAGGACACTTTTAGATTGAGCAACTCCATTAGCTTCAACTCATCAACTCCACGGTTGAAGGCAACAAGCATCTGATCAGTGAATAACCAGCATGTTTGTGATATTGAAATATGTAGCAACAGATTGCATTATCCATTTCCAGAATCCAATAGAACTTTCTAACATTTCTGCAAATCTGACTGTGGTGTTTGAATTTATGATGGTGAACCTATTGGAAATAAATGTCCATGTTAAATATGCCACGCAGAAGGATATAACCTGAGTTTAGTAACACAAAGGTTGAGTATTAAGTTGAGGGCACATTGTATCAAGGTTATTGGATAGCTATCCAATTAAAGAAGAGTTAGGTTTAATCTTTTGTTTACTCATTGACAAATGTTATTTAAGTTTCAATATTTGGAAATCTGGAAAATTCATGAAGATTGAATCTGAAACAATCTGTAGAAGAAATTGCAAGGTATCTATTCCCTAAGTTTGAACATGTCAAGAACAAGCTTCTATGCTCAAACATGGAAGTCACAACCATTTTGAACATCACTAATTTTGGAAACATCACTGATTTTGAACCTTTCTATTTTGGAAACATAGAAGCTGGGAAATGTTGGGATGCTGTCAGAATTTCAGTGAGAAAGTAAATTGAAGTGGAAAAAAAAATTCAGAATGGAATTTATAAAAGAAACAGGAAATCTACAGAAACAAGAAAGTTGATGTTTAACAAATGGTGTATCAAATACAGTAGCAATTCTCATTTCTGGAGAATTCAAAACAGCAGTAATGAAATTAGAGTTCTAATGTTAAATCTGGAATCTGGATTTTGGAAAACATCCTGCTGAAATGATCATTTTGATCAGTGGACTAAAATCATTTCTGAAGCTGTTAGATCATAATCTGAATTCAATTACTTGAGTTTCAAAAATATTGAAAAGTAAAGAGAGAATAATAAAAAGAAAATTGTTTAGTGCTAAATTAGAAGACTGTCTTCAGATTATTGGAGAAGCAAAAACCATACAGAGATGGACAAAGCTGAAACCATACAGAAATTGAAGAGAGTAGGATGATAAGAAGATAAATTCAGTTGTAATGCATTGAGCTGATACAACATTGAATTCCAATTGCTGAAACTTAATACGCGAACCTGATATTTGTTGTAGCTAAAAATGTTAAAGGGGTTTTGTCTCCTTTACAGAATCTAAATGGAATTGCTGAATTGTTGAAATATAGAAACTTCATAGAAACTAAATTCTGGAAATTTTTAACTGATCAGTTTTGGAATTTCATAAACTGTAAAAGAACTGATTTCTTTAACTGGAATTCAGTGTTGTTATTAGAAGTGGAAGATGGGTAGCAGTAAGTGTATCAGAAATTCATTTCTTTGATCACTAGAGCTCTTTACTGTACTAATGGTTGCTATTCAAGAAAAACAGTTGATTTTTGACAGTTGAGAGGAATTATGAAAGTATTGAGCTAAATTTGATGATTTATTGTGCATCTGAATTGGTGAAATTATAGAATTCAGAGATGAACCAGTAAGGAAAAACATATTTGCAGGTGTATAAATTTTAAGGATTTATATTCTGAAGATCATTTCTAGCAGGGTTCTGAACTCAGATTTTTGAAGATCTAAGAACCGTCAACAGCTCCTTGAATTCCAGCTATGAGAATGAAATCTGAAATCATAATTCGAAGTCAATTTTGAAGTGAATCGGCTGGACTACTACAGAATACAGTTAGTCCTTTATCTATTGAATACTTGGTGAGATTTCTGAAATTGAAGGATTAAAGTTTAACTCTTGTATGGTTTAAAGCATGTAATTTCAATGGATAAAATTTCTAAAACCTGAGGCAGCTTAACTTAGCAAGTTAGATGCAGGAATTTGTTTGTCTAATTTTACAGCAGTGAATACACAAGAACCAATGAAACTCAAGGATTTGGATTCAGCTGATAAGAGCTGTTAATGAAAGTATCAAATTAAGCATGATGCATGTCAATTCATTTAACAATTTTTCATTAGCAAATGCTTCCATTTAAGGTTCAACTTAAGCTGGAGCTTTGTGAAGTATACAATTTTTGAAACTGAATTGTGAAGTATCGAATTCCAGAAATTAACATCAGTTCTTGGATTTTCCTGAATTTCTCCTTGAGTCTGAATTTGAATTCTAAATCCCTGAACCCCCGTTTTTCTAATGGTGGAAAATAGACTCTGTTTAAGTTTATTTATCAACTCTTACTGAAGATGTTTTCCAACAGAAACCTCAATTGTTCAGTAATCAGTTTTCTGATAAGTGAGAAGTTAATAAAATCAGAGGAAGAACCTGGAATTGTCTGGCTGCACTGCAGTGCAAAATGTGCTGAACCGTTATTCTTAATTTGTGTAGATTGTAGTGCAGGATTATAATATAAGCTTTGAAATGGAATACATTTAAAACTTTAGAATTGGAATAACCTGCAGAAATTTTAAAGTCTGAATCTGTGAGTTGCAAAAATAGCTTTGAATTACTGGTTTTGGAACCGTGATTGATTTTACAAGTGTCTGGTGAAACACCATCTGCAAATTCAAGAATCATATTTTGGAACCTGAAGTTACAGTAGTAGAAGCATTGAAACAGAATTTTGTGAAGCTGATTTCTTTGTCCAAATGTTTGAAACCTTTTCAGAATTGTTGGAGATCTGATAGGAGCTGTAATGTTCAGAAATGGAGAGTTTTTTGTTGCATTGTGAGAAACTTGTACCTGCAATACACCACAGAAACAGAGGGAAAAATAGAACATATTTTACAGTATATAGAATGAAATCAAGAAATGTGCCTGTAAGTGTTTCAAGTATTTGTGATTTGTTTCAGTGTCCAAGACGACCAATATTTTAAGTGTGGGGGAGGGAATTATTCCTCATGATTTGAGATTATTTTTGAATTTCAAAGTGTTGGAAGTGAAATGTGGAAAAATAGTGAAGAAAAAAATTTTGGGCGAATCAAAAGTATCAAGTATGGTGATAGAGTATCAAGATTTTGGATGACTATCAAATTGAAGGGGAGGTTAGCTTGGTCTTTTGAATTGATAAAAACAAATGGTATTCATCACTTTTCACATCAAAATGGTCAACTCATTAAGTATATTCCTCCAATACTCTCATCTTCTCAATTTTTCATTGAATTCCTTTCTTTTGCATATTTCATTCACTTTCATTGTTCTTTTTGTTTTCATTTCAATTTTTGTTGATAAACCCTTTTGATTCATGTATGCTATGTCTATAGTGGTGGAGAATTAGAAAATAAGCAATCTTATGGTAGTGAAATGTTGTGAGTTGCATTGAGTGAGCTCCACTTATATGCATTTTTGAGTGTGAGAGATAGATTAGGTAAATCCCTTGTGAGATTGCAACTTGCTTAATTTTTTAATTGGATTGAAACTACCATACCTACTGATTATTATTTGGATTATACTCATGATTGTTGTGATCTCTAGATGATCTCAGTTAAAATCCTTTTTACTATCTTCTAGGTATTGCTAGGAAATTTGTGTGGAGATGATTTTTAATTTTCTTACTTGCATGGGACGTTCAAGATTAAGTATGGGGGATTTGATAACCATGATATTGCTACATTATTTTGATTCATAATGTATGCTTTTGATGGTCTATTCATAGCTTAAACTCACATTTACATTACATTTCATAATTATATTTGATTTTGGACTTAATTGCAAATTAGCTTATTATCATGGTATTTGGTGCTAATATTTGATTCTTATTTTGTAGGCATCAAAAGGGTCATGGACACGATCAGATCATACCACATTGGGCTCAAATTTAGGGCTAAAGGAAATGATCAAACCTTGGAGTTATTTGGACCGTTCATCTACAATCAAGCAAATTGAGTCATCCATTGAAGATCTGACCCATCCAACCCAATGAGGAGGAGATCTTAGCCACAGATGAAGATCCAGAGGTTTTGATCCAGATATGAGTTCATACAGTCGTTGATCAAGCCTGAATTAATTTGAACCGTCCGATCAGATTTTAAAAAGGGTATAAAGGCTTTGAGAAGCTACAGTGTTCCTTGGAGCTCGGTGATTCCGCGACACCACCACTGTTCACCCTTCTTATTCATCCCCACCGTAGCTTCCCATTCCTTTTCTAGATCTGATCTTCATCCCTACTCATCTCCGGCGAACCTCTATTGATCCGGCGACCAGCAAACGAAGCACAGAGCAGCGATTTGAGGGTGTTCCCCGGTCATGATTTTGCTGTCCGTGAGCTTCATCCAAGCCAGATTTGAGGGTGTTCCCCGATCTGAGTTTTTGCCATTCACTCTAGAGTTGTTAAGGGTGTTCCCCAGTTCGCCAGAGTATAATCCATCTTCATCTTCACCTCGCGTTTGTGGATTGGCGAGAGTGCTCTATTTCTTCGTCGGCTGGAGCATTCGGATGAATCTGAGTTGGTTAGGGTGTTCCCAGTAGCTTGGATTCCTCCTAAATGAAGCTGTGAGTTTGATTCTTTGTCAGTGATGGCCCGAAGGGTGTTCCCAGAGGCAGATCTGCTTCACGGTAGAGAGGAAGGATTGAGGATATGGGTTTGGATTGTTGAATGCTTTTGTTTTGTTTAGTTTTCTTTTGATTTGTTTTTGAATTTGCTTAGATCTTCAGATCTGATTTTCTCTTTTGCAATTTCAATTTTATTTGAGTTTTACAATCCGAGTTTTGTGCAACTACTCATTTATTTGCAATTCTTGTTCATTTTGAATCTACAATTCTATTTACTGCTTGTTTATAGGTTAGATTGGATTCAGTAACCAATTATGTTTACTTCAGATCCATAGTTTTTTTTAGATTAATTGTTGGAATTCAAGTGCATTGGGTAATTTAGTTTCAATTGCTTTTGAAGTAGTTGTTCATCTTGATTTATCTTAATACATGATTGCTTAGATTAGGTTTCCTTATTATCTTGCTGCTTTATACCTTAGTTTAAGTGTGTTGATGGTTTAATCACAACGTAAGGTGACAATGCTTTATGGTTTGATCATTGGCACCTAGTTAGATTTCACTATTACTTTAGATTAATTTCTTATTTGTTGTTCTTTACTTTTGTTAGATTTAGATCCAAAGCTTTGAACCCCCATTTATATATGAAAATCCCAAAAATAGGAATAAAATACAATCCTAGATTACATCCTACCGTCGGTTCCTCGAGATTCGATCCTGGGCTCGTTATGTAACGACCCAATTTTTCCTATTTCGAGTTCCAAATGTCCATAAAAATATTTGGAAATGTTTTTAAAATATTCTAGAGATTTTTAGGAATTTTTAAAGTATTTTTACGTAATTTTTGGAGGTCGTTTAGTATGTTTACAAAAAGAAAGAAATCTTGAGAAAAAACCGTTGAAGGCGAGGCTCGAACCCGTGACCTCGGGTCGAACCCGACCTAACCGGACGCAGCCGACCAGCTGAGCTACGCCGGTTTTGTTAACCCAATATGGAACGAAATGTATTTAAGCTGTGCTTGAAATTAAAATAAATTTAAAAATGAAGGGCGAGGCTGAGGTCGAAGCTGCGACCTGTGGCTTCGGTGAAAGCGGATAACCAGCTGTGCCAGCGAGTTTTTGTTAATTAAGGAAAGAACGGGTTATATTTAAGGTATAGTTAGTAATAAAAACCCTAGTTATAAAGGTATTAGGTTTTCCCTTTCTCGCCGAAAAATTCTCATTCTTTTCTCCTCTTCCTCCCGACGCGAGCGGGGTTTCTGTGCTTGGGCGAAATCGAAGCCAAGTTAGGTTATCTCCTCCGGCGGCCGGCGAAGGCTTCTTCCGGCGAACCTTGCGGATCCGAGCTTCTTTCGTCGAAGAGAGCCCGCGGACACAGAAGAAGCGCTGAGATTTGAGCCCTCCGAAAACCCTAAGAGCCTTCTCCTTCCTCCTTCTCGGTTGTAAGTGCAAGAACAAGGGGTAAGTACTACTCACCTGCGGTAGGAGTTGTTTCGGGTTTCGTGTTCTTGTTTCGGATTGTATTTCTTCTTGTTGTTGAATCTGCCATGAGTTTTTCCCTATTTGAATGATTGCTGCGGTGAGTTTAGGATAAGTGGTTTTCCTTGTTTCCGAATCATGCTTTGAAAGTGGTTGAATTTAGGGGTTTAGGATGACTGTCGTGGATTACATGGGGGAAACGGAAGAGATTGATTGTTTAGGTTTTCTTTTTGTGTACCGAAACATGCAGTTTAAATTGTGGTTGCTAAGGATATGATTTATTTCCTTTGAGTATTTGAATTATACCATGCAGAATAGAGGTTGTTGAAGGCTTAAGTGTAGTTCCGAGATTGTTTCTTTCTTTTCCTTGCCGAGCGTGAACAGATTCTCACTGATTCGTTTAAGCATTTCAGTTGGGTTTTCTTTGCTAAGCACAGCATGTTTAAGAAGTATTTGTTTTAGGTTATGACCTTGATAATCATGCTCTGTTTCGGGTGGACTGCAAAGGTTTCTTGTGTATTGTTCAGAGTCTTTTTCATGACCAATACATTGCTATTATGTTGAGCTCGGATTGATATGAGTTGACTGCAGAATTTCCGAACAGACAAGAAGGAATAGGTTTAGGTGTAGTAGCAGAAGTTTTCATTGTTTCGTCTTTTGAAAGTGCATGTTTGCAATTATAGAGGTGCTTTAGTTAGTTTTCGTAGCTTTGCATTGCTTAGAATTAATGTAGACAGAATGGTTCAGATTGATCTTGCTGTGACATTATGTTTCGGTTAAAACAAAAGTGCATGTTTTCAACCATGTTAATGTTCAAAGTAAAAGATAGATTTTGCATATTACGAACATGATAAAAGGAGGCTTATATTCTATTTTTAAAGAAGTTAGGTTTGTTTTCCTTTGTTTCTAAATCTGTTGTAGCATGCTTAGAGGAGTTAGATTTGTTTTTAACCATGCTTAAAGAAGTTTGAATGGTAGCTTAGCATCTTCCTTGCTACTCAAAAGGGCAAGAACAACCTTTATTTAAAGCATGTAGAGTTAGTTTCTTGGTTTTCCTGATCATGAACAGTTATTAAGTTTATCTTGCGGTTGATTGGCTTATGTTATTTTTATATAGCATGCTGGGTTAGTTGTAATCCTATACTTGTTAGATATATCTATAGGATTCTAATAGGATCCAATAAAGGATTATAAGAAGCATGAGCAAAGAAAAAGACTAAAGTCTAGTTAAAAAGAGATAAAAAATAAATTAAAGTAAGAGACTAGTACCCGACTTCCGAGGTTGTCGTTAAACAAATCCAGGTGACCGATTCCAAGGTCTTGGCCCTGGTAAGACCAAGGTCTTTACCTCATAGGACTAGAGGCTCGCTACCTCAGTCACTATTAGAGAGCGCGCAAAACAAAGATGGTGCTAAGCCTGGGCCCAAAGAAGAACAAGAAGAAGAAAGTGAAAAAGAAATTAAAAGATTAATTTCTAGTATAAGAAAAGAAAGAAGAAAAGAAGAAGAAAGTAAAAGAGAAATTAAAAGATTAATTTCTAGTATAAGAAAAGTAAGAAGAAAAAAAAGAAGAAAGTGAAAGAGAAATTAAAAGATTAATTTCTGGTATAAAGATATAAGAAAATGAAACAAGTTTATGCTTAGAATCAATAAAAGTTTAGTTCTTTAATTCTAAGCCTACAGTAGTAGTTTCATTACTTTCCTGTCAGTTAGTGAGCATGTTTAGTATTCAGTTTTATTTCTGTATACCATGAGTACATGCAGCTTTGCTTTTAGCATTCCAGTTTTAGTATTGTTGTATTCTTTTTATGCACTTCGAGTTTTTGTGAGATAGATTAGTACTTACTAAGCATTTCGCTTATAGATCTATTTTCTTTCCTCCTACTGCAGATAAAGGAAAAGCTAAGATATGAAGGGAGACGACAGGATGGTGGTGGTGATGAAGGTGTGTGATGACTGCGACTATGGAGAGATCCAGAGAGTGTTATCAAACCTGCAGGACCTATTTGATTAGAGTTTATGCTTTAGTTCTTTTCTTTAAAACTATTATGAAGTTTGGGAGATTGTAGTTGAGTTTATTTCCGCATATGCATTTAGTCACTTTAATTAATTGTGGAGTGATATAGTTGGTTGTTTTTATTGTTGTTTTTATAACTGCGTGGTTGTGAAAAAAATGAGTTCCAGCCGCCTGTGGCTGCGTATATATCTTATGTACTATGGATTTGGTCACCGGTACAGGGGAGACTCCGTCGAAATTTTTCGGTAGGAATTCCTCTGGACCGTGATAAATCTAAGTATTGCTAGTAATAGCGTCAGTGACACTAGTAAGTAGAGTAGTAGTTAGGTAACGGTCGCCCTTAGAGAGTAGTAGTAAGAAGGGTGGGTTGTTACAGTTGGTATCAGAGCAGTGTTCCATTCTCCAGCATCACACACACATCAACATCATCTTCGCCGTATCCAAGTAAGAAATTATTTAAATCCCTTCTTTATTCTTCTTTCCTTATTATTAACTGCAGTATAGAGTACTTGTTTTTTTGAGTACTAAAGTAAGATAGAAGATTTAGTTTCCCTTTTCTTTATTCATATTTATGTATGATTAGAAGGGTTAGAGAGAGGATACTAAGTCTTTTTCTTTGCATAATTAGATGTTAAGAAAAAGGATGTCCCCGTACCGTTCGTACTGAGAACCAAGATCAGGAGAACGAAGAGCTTAGATCAACTGAGCCTAATCTCTCTGAAGTTGTTGCCTAACTCCAGAGACAAGTAGCAGAACAACAGCAAGTGATTGCCAATCTGATGGCAAACTAGCCAGCAGTTCCTCCCCCTCCTCCAGCTATCACTGCAGAGGCTCCAGTGGTAATTGAGACTCCACCAGCTACCCAGGGAGCCGTCACAGCACCCCAGAGACTAGAAGCTTGTCTTATACAGTGGCTGAAGCTGAAACCAGAGAGCTTCTCAGGCACGACTGAGCCCTAGGATGCCCAGGCTTGGTTTAAAACACTAGAGAGCACTATGGAGCTTCTTGACTGGCCAGAAGTCGAGAAGGTCAAGTGCGCCTCTTTCTGCCTGTCTGGAGATGCTCGTATGTGGTGGGAGAGGATAAAGACCAAGAGAGCAGCCGATCAGATGAGCTGAGCAGATTTTCAGTTAGAGTTCTATGAAGAGTTCTATCACCAACAAGCACTATGAGGAGTTTATAGAGTTCAAGCCAGCCAAGGTAGAAGACAAGACAGTAGGGAGCTCGGAGCCCCAGTCAAGTTAGTGCAGAAGAACAGAAAGAAGGTAAGAAAGAGGGGGTTCGGGTGGTCTGTGAATATCCCGAAGTATTCCCAGCAGATCTACCTGGACTACCTCCCAATAAATGAGTGGATTTGAGATTGAATTGGTTCCTGAAACCGGTCCAATTTCAAAAGCTCCGTATCGCATGTCTCCAACAGAGCTGAAGGAGTTACAAGAACAACTACAGGAGTTACTTGACAAAGGCTTCATTTGCCCTAGTCATTCACCCCGGGGAGCTCCAGAGTTGTTTGTCAAGAAGAAAAATGGATCAATACGGATGTGCATAGACTACAGAGCTTTGAATCAAGTGACAATCAAGAACAAGTACCCCCTTCCCAGGATCGACGATTTATTTGATCAGTTAAGAGGAGCAACAGTGTTCTCAAAGATAGACCTGCGCTCTGGGTACCATCAGCTGAAGGTGAAAGAAAGAGATATACCCAGAACGGCGTTCAGGACCAGATATGGACATTACGAGTTTGTAGTTATGCCTTTTGGAGTGACCAATGCACCTGCGGTCTTCATGGACTTAATGAACAGAGTGTTCAGAGAATATCTTGACAAATTTGCCATTGTATTCATCGATGACATTCTGGTCTATTCAAGGACCCCAGAGGAGCATGACACGCACTTGAGAATAGTACTGCAGACTCTTCAGCAGAAGCAGCTTTATGCTAAATTCTCCAAGTGCGTGTTCTGGTTAAATCAGGTGGCGTTTTTAGGTCACATAATTTCTAAAGAAGGCATTCAAGTGGATCCAGCCAAAGTGGAAGCGGTCAACAACTGGAGTAGACCCAAGAACGTCAGAGAGATCAGAAGCTTCCTTGGTTTAGCAGGGTATTACAGGAAGTTCGTGGAGGATTTTTCCAGGATAGCTTCTCCACTAATAGCCCTCACCAGAAAGAACAAGAGATTCGAATGGTCAGATAAATGTGAGCAGAGCTTCCAAGAGCTAAAGAAGAGATTGATCAGTGCTCCCATTCTGACTGTTCCACAGAGCGACAAGAGTTTCGACTTCTACAGTGATGCTTCCAAGATGGGCTTAGGAGCTGTACTCATGCAAGAAGGAAAAGTCATAGCTTATGCTTCCAGACAACTCAAAGACTACGAGAAGAACTATCCCACTCACGATCTTGAGCTGGCAGCTGTGGTTTTTGCACTGAAACTCTGGCGACATTATTTGTATGGAGTTCAGTGTAGAATCTTCACAGATCATCAAAGTCTTAAGTACTTCACTCAGAAGGACTTAAACATGAGACAGCGCAGGTGGCTGGAGTTGGTCAAAGATTACGACTGTGAGATTCTCTACCACCCAAGCAAAGCTAACAAAGTAGTAGATGCACTAAGCAGAAAGTCCAGTGCATCCCTGATGTCTCTGTCATCATTAGCCCTGCCACTGCAGAAGGAGTTGTCAAATTTTGGACTTGAAATTATTTACGGACAGCTCTCCGCATCGACCTTAGAGTCTACCTTGCTTGAGGACATACAGAGAGAGCAAAGTGAAGATCAGACAGAGGATTGAGACTGCCTAGAGTAGACAGAGGAGTTATGCTGACAACCGCCGTAGGCCATTGGAATTCCAAGTAGGAGATTCAGTTTTCCTCAAGGTCGCTCCTATGAAGGGAGCGATGAGATTTGGCAAGAAAGGCAAATTAAGTCCTCGCTATGTAGGACCTTACCTGATTATAGAGAGGATTGGGAAGGTAGCTTACAGGCTGGACTTACCACAAGACATGTCAGCAATACACAATGTATTTCATGTCTCCATGCTATAGAAGTGTCTCCATGACCCGAGCCAAGTGATTCAGCCTCAGTCAGTGCAGATCCAAGAGGATCTTAGTTATGAGAGCAGACCTACACAGATAGTGGACAGAGCAGTCAAGAAATTGAGAAACAAAGAAGTACCACTAGTGAAGGTCGTCTGGCAGAGCCAGAAGCACGAGGAAATCACTTGGGAGCGGGAGGACAGTATGAGACAGAAGTATTCAGAGCTATTCTAAGTTCGAGGACGAACTTTTTATAAGGTATGGGGGATTGTAACGACCTAATTTTCCCTATTTCGAGTTCCAAATGTCCATAAAAATATTTGGAAATGTTTTTAAAATATTCTAGAGATTTTTAGGAATTTTTAGAGTATTTTTACGTAATTTTTGGAGGTCGTTTAGTATGTTTACAAAAAGAAAGAAATCTTGACAAAAAACCATTGAAGGCGAGGCTCGAACCCGTGACCTCGGGTTGAACCCGACCTAACCGGACGCAGCTGACCAGCTGAGCTACGCGGGTTTTGTTAACCCAATACGGAACGAAATGTATTTAAGCTATGATTGATACAGAAATACCTTAGTTTTAAAAAAGGTTGCAGAGAAATTGCCGAGCCGAAGCTCGACCCGGCGACCTGGGGTTTCGGTGGAAACACAGATAACCAGCTGTGCCAGCGAGTTTTTGTTAATTAAGGAAAGAACGGGTTATATTTAAGGTATAGTTAGTAATAAAAACCCTAGTTATAAAGGGATTAGGTTTTCCCTTTCTCGCCGAAAAATTCTCGTTCTTTTCTCCTCTTCCTCCCGACGCGAGCGGCGTTTCTGTGCTTGGGCGAAATCGAAGCCGAGTTAGGTTCTCTCCTCTGGCGGCCGGCGAAGGCTTCTTCCGGCGAACCTTGCGGATCCGAGCTTCTTTCGTCGAAGAGAGCCCGCGGACACAGAAGAAGCGCTAAGATTTGAGCCCTCCGAAAACCCTAAGAGCCTTCTCCTTCCTCCTTCTCGGTTGTAAGTGCAAGAACAAGGGGTAAGTACTACTCACCTGCGGTAGGAGTTGTTTCGGGTTTCGTGTTCTTGTTTTCGGATTGTATTTCTTCTTGTTGTTGAATCTGCCATGAGTTTTTCCCTATTTGAATGATTGCTGCGGTGAGTTTAGGATAAGTGGTTTTCCTTGTTTCCGAATCATGCTTTGAAAGTGGTTGAATTTAGGGGTTTAGGATGACTGTCGTGGATTACATGGGGGAAACGGAAGAGATTGATTGTTTAGGTTATCTTTTTTTGTACCGAAACATGCAGTTTAAATTGTGGTTGCTAGGGATATGATTTATTTCCTTTGAGTATTTGAATTATACCATGCAGAATAGAGGTTGCTGAAGGCTTAAGTGTAGTTCCGAGATTGTTTCTTTCTTTTCCTTGCTGAGCGTGAACAGATTCTCACTGATTCGTTTAAGCATTTCAGTTGGGTTTTCTATGCTAAGCACAACATGTTTAAGAAGTATTTGTTTTAGGTTATGACCTTGATAATCATGCTCTGTTTCGGGTGGACTGCAAAGGTTTCTTGTGTATTGTTCAGAGTCATTTTCATGACCAAAACATTGCTATTATGTTGAGCTCGGATTGATATGAGTTGACTGTAGAATTTCCGAACAGATAAGAAGGAATAGGTTTAGGTGTAGTAGCAGAAGTTTTCATTGTTTCATCTTTTTAAAGTGCATGTTTGCAATTATAGAGGTGCTTTAGTTAGTTTTCGTAGCTTTGCATTGCTTCGAATTAATGTAGACAGAATGGTTCAGATTGATCTTGTTGTGACATTATGTTTCGGTTAAAACAAAAGTGCATGTTTTCAACCATGTTAATGTTCAAAGTAAAAGATAGATTTTGCATATTACGAACATGATAAAAGGAGGCTTATATTCTATTTTTAAAGAAGTTAGGTTTGTTTTCCTTTGTTTCTAAATCTGTTGTAGCATGCTTAGAGGAGTTAGATTTGTTTTTAACCATGCTTAAAGAAGTTTGAATGGTAGCTTAGCATCTTCCTTGCTACTCAAAAGGGCAAGAACAACCTTTATTTAAAGCATGTAGAGTTAGTTTCTTGGTTTTCCTGATCATGAACAGTTATTAAGTTTATCTTGCGGTTGATTGGCTTATGTTATTTTTATATAGCATGTTGGGTTAGTTGTAATCCTATACTTGTTAGATATATCTATAGGATTCTAATAGGCTCCAATAAAGGATTATAAGAAGCATGAGCAAAGAAAAAGACTAAAGTCTAGTTAAAAAGAGAACAAATAAATTAAAGTAAGAGGCTAGTACCCGACTTCCGAGGTTGTCGTTAAACAAATCCAGGTGACCGATTCCAAGGTCTTGGCCCTGGTAAGACCAAGGTCTTTACCTCATAGGACTAGAGACTCGCTACCTCAGTCACTATTAGAGAGCGCGCAAAACAAAGATGGTACTAAGCCTGGGCCCAAAGAAGAACAAGAAGAAGAAAGTGAAAAAGAAATTAAAAGATTAATTTCTAGTATAAGAAAAGAAAGAAGAAAAGAAGAAGAAAGTAAAAGAGAAATTAAAAGATTAATTTCTAGTATAAGAAAAGTAAGAATAAAAAGAAGAAGAAAGTGAAAGACAAATTAAAAGATTAATTTCTGGTATAAAGATATAAGAAAATGAAACAAGTTTATGCTTAGAATCAATAAAAGTTTAGTTCTTTAATTCTAAGCCTACAGTAGTAGTTTCATTACTTTCCTGTCAGTTAGTGAGCATGTTTAGTATTCAGTTTTATTTCTGTATACCATGAGTACATGCAGCTTTGCTTTTAGCATTCCAGTTTTAGTATTGTTGCATTCTTTTTTTGCACTTCGAGTTTTTGTAAGATAGATTAGTACTTACTATGCGTTTCGCTTATAGATCTATTTTCTTTCCTCCTACTGCAGATAAAGGAAATGCTAAGATATGAAGGGAGACGACAGGATGGTGGTGGTGATGAAGGTGTGTGATGACTGCGACTATGGAGAGATCCAGAGAGTGTTATCAAACTTGCAGGACCTATTTGATTAGAGTTTATGCTTTAGTTCTTTTCTTTAACACTATTGTGAAGTTTGGGAGATTGTAGTTGAGTTTATTTCCGCATATGCATTTAGTCACTTTAATTAATTGTGGAGTGATATAGTTGGTTGTTTTTACTGTTGTTTTTATAACTGCGTGGTTGTGAAAAAAATGAGTTCCAGCCACCTGTGGCTGCGTATATATCTTATGTACTATGGATTTGGTAACCGGTACAGGGGAGACTCTGTCGAAATTTTTCGGTAGGAATTCCTGTGGACCGTGATAAATCTAAGTATTGCTAGTAATAGCGTCAGTGACACTAGTAAGTAGAATAGTAGTTAGGTAACGGTCGCCCTTAGAGAATAGTAGTAAGAAGGGTGGGTTGTTACACGTTATTACAACATGATTGTATAGTTAAGGGGTTCAGTGAATATTCATTGTTAATTTGATAAGCCCATTCGTGACATTTAATATAATTTTCGGCTTATCAGCCACCTCCCTAGGTGACTCATTGGCAATTACTAGGCCACATTGGTGCACCTCGGGTGACACATGGCATACAAACTTAACATTTTTAACCATAGACATCTTCTCCATGGTTAATTTCTCCATACCTTTAAATGGATTTCCCTTTCCATTTCTTGACTTCTCCTTCCTATAGTCATATACAACCCTAGCATAAGACTTTCCCTTAGCCTTGGAGATATTAGATCGGTATCCCAAACCTAATATATCATTATTGGGTCTTTGACTACCCAACACCATATCTAACCCTCTAGATCCAACTGTGAATCTTACTAGGATTTTCTCCAAACTATCAAGCTTTTCTTTCAAGACTTGATTTTACTTTTCTAGGTTCCTAACCCTAGAATTGACATATCCACCTTGGACATTCCTAGACCTATCCATTTTTCTAGGCATATGTCTCCCCTTCTTGGGATTTTTGCCTAGGTTCTCCATTACCTTCTTCTCCTTAGGTAATGAGAATGTAACATGTCTAGGCTTATCATGCATAGGTACCTTAGGGTTATTTCTAGCATTTACCCTACTTCTATCATGATATTTAAAGCCAAAATTCTTCATTGATACATAATGATAATCATTATTTCTCCTAGCATGCATGGGAATATAAGAATTTGAATTACAATTCAAATTAGGGTATACATTCCTTACCATTAAAGCTCCTCCTCGACTTGAGCTCCTCTTCTTCTCCCATTTCTTTAAATGCTCCAACTTCTTGAGCTCTCCCTTACTTGGGCATTTTGTGTGGTAGTGCCCTCTTTCACCACACGTGAAGCATCTAATGTGCTTCTTCTCCTTCTCCTTCCTACAAATAAAATTATATTCTAAAGGAATTGAATTAAGTTTAGGAGTTACCTATTTTTTACCCATTAGACACATACTCTTGTAGTGTCCCTTCTCATTACACTCGAAGCACACAATGTGGTCTTTTGACTTCTCTTCGGTGGAAATGCTCACTAGGTTGACTTCCAAGACTTTCTCTTCATCTGTCTTGGCTTCTTCTTTAACCTTTGAGAATATTAATGATGCTTCCTCATCTTCCTTCTCCTTGAAGGTTGAGCACATATCAACTTCTAGTTGCTCCTCCTCTACTTGAGCCACTTCATCCATTTCTTCATATTTTTCTTCTTCTTATGTAGGCAGAAGTTCTTCTCATGGAACCTTCTTTATCTTGCTCAACAGATCATAGGCATTCTCATATTCAC
Source organism: Zingiber officinale (assembly GCF_018446385.1). Classification (NCBI taxonomy): domain Eukaryota; kingdom Viridiplantae; phylum Streptophyta; class Magnoliopsida; order Zingiberales; family Zingiberaceae; genus Zingiber; species Zingiber officinale. The sequence goes on along the minus strand of NC_055992.1, from coordinate 57,695,594 downwards.
CTACACTACTTATCACATTAGAAGGCAAAATATCTATCAAAATCAAAATTACCTTTGAATTTACCTTTGATTGTGAGGCTTGCTTTTCTGTCCAATAACGTGGTCATAGTTTCTTCCCTTTCTTGTCTCTTGGGACTTCGAACGGCTCTTTGACAACCATCATGGTGTTCTAATATGTTTCGAAAAAGATCTCCATCTTCATCATCCAATAGGTGATGTCCCATAAGATTTCTCCTTTATACTTCAGAGGTGCAATCAAGCTGGTCATCTTCTTGAAGTTGCTCTTCTCAGTGGCTAGTATGGTAAAGTGTGACCTTGGCTCTAATACCACAGGTTAGGGATCGTATGACCAGTTAGAAGGGGGTTGAATAGAGGTTGACCCCAAGTTGATTGCTTCTTCCTACAATGTTAGTTTACGCAGTGGAAATACAAACTAATATGAATACAAAGAAAGCTAAAGACTATGAAAGACAAGCAAATCACTAACACACCCGTTTACATGGTTTAGAGATAAAGCTCCTACTCCATGGCTGTCTGTAAGGTGGGGGATCCCTATCCATTGGTGGATTAGCCCTAGGATCCTCCGACTATCTCAAGTATCCTTGTTGGTGGAGAAACCTCTCCATAACTCCAACCAAGATCTTTTGGACATAAAGAGAATCTTGAGAACTTAGTGACTACTAATTAGGGTTAACAACCTTTAATTTAGTTAACTTTGGCTAGTCATTCCAAGCTCCATTTTATAGAGCTTGGGAAGAAATAGTCTTGTTATTTTCCATTACCAGTTGACTGGTGTCTAGTCAACAACTTTTTACTAGTTGACCGGTCCTTGCACTAGTCTGTTAGGACCAAAAGTAGCTAGAGGGGGGGGGGGTGAATAGCTCGTCGCGTTCGCTCGGTGCTTGGCGTTGCTCGGCGTTGCTTGGCGTTGATTGTTTCTTCAAGAATATGCAGCGGAAAATACAGAAACAAATACACCCACGCTAACACTAGGATTTTACTTGGTATCCACCTCCAAAGGAGGTGACTAATCCAAGGATCCACACCACGCACGCACCCTCCACTATGAAACACTCCTTTTCGGTAACTACCGAGGGCGGAGAAGCCCTACAAGACTCTCGGTACAAGAAGAAGGAAAGGGAAACAAAATACAAGCACAAAGCTTACAATGAATGCAGAAAACCCTAACCCTAGCTTCTCTTCTTGCCCTTGATCCGCCTCTTGACTCGGAGAGCTTCCAAGAACCTTCAAGAACTGGCGATCACGAGCTTTGAGAGTGCTGTGGAGGAGCTGGCGAAGATCTGAGATGAAAACCGTGAAGAGATGCCGCAGCCATCACACGCCTGCAGCTATAAACGACGCCAACGGTCGGATCCCGATCGATTCGAATATTCCCAATCGATCGGGGAGGCTTTGGATCGATCCAGAGCGCCTCTGTGCTCTGGGAAAATGCCTGGATCGATCCACGGATCGATCCAGCGCTTATCGCGCGAAGCAGCCGCGTCCCAATCGATCCACTGATCGATTGGGACCTCTGGATCGATCCACGGATCGATCCAGAGGCTCTCTGTTCGCTGGGACAGGTCTGGATCGATCCACTGATCGATCCAGAGCCTGGATCGATCCACTGATCGATCCAGCACTTGATTTTTGTCCAAAACCAAGTCCCAAACCTCCCAAACCAACATCCGGTCAACCTTGACCTGTTGGTATGTCATGCCTAGCATCTAGTCACTCCCTTGACCTGCTAGGACTCCCTTACCAAGTGTCCGGTCAATCCCTTTGACCCACTTGGACTTTTCTCTGTGCCAAGTATCCGGTCAATCCCTTTGACCTACTTGGACTTTTCTTTCATGCCAAGTATCCAGTCAATCCTTTGACCTACTTGAACTTCCCAGCACCAGATGTCCGATCATCCTTGATCCATCTGGATTTTCCCTTGCCTGGCTTCACTCACCAGGACTTTCACCTAGCTTCACTCACTAGGATTTTCCATCTGCCTAGCTTCACTCACTAGGACTTTCACCGCTTCACTTTTCTTCTGCCTGGCTTCACTCACCAGGACTTTTCTTCTGCCTGGCTTCACTCACCAGGACTTTCATACTGCCTAGCTTCACTCACTAGGTCTTTCATTTTGCCTAACATCCCAGTTAGGACTTCCCAGTCAAGTATCCAGTCAACCTTGACCTACTTGACTCTTCTTCAATCAATATCTTATTGTCAAACATCTAAACCCAAACCAAGACTCAGCTTGGTTACCCAGGTCAACCTTGACCTGAGGGATATTGCACCAACAATCTCCCCCTTTTTGATGTTTGACAATACCACAATAACACTTACAATCCCATATGTAAGTTAGGCTAATCCCATAGCCTCCTTCTTCATGCCACTAGGTAATGAAAGCATAAATTAAGCTCTTCATTCTCCCCCTAAGAGGGAAAACTCCCTCTAGGTAATGAAAGCCTAACTTACTCCCTTTCATGAGTCCTTTCATTCTCCCCCTATGACCTTCCCATAGGTAATGAAGGCCTAAACTTAACCATACATTCTCCCCCTATTGCCACACATCAACCCATCGTTGGACACACATCAACCTATGCTCCAATTCTGGGCACACTTCAACAAATCCATTTGTTGAAGACTCTCCCCCTGAAGAGTTGCTCATCGTGATCACAACTTCACTCATTGTGATCACACGATAATGAGATCCCATACCCGTCATTATCACCTTAACTTCTCCCTCAATGTTGACAAATACCCAACCTTGAGCATTTTCAACCACTTGAGTGTCCACTTGAAATAATGAGGATATCCACTCCCCATTTCTCCCCATTTCAAGTTTAAATGCTCAACCTTGAGCAAGTTCACAACAGAAGGTTAACCACCTTCCAAGGTTCATAAAAAGTAATTTTTCATGTCTTTAAAGAGTCCCTCCCCCTAAAGACATGGTGGTAACTTCTGTCATTGCACCAACAATGACTTGGAATTCCTAAACTTTTAGGAAACCCAAATTTTAGAAGTTTTGAGGTTTAAATGTTCAATATTTGAAACAACCTCAACCTAAACTTCTACTTAGTCTTCGTTAACCAATCCATCCTTGTTTTCAACATGAAAACACCCTTTGTATGTATACAAATGTATTTTAGGGGTTTGGAATGGTTACCTAGACTCAAAGAGGTTCAAAGATGCTGAAATCAAGCCTTCCCAGCCAAAATCAGCAACTTGGATCGATTGGAGTTGGGTTCCAATCGATTGAACCTTTCTGAATCGATCCACTGATCGATTCAGACTACCTGGATCGATCGGCTGATCGATCCAGCGAGCTTCTGCTCGCGGGAGACTTGCCTTCTGAATCGATCCACGGATCGATTCGGGCACTCCAATCGATCCATGGATCGATCGGAGGTCTGATAGTTGCTGAAATTCCATTTCAGTCAACTTCAGAAACCCCTAGAAAATTCTACAAAAATCCAAAAATCATGAAATTTCGTGTAGACATTATTTAGGGCATACTTAATCATGGAAAAATAGCTTTCTATGAAAATACATCATATTTTCAAAGATTGACACAAACTTGAAAACTTGCAAAAACTTTAGTGTTTTTCTTCAAGTTTGTGTCTAACTATTCAATGGTGATTACTATCAAAAGATAGCCTTCACCAAGGTTTTCCAAAAATATTTTAAAAACATTTTCAAAACCAATATCCCATCATGTTCCTTGGGCATAATGCACATTACTTGTACATTAGCTTTCCCAATGATGGGAAAACACATAACTATGTGTTTTGATGAACCTAAAACTCAAAAGAATGCACTAAATCAACATCTTGAGTTTTGTTCATCTTCCTAACATCTCACTTGTATCTAATGTGCACTAATCACATACAAGTCGCCTTATAGTCTTTGTGAGATGTAGATTTTGGTTTTTGCCCTAATCTAGGGATCATGCATATCTATCTAGGCATTTTAGAAATATTAGACATCCACCTAGGATGTCACTTGTCAATAAGTGTCGTTAAATGCCATTTGTCCTTAATTACAAGGAATTAAACTTAAAGCATGATTATGTTATGGCATACATCAAAAGAAAATAATTTTCAAAAGAAAATATCCTATTTCTACATGATGTATGAATGTCATGACATGGTATTTTTGTATTTTCATAGTAAGGTATGAATGTAAAAATAGACATGATGTCATGACATATGATGGGCAAATAATCATGGCAAGGTTTAGCATAAATAAAATATACTTAGATTACCTATCTAAGTATCCTTAAAGTCTTAGCTAAACTTACACCTTAAACCTAGATTGCCCTAAAGTGCTACAAGAGAATGCCAAAGCCTAAATTGGCATTTCTAATTTCCTTGATTTAATGTATGCCAATTGAAAATAAACATGTCCTCAAATGTTGGCATATTCCATTTTTCCTCAAAAGTAGCACTTTTAAATTAAGGCCCGGATTGCCTTAAATTGCCTAAGAACATACCAAAATCCCAACTTGGTATTTCTCAAGGTTTTCCCAATTTGTGCAATTTTAAGATAAAAACAATTTTTCACCATCAGGCACATTTTACTCTTTCAAGGAGTAATCAATAATTCCATTTCATTTTCAAAGGTTAACTAAACCCTTGAAAATGCTCCTTGAGTGTCAATTTCCTAAAAGTTGGGTTAACTACCCTTCTAATCGGAGTTGACACTCTCTAACCCATCTATGGGGTAGAGAAGATGCTCCTAGGAACCCAACACCTATTGGTGCTCCTTGGATGCTCTAGGTACTCACTAGGGATAACTTCCCTAGATACCTTCCTAGTGACCTTGTTGGGCTTCTTAGAAGCCTTGGTCACATTTTCTAGGTCAACTCTAGGGATAACCTCCCTTGTGACCTTGTTTGTGACTTTCTTAGACTTCTTAGAAGTCTTAGTCACATTTATTGCAAAAATACTCTTAGGGATGACTTCCCTAGTATTCTTGGCTTGACCACTAGACCTAGGGTTTGTTCCATAACTATATGGAACTCTATGGTAAGAGGGCACATCCTTCTTAGCCTTTGGTTTGTATCCCAAACCTCTATGGCCATTAGATGACCTTTGTGCTCCTAGACCTAGGCTATGCTCATTTTGCCTTTTAGGATATTTTCCATCCTTTTTAGGGTCCTTTCCATTTTATCAAGCCTTGACCTCAAGACTTGATTTTCTATCACTAAGTCCTTAGTTCTAGATTTTTCATTTGATTCATGAGCATATTTGTTCTTGGGCTTGTATCTAAAATCTTTAGAGTTATTGCCCAGACTTTTACCTACATTCCTAGCCTTAGGTGTAGTGGTTTTAGCATGAAAAGCTATATGTTTTTCTTTAACGCTATCATGCTTTCTATTTTCATGGTAAATAGCATTAAAATGATATAGTTAGAACTATCATGCTTTTTACCATAATGTAAAGGGGTAGGCTCAATAAATGTTACCTTCTTCTTTACCTTGGAGGCTCTCCCTTGACTAATGCCTCCTTGAGCCTTGACCATCTTCTTCCCCTTGGGGCATTGACTTCGGTAATGCCCTTTTTGGTTGCAAGAAAAGCACACAATGTGCTCCTTGCTCCTTTTTATTCCGGGGATGGTCTCCTTGGGCTTCTCCTTGCCCTTTTGTGCCACTTGGCCCTTCTTCTTGGCCAAGTTGGGACACTTGCTCTTATAGTGCCCATGTTCCCTACACTCAAAAAATATTATATGATTTTTATTTTTAATTGAAACATTTATACCTTTGCTTGTAGGGGTGGCATCTTTCCCTTTGGATCCGGAGGTAGAAGCTTCCTCTTGATCCGATCTTGATTCTCCTCCATTTGATTTTTCTTGACTCGTGGAGGTAGAAGCTTCTTCAATCTCTTCATCTCTTGACCCGGATGTAGAAACTTCTCCTTCTTCTTGATCCGGCGTCACCAAGGATTGCTCCCCCTCAATCCTAGAGGTGGAGGCTTCATCATCTTGAATATGAAACAAGGAGTATGCTCCCTCCTTGTTCCCTTCGTTGCATTCCCTTGAGGATGAAGCTTCTTGGATTTCCTCTTCTTCGGAGGTTGAGCATCTCTCAACCTCGGAGTCCTCCTCTTGGTCTTGATCCAATGAGTCGCTCTCTTTGGATTCTCCTTGATCTGGTACAGTGGAGGGGATCTCATGAATTCTTGCCAATTTGCTCCAAAGCTCCTTGGCATCTTCAAACTCTCCAATTTGTTCTAAGATGTTGCTTGGCAATAAATTGACCAAAAGCTTGGTCACTTTGTCATTGGCCTCACATCTTTGGATTTGGTCTTTGCTCCACTTGCTCCTTTTGAGTACTTTGCCCTTGGAATTTGTGGGAGCTTCAAAACCTTCCATGAGAGCAAACCATTGCTCTATCTCCATCATAAGAAAATTTTCGATTCTTGATTTCCAAGAATCGAAGCTTGTAGATGAATATGGTGGAGCCACCCTTGTGTCAAATCCAAGTCCATCTTGGAATTGCATCTTGAAGTTGAGCTTGATAAAGTCTTGAACTTGAAGAATTTGCTCCAACTTCTTCACCCTCTAGCTTTTCTTGTTATACTTGACCCTTCCGGCGATGATTCCGGTGAAGAGCAACCTGGCTCTGATACCACTTGTTAGGACCAAAAGTAGCTAGAGGGGGGGGGGGGTGAATAGCTCGTCGCGTTCGCTCGGTGCTTGGCGTTGCTCGGCGTTGCTTAGCGTTGATTGTTTCTTCAAGAATATGCAGCGGAAAATACAGAAACAAATACACCCACGCTAACACTAGGATTTTACTTGGTATCCACCTCCAAAGGAGGTGACTAATCCAAGGATCCACACCACGCACGCACCCTCCACTATGAAACACTCCTTTTCGGTAACTACCGAGGGCGGAGAAGCCCTACAAGACTCTCGGTACAAGAAGAAGGAAAGGGAAACAAAATACAAGCACAAAGCTTACAATGAATGCAGAAAACCCTAACCCTAGCTTCTCTTCTTGCCCTTGATCCGCCTCTTGACTCGGAGAGCTTCCAAGAACCTTCAAGAACTGGCGATCACGAGCTTTGAGAGTGCTGTGGAGGAGCTGGCGAAGATCTGAGATGAAAATCGTGAAGAGATGCCGCAGCCATCACACGCCTGCAGCTATAAACGACGCCAACGGTCGGATCCCGATCGATTCGAATATTCCCAATCGATCGGGGAGGCTTTGGATCGATCCACGGATCGATCCAGAGTGCCTCTGTGCTCTGGAAAAGCGCCTGGATCGATCCACGGATCGATCCAGCGCTTATCGCGCGAAGCAGCCGCGTCCCAATCGATCCACTGATCGATTGGGACCTCTGGATCGATCCACGGATCGATCCAGAGGCTCTCTGTTTGCTGGGACTGGTCTGGATCGATCCACTGATCGATCCAGAGCCTGGATCGATCCACTGATCGATCTAGCACTTGATTTTTGTCCAAAACCAAGTCCCAAACCTCCCAAACCAACATCCGGTCAACCTTGACCTGTTGGTATGTCATGCCTAGCATCTAGTCACTCCCTTGACCTGCTAGGACTCCCTTACCAAGTGTCCGGTCAATCCCTTTGACCCACTTGGACTTTTCTCTGTGCCAAGTATCCGGTCAATCCCTTTGACCTACTTGGACTTTTCTTTCATGCCAAGTATCCAGTCAATCCTTTGACCTACTTGGACTTCCCAGCACCAGATGTCCGATCATCCTTGATCCATCTGGATTTTCCCTTGCCTGGCTTCACTCACCAGGACTTTCACCTAGCTTCACTCACAAAGGTTTTCCATCTGCCTAGCTTCACTCACTAGGACTTTCACCTGGCTTCACTCACCAGGATTTCCTTCTGCCTGGCTTCACTCACTAGGACTTTTCTTCTGCCTGGCTTCACTCACCAGGACTTTTCTTCTGCCTGGCTTCACTCACCAGGACTTTCATACTGCCTAGCTTCACTCACTAGGTCTTTCATTTTGCCTAACATCCCAGTTAGGACTTCCCAGTCAAGTATCCAGTCAACCTTGACCTACTTGACTCTTCTTCAATCAATATCTTATTGTCAAACATCTAAACCCAAACCAAGACTCAGCTTGGTTACCCAGGTCAACCTTGACCTGAGGGATATTGCACCAACATAGTCGACTGATCCCTACCGTTTAGACACAGAAACTCTTTGTGCTCTGCCCCAGTTAACTGGTCCCAGTACTAGTTGACTGGTAAAATCCTAAACATGTGGTTTTTCTTTTCGAGTACATTTCTCTCACACTCAGACCCTCACGATTCACTTGTCTCTTCTTTATAGTTTTGACCTCTTACCTTCAAGCTTACTTCCTTTGGCTCTCATCCCTTGGAAGCATTCAAGACTGTGACTCATCCCCAATGTCATCCTTCGCGCATGCCTTGAAGTCGCTTCCTTTGGCCCTTGTCCTTGTTGCCTTATCCATGGTTCCTCGGATGCTCCATCCTTCACCGGACCAGAAGCCATCAAGTTGAGTCATATGTGTATCCTACAAACTTGCACACTCTTATACACATATCAAATATAAGGGTGAATCTAACTTAAATCCTTTGCCCAAACATCTAAACACATGGTCACACAGACCATTGGAATTGCTCCAACAAAAAGGTTGACCGGATGTCTAGCAAAGGGAGAAGTCCAAGCAGGTCAAGGTTGATCGAAGTTTGGTAAAGATAAAGTCTAGGAAGGTCAAGGTTGACCAAATGTCTGGCAAAGGTAAAGTCTAGGCAGGTCAAGGTTGACTAGATGTTTGATAAGGGAAAAACCCAAGCAAGTCAAATGTGATTGAACACTTAGCAAAGAAAAAATCCTATGGGAGTTAAAGAGTGAGAAATCTTTAAGGAGTGAACTCCAAGCAAGTGTGAACAGTAGTATATCAGAGGTTCAAAAGACTAAAGCAAGGTTTTTGGTCGACCCAATGTGGTCAACCGGACTAGTAGATTTGGGTGACCGAAGTACAGTGTTGCTAACACTATTTTGTACTACTATTATTTCTATTGTGCTAAACTTTATTTTGTAGAAAATAGGGTATTTTAGTTGGCTGAATGAATCAGTTGATTGAACAAGAAGGTTTGTTTACTGATTAGAATAGATAAGGTTAAGTTGGATATGATCCAACTCATGATAGGAAAGAGTGGATCGGTCGACCAAATCTAGGGAATTGTCGATCAAACCTAGAAGGAAAGAAGGGATCAGATGTGATGTAATCTAGCCAACTCTAAGTCTCTAAGGATCAATTGACCCATTAGGAGGTTCAATCAACCAGTCATGTTGATTTCATGGATATTCTATCCTATCAGATTGTGAACCTTGATGTGAACCTAGACATCACTGAGGTTTGGTTGACTAATCAGAAGGATCAATCAACCAATAAAAGCAAAAATCAAGTGTCGAATTTGAAGGATAGGATTTGGCTGAGTTGACTAATCAAGAGGATCAGTCGACCGATAAACTCTTATAAAAGAGACATGATTGCAAAGGGTTAACACTGAATTCTCATTCTATCCTCTTGCTCTATAATTGGAAAAATGTTCAACGTTCTGCATGTGTGATCGATGAAGCACCAAGGGAAGTGTTTTGACACTTAGGATTTCTGATAGAATCATCAAATGTTGTTTGTATTATTTATTTATGCACATATGTTTTTCTACTTATGATTGCCTTTATAATTCTTATAAGAGATTTTTTGCTTCCGAAAGGTATCCATGAAGGAGAAAGCAATAGTGATCATACTCGAGACATAGCCTTTGTTGTAGCACCCTAGGGGGGTTGTGAATGAGTACATCCTTTTGTTTTGTGTCTTTCTTTTAGTTCATTTATATTCCACTGCTTCTAATACTCTGATAGAAAGAACGAAGAAAAGTTTGATTGATATTCACCCCTCCCTCTCCCCACCCCTATCACCCTATCACACATTCTGGTCCTACAATTTCATCTTCTTCTAGAGAAGAAGAAAGGAGCTCAAGTAAAGAGGAGCTCACTAATCTGATTCAAATGGTATTGAAAGTTACGTGATTTACCTACTGATGAATTAGTTGATGCAATTTCTAATTTAACATGATTGTAAATTTTGTTGAAAACATGATGAAGGCCCTTCTTGATCTTTATTGTTGTGATAAGTTAAATTTGGGTGATTTCTCCCTCCGGGATTATAGGTTCCAGAGTTCATATTGTTGAATCTTTGATTGAAATTATCAATGACATCAACTTGTTTGATTTGAGCTAATTGTGTAGTGATCGCTCCTAATTGGCAGGCCTCCTTCGTGTGTTCAGTATCATCATAAACTTCACAATATGTGTTCACAACATTCACTGGGTTAACATTCATTGAATTGAGGGCATCCATCTTTGCAGAAATTAAGTCCAATGTATTCACGTCATATTTTATTGAAATTTTGGTTGGATTGCTTCACTATGATATTCATTGATGATGGTTTAATGTCACACTCTCAATTATCTCTTTGGCTTTATCTATTCCTTTATTCATTAAAGCTCCACCTATTGTGGAGTCCAAGGATACCTTCTGGGCAGTCTTGCTCAGAGGGTAAAACTTTTCTTAGAACATTTACTCACACTGCTCCTTATAGTGATACTATTTGCAGACATAGAGTTTAGCCAGGCTTTTGCTCTATCTCTTAATGAGAAGCCAAATAATAATAATTTGATTACCTTTGCAGGCACACCATTGATCATTATAGTGTCACATTGTTGGTGCGGGAAGCATCCGACGATCGAACCCAAGTTTTGATAATGGCAAAGGGATTCAAAGTTAAGATTACTTGTTTTCTAACATGCTTGAATGAGGTTTCAAGAAAGTCCTAACTGGGGTTAGGCAGGTGGAAAATCCTAAGGGGTGGTAACCTTAGGTCCTAGGGGGCGGCAACCCTAGGTGGAGGAAAATCCTAAGGGGGGGGGGGGTAACCTTAGGTCTTAGGGGGTAGTAACCCTAGGTGGAGGAAAAACCCTAAGGGGCGGAAACCTTAGGTCCTAGGAGGTGGTAACCCTAGGTGGAGGAAAATCCTAAGGGGGGGTAACCTTAGGTCATAGGGGGTGGTAACCCTAGGTGGAGAAAAACCCTAGGAGGTGGTAACCCTAGGTCCTAGGGGGTGGTAACCCTAGGAAGAAAGTCCAGTCGGTCTAGAGGACCAGACTGACAATAGGTAAATCTCCTGAGAGGAGTAGGTGAGGACGCGTTCCCCGTAGAGGGAACAGTAGGCGTCGAGTCGACCTAGGGTTTCCGGTTTGAAATCCGAAGTCAGACCCAAACAGTCCGATGACTGTCAAATCACTTAATTTGTCATATTTTATGTGTGCTAACTTTGTCTTGCAGGGTATGTGTATGTTGGGTAAACTAACATGCTTTGTAGGGACAAATAAGCAAGGCAAGCCTTGGATGAACAGTGTCTGAGGCGCCTCCATGGAGCTTGGAGGCGCCTCGGGTGCAGAATGTGAGCTGGCCGCGAAGTAGTGCTGGAGGCGCCTTGGAGGGAGCTGGAGGCACCTTGGACCAGAGGTTGGAGGCGCCTTAGATTGGCTTGAAGGCGCCTTCAAGTGGATGAGGTGCGACCAGTTCTGTGCTGATCCACGCGGGCGACTCAGGAGGCCTGGAGGCGCCTCGGACAGGCTTGGAGGCACCTCCAGCAGTGTATAAAAGGGGACCTCGAGGCAGCAATTAGTACAAGACAAGAAAAGCAATCCTTACGCAACCAGCTGCCAGTGAGAAGTTCCGACGAAGCTGTAACTTGACATCGACGACCCTTGAGCTCAGAATTTACTATTAATCTTGTCGTTGGTATATTTCATTATTAATTGTACTTGAAATTTGTAACTATCTTTACGAGATTATAGTTGTTGCCCAACATAAATGCTCAATGAGTGTGGGCCTTGGAGTAGAAGTCGACATAGGCTTCGAACCAACGAGCGTGGGCCTTGGAGTAATTGATTAACCTAATCAATTAATCAATTTAATCAATTTATAAATCTACCTAATTAATGTTTAACCTAATCAATTAATCAAGTTAATCAATTTATAAATCTACCTAATTAATATTTAATCAAACTAATCAATTAAGTATTTAATTAATGAATTAATATAATTAATTACTAAATTAATCTAATAAATAATTAATTAACCAAATAAATCTAATTAATTCAATTTAATAAATTATTAATTAACCCAAATTAATCTATCCAATCGTTAACTGATTTAATTCCAAATTAATTTAACTTAATCAAATCAACACTTAACTCAATTAAATCTAAAATTAAATTTAAAACTTAAAATTTAACTTAACTAATTTAATTCCAAATTTAACTTAATTAAATTCAAACACAAAACCATCTCTCAATCACCCATAGGAATACCATATTTGATAATCTAAACTGAGTGAGATGGAACCAAATTGAACCAAATCAAGGTAGGAGCATAAAGATTTGGATCAAACTATCTTTTGATCCATCAAATTGAACCAAATCAAATAATTTATATGTAGGAGCATAAAGATTTGGATCGATGGATGTTAGATAGTGGAATACTCTAGACACATGACTGAAGACACATTGAAATTTACTAAGCTGAAATTCAAGAACCTAGGGTCAGTTGCATTTGGTAATGATAGAACACTTAAGGTAATCAGAACAAATAATATCCAACTGAGTTCCGATTTCTATATTTAAAAAGTTTTATTGGTTGATCAACTAAATTTTAATTTATTTAGTATTAGTCAATTACGTGACTCAGGTTACTCAGTCACATTTTCAAAAACTGATTGCTTAATTAAAAATATTGAAAACCCTGAAATTACACTTAAGGGAATTATGAAAAAGATATAATTGACATACCAACCTCCTCACTAAAGTGTCTATTGACACAACAAGTGGAAATTATGTTGTGACACAGAAGACTGAATCACACTCATATCTGACTCATTTCAAAGATGAGTCAAAATGACTTAATTAGAGGTCTACCCAAATTAAAATTTATAGAAAATACAATATGTAATGCTTGCCAAGAGGGTAAACAAACCAAATCAACCCACAACTTAACCAACTTAAATAAAACTAATTCAATACTTGAGCTCCTACATTTATACCTATTTGACTCACATGGAGTCAAGTCATTAAGCAAGAACCAATATTGCTTAGTTATATTGACGATTACTCAAGATTTACTTGGGTAAAATTTCTAAAAACTAAAGATGAAACCTATGAAATCTTTAAAACCTTTTGCAAGTTAGTAGAAGATGAAAAAGATACTAAAATTAAAAGAATTAGAAGTGATTATGGAGGAGAATTTGAAAACCATAAATTTACTAAATTTTATGAAATTAATGGATACAAACATGAGTACTCATGCCCTAGAACCCCCCAACAAAATGGTCTAGTAAAATGCAAAAATAGAACCCGACAAGAAGCCGCTAGAACCATGTTAAATGAATATAACTTAAATAATCAATTCTGAGCTGAGACAATTAATACAGCATGTTACATTCAATATAGAATTTTAATTAATAAATTTCATAATAAAACTCTATATGCAATATATTATAATAAAATGTCCAACCTAAATTATCTAAAGATATTTGGATGTAAAATCTACATTCTAAACACTAAAGACTACCTAGGAAAATTCACATCAAAATCAACTTCTGGGATCTTTTTAGGGTATTCCACAACCAGTAGGGACTATAGAGTTTATAACAAAGAAACCCTAAAAGTTGAAAAACCACTAATGTAATTTTTGATGAAGATAATAACTCAATAAATGAAAATGTTAATAAAAATATAAAAATATTAATTCAAGAAGCATACAAGATGATGAAGATGTTCAAATTAAACCTAGTGATTCATAAGAACCAATTATTGACCCTAATATAAGACCATCAAGAATAAGTACAAATCACCCATCTGACCAAATTTTGAGTGACCCAACCCTAGGAGTTCGAACTAGATCATCTTATAGAAACCTAAGTTAGATAGCCCTTATCTCTAAAATTGAACCCAAAACTATAGAAGATGTCCTACCAGACCCAGACTGGATATTAGCAATACAAGAAGAGTTAGCCCAATTTGAAAGAAACTAGGTCTGGGAACTACTACCTAAACCCATAATTAAAACCATAGTTGACACAAAATGCATATTTAGAAATAAATTGGACGATAAGGGTAAAATAGTAAGAAATAAAGCTAGACTTGTAACAAAAGGATTCAGTCAAATAGAAGGGTTAGACTATGATGAGACCTATGCTCCCTAAACCAAACTTGAATCTATTAGGATGTTGTTGGCCTATGCAGCACATAAAGGATTCAAGTTATACCAAATGGATGTAAAATCTATATTTTTAAATGGGTTCATCAAAGAAGAGGTGTATGTAAGTCAACCCCCAGGATTTGTGGACTTGGACTACTCAAACCATGTCTTTAGGTTAAAGAAAGCCCTATATGGACTAAAACAAGCACCTAGGGTTTGGTATGAATGCTTATCAACTTATCTAATATCTAAGGGGTTTAAACAAGGTCAAATAGGTTAAACCCTATTTGTAAAAACCCTAGAAAAAGACATCTTTATAGCCTAAATTTACGTAGATGATATAATTTTTAGTTCAACTAATACTAAATTTTAAAAAGAATTTACCAAATTAATGGAAAGTGAATTTGAAATGAGCTTAGTTGGGGAACTTAACTTCTTCTTAGGTTTACAAATTAAACAAACCAAAGAAGGAATTTATATCTTTCAAACAAAATATGCTAAGGAATTAATTAAAAAATTTAGCATGGAAAATTCTAAAAATATTAATACCCCAATGGCAACTAATGTTAAACTTGACTCTGACTTAGAAGGAAAACCAGTAGACTTAAAATACTATCGAAGTGCGATAGAGAGTCTACTCTACCTAACTGCAAGTTGACTTGACATTTTGTTTGTAGTAGGTATATGTGCAAGATACCAATCTTGCGCTAAGGAGTCACCCTAACAAATGTTAAAAGAATACTTAGATATATTAAGGGAACCCTAAATGTAGGACTTTGGTACCCTAGGTCTTGCATCTTTGACTTAATTGACTATTCTGACTCAGACTATGCCGGGTGTAAACTAGATAGAAAAAGCACAAGTGGTAGCTGTCAATTTTTAGGTTAGTGCCTAGTAAGTTGGTCAAGCAGAAAGCAACACTGTGTTGCTTTATCCACTACTGAAGCTGAGTATATAGCCCTAGGGGAATGTGCATCTCAACTATTATGGATGATGCATACCTTAAAGAATTATCAACTAGAATATAAAAATATAAAATTTTAATCGATAATATAAGTTCAATTAACTTAACCAAGAATCCAATTCACCACTCAAGGACTATGCACATAGTAGTAAAACATCACTTTGTAAGGGATCATGTAGCTAAGGGTGGCATTGTACTCAACTATGTTGAGTTCAAGTGAAACCTGGCTGACATTTTCACAAAATCCTTACCTGAACTTGAGTTTAGTCCACTTAGAAGATAAATAGGGATGTATTTAGTAGGATAGAGTCTACTTTCAAAAAAATTTCCTCTTTACTACTTACTATTTCAAAGTTTTTTGGTTTTAAAATTCTAGGAAAAATATTTTCAAATTTCCAATTTTGTTAGTATTTCTAAATTTGGACTTAGCCTAGGTATCTATCCCCTAGAAAGCATGTACCCCTAGGTTTCAGCCAGAGCATCTCACAAGCACACTAGGATTACCTTGCTTGTGTATGAAAGACACTTAGAATGGCGTGAGATGAATAGGGTACTGTCTGGACTTCAGAATACTTATGTTTGTGCATCAACAAAAGTTTGGGCATTAAATACCAAATTCATATTAAGCAAATTAAGTTATCCATGCTTAGTCAAACTAACTGGAACACTTACTTAATTTGACTAACCAAGTGAAAGCTACTACCTCTTTGTAAAATAGCTAGTAACTAAAGATTAGACATTTGTTTGAAAGTAGATATTTTGTGACTCATGCTTGGACTCTAGGACTTAAAAAAAAAAATTTTACAAAAATTAACAAGCATTAATCAAGGGGGAGTAAAAGAAAGATTTTCAAATTAAGCCAAATTCATGTTTTTAAAAGTATTTTTCAAATAGAAGTTTTTTTTGTTAGACTTTACTTAAAATTATTTTTAAAACTTGGTCATTTTAAAACTTGGTGTTAAAATGAAATTATTTTTTGTATTTAAACAAATTATTATTAAACTTAGTGTTTATTCAAAATTATTTTTCATCTTATTATTGAATTAATATCAATTTTTGAAGTAAAATTAGTTGTAAAGATTAGTGTGTTGGAATGTATACTAAAAGTCTAGCTTTTGTAAACATTTATTTTGAAATAAAGAATCACATTGGTCAAAAATATCTATATTTATGTTAAGTGCAGTTGTTCAATTAATTTATATCATAGATAACATGGTGTGTGGTGTCACGCACAGAAGATCATGTTATCAGTTCTTTATAAATTATAAACAGTTGCTCATGACTAAGATGGAAAGGAACAAACTGTCAGTAAAGTCGTAGTGTGATTAGGGATTAGTTTATCATGACTAATAAATTACACTAGTACACTCTAAGTGTATTGAGTAGGATTATTTTAGGTAAGTTCTTTTTATACTGACTTGATAAAAGAACTGGACCTTAGTTATTATAGAAGTGTGTGCTCTTAATCCTAATATAATAACAAACACATATATTTAGTATTTATTTCTTTGACTTATCAATGGGTGAGATTTAGCTTGAGAAATCAATAAGCTCGATAAGTTGGGAAATGATATTACTTATAGCGTGTGTTGTTGATTATAGAAGGAAACTATGTCCTAGTAATCTAGGTTGAGAATGACCCCAAGAGGAGCTCATAAGGATTATCATGTTAAACCCTGAAGGTGGACTTAGTCCGACATGACGATGAGGTTGAGTGGTACTACTCTTGGACTAAGATATTAATTAAGTAAGTTGTCAATAACTCATTTAATTAGTGGACATTCGACATCTTAAACACATGTAGACTAACACACTCATAATAAGAAGGAGCTCAAAATGTAATTTGGGATTGGTGCGGTAGTTCAATAATAATTTTTTAGTGGTATGAATTATTATTGATGAAATTAAGTTGGGTGTTCGGTGCAAACATGAGAAGCTTAATTTCATCGGGAGACCAAAACCAATTCCTCCTCTCGGTCCCTATCGTAGCCTCTTGTATATAGAGATTTAAACCCACCACATACCCACTTTTTACCCAACCAAAGGGGGCCAGCCAAGCTAGCTTCGAACCCAAGCTAGGGCCGGCCAAGACCAAGTGGTTGGGCCAAGTTGGTGGTCGGCCAATGCTTGGAATCCAAGTATGATGTGGCCGGCCACATCACATTAAAAGGTATTTTATTTATAAATTTTTCTTATGTGGATTTTATGTTTTTAAAAGAGATTTTAAAATTTAAAATTTTCCTTTTATAGCTTTCTACAAAAGATTTGAAATCTTTCCTTATTTGTAGATTGAAAGGTAGATTTTAATTTTGAGAAAACTTTCCCTTTTTAACCAAGTTCATGATTTAAAAGAGAGTTTAAAAATTAAATATTCTCTTTTATAAGTTTCTACGAAAGATTAAGAAAAGATTTGATATCTTTCCTTATTTGTAGATTGAAAGGAGATTTTAATTTTTAGAGATAACTTTCCTTTTTGGAAATCATCCACATATTTAAAAGAAAGATTTTAATTTATAAAATTTCCTTTTACAATCCACCATGAAGGGAAAAATTATTGGAGGAATTTTTTATAAATTTATGAAAATAAATTAGGAAGTTTTAATTCTCGTGTTAATTAAAACTCTCCTTGTTTTGGAGATTAATGTGGCCAGCCATTATAATTAAGAAAAGGATTTTAATTTAATTAATTAAATTTTACCTTTTCATGGCAAAAGAATTAAGGAAGTTTTTATTTAAATTTCTTTATTTGCCAAGACCAAGGATTATAAAAGAGGGGTAGAGGTGCCTTCACGAGAACAACTCTATTCTTTTTCTTCCTCTCTTTTCCTCCTTGGTGTGGCCCGCCCTAGAGGTTCTCCCTCTCCTCTTCTCTTCTTCTTTAGTGGCCGGTTTCATCTTTCTTTTGGAGTTGGTGATGGTGGCCGGATCTAGCTAGGAGAAGAAGGAGAGAAAGAAGGCTTTGTTTCTAGCATCCCTTGGAGCTTGGTGGTGGTGGTCGGACCTCTACTTCTCTTGGAGAATTGATGGTGGCCGAATCTAGCTTGGAGAAGAAGGAGCTTGGTGGTTCTCGTCTCGGAAGATCGTTGCACACACAACGTCCGAGATTAGAAGAGGAATACGGTAGAAGATCAAGAGGTTATTTGCTTACAAAGAAAGGTATAACTAGTAATTATTTTCCGCATCATACTAGTTTTCTTTGTATAGTTATTTTTGGAAATACCAAACACAAGAGGCATATAATTCTAGAGTTTTTCAGATTTGTTTTGAATTTGTGTTTCTTTTGTTTTATTTTTCAAATTTGTGATTCGATTGTTCTTTTTTGTTAAACCTAGAGTTATATAAGGAAATTAAATATTAGCTTTCCTTAAAAGACTTTGTCTAGGCGGTGGTGGATGCTCCCATACCCAAGAAGGCCATGTGCCTTGCCATGAAGTCCTGGAAGCCAATTTTAGAAATTAATATTTAATTGAATTTATAACATAGGTTGATTTGGATCAATAGTGTTAAGTTCCGCTTGCGATACAAGTCTAAACCATTAAGAACAGATAAGTTAAATTTGGAATCAATAATGTTAAGTTCCATTTGTGATTCCTAATTTAACTTCTAAAGAACACAATAGGTTGTTTAGGAAAAGGTTCAACACTTGTACAAAATTTTTATACAGTGGAACCGGTACGATTCTCCTAGGACCAATCAACAATTAGTATCAGAGCTAGCGTTTGCCTCTGTGTGTTTGGTTTTCAAATAGATTATGCACATGTCATACATAATTTAGGCAGGATAATAGTAGGATGTGCTAACTTTATGGTTACAGGCTCCAACTATTATGGCATATAGATATTGTGTGTGATTGGACCCTTGGACATGTCAAGGGTATTTTATTGTGTGTGCATGATTATAAAATTAAATACAGCAGGAGCTGTATTAGTTATTAGGATTTTACATTTTTGTTTCGATCTAGATTACATGTACATTCCTTTCTGGAATATAGGATCGATATATGTAAAATTCTATTTTTATCGCGGATCATATCCTTGCAAAGCATGGTGCTATTGGAGGACCAGAGGCGCAGAAGAAAAGGAAGCTCGATGGACCCGATGGCATGGACCCGATGGCGGTGGCTAAAGATGGCAGCAGTCAAGGTTGGAACACACGAAGAACAGTGATGGAAGAAGCCATAATAGTTGGAAAATTAATTTCCATATTTATTGCTTTTATTTACTGTGATGTGCATGTGATGTATGCTATCATAGGTTAAAATTCCTCACTTTAAAAACTAAGTGGGAGAGAGATTTTTAAATAAATTCCACGGTCTCCATTATTGGTTTGTAAGTGATGCAACAAGCTTGCGTGTTGGCTCTGAGTGCCTCCCTCCACAACGGATGAGTTTGTTGTGGATCACTAGATCAAACTTCCTTTATGGATGGTTATAGGAAATTATTTAGGAGCGTGTGATCTTCTCCAACTGAAGGGGCATAATCCTATTTAATGGACTAAGTATCAAGTAATGGTATACACTTAGACGCATTCAATAGTATCCTCCCCAATTGAGTCAAATTGCTATTATTTTGCGGGACCAAAGGAATACCAACTATTAATTTGTCATAAAGCTAGGTGAAACCCTCCTCTTACAAATGTTTGATTTTGTATACGTCCACACTAACGTGGCATGCAAAATTCACGGTGTTTGAAATAATTTTGTCATAGAGTTAAGTTGACAAAATAAATTGGGTAAAACCTCCTCTTACAAACAAATGAATTTGTATACGTCCACACTAACGTGACATACAAAATTCAAGGCGTTTGAGGTAATTTAAGGATGACAAGATAATTAATGGGTAAGACCCTCCTCTTACAAATGTTTGATTTTGTATACGTCCACACTAACGTGGCATGCAAAATTCACAGTGTTAGAGGTGTTGGTGAATTTAAATGATATTGTTTTGAGGAATCAATATTATTTTATATTCAAAGTTTTGACCAAATATTTGACCAAAGACAAGACCATCTATTAATTTTATTCGTCATAAAGTAAGGTTGACGAGATAATAAAATTAATGGATAAAATCTCCTCTTTGAATTTGTATACGTCCACACTAACGTGGCATACAAAATTCATGGAGATTTTTAAGGAGTTGGTCTTGACCAAATATTTTTGTGATTCTTAGGATATAAAATGTTGGTCAATCCCCTAGCTGTTATACTATAGGATAGACTTAGTGGTCCCAATTATAATGATTGGAAATAAGACTTGGACATTAAGGTGGACTATCTTCTTAGAACTAAGAACAATAAAGGTGTATTTTATTCATTAGTTGTTACATGTTTAGTGAAGTTATCTACCGGTACCTGGTGTGTAGATATGAGAACCACTAATCATGTATGCAATTTATTGCAGGGGTTCTAGGAAACTCGACGACTATATGAAAGAAAAATCACCATCTACGTACATGGGCATTACTACAAAAGTAGCAGCTGTTGCAGTGGGAGATGTTTATCCTTCGATAGGAATAAAACTTGGATTTTGTGAAATTGTCTTTACGTACTAAGTTTAGAAAGAACTAGATTTCAGTTTCTAAACTTGATATTCTATCTCTTTTGATAACAAAGTTGTTATCAAGGAAAAGAGGGAAAATATCTAGTACGTTGGTTGGTAATTTATAAATCCAACAAATTCCATGATGCAACAAATGAAAATTAATAACACATCTTCTAACTTTTAAAAGAGAAAGTAACCTTCGGAGATGAACCAATCTTATCTTTGGCATCTAAAGCTAGGTTATATTAACTTGAGTAGGATTTAAAGGATAATAACCAATGAACTCTTGGGTTCATTGGTAGTGGAAATCTTTTCAACCTGCGAATCTTACTTGGAAGAAAGAATAACCAAGAAGCTTTAAAGGGGTATAGAGCCAAAGATGTATTGGAATTGGTTCATTTTTATTTGTGTGGATCTATGACTATTCAGGAAATAGGTAGTTTTGAATATTTCATCAATTTTATAGACAACTATTCAAAATACGGGTACATTTACTTGATGCGCTACAAGTCTAAGTGCTTTGATAAGTTCAAAGAGTATTAGGCTGATGTGGAGTAATGTCAAGGTAAAAGTATCAAGACACTACACTGAGATCGTAGTGGCAAGAACCTCTTGGGAGAGTTTAGGAGTCACTTATCAGAAGACGGGATTCAATCCCAACTAACTGCACCTGGTATACCCCGACATAATGGTGTAATAAGAAGATATAGGACTCTTATGGAAATAGTTAGATCAATGATGAGTTATTTAGAACTACCAAAATTCATTTTGAGGATATACACTGGAAACGGAAGTGAACATAGTACCTTCTAAGTCAGAACTCTCTACTCCTATAGAATTGCAGAATGGGCGTAAGCCTAGTCTGAAGCATATTCGGATTTGGGTGGTCTAGCACATGAGAGACACTGATAAGTTGGACAGGAGTTCACTTGTTTATAGGTTATCCTAAGAGAAACGAAAGGAGGTTTATAGTCCTAAAAATCAGAAGGTCATTGTTAGCACCAATGCACGATTTTTAGAAGAAGACTATGTAATAAACCATAAGCCCATAAGTAAATTTGTTCTTAAGGAAATAATAAAGGACACGTCTAATCTAGTACCAACTGTACAAGATGAAATATCACAAGAAACTGCAACACGTATCATAGATGATACACAATTGCAGAAGGTGCCTTGTCGTAGTGGGAGGGTTGTTAGGCAACCTAAAATATTCATGTTTTGGGAGAGTCTTTGGACTTGATCCCTGGTGAACATGAACCTAATTCCTGGACATATAATGAAGTGCTCCAAGATAAAGATGCAGCATCTTTGAAAAGAGCAATGAATACAAAATTAGAATATATGTATTCTAATAAAGTCTGGGAGCTTGTATAACTACCAAATGGTGTAAAAGCCATTGTGTGTAAATAGGTTTACAATAAGAAAAGATGGGTAGATAGGAAGGTGGAAATTTTCAAAGCAAGGCTTGTTGAAAAAGGAAATATTTTCACCGGTAGTCATGCTTAAGTCTATCCGGATTCTTTTATCTATATGGACTATGAGATTTGGTAAGTGGATGTCAAGACATCTTTCCTTAATGGAAGTCTTGAAGAAAGCATCCATATGAAGCAACCAGAGGGGTTTATTGCAAAGGACAAAGAGCATCTAGTATGGTCTATTTATAGACTGAAGCAAAAGCTTCAAGGTCTTGGAACATCCGGTTTAATGAAGTAATCCAAACCTATGGATTTATTCAGTGACCGGATGAGTATTGTGTATACCATAAGGAAACGTGGTGGTATTTCTTGTACTATACGTAGATAACATTTTTGGTAGTTGGAAACAATATCAAAGTGTTGTCGGAAGTAAAGGTATGGTTGTCCAAGCAATTCGAAATGAAGGACTTGGGAGAATGTGTACATATTCTTAGGATCATGAGATCACAAGAAAAGAATGTTGTGATTATCCTAAGCTTCATACATCGATATGATCATAGCTCGCTTTTAACATGCAAGACTCCAAAAAAGGTTTTCTACCTTTTAGACATGGAGTAGCTTTATCTAAAGAGAAGTCTCCGATGACATCAAAGGAGATAAAAGGACATGAAGGTAGTTCCTTATACTTTGGTAGTCGAAAGCCTAATGTATGCTATGTTGTGTACGAGACCGGATATCTATTTTATCCAGGGCATAGTTAGCAGATATCAAAGTAACCTAGTACTGGGACACTAGACTGCTGTAAAGCATATATTGAAGTACCTAAGAGAGACTAGAGATGATATGCTAGTTTACTAGGCAGATGATTTGATCCCTGTGGGTTACTCAAATTTTGACTTCCAATCAAGTAGGGATAATTGTTAGTCGACCTTGGGGTTTTGTGTTTACTTTAGGAAGTGAAGCCATAACAATGGAGGAGTGTTAAGCATAGGTGTTTTTCGGACTCCACCATAGGAGCTGAGTATGTCGCAGCCTCTGAGGCAGCCATAGAAGTTATATGGCTCAGAAACTTCATGATGGACTTAGACATGATTTATGGTTTGTTCAAAAATTATTATTTATTGTAATAATAATGGTGCAGTAGCAAACTCGAAGAAACCATAAGTCCATAAGGCAAGTAAATACAATAGAGCGCAAGTACCACCCATTACGAGACATCGTATAACGAGGAAAAATTGTTGCCGCCTAGATTACATTAGATGATAACCTGAGAGATCCTTTCATTAAGGTCCTTAAGGCAAGAGCTTTTGATAGGCATGTTGAAGGGTTGGGAATCAGATGTATGTCAGTATAGTCTTTTAGTATAAGTGGGAGATTGTTGGAATGTATACTAAAAGCCTAGCTTTTGTAAAAATTTATTTTGAAATAAAGAATCACATTTGTCAAAAATATCTACATTTATGTTAAGTGTAGTTGTTCTATTAATTTATATCATAAATAACATGGTGTGTGGTGTTACGCACAGAAGATCATGTTATCAATTCTTTATAAATTATAAACAGTTGCTCATGACTAAGATGGAAAGGAACAAACCGTCGGTAAAGTCGTAGTGTGATTAGAGATTAGTTTATCTTGACTAATAAATTACACTAGTACACTCTAAGTGTATTGAGAAGGACCATTTTAGGTAAGTTCTTTTTATACTGACTTGATAAAAGAACTGGACCTTAGTTATTATAGAAGTGTGTGCTCTTAATCCTAATATAATAACAAACACATATATTTAGTATTTATTTCTTTGACTTATCAATGGGTGAGATTTAGCTCGATAAATCAATAAGACCGATAAGTAGGGAAATGATATTACTTATAGCGTGTGTTGTAAATTATAGAAGGAAACTGTATCCTAGTAATCTAGGTTGAGAATGACCCCAAGAGGAGCTCATAAGGATTGTCATGTTAAACCCTGCAGGTGGACTTAGTCCGACATGACGATGAGGTTGAGTGGTACTACTCTTGGACTAAGATATTAATTAAGTGAGTTGTTAGTAACTCATTTAATTAGTGGACATTCGACATCTTAAACACAGGGAGACTAACACACTCATAATAAGAAGGAGCCCAAAATGTAATTTGGGATTGATGCAGTAGTTCAATAATAATTCTTTAGTGGTATGGATTATTATTGATGAAATTAAGTTGGGTGTTCCGGGCGAACACGAGAAGCTTAATTTCATCGGGAGACCAAAACTAATTTCTCCTCTCAATCCTTGTCATAGCTTCTTGTTTATAGAGATTTATACCCACCACATACCCACTTCTTACCCAAGGGGGTCGACCAAGCTAGCTTGGAACCCAAGCTAGGGCTTGCTAAGACCAAGTGGTTGAGCCAAGTTGGTGGCCAGCCAATGCATGGAATCCAAGCATGATGTGGCCGACCACATCACATTAAAAGGGATTTTATTTATAAATTTTTATTATGTGGATTTCATGTTTTTAAAATAGAGTTTAAAATTTAAATCTTTCCTTTTATAGCTTTCTACAAAAGATTAAGAAAAGATTTGAAATCTTTCCTTATTTGTAGATTGAAAGGTAGATTTTAATTTTGAGAAAACTTTTCTTTTTTAACCATGTTCATGATTTAAAAGAGAGTTTAAAAATTAAATATTCTCTTTTATAAGTTTCTATAAAAGATTAAGAAAAGATTTGATATCTTTCCTTATTTGTAGATTGAAATGAGATTTTAATTTTTAGAGATAACTTTTCTTTTTGGAAATCATCCAAATGTTTAAAAGAAAGATTTTAATTTATAAAATTTCCTTTTACAATCCACCATGAAAGGAAAAATTATTGGAGAAATTTTTTATAAATTTTCGAAAACAAATTAGGAAGTTTTAATTCTTGTGTTAATTAAAACTCTCCTTGTTTTGGAGATTAATGTGGCCGACCATTATAATTAAGAAAAGGATTTTAATTTTAATAAATTAAATTTTACCTTTTCATGGCAAAAGAATTAAAGAAGTTTTTATTTAAATTTCCTTATTTGCCAAGACCAAGGATTATAAAAGAGGGGGTAGAGGTGCCTTCATGAGAACAACTCTATTCTTTTTCTTCCTCTCTTTTCCTCCTTGGTGTGGCCAGCCCTAGAGGTTCTCCCTCTCCTCTTCTCTTCTTCTTTAGTGGCCAGTTTCATCTTTCTTTTGGAGTTGGCGATGGAGGTCGGATCTAGCTAGGAGAAGAAGGAGAGAAAGGAGGCTTTGTTTCTAGCATCCCTTGGAGCTTGGTGATGGTGGTCGAACCTCTACTTTTCTTGGAGAATTGATGGTGGTCGAATCTAGCTTCAAGAAGGAGCTTTGTGGTTCTCGTCTCGGAAGATCTTTGCCCACACAACGTCTGAGATTAGAAGAGGAATACGGTAGAATATCAAGAGGTTATTTGTTTACAAAGAAAGGTATAACTAGTAATTATTTTCCGCATCATACTAGTTTTCTTTGTATAGTTATTTTTGGAAATACCAAACACAAGAGGCATATGATTCTAGAGTTTTTTGGATTTGTTTTGAATTTGTGCTTCTTTTTTTTTATTTTTCGAATTTGTGATTCAATTGTTCTTTTTGGTTAAACCAAGAGTTATATAAGGAAATTAAATATTAACTTTCCTTAAAAGGATTTGTCTAGGCGGTGGTGGATGCTCCCATACCCAAGAAGGCCATATTGTTGGAGTGTATGCTTAAAAGTTTAGCTTTTGTACACATTTATTTTGAAATAAAGAATCACATTGGTCAAATGTTTACATTTATTTGTTAAATGTAATTGTTCAATTAATTTATATAGTAGATAACATGGAGTGTGGAGTCACACTTAGAAGATCATGTTGTCGTTTCTCTATAAATTATAAACAGTTTCTCACGACTAAGATGGAAAGGAACAAACCATCAGAATAGACGTAGTGTAATTAAGTATTAGTTTATCTTGACTAATAAATTACACTGATACACTTTAAGTGTATTGAGTAGGATCATTTAGGTAAGTTCTTTTTGTACTGACTTAGTAAAAGAACTAGACCTTAGTTATTATGGAAGTATGTGCTATTAATCCTAATTTAATAACAAGCATGTATATTTAATATTTATTTTTTGACTTATCAAAGGGTGAGGTTTAGCTCGATAAATCAATATGCCCGATAAGTTGGAAAATGATATTACTTATAGTATGTGTTGTTGATTATAGAAGGAATCTGTGTCCTAGTTATCTAGGTTGAGAATGTCCCCAAGAGATGCTCATAAGGATTGCCATGTTAAACCCTGTAGGTGGACCTAGTCTAACATGACAATAAAGTTGAGTGGTATTACTCTTGGAGCTAGATATTAATTAAATGAGTTGTCAGTAACTCACTTAATTAGTGGACATTCGTAATCTTAAACACAGAAAGACTAACCCACTCATGTTAAGAAGGAGCCCATAATGTAATTTGGGATTGGTGTGGTAGTGCGGTAATAACTCTCTAGTGGAATGAGTTATTATCGATGAACTTGAGTTGTGTGTTCGGGACGAGCATGGGGTACTCAAGCTCATCGAAAGGCCAAAACCAATTTCTCGTCTAGGTCCCTGTTGTAGCCTCAATAAAGCCTCAAGTCCATCCAAAGAAAAGCCTATCTTGGTGTCCAAGAAGGGGCCGGTTCATTGCTTGGTGACCAAGCAATGGCCGGCCACATATTCTCTAGAAGTGGCCGACCCTTGCCTTGGGCAAGGGGGTCGACCGCAATATTTAAATTAGGAAGGTTGTTTTTGAATTTTTAAATTTCCTCAGATATTTACAATTTGTAAAAAGAGAGATTTTAAAAATTTATAAAATTTTCCTAATTTTAATTAAAATGTATAAAACTTTCTTTTAAAAAGAAATATTATTAGAGATATTTTAAATTTTAAAACTTTCCTTTTAATATCCATATTAGAAAAAAAAAAAGAGTTTGTAAAATTTTATTAGAAGTTTTCTTCTTTTAAATTTTATAAAAAAATTTTCTTTCTTTCCCTTTTAATAAGTGGCCGGCCACCTTGCTTGGTGCCCAAGCAAGGGGCCGGACAAATAATTAAACATCAACAAATAGTTGTTTAATTAATAAATCAATCTAGGATTGATTAATTAAAAGGAAAGAAAAAGAAAAAATTAAATATTTCGATTCTTGTTTTTCGAATTTAATTTCGATGTTGTGTTCTTTTTCTATTTTCCTTGTGATTTGATTGTTCCTTTTGGTTAACCTAGAGTTATATAAGGAAATTAAATATTAACTTTCCTTAAAAGGCTTTGTCTAGTCGGTGGTGGTTGCTCCCATATCAAAGAAGGTCAAGTGCCTCGCCATGCAGTACTGGAAGCCAATTTTGGAAACTAATATTTAATTAAATTTATAACCTAGGTGATTTGGATCAAACGTGTTAAGTTCCGCAGGAGATCCAAATCTAAACCTAAAAGAACATATAGGTTAAACTTGGAATCAAACGTGTTAAGTTCCGCAGGAGATACAAGTTTAACTTAAAAGAACACATGGTAGCTAGGAAAGGTTCAGATCACGTACAAAATTTTTGTATAGTGGAGCCATTGGGTTTTCCGAGTAGCAACCAACAATTGGTATTAGAGTTAGGGTTTTGCCTCTGTGTATTTGGTATTAGTTTAATTATGCACATGTCATACATAATTTAGGCAGGTTAATAGTAGGATGTGCTAACTTTGTGGATGCAGGATCCAACTATTATAGCTTATAGTTATTATATGTGTGATTGGACCCTTAGACATGCCAAAGACATTTATTATGTGTGCATGATTGTATTATAAAATACAGCAGGAACTGTATTTAGTTTTATTAGGATTTTATTTTTTGATCTAGATATATGTACATTCCTTTTATGGAATATAGGATCGATGGATGTAAATTTTATTTTATGTTCGATCTAGTTTACATGTACATTCCTTCGAGGAATATAGGATCGAAAAATGTAAAATTCTATTTATGTCGCGGATCGAATCTTGCAAGGCGTGGAACCTTTTGAGGATCAGAGTGGTGCGGCGGAACAAGGAGCAAGATGGATGCACAACTAGACCCGGTGGCGGTGGCCAAAGATGGCAGTAGCTAGGGATGACGACACACGGAGGACAACAATAGATAAAAGTCATAATAGTTGAAAATTAGTTTTTCTATTTATTGCTTTTGTATTGTGCTGTGTGTGAATGTTAGTGTACATGTTTAGTAGGCTAGCATCATCAAAATTCCTCACTTTAAATAACTAAGTGGGAGTGGAATTTTTTTAGTGAATTCCACGGTCTCCATTACTAGTTTGTAAGTGATGCAAACAAACTTGCGCGTTGGTTCTGAGTGCCTTCCTCCATATCGGATGAGTTTGTTTGCGGATCACTAGACCAAACTTCCATTTTGGATGACTATAGAAAATTAATTAAGAGCATGTGATCTTCCCCATCGGAAGGGGCACAATCTTATTAATGGACTTAGTGTCAAGTAATGGTATACACTTAGGCACGTCTAATAGTATACTCCCCATCGGAGTCACTACTATTATTTGTGTGACCGAAGGAAACCAACTATTAATTTTATTTGTCAAAAAGTTAGGTTGACAAGATAATAAAATTAATGGGATATACCCTCCTTTTACAAATGTTGAATTTATATACGTCCACACTATCGTGGCATACAAAATTCACGGTGTTTTAAGGTGTTGGTTAATTTAAAATAGTATTGTTTGAGGAATCAATATTATTCTAAATTTAGAGTTCTGACCAAAATTTATTTTGTGATTCTTAGGATGACTTTCAACCCACTGGCCATTATTCTAAAAGAAAATAGACTTACTGGTCCCAACTATATAGATTGGAAAAGAAACCTGGACATTGTTTTAACTGCTGAGGGCTATAAGTTTGTACTATCTGAGGAATGCTCAGAAACACCTAGTAATGATTCTACCCCAGAGGAGATTCAGCATCATAGTAAATGGGTAAAAGCTGATGAGATGGTGCGGTGTTACATCTTGACTTCGTTGTCAAATGTATTGCAACATCAGCATCAGGACTTACCAACAGCCTATGATATAATGAACAATCTCAAGGAACTCTTCGGACATCAGAATCGGGCTGCTAGGCAAGAGGCAATGAGAAAACTGATGACAGCCACCATGACTGAGGGGACTCCCGTGAGGGATCATATTCTCAAGATGATGGCTTACTTAAACGAAATACAAGTTCTTGGAGGGGAAATTGATGGGGAAACCCAGGTCGATATCATCCTCCAAATGCTGCCCAGAAGTTTTGAGCATTTTCGCCTGAACTATAATATGAATAAAAGGATGTATTCATTGGCGGAACTTCTGACAGAACTTCAGGTAGCCGAAGGGTTGTTTCGTCAACATTCTCAAATTCACTATGCTGAAAATGGTTCTACTTCTAAGCCAAAAGGCAAGAAAAAGAAGAAATAAAATGGCTCAGCAAAGAAGGTGAAAAAACCTCAAGGTGTAGGACAAAAAGCTGGAATAAAGAAGCCGAAGGGCAAGTGCTTTATTTGCAAGCAGACTGGACATTGGAAGGCGGACTGTCCTCGTAGGAAACAGAACAATAAAGGTATATCTCATTGGCCTGAACTATAATATGAATAAAAGGATGTATTCATTTGCGGAACTTCTGACAGAACTTCAGGTAGCCGAAGGGTTGTTTCGTCAACATTCTCAAATTCACTATGCTGAAAATGGTTCTACTTCTAAGCCGAAAGGCAAGAAGAAGAAGAAACAAAATGGCTCAGCAAAGAAGGTGAAAAAACCTCAAGGTGCAGGACAAAAAGCTGGAATAAAAAAGCCGAAGGGCAAGTGCTTTATTTGCAAGCAGACTGGGCATTGGAAGGCGGACTGTCCTCGTAGGAAACAGAACAATAAAGGTATATCTCATACTCTAGTATTTGAAACATTTTTAGCGGTGTTATCTACCATCACCTGGTGTGTAGATACGGGAGCCACTAATTATGTCTGCAATTCTTTGCAGGGGTTCCAGGAAACCCGGCGACTATTTGATAGAGAGATAACTATCTACATGGGCAATGCTACTAAGGTGGCTGCTGTTGCAGTGGGAGACGTCTACTTATCATTTGATAGGAATAGGAAATTGGTTTTAAGGAATTGTCTTTATGTACCCAATTTTAAAAAGAATTTAATTTCAGTTTCTAAACTGTATTTGGATGGATATTCAGTTTCCTTTAGTAACAATGTGGTTATAAAGAGAAATAAAGTGATTATCTGTTATGGTGCATTGGTTGGCAATTTATATACTTTAAATCCAATTTCTCCCACAAAACAAAATATGGAAATTAATAACACATCTTCTAACTCTAATAAGAGAAAAGAACCTTCGGAAATGAACCAAACACATCTTTGGCATCTAAAGCTTGGTCATATTAACTTAAGTAGGATTCAAAGGCTTGTAGCCGATGGACTCTTGGGTCCATTAGAGTTGGAAAACTTTCTAACGTGTGAATCCTGCTTGGAAGGTAAGATGACCAAGAGACTTTTTAAGGTCAAGGGGTATAGAGCCAAAGAAGCGTTAGAATTGGTTCATTCTGATTTGTGTGGTCCTATGTCTATCCAGGCTAGAGGTGGCTTTGAATATTTTGTCTCTTTTATAGACGCTTATTCAAGATATGGATATATTTACCTAATGCGCCACAAGTCTGAGTGCTTTGATAAGTTCAAAGAGTACAAGGCTGATGTGGAGAAATGTCTAGGTAAAAGTATCAAGACACTACGGTCTGATCGTGGTGGCGAATACCTCTTAGGAGAGTTTAGGAATTACTTATCAGAGGTCGGGATTCAATCCCAATTATCCACACCTGGTACACCCCAACAGAATGGTGTTGCAGAACGAAGGAATAGGAATCTTATGGAGATGGTTAGATCAATGATGAGTTATTCAGAATTACCAAATTCGTTTTGGGGATACGCTCTGGAAACAGCAGCGCACATTCTGAACTTAGTACCTTCTAAATCAGTATCTTCTACTCCCACAAAATTATGGAATGGGCGGAAGCCCAGTCTAAGACATATTCGGATTTGGGGTAGTCCAGCACATGTGCTGAAATAAGATGCTCATAAGTTAGAATCTCATACAGAAGTTCGTATGTTTGTGGGGTATCCCAGAGGAATGAAAGGCGGTTTATTTTATAGTCCTAAAGACCAGAAGGTCATTGTTAGCACCAATGCCCAGTTTTTAGAAGAAGACTATATAATGGATCACAAGCCCAGTAGTAAAATTGTTCTAGAAGAACTTAGAGAGGACACATCTACTTCAGTACCAACAATACAAGATGAAGTACCACAAGAGACTGCAACACGTGTCACACATGATACACAACCATAGACGGTGCCTCGTCATAGTGGGAGGGTTGTAAGGCAGCCCGAGAGATTCATGTTTTTGGGTGTGTCTTCGGACTTGATCCCAGGCAAACATGAACCAGATACCCGGACATATGATAAAGCACTCCAAGATATAGATGTAGTATCTTGGCAAAAGGCAATGAATTCCGAAATAGAATCTATGTATTCTAATAAGGTCTGGGAGCTTGTAGAACCACCTGATGGTGTAAAAGCCATTGGATGCAAGTGGATCTATAAAAGGAAAAGAGGGACAGATGGGAAGGTAGAAACCTTCAAAGCAAGGCTTGTTGCGAAGGGGTACACTCAGAAAGAGGGAATCGATTATGAGGAGACCTTTTCGCCGGTAGCTATGCTGAAGTCTATCCGGATACTCTTATCCATTGCCGCTCATATGGATTATGAGATTTGGCAAATGGATGTCAAGACAGCTTTCCTTAATGGAAGTCTTGAAGAAAACATCCATATGAAGCAACCAGAAGGGTTCATTGAAAATGGCAAAGAGCATCTAGTGTGCAAGCTTAATCGGTCCATTTATGGACTGAAACAAGCTTCAAGATCTTGGAACATCTGGTTTAATGAAGTAATCTAGTCATATGGATTTATTCAGTGTCCGGATGAGTCTTGTGTATACAAGAAGTGTAACGGAAACATGGTGGTATTTCTTGTACTATACGTAGATGATATTTTGTTAATTGGCAACAATGTCAATGTATTATCAGACATAAGGGTATGGTTGTCCAAAAAATTTGATATGAAGGACTTAGGAGAATGTTCACACATCCTTGGGATCAAAGTTATAAGGGATCGCAAGAAAAGAATGTTGTGCCTATCCCAAACTTTATATATAGATACAATCCTTGCTCGTTTTAGCATGTAAAATTCCAAGAAAGGTTTCTTATCTTTTAGGAATAAAGTAGCCTTATCTAAAGAGATGTCTCCAAAAACATCAAAGGAGATTGAGGACATGAAGGCAGTTCCTTATGCTTCGGCTGTAGGAAGCCTTATGTATGCAATATTGTGTACGAGACCTGATATCTGTTTTGCCGTGGGCATGGTTAGCATATATCAAAGTAACCCTGGACAAGGACATTGGACTGCAGTAAAGTATATATTAAAGTACCTGAGAAGGACCAGAGATTATATGCTAGTTTACCAAGCAGACAATTTACTCCCTGTGGGTTACACAGATTCAGACTTCCAATCAGATAGGGACAACAGTAAGTCTACATCAAGCTATGTGTTTACTTTAGGAGGTGGAGCCATTTCATGGAGGAGTGTTAAGCAGAAATGCGTCTCAGACTCAACCATGGAAGCTGAGTATGTGGCAGCCTCTGAGGCAGCCAAAGAAGCTGTATGGCTCAGGAATTTTCTAATGGACTTAGATGTGATTCCTGGTTTGCCCAAGATCGTCACAATTTATTGTGATAATAGTGGAGTAGTTGCAAACTCGAAGGAACCACGAGCCCATAAGGCAAGTAAACATATAGAGCGCAAGTACCACCTGATACGAGACATCGTCAAGCGAGGAGAAGTTGTCGTCGCCAAGATAGCATCAGCAGATAACCTGGCAGATCCTTTCACTAAGGCCCTTCCGGCGAAAGCTTTTGATCGGCATGTGGAGGGGATGGGAATCAGATGTATGGCAACAGATATGGCAGCTTAGACTTTTAGTATAAGTGGGAGATTGTTGGAGTGTATACTTAAAAGTTTAGCTTTTGTACACATTTATTTTGAAATAAAGAATCACATTGGTCAAATGTTTACATTTATTTGTTAAATGTAATTGTTCAATTAATTTATATAGTAGATAACATGGAGTGTGGAGTCACACTTAGAAGATCATGTTGTCGGTTCTCTATAAATTATAAACAGTTGCTCACGACTAAGATGGAAAGGAACAAACCATCAGAATAGACGTAGTGTAATAAAGTATTAGTTTATCTTGACTAATAAATTACACTGATACACTTTAAGTGTATTGAGTAGGATCATTTAGGTAAGTTCTTTTTCTACTGATTTAGTAAAAGAACTAGACCTTAGTTATTATGGAAGTGTGTGCTCTTAATCCTAATATAATAACAAGCATGTATATTTAATATTTATTTCTTTGACTTATCAAAGGGTGAGGTTTAGCTCGATAAATCAATATGCCCGATAAATTGGGAAATGATATTACTTATAGTATGTGTTGTTGATTATAGAAGGAATCTGTGTCCTAGTTATCTAGGTTGAGAATGTCCCCAAGAGGAGCTCATAAGGATTGCCATGTTAAACCCTACAGGTGGACCTAGTCCAACAAGACAATAAAGTTGAGTGGTACTACTCTTGGAGCAAGATATTAATTAAATGAGTTGTCAGTAACTCACTTAATTAGTGGGCATTCGTAATCTTAAACACAGGGAGACTAACACACTCATGATAAGAAGGAGCCCATAATGTAATTTGGGATTGGTGCGGTAGTGCGGTAATAACTCTCTAGTGGAATGAGTTATTATCGATGAACTTGAGTTGTGTGTTTGGGGCGAGCACGGGATACTCAAGCTCATCGGAAGGCCAAAACCAATTTCTCCTCTAGGTCCCTGTTGTAGCATCAATAAAGCCAAGTCCATCCAAAGAAAAACCTATCTTGGTGTCCAAGAAGGGGCCGGTTCATTGCTTGGTGACCAAGCAATGGCCGGCCACATATTCTCTAGAAGTGGTCGGCCCTTGCCTTGGGCAAGGGGGCCGACCGCAATATTTAAATTAGGACGGTTGTTTTTGAATTTTTAAATTTCCTCAGATATTTACAATTCGTGAAAAGAGAGATTTTAAAAATTTATAAAATTTTCCTAATTTAAATTAGGCCACAAGGTTTTAAAAGAGAGTTGTAAAATGTTTAAAACTTTCTTTTAAAAAGAAATATTATTAGAGATGTTTTAAAGTTTAAAACTTGGTTTTAAATTTTAAAACTTTCCTTTTAATATCCACATTAGAAAAAAAAAGAGTTTGTAAAATTTTATTAGAAGTTTTCTTCTTTTAAATTTTTTTAAAAAAATTTCTTTCTTTCCTTTTTAATAAGTGGCCGGCCACCTTGCTTGGTGCCCAAGCAAGGGGTCGGTCAAATAATTAAACATCAACAAATAGTTGTTTAATTAATAAATCAATCTAGGATTGATTAATTAAAAGGAAAGAAAAAGAAAAAATTAAAAGGAAATAGGAATGAGTCTAATTTATAAAACTCTTTCCATAATTTTCCGTTGGGAAACTAATATAAAAAGGGGGGAATGGGAGGCCTTGAAAAACATAACAATTGATATTGTGTTGTTGGAGATCATCAAGTGGCCGACCCCTCTCCCTCTCTTCCCTTTGCTCTCTTTTGCTCCTTTGTGGTGGTGGTGGCCGAATTCTAGAGAAGGAGGAGAAGTTTTCCGGGTGGTGTTCGTCTTGGAGAATCGTCGCCCACACGACGTCTAAGAGGAGGCGAGGGATACGGCAGAAGATCTCGAGGTTTTTAGCATACAAGAAAGAGGTGTAACTAGTATTTAATTTCCGCATCATACTAGTTAATTTTTCTTTGTATAAATACCAAATACAAGAGGCATTCGATTCTTGTTTTTCGAATTTAATTTCGATGTTGTGTTCTTTTTCTTTTTTCCTTGTGATTTGATTGTTCCTTTTGGTTAACCTAGAGTTATATAAGGAAATTAAATATTAACTTTCCTTAAAAGGCTTTGTCTAGTCGGTGGTGGTTGCTTCCATATCCAAGAAGGCCAAGTGCCTCGCCATGCAGTACTGGAAGCCAATTTTGGAAACTAATATTTAATTGAATTTATAACCTAGGTGATTTGGATCAAACGTGTTAAGTTTCGCAGGAGATCCAAATCCAAACCTAAAAGAACATATAGGTTAAACTTGGAATCAAACGTGTTAAGTTCCGCAGAAGATACAAGTTTAACTTAAAAAAACACATGGTAGTTAGGAAAGGTTCAGATCACGTACAAAATTTTTGTATAGTGGAGCCATTGGGTTTTCCGAGTAGCAACCAACAATTGGTATCAGAGCTAGGGTTTTGCCTCAATGTATTTGGTATTAGTTTAATTATGCACATGTCATACATAATTTAGGCAGGTTAATAGTAGGATGTGCTAACTTTGTGGATGCAGGATCCAACTATTATGACTTATAGTTATTATGTGTGTGATTGGACCCTTGGACTTGTCAAGGACATTTATTATATGTGTATGATTGTATTATAAATTACAGCAGGAACTGTATTTAGTTTTATTAGGATTTTATTTTTTGATCTAGATATATGTACATTCCTTTTATGGAATATAAGATCGATGGATGTAAATTTTATTTTATGTTCGATCTAGTTTACATGTACATTCCTTCGAGGAATATAAGATCGAAAAATGTAAAATTCTATTTATGTCGCGGATCGAATCTTGCAAGGCGTGGAACCTTTTGAGGATCAGAGTGGCGCGGCGGAACAAGGAGCAAGATGGATGCGACAACTATACCCAGTGGTGGGATATTTATTTCAAGTTGCAAGAGTGAGATACAAGTTGCAACTAGATATTTATTTCACTTGATTGCACTTGAATCCAACTAAATATTTATTTCACTTGATTGCACTTAAATCCAACTAAATATTTATTTCACTTGATTGCACTTGAATCTTGATTTTATGCTTGTACGCATTTATACTCTTATTATGTTTTACTTAACTTTGAACTTTGTTGCCATAATCAAAAAGGGAGAGATTGTTGGTGCGGGAAGCATCCGACGATCGAACCTACGTTTTGATAATGGTAAAGGGTTCAAAGTGAAGGTCATTGGTGGTCTAACATGTTTGAATGTGTTTGCAGGAAAGTTCTAAGTGTACTTAAGCAAAAGTCCTAGATGTGATTAGGCAGGTGGAAAACCTTAGGGGGTGGTAACCCTAGGTCCTAGGGGGTGGTAACCCTAGGTGAAAAGTCTTGGCAGGTCGAGTGCTTTGGGCAAAAATCCTAGAGTCGGGGACTCTAGGTTGAAATCCTAGTGTCGCAAACCGGATGGAAGTCTTAGCGGGTCATGGAGCGGATGTACAGCATGAAGAATGGAAGCCTCAAGTGCTGAGCAAAAGTCCAGTCGATCTGGAGGACCGGACTGGCAACAAGTAAACTCTCCTGAGTGGAGTAGGTGAGGACGCGTTTCTCGGTGAGAGAACATAGGCATCGGTTCGACCTAGGATTTCTGAATGGAAATTTGAAGTCAGAACCAGACAGTTCAGAAACTGTCAAAATGACTTATCATTTCTTATATTATTGTGCTAAACTCTGTTTTGTAGGATATGTTTTGTATTTTGGACTAACACATCTTGCAGGGAGTAAAAAAGCCTTAAAGCCTTGGATGAATAGTACCCGAGGCACCCTCTATGGAGCTTGGAGGCGCCTCGGGTGCGGTGCTTGAAGAGTCCGTGCAGCAGAGCAGGAGGCGCCCTCCAAGGGTGTTGGAGGCGCCTTCAACACTGGGTGGAGGATGCCGTCCATGGTGGTTGGAGGCACCCTTGGGCGAATAAACAGCGGACAGTGCGGATCTTATCCACGCGCGGTGGACTCAAGGCTTGAGGGCACCCTCCATGTGGTTTGAGGCGCCCCTAATAGCCTACTTAAGGTAGATTTGAGCAGCAGCTTCTATACATATCTAGAAACGCAATCTTTCTTCTGTGTGCTACTCAAAGGACGATCCTGTTAGAGTGTATACTAAAAGTCTAGCTTTTTGTATAAACATTTATTTTGAAATAAGAATCACATTGGTTAAATGTCAACATTTATGCTAAGTGTAGTTGTCCATTTAATTTATATTGTAGATAACATGGTGTGAGGAGACGCACAGAAGATCATGTTATCAGTTCCTTATAAATTATAAAAAGTAGCTCACAACCAAGATGGAATGGGACAAACCATTGGAGTGGTTGTAGTGTAATTTGGAATTAGTTTATCTTGATTATAAAATTACACTATTACACTATGAGTGTATTGAGCAGGACCATTTGAGGTAGTTTCTTTTTATACTGACTACATAAAAGAATAAAACCTCTGTTATTATGGAAGTGCGTACTTTTAATCATTATATAATAACAAGCACGTATACTTAATATTTATTTCTTTAATTTATCAAAGGGTACGATTTAGTTCGTTAAAACAATAGGCCTGATAAGTTGGGAAATGATATTATTTATATGGTGTGCTGTTGATTATAGAATGAAACTGTGTCCTAGTAATCTAGGTTGATGATGTCCCCTTGAGGAGCTCATAAGGATTGTCATGTAAATCCTGCAGGTGGACTTAGTCCGACATGACAATAAGGTTGAATGGTACTACTCTTGGAGCTAGATATTAATTAAGTGAGTTGTCGATAACTCATTTAATTAGTGGACATTGAATATCTTAAACATAGGGAGACTAACGTACTCATAATAAGAAGGAGCCCATATTGTAATATGAGATTGATGCTGTAGTGCAATAATAACTCTTTAGTGGTATGAGTTATTATTGATGAACTTGAGTTGGGTGTTCGGGACGAACACGGGAAGCTCAAGCTCATCGGGTGTAATGCCCCGCCTTCTACTGACTGTGCTGTAAGGTCGGGGGTTACATTGTGCTAAACTGGACTATAAAGTGCGGAAAAGCTGAAATAATAAAAATCTCTTCTATTTGCTGTAAAATCTGAAACCTAAAACTTCTCATATGGTCAAGGAACTGAAATCAAAGGTTTCCCATCGAAATCAGGCTTCCCTAATCGATTGAGGTCGAGGCTCAATCGATTGAAACATGTCAATCGATCCATAGATCGATTCAACGTGCTTTTGTGCACGGAAGAACTTTCTGGATCGATCGGCTGATCGATCCAGTCTGGTCAATCGATCCAATGATCGATTCAGTAGTGTTCTGTACGCGGGGAGTTCTCCCAATCGATCGGCTGATCGATTGAGAAACCTCAATCGATCTGCTGATCGATTCCGCAACTCTCTGTACGTGGAAGTCGCGTTTCAATCGATCGACTGATCGATCGAGGACTTCTCAATCGATCAGCTGATCAATTCAGCTGCTCTCTGTTCGTGGGGAATTACTTCCCAATCGATCGACTGATCGATTGAGGACTCCTCAATCGATCGGCTGATCGATTGGGTTTTTGATTTCACTGAAATCCCACACGAACTCATACAGAACTTTCAGAATTCAACTAAACATAGAACAATACTACTAGGCATGTTATTACTCATACCTTGCTATCTAATATCAAGACAATTAGCAGTCTAAGCATGGCATAATACATAGTTTCATAGTTCATGATACTTAACATCCTAAAAGTGCAGAAAAGAAACAACATAAGGAATTACTAAGTTTTTAAATTTGCTAGTTCCCAAAAAAATCTTTATTCTTGGTTCCTTCTCACACACATCTTATCGCATTGCCCTCCGGCCTCCGAAAATCCATCTTCCCTTTACCTTTATCTGCAGTATAAGGAAAAGGAAACTATAAGCTTAGGAGCTTAGTAAGAACCATCTACCTCACAAAACATGCAATCAATGAAATCATGCTTTTAAAAGATGCTATTTGAAATACATGCTGATGATCATACTGAAAATACTAAAAACATGGCATATG
Source organism: Zingiber officinale (assembly GCF_018446385.1). Lineage (NCBI taxonomy): Eukaryota > Viridiplantae > Streptophyta > Magnoliopsida > Zingiberales > Zingiberaceae > Zingiber > Zingiber officinale. Next base: position 57,656,350 of record NC_055992.1, on the reverse strand, counting down.
GACATGGAAGTCATGGCAATCAAATGATGAACATAAAACTAATTATTGTATCATCAAGGAAACTAAACCGATACATAAGCTAAGCTAAAACTTATGTTAGGTTAATGCTGAAGTTGAACTGTATTCACCTAACTGAGTTGTGAAGTTTTGAAAACTACTTTCATAATAGATAAAAATATAATCATGCTGCTGATGGGCCCAGCAACTGTACTTGCTATGCGCGCATCCCTAACTAGACCCGAGGTAGCTAGTCCCGAATCCAGTAGGGTTTACTAGGTTATCCAAACCTAGCGACGATTATGAGAGCTCAACCCAAGGACAACTGAGAGTCTAGTACAGTGCCACTGATAAAAGTAAAATACTGTTCATAAACTGATTTATCTTATCTTCCTCTTACTAGGTTATCTGAACCTAGAGCTAGGTTATCTGAACCTAGAGGCGACTATGGAAACCCACCCATTGGACCGTAGTCCCATATAAACTGAAGCAAGACTAAACATGCTATTTAAAATGCTTCTATGGAATTTAACTGAGCTATTAAAATGCCTACTGTGGCATATTACTGTACAAGATATTTTATCGAGCACCTGGTGTGCTCTAACTCTGCAGATGGCTGCACTAAGAACATAAAAGAGAACTAAGAACATAAAATCATACAATTGGCTACTTATATTGCATGTGAGGGGTTACTTACTTCCTGCGCTAAGTTTTCTTACAATCCGATCGCTAGGTTTCCGGAGAAGAAGATCTCTTCAGCGATCCTCTTACGTCTACGCGTTCTTCTCGCGGAGGGGAGCGTCCTCGTGCCGGAGTTGTCGCCGGAAGGTGCTCCTACGACCCTAGGGATGGAACCCTAGGTTTTCTTGGGTTGGCATGCCGAGAAGGTGCGGGAGAAGAGAGAGGCGGCGTGTGAGGGTGAGGGTGAGGGTGAGGAAGGTTGCCGATCCAAAATAATAAACTCCCACTTAAATTCCCTATTTATATTAAGTGATTCATACATCCCAACTCGATCATAAATATAATTTCTCTCCTCTTCTTTCAGCACACCCCTGCTGGGGCCCCCTGGTTACTCAGGTCATCTATAAATCGTAGGGTCTAATAGGTCTCGTGTTCAATTCCCACCTAGGCTCTTTTACGTTTTTATTTAATTTTTGCTACTTCTGCTACTCCAAAAATTCCATAAAAATATTCTAAAATTCCAGAAAAATAATAGAATATTTCTAAAATTTATTTTGAGAATTTTTGGGCGTTACAATCCCTCATACCTTATAAAAAATTCGTCCTCGAACTTAAAATAACTCTGGGTACTTCTGTCTCATACTAGCTTCTGTCTCCCAAGTTGCCTCTTCTGTTGTGTGATTTTGCCAAATGACTTTTACTAATGGTACCTCCTCATTCCGTAATTTCTTAACTGCTCGGTCTACTATCTGAATAGGCCACCTGTCATAGCTGAGGTCTTCACGGACTTGTACCGACTGGGGCTCAATCACCTATGTGGCATCTGGGATATTCTTCTTCAGCATTGAGATGTGAAATACGTTATGGATAGCTGACATCTCCTGGGGTAGCTCTAGCTCATATGCTACGTTGCCAACTCTTCTAGTGATAAGGTATGGTCCCACATATCTGGGACTTAATTTTCTCTTCTTCCCAAAACACATTACTCCCTTCATGGGAGCCACTCGGAGGAATACTGTATCCCCAACTGAAAACTCTAAGGGTCGACGCCGTGTATCAGCATAGCTTTTCTGGCGGCTCTAAGCTGTCTCTATCCTCTAGCGAATCTGCTGTATAGCTGCTGTGGTATCTGCTACTAGATCTGTCTGAAGTTCTAGTTCTTTCTGTTCACCACTTTTATACCAGTAGATTGGAGATCTACACCTCCGCCCGTAGAGAGCCTCGTAGGGTGCCATACCGATAGTGCCCTGATAGCTATTGTTGTATGCAAATTCTGCTAAACACAGATATTTGCACCAACTTCCCTTGAAGTCTAAGGCACATGCTCGGAGCATATCTTCGAGTACCTGATTTACTCGCTCCGTCTGACCATCTGTCTAAGGGTGGAAAGCTGTACTAAACTTTAACCTGGTGCCCAATGTTGACTGTACACACTCCCAAAAGTGTGACGTGAATCTACTGTCTCTGTCTGATATAATGGTCCGTGGGACTCCATGCAGTCTGACAATCTCCTTGAGATACAACTGAGCTAGTTGCTCCATGGAATAGGATATCCTGATAGCTAAGAAGTGGGCTGATTTAGTCAACCTGTTGACTATTACCCAGATGGCATCGAAACTATTCGTGGTTCTGGGTAGTCCCACTATGAAATCCATGGAAATATCTTCCCACTTCCATTCTGGGATTTGAATAGGCTGCAGAACTCCTCTTGGTCTCTGGTGTTCTGCCTTGACCCTCTGGCAAGTCAGATAGATACTGACATATCTAGCGATGTCTCTTTTCATCCCAGGCCACCAAAAATGTCTCTTTAGGTCTTGGTACATCTTGGTGGAGCCAGGATGCATCGCATAAGGAGTCCTGTGAGCCTCATCTATGATCTTCCTCCGTAGTTCCTCCTGATCCGGAACACACAGTCTGTCACCAAAATACAATATCCCACTATCAGATACTCTGAACTCTCCACTTTCTGATTCTGCTAATCCTTGCTTGATTTTCTGAATTTCAGGGTCCTGATCCTGAGCTGTCTGGATGTCACCAAGCAGGGTAGATGCTAATGTCATAGTAGAGAGTTGCCCAACTATAAGTTCGAGACCTAAATTTGTAATCTCCCTTCGTAGGGTCGGTGACTTGGCTGCTAGGGATAGTAAGGTGGCACTGGACTTCCTGCTAAGTGTGTCTACCACCTTATTGGTTTTTCTTGGGTGGTAGAGGATGTCTATGTCGTAGTCTTTGACCAGCTCGAGCCATCTGCGCTGTCGCATATTCAGATCCTTCTAAGTGAAGAAGTACTTCAGACTCTAATGATCTGTATACACTCTTCACTGAGCTCCATACAAGTAATGTCTCCAAATTTTGAGGGCGAAGACAACTGCTGGAAGCTCAAGGTCATGAGTAGGGTAGTTCCTCTCATAGTCCTTGAGTTGTCTGGAGGCATAGGCGATCACCTTGCTATTTTGCATCAGTACTGCTCCTAGTCCCAATTTAGAGGCATCACTATAAATATCAAAGCTGTCTGTGTTCTGGCAGAGTCAGAATGGGAGCACTGGTCAATCTTCTTTTTAGCTCGATAAAACTATTCTCACAGTCCTCTGTCCACTGAAATTTTTTGTTCTTCCTGGTGAGAGCTGTCAGTGGGGAGGCTATCCTGGAGAAATCCTCTACAAATTTTCTGTAATAACCTGCTAGTCCCAGAAAGCTTCTGATTTCACTGGCGTTCTTAGGTCTTTTCCAGTTACTCACTGCCTCTATCTTACTGGGGTCTACCATGATACCATCTCTGGAGATGATGTGACCCAGAAAGGATACCTGATCGAGCCAGAATTCACATTTCATGAACTTGGCGTACAGCTGGTTCTGCTAAAGGGTCTGCAGTACTATCTTCAGGTGCTCTGCGTGTTCTTCCTGAGTTCTGGAATAGATAAGAATGTCGTCGATGAACACAATAACAAACTTATCTAAGTATTCTATAAATACTCTGTTCATGAGGTCCATGAAAGTAGCTGGAGCATTCGTCACGCCAAAGGGCATGACTACGAACTCATAATGTCCGTATCTGGTCCTGAAAGCTGTCTTAGGTATATCACCTTCTTTAACTCTCACCTGGTGATATCCCGATCTGAGGTCTATTTTAGAGAACACTGCTGCTCCCTTTAGCTGATCAAACAGGTCATCTATCCTGGGAAGAGGATACCTGTTCTTAATCATGACCTGGTTTAATGCCCGGAAGTCTATACACAGGCGCATGCTCCCATCCTTCTTCTTCACGAACAATACAGGCGCTCCCCATGGTGAGTTACTTGGGTGTACGAAGCCCTTGTCGAGCAGCTCCTGTAATTGCTCCTGAAGTTCCTTCAGTTCTACTGGAGCCATGCGGTAGGGTGCTTTGGAGATGGGATTTGTACCGGGGATAAGTTCTATCTCAAATTCAATCTCCCTGTCTGGTGCTAGGCCCAGTAACTCCTCAGTGAAGACTGCTGGGTAGTCACATACAACTTGGACCTCTTCTAGCTTTTGGTCCTTGTCCTGACTGGCATTAACTACATGTGCTAGGAACCCCGTACATCCTGAATCAAGTAGTTTCTGTGCTTTCAGAGCTGAGAGAAACTTCTTGGCATTTCTCTTTGGTTCTCTGATGTACCCAAACTGTACTCCTGTTTCAGGTTGTAATACAACTTTCTGTTTACGGCACTCTATGGAGGCACCGTACTTGATCAGAAAGTCCATTCCCAAGATGACATCATAGTCAGTCATATCTAGCACTATAAGTGTTAGTTAGAGCCGTAGAGCCAATCATTTGATGATTGTATTATGGACTTATTGTATCATATTCTTATATATAAATAAAGGCATTTGTTTTGGTTATTATACTTACTTGTATTGGTGCCAAATAAACTAGTATAATAGCGTCCTTGAGTAGAAGGTTCTCACCTATATCAATCGGTTAGTTGAACCGATAGTGAGATGATATAGGGAACACTACTCTCAATCATTCCAAGTTGAGTATTAACATTCAGGGATAATGTTAATGCAATAAGACTAGCATGTAGGTCAACTCGATGACTTGATCTCACAAGTCATGGATATAGAGATATCAAGTTGACACATGGGTATGCATTGGAGAATGTATACTGAATGACCCGCCATGAGAAATTATCATGGATCGTTATATGAGTGGCATATACTTTCTCATGTGACTATTAGTATGACTACTAGTCCTTGGACCTGAAGTCACCATGGATCCCTACATAAGGAGTTATGTACTTTGGTTTCGTCAAATGTCACCCGTAACCGGGTGTATTATAAAGGCGATTGCTGGGTATGTAACGAATTATGCAGAGGGATGTGAGTGATGTAGATGGGATCTATCCCTCCTATATGATGGGAGCGACATCGATATTCTTGATAGAGTGAGACCACGAAGTGCATGGCCATGCCCAAATGAGTCAATATGAGATATTTAGCTCATTTGATTTAGTGAGTCTACTTGGAGTTCAAGATTTAGATTGGTCAGAGGATGACACGGTCTATGCCTCACATTGATCAATCTAGATGTCTAGGATAGAAGGACACTTGTCATATATTGTGAGGAGTCACAATTAGTAGTCACAAGGTGATGTTGGATCTCAACATTCTTATAACTTGGGTAGTACTGATGTGTTGCTAGATACCGCTCATTACTTATGCTTCTAAAAGGGTTTAGGAGCATTGCCAACGTTATAAGAACCTATAGGGTCACACACAAAGGGTAATTAGATGGAGATTAGGTTCATTTGATGAACCTAAAGGATTAGGTTCATGTGATGAACCAAATTGGATTAAGAGTAATCCAAAGTAGGCTAATTGAGTTGGACTCAATTTGGTTCATGTATTAGATGAGTCTAATTTGGACTTAGACTCATTGAATTAATTTAATTCAATGAATATAGATTCATTAAATTAAAATTGACTTGAATCAATGGTTAGATTAGATCAACCAAGAGAGAGAAGTGGTCAAGTTTGACTTGACTTGAGAGGAAGATGAAGAGTCAAGTTTGACTTGACTTTATGCCACCTCATTGGTGAGTTGGCATTGAGTGGGCCAATGATGAAGCTCCACATCATCATGGTTACTTAAGTGAGATGCCACCTCATGGGAGTTACCAAGAGTTGTGACTCCTGGTATCCCATGGAGGTTACAACCTCCACTAAAAGTGGCCGACCACTTTATTTTCATGTGGAGAGTTTCATTTTTTTGTGGTAACTCCCATCTTCTTCCTCTCTAGCTTTCTTCTTGTTCTCCCTCTCCTCCATTACTGATCTCTAAGGTTGCTAGCACATCCTTAGAGATTTTTCTCCATCTCTTGCTAGTGTGGATACACATAGAGATGTGTCTACTTTGACACTTTCGAGATCCGGCGAACCGAGGACAAGCGGGATTGCGAAGGGCTTCGCATCAAGGGTATATTCCTTCTCCTTTGTAGATCTACTGTAGATCGAGATTTAGAAACTCGTACTCGTAAGTTTTTCGAAAGTTTTATCTTCGCACGGATCCGGTGGCGGGGGTTTCGGGGTTTCCGCGACGCGAAAAAGCGGTTTTCGCGGCCCGAAAAAACCCAACAGTGGTATTAGAGCCACGTGCGAAGCTTGTACGAGTTTAGTTTTTGTTTTTATGACAAAAATTTAGTACTATAACATTCTGTAAATTTCTGATTTTTTGAGTTTTTATGGGTATTTTTCTTGTAGAAGCGAAGCACAAGTGTTTCCACACTTGTAGGCTTCGACTACCGAGAAGTTTTTTCCGAAACGGCAAGGTTTCGCCCCAAAACTTTTTGGGACATCAGGACAAGGCGCTGTTGGATCACTTAGGGACACTCGTGATGGTTAGATCGTGGGTAGGGGCGCTTCCCCTAGCCCCGCAAGGGGATTCGTTCCGCGATTGGGCCCGAAAATCGCTAAACGGGACCGCTAGGAAATTTTACTCATACAAATTGTAAAAATTAGTATTAAAATTACATAAAATTACAGAAAATATATAATTTAGAATTATCTATAATTTTTGATAGTCATGGCCCAAAAAGACCCAATTGGATTGGTGTATTTTGTGTTGTAATTCATAATACGGCCTGCGTGCCGTCATGTGATTATGTGTGCTGTATTTTTGATACGCGACCTGCGCGTCATGCCTTTCTCTATTTATTCTTGTTGTAAATTAGTTTAGACTCGAATGTAACTCAAGTTTCAAAATTGTAATGTACAAAATTGGAGCCGTGGAAGGTCCACTCGAGACGGAGTTACAAGAAGGGCGCGAGCAATACAAGGTAGTCAAAGGGAGGAGCTTAAGAAGCTATTGACCCTAGGTTGACCATTCGATCTTCTCATTGGCTTGAGAAGATCGTAGTAGGGCCATGACAAATCACAAATTAATTTAATTAATTGCTTGTGTATATGTGATGCATCATTAAGTAATTAATTAGTGCCTAACGATTAGATTAGATCTAAGTCGTGCACATGATGCACCCTTTCGATTAGATTAGATCTATCGAGTATATGATACGCATCATCGTTTAGATTAGATCTAAATCACGTCAACTCTGATGCCTACTGTGCCGTGATACCTATCACTACCTCGATCACATGTGTTGCTGAATCTGTCAAAGCAGAGCAACACATATTATCTTGGTAGGGTATGGAGGGACAATCTTGGTCCCGCTTATCAACGCATGGGCGAATACAAACTCAATTAGATTGAGTATTCCTAGTTAACTCGGTTGGATCAAGTACAACTATACGTATTCTTCCAATGGTTGGAAAGATAGGACATAAATCACATTTATATTAATTCTTGGGCGTATTAGCCAAAGCTAACTCAAGTTTTAATATAACTGCGGATAATGATCCTATAAACAAGAGTTGCATAGAGATGTAATTGGTAAATTGTTACCTACCGATCATACTATGTCTTGGGCAATTTAGCCAAAGCTAACTCAAGGCGTAGTATGATGTGGATCTTGTCCCACATGAATTATAGAATTCAGTGAGAGCATCATTTAATTAAAGGCCTAATTAAATGATTTAAAAGAATATGATATTTATTTTCTGCATTTTTTTTCTTTCTGTTGTAGATAACCATGACGTCGAATACGAACTCTTTCTCCCTATGTTCTGTCCTTAAGAAGGACAAGCTCAATGGAGCTAATTTCCTGGACTGGTACGGGAATCTGAGAATTGTTCTCACATAGGAACGTAAACTGTACGTTCTGGAGTAGCCCATTCCGGAGGCACCTCTTGCCACTGCCACGCAAGCTGACCGAGATGCTTACAACAAGCATCAAGATGATGCATTAGATGTGTCATGTCTCATGCTCGCAACCATGAACTCTGAGCTTCAGAAGCAACACGAGTTGATAGGTGCTTATGATATGGTTGAACATCTTCGTCAACTTTATCAAGGACAAGCAGGGCACTGGAAGAGAAACTGCACAGGATACCTAGAAGATCTTAAGAAGAAGAGAAATAAGATTTCTACTTCAGGTATAAATGTTATAGAAGTCAACCTCTCTATTTCTTCATCGTGGGTATTAGATACCGGATGTGCTTCTCACATTTGTACTAATGTACAAGCGCTGAGAAATAGCAGAGCATTGACGAAGGACGAGATAGATCTAAGAGTAGGCAATGGAGCACGGGTTGCTGCTGTTGCTGTAGGAACTTACTATCTATCTCTACCCTCTGGGCTTGTACTAGAATTAGATGAATGTTGTTATGTGTCTGCCTTGACTAAGAACATTATATCAGTTTCTTGTTTGGACAAGAAAGGGTTTCATTTATTATAAAGAACAAATGTTGTTCAGTTTATTTAAATAAAATGTTCTATTGCAGTGCACCTCTGATGAATGGACTCTATATTCTAGACTTTGAGAGCCCTATCTATAACATAAGTACCAAGAGGTTCAAGTCAAATGACCTGAACCAAACCTATCTTTGGCACTGTCGCTTAGGTCATATAAATGACAAGCGCTTATCCTAGCTCCATAAGGATGGTTTGCTCGACTCATTTGATTTTGAATCTTATGAGACGTGCGAGTCATGCCTACTAGGCAAGATGACCAAGACTCCCTTTAGTGGGCACAGCGAAAGAGCGACTGATTTGTTAGGACTCATACATAGTGATGTATGTGGCCCTTTCAATGTCGCTGCTAGAGGCGGTTATAGGTACTTCATCACATTTACTGATGACTTCAGTAGATATGGTTATGTGTACTTGATGACACATAAGTCAGAATTCTTTGAAAAGTTCAAAGAATTCAAGAATGAAGTACAGAACCAGCTTGGCAAGAGTATTAAGATACTTTGATCAGATCGAGGTGGAGAATACCTTAGCCATGAGTTTCGTGACTACCTAGCTGAGTGTGGGATTCTATCCCAACTCACTCCTCCTGGAACACCACAGTGGAATGGTGTATCCGAAAGGAAGAATCATACCCTATTAGATATGGTACGATCTATGATGAGTCACACAGATCTTCCGACATTCCTTTGGGGCTATGCTCTAGACACGGCAGCTTTTATACTCAACCGAGTTCCATCCAAGGTCGTGATAAAGACACCATATAGGATATGGACTGGGAGAGATGCCCAGGTGTCTTTCATGAGGATTTGGGGTTGTGAGGCTTACGTTCGACGTCAAGTCTCAGACAAGTTAGGACCCAAATCTGACAAGTGCTACTTTATTGGATATCCCAAGGAAACTAAGGGATATTACTTCTATATTCCCAGTCAGCACAAGGTAGTTGTGGCAAAGACTGGGGTCTTTCAAAAAAGGGACTTTGTTTCTAGAAAGACTAGTGGGAGTACGTTCGATCTTGAAGAAGTTCAAGATGCGGACCATAGCACTGAAGCCTCGATGGAAGTTGAACTGGAACCACAAAGTGTTGTGGATGATGTTGTTCCACAAGGAGTTGAGGAACAACAACCAGTTCAAGTAGACATACCTCTTCACAGGTCTGATAGGGTACGTCGTCAGCCTGAGAGATACTTATTTCTCTTGTCTGACCATGATGACGTTGTGCTCATAGATGATGAGCCTACCACCTATCAGGAAGCTGTGATGAGACCAGATTCCGAGAAATGGCGAGAGGCCATGAGATCCGAGATGGAATCCATGTACACCAACCAAGTATGGACTTTGGTTGATCCACCTGAAGGGGTAAAACCCATTGGGTGTAAGTGGCTCTTTAAGAGAAAGACTGACATGGATGGACTTATCTATAAGGGTCGCTTGGTAGCTAAAGGTTTCAAGCAAATTCATGGTATTGACTATGATGAAACATTTTCTCCAGTAGCGATGTTTAAGTCCATTCGGATCATGCTTGCTATTGCAGCATACCATGACTATGAGATATGGCAGATAGATGTCAAAACCACGTTTCTGAATGGACACCTACTCGAGGATGTGTACATGACACAACCTGAGGGTTTTGTTGATCCATAGCATACTAGCAGAGTATGCAAGCTGCATAGGTCCATTTATGGACTAAACCAAGCTTCTCGGAGCTGGAATCTTTGATTCGATGATGCAATCAAACAATTTGGTTTCATCAAGAACGAAGATGAGCCTTGTGTCTACAAGAAGGTTGTAGGGGATATAGTTGTCTTCCTCATATTGTATGTGGATGACATACTACTCATTGGGAAGGGCATCCCTTTGCTTCAGTCTGTTAAGACATGGCTAGGGAGTTGCTTCTCAATGAAGGACTTAGGTGAGGCATCCCGCATTCTAGGGATACAGATCTATAGAGATAGATCTAAGAGATTGCTTGGCCTAAGTCAGAGTACATATATTGACAAGGTACTCCTTCAGTTTGCCATGCAGAACTCCAAGAAGGGATTTCTACCGATGTCACATGGCGTGAGTCTTTCGAAGACTCAAGGTCCCTCTTGTAGAGAGGAGAGAGACCGCATAGATCATATCCCTTATGCCTCAGCCATAGGATCTATCATGTACGCCATGCTATGTACTCGTCCTGATGTCTCGTATGCTTTGAGCATGACGAGCAGATACCAGTGAGATCCAGGTGAAAGTCACTAGATAGCGGTCAAGAATATTCTTAAGTACTTAAGAAGGACTAAAGAATATTTCTTGATATATTGAGGCAATGACGAGCTAGTTGTAAAGGGATACAGTGATGCTAGCTTCCAGACCGACCAGGATGATTATCGATCGCAGTCAGGGTTCGTATTTTGCATAAATGGTGGTGCTGTGAGCTGGAAGAGTTCGAAGCAGGACACAGTAGCTGATTCTACGACAGAGGCCGAGTACATTGCTGCATCAGAGATAACAAAGGAGGCAGTTTGGATCCGCAAGTTCATCACTGAACTTGGGGTGGTTCCCAGTATCGCTGACCCTATTGAGCTCTATTGTGACAATAATGGAGCTATAGCACAGGCGAAGGAACCTCGCTCACACCAGCGGACCAAACACATACTATGGCGCTTCCATCTCATTCGAGAGATTATCAAGAGAGGAGATGTGAAGATATGCAGAGTACCTACAGAGGCTAACATCGCAGATCCCTTGACCAAGGCTTTGGCACAGAGGAAGCATGATGGTCACACTAGGTCATTGGGGCTTAGATCCTACACTGATTGGCACTAGTGCTAGTGGGAGATTGTTAGTTAGAGCCCTAGAGCCAATCATTTGATGATTGTATTATGGACTTATTGTATCATATTCTTATATATAAATAAAGACATATGTTTTGGTTATTATACTTACTTGTATTGGTGCCAAATAAACTAAGTATAATAGCGTCCTTGAGTAGAAGGTTCTCACCTATATCAATCGGTTAGTTGAACCGATAGTGAGATGATATAGGGAACACTACTCTCAATCATTCCTAGTCAAGTATTAACATTCAGGGACAATGTTAATGCAATAAGACTAGCATGTAGGTCAACTCGATGACTTGATCTCATAAGTCATGGATATAGAGATATCAAGTTGACACATGGGTATGCATTGGAGAATGTATACTGAATGACCCACCATGAGAAAGTATCATGGATCATTATATGAGTGTCATATACTTTCTCATGTGACTATTAGTATGACTACTAGTCCTTGGACCTGAAGTATCCATGGATCCCTACATAAGGAGTTATGTACTTTGGTTTCGTCAAACGTCACCTATAACTGGGTGGACTATAAAGGCGATTACTGGGTATGTAACGAATTATGCAGAGGGATGTGAGTGATGTAGATGGGATCTATCCCTCCTATATGACGGGAGCGACATCGATATTCTTGATAGAGTGAGACCACAAAGTGCATGGTCATGCCCAAATGAGTCAATATGAGATATTTAGCTCATTTGATTTAGTGAGTCTACTTGGAGTTCAAGATTTAGATTGGTCAGAGGATGACACAGTCTATGCCTCACATTGATCAATCTAGATGTCTAGGATATAAATACACTTGTCATATATTGTGAGGAGTCACAATTAGTAGTCACAAGGTGATGTTGGATCTCAACATTCTTATAACTTGGGTAGTAATGATGTGTTGCTAGATACCGCTCATTACTTATGCTTCTAAAAGGGTTTAGGAACGTTGCCAACATTATAAGAACCTATAGGGTCACACATAAAGGGCAATTAGATGGAGATTAGGTTCATTTGATGAACCTAAAGGATTAGGTTCATGTGATGAACCAAATTGGATTAAGAGTAATCCAAAGTAGGCTAATTGAGTTGGACTCAATTTAGTTCATGTATTAGATAAGTCTAATTTGGACTTAGACTCATTGAATTAATTTAATTCAATGAATATAGATTCATTAAATTAAAATTGACTTGAACCAATGGTTAGATTAGATCAACCAAGAGAGAGAAGTGGTCAAGTTTGACTTGACTTGAGAGGAAGATGAAGAGTCAAGTTTGACTTGACTTTATGCCACCTCATTGGTGAGTTGGCATTGAGTGGGCCAATGATGATGCTCCACATCATCATGGTTACTTAAGTGAGATTCCACCTCATTGGAGTTACCAAGAGTTGTGACTCTTGGTATCCCATGGGGGTTACAACCTCCACTAAAAGTGGTCGGCTACTTTATTTTCATGTGGAGAGTTTCATTTTTTTGTGGTAACTCCCATCTTCTTCCTCTCTAGCTTTCTTCTTGCTCTCCCTCTCCTCCATTACTGATCTCTAAGATTGCCAGCACATCCTTAGAGATTTTTCTCCATCTCTTGCTTGTGTGGATACACATTGAGAAGTGTCTACTTTGACACTTTCGAGATCCGGCGAACCGAGGACAAGCGGGATTACGAAGGGCTTCGCATTAAGGGTATATTCCTTCTCCTTTGTAGATCTACTGTAGATCGAGATTTAGAAACTCGTACTCATAAGTTTTTCGAAAGTTTTATCTTCGCACGGATCCGGTGGCGGGGGTTTCGGGGTTTCCGCGACGCGAAAAAGTGGTTTTCGCGGCCCGAAAAAACCCAACAATAAGATCACCAAAAAGCTCTCTGTCTACTATAATAACTAGCACTGCTCGGAGCTAGTACGTGGATGCCATGATTTCTCCTAAAGGTAATGTTGTCAAAAACTGACCACTAAGTGCATCTGGAGTTATTGCTAACTTTTCGGTGAATACCCTGGATATATAAGAATGGGTTGCCCCAGTATCGAATAAGACAGTTGTCCTTTGTTGTAAAATACTGATTTGACCTGTAACAACTGTCGAGGCATTTGCTACGTCCTCTTTGGTGAGTGAGTAGATCCTCGCGTTCGTCGTGGCTGAGGGGGCTTCTAGTATGCCCTGGCTGATGTGTGGACCATCTAAAGCAGCCTGCATCTGGTGCAACTGGGCTGGTTTGTCTCCGTACTGAATCGGCTGCGGTGGGGGAAAATTGGTCTCGTTCGGGCATTGCTTAGCCATATGCCCTTCCTAGCCACATTCGAAGCATCCTCGTGTGCCCTTGCGACAAACTCCGGGGTGAAATTTCCCACAAGTAGAACACTTGGGATAGCTAGGTTGTTTACTAGCTGGTCCTCCTTTTGGGTAACTCCCTGGCTTATGTTTGTTACTGGAGTTCCCTTTCCTGTTAGAGTTGTGGCCCTGGTGTTTCTGAGTACCTGAGCCTCCTTGGCCTTTGGGCTCTAAGAAGGCTTGCTTCTGCTGCTTGATGTTGTTCTGGTAATGCTCGGTGATCAGAGCACTACTTACCAGGTCTTCAGTGGTTTGCGACCTATGGACACCGCTGGCCACGTTTAGTGCTATTTCTGGCCTTAACATTTTGAGCATCAGTCGGACTCATTCTCTTTCAGTACTGATTAGTTCGGGGCATAGATGAGCTAGTCTGTTGAATTTCTTCATGGCCTCCTCAACTGAAAGGTTACCCGGACGAAATTCAATAAACTCGTCGTAGTGGCGGTTTGTGACCCACATGTGAAAGAACTCCTCAAAGAATTCTTTTTCGAAGTTAGCCCATGTCATCTGGTTCACTGGGCGCTTCGCTTTAATCCTCTCCCACCACATACGTGTGTCTCCTGCCAGGCAGAAAGAGGCGCATTTCACCTTTTCATACTCTAGCCAGTCCAGAAGCTCCATCGTACTCTCAAGTGTTTTGAACCAGGCTTGGGCATCCCATGGTTCACTGGTGCCTGAGAAGTTCTTTGGCTTGATTTTCTGCCACTGGATCGGATAGGCTTCTCTCCTTGCCCCTGCTGTTGGGGCTGCTGGTGTTGTAGGTTGGACTGGTGGAACCTCTATAATTACTGGGGTTGTCTTGTTAGGTTCCGGAGTGGCAGTGGGAGTGCTCTGCTGATTAGCCCTTAGGGTGGCTATCTCCTATTGCTGTTTAGCTAGTTGCTTCTGTAACTGAGCCACTACCTCTGTAAGGTCTGGGGGAGGCACTGAGCTGTCGGCCTCATGCTGGGGCTCAGTAGCTAGTGCCCTTCTAGCTGGACGTCCTCGTACCATTTTCTAGAGATATAGAGGATATACATAACTAATACAATCATGTTTATATAACTACTACTATCAGGTTAGTTGTTATCATATATAAACATGCTTTAGTTATCTATAAACATGAAAGCAAGAAACATAATAAAGTGAGAGATATTCTTACTTGGAAGCTGCAGGTTCAATGCTGATGTGTGTGTGGAGGAAGTATGGAACTTGCTCTGATACCACTCTGTAACGCCCCGCCTTTTACTGACTGTGCTGTAAGGCCGGGGGTTACATTATGCTAAACTGGACTATAAAGTGCGGAAAAGCTGAAATAATAAAAATCTCTGCAATTTGCTGTAAAATCTGGAACCTAAAACTTCTCATATAGTCAAGGAACTGAAATCAGAGGTTTCCTGCCGAAATCAGGCTTCCCCAATCGATTGAGGTCGAGGCTCAATCGATTGAAACATGTCAATCGATCCACGGATCGATTCAATGTGCTTCTGTGCACGGAAGAACTTTCTGGATCGATCGACTGATCGATCCAGTCTGGTCAATCGATCCAATGATCGATTCAGTAATGTTCTGTACGCGGGGAAGTTCTCCCAATCGATCGGCTGATCGATTGAGAAACCTCAATCGATCAGCTGATCGATTCCGCAGCTCTCTGTACGCGGAAGTCGCGTTTCAATCGATCGATTGATCGATCGAGGACTTCTCAATCGATCAACTGATTGATTCAGCTGCTCTCTGTTCGCAGGGAATTACTTCCCAATCGATCGGCTGATCGATTGAGGACTCCTCAATCGATCAGCTGATCGATTGGGTTTCTGATTTCACTGAAATCCCACACGAACTCATACAGAACTTTCAGAATTCAACTAAACATAGAACAATACTACTAGGCATGTTATTACTCATACCTTGCTATCTAATATCAAGACAATTAGCAGTCTAAGCATGGCATAATACATAGTTTCATAGTTCATGATACTTAACATCCTAAAAGTGCAGAAAAGAAACAACATAAGGAATTACTATGTTTTTAAATTTGCTAGTTCCCAAAAAAATCTTTATTCCAGGTTCCTTCTCACACACATCTTATCGCATTGCCCTCTAGCCTCCGCTAATCCATCTTCCCTTTACCTTTATCTGCAGTATAAGGAAAAGGAAACTATAAGCTTGGGAGCTTAGTAAGAATCATCTACCTCACAAAACATGCAATCAATGAAATCATGCTTTTAAAAGATGCTGTATTTGAAATACATGTTGATGATCATACTGAAAATGCTAAAAACATGGCATATGGACATGGAAGTCATGGCAATCAAATGCTGAACATAAAACTAATTATTGTCTCATCAAGGAAACTAAACCGATACATAAGCTAAGCTAAAACTTATGTTAGGTTAATGCTGAAGCTGAACTGTATTCACCTAACTGAGTTGTGAAGTTTTGAAAACTACTTTTATAATAGATAAAAATATAATCATGCTGCTGATGGGTCCGGCAACTGTACTTGCTATGCGCGCATCCCTAACTAGACCCGAGGTAGCTAGTCCCGAATCTAGTAGGGTTTACTAGGTTATCTAAACCTAGGGACGACCCAACCCAAGGACAACTGAGAGTCCAGTATAGTGCCACTGATAAAAGTAAAATACTGTTCATAAACTGATTTATCTTATCTTGCTCTTACTAGATTATCTGAACCTAGAGCTAGGTTATCTGAACCTAGAGGCGACTATGGGAACCCACCCATTGGACCGTAGTCCCATATAAACTGAAGCAAGACTAAACATGCTATTTAAAATGCTTCTATGGCATTTAATTGAGCTATTAAAATGCCTACTGTGGCATATTACTGTACTAGTTATTTTATCGAGCACCTGGTGTGCTCTAACTTTGCATATGGCTGCACTAAGAACATAAAAGCGAACTAAGAACATAAAAGCATACAATTAGCTACTTATACTGCAGGTGAGGGGTTACTTACTTCCTGCGCTAAGTTTTCTTACAATCCGATCGCTAGGTTTCCGGAGAAGAAGATCTCTTCGGTGATCCTCTTACGTCTACACGTTCTTCTCGCGGAGGGGAGCGTCCTCATGCTGGAGTTGTCGCCGGAAGGTGCTCCTACGACCCTAGGGATGGAACCCTAGGTTTTCTTGGGTTGGAGTGCCGAGAAGGTGCGGGAGAAGAGAGAGGCAGCGTGTGAGGGTGAGGGTGAGGAAGGTTGCCGATCCAAAATAATAAACTCCTACATAAATTTCCTATTTATATTAAGTGATTCATACAACCCAACTCGATCATAAATATAATTTCTCTCCTTTTCTTTCAGCACACCCCTATTGGGGCCCCCTAGTTACTAAGGTCATCTATTTTACGTTTTTATTTAATTTTTGCTACTTCTACTACTCCAAAAATTCCATAAAAATATTCTAAAATTCCAGAAAAATAATAGAATATTTCTAAAATTTATTTTGAGTATTTTTGGACATTACATCGGGAGACCCAAACCAATTCCTCCTCTCGATCCCTGTTATAACCTCTTATTTATAAAGCCTTATATCCACTTAGAGCCAAGCTTCTTACCCATCTTATGGTGGCTGGCCAAGCCATACTTGGAGCCCAAACTAGGGTCGGCCAAGCCAAAGATTGGAGCCAAGTTAATGGTCAGCCAAGCTTGGAGCCCAAGCAAGGTGGCCGACCACACATTAAAATAAAAGGGTGTTTTAAATTTTAAAATCTTTCCTTTTGTGCAAGCCATGATTTTAAAAGAGAGTTTTTAAATTTTAAAATCTTTCCTTTTATAGTTTTCTACAAAGGATTAAGAGAAAGGTTTGATATCTTTCCTTTTTTGTAGTTAAAAGGAAGATCTTAATTTTTGATAAAACTTTCCTTTTTTGTAACCATCCACATGTTTTTAAAAGAGAGATTTTAATTTATAAAATTTTCCTTTTATAACCAACAAGGGATTTAAAAGAGAAATTTTTTATTAAAATTTCTTACTGGAAACAAATAAAGATGTTTTAATTTTATATTTAAAACTTTCCTTGTTTGGAGCACAAGTAGGTGGGCAGCCATGACAAGCATTAAAGGAAGTTTTAATTATTTGTTTTAAAACTTTCCTTTTTAGTCATTCGCAAGGAATATAAGGAAGTTTTAATTAGGTTTAAAACTTTTCTTTTGCCAAGACCAAGGATTATAAAAGAGAAGGAGGGGGTGCCTCACATCATAACACATCTTCTATTCTTCTCTTCCAATCCCTTGGTGGTCTGCCCTATTCTTTCTCTTCTCTCCTTTTGTTTTCTCTCTTGGAGGCCGGTGGCATCAAGGTTGGTCTTCTCTTGGTGGCTGGTTGCTTGAAGGAGAAGAAGAACAGAAGGAAGCTCTCTTGTCTAGCATCCCTTGGAGGTTAGTTGGTGGCCAAATTTTGGAAGCAAAGGAAGAAGCTTGGGTGGATTTCATCTTAGAAGATCGTTGCCCACATGACATCCAAGAGAAGGAGAGGAATACAACAGAAGATCAAGAGGTCTATAAGCTACAAAAGGTATAACTAGTTATTAGTTTTCGCATCATAACTAGTTCATCTTTTGTATAGATCTTGAAAAACCAAACACAAGAGATTATCTGTTTTATGTTATCATTTTTGTTATCGATTTTATTTTTTGATTTCATGTTTCGATAATGTGTTTCTATTGAGGTCTGTATAGTTAAATCTAGTTTATTGTAAGAAGTTAAATATTCGATTTCTTTGTGAGGCTTTGTCTAGAAAGTGGTGGATGATCCCATACCCAAGAATGCCTAGTACCTCGCCATGTTTAACCTGGAAGCCAATCTTTGAAATAGATATTTGATAACTTCTGTAATATGGTTTAACTTAGGAAGATCACATCGGTTAAACTTGGAGTAAAAATGTTAAGTATCGTTTCCAATCCAAGTTTAACTTATGAAGGACAATTTGGATTAATAATGTTAAGTATCGTTTGTAATCCATATTTAACTTCAGTAGAGCACATGGGTAGCTAGGATGGTTCTATGCTTGTATAAATTTTTGTACAGGGGAAATAGGATGGTATTCCGAGTAGCAACCAACAGATCCGACAAGCTATAACAAGACACCGACTACCCGAAGCTTTGAATTTACTGTTTTAATCGTTGGTATATTTTACTGCACTTAATATCTATGTTCTAAATTGTAAAATTGTGAATTGATAGTGATTGCCCAAAGTAAACACTCAATGAGTGTGGGCCTTGGAGTAGGAGTCGCCACAGGCTCCGAATCAAGTAAATCTTGATGTTTGTGTTTTGCTATTGTTTCTTTTATTTCCACTGTGTAACGTTTACTCCGATCGATTGTTTTAAAATGATGTAAAAGTCACGAGCACTATTCACCCCCCCCCCCTCTAGCGCTTTCGACCCTATAGAGGGTACCTTTGAAGAGAAAACCCTCCTTCCCTTGAAAAGGGGATCTACACCCCCTTTTATAGCAGGGGCACACGACCCCTGCTTTCTTGCCACATGTTCGTGTCTAGGAGGCATGACCATGGCATAGAAGCCATGAGGTAGGAAAAGCCATGGCATAGAAATAGGGCACGACCATGCCCATGAGGCATGACCGTGGCATAGAAGCCATAGCTACAAAAGATATAGTCGTGCCTTTAGGCACTACCCAGGCATATGCATCTCTAGAATGAAGACACGGTCATGCCTAGGAGGCATGACCATGGCATAGTGCCTACTGCTTTCAAATATATATGGCACAACCGTGCCTAGGAGGTATGACTAAGGCATAGTCACGACTGTAGGAAAGGCATGGTCATGCCTCTTAGGCATGGTTAGACCATAAAGTCTGCTACAAGTCCCAGCTCTAAAAGACATGGCCATATGCTTGTGAGGCACAATTGTGTGTGCTACTCCATTATGCTCCAACGTTTGATTTGCTCCATTTTTGCTCCAAAATGCATTCTATCAATGAAAATATGAAGAGAGAAGATCTCCAAACCAAAGCAGTAAAAGTATGACATAATAATGAAATAGGGTAATGCAAGTAGATGCGCGATAAACAATATCTAAAAATATGCGTAATCTACACATATCACCTATTAGATCTTCCTGACTCTCAATCCACCCGACCTATTAGGACTTCCTTACCCCTTAGTCTAATTGAGTTACTATGTCTTCCTTACCTAGTCACAGCTAGGGCTTCTTTATCTGGCTATCCACCAGGATTTTCTTCTTTGTGTCTGGTCCTCTTGATCTAGATATGGGAGCCCCCACTTTCTTTGTTCAAGGTTAATATTTTACTCAAATAGATCGATTAGACCATTGTTCTTGTAAATAGTCAGTGGTTATTCAGGTTATGATACTAATTATTAGCACTAAAGGAATTTAGATATCTCTATAATAGTATGATATTGTCCACTTTAGACTTAAACCCTCATGGTTTTATTTTTGGATTTTACCAAAAAGATCTCATACCAATGAAGATATCTTTCCTTTATAAGCTCATAATCTTTTCCATGTATTTTTAATGTGGGATTTTGTCTGTAACCTTGCAACCCTAACAATAGGCTTGATCAAATCTGCAGATTGTCCTGTCGTCGGCCACTGTCAAGGAAAGCCTTTTCTATTCAATAGGATACATCTCTTTGTCTTGTCCAATAGTCCATGAAAATTACATACAAATTCCCCCACAATTTCCCTTAGTTTAGTGGTATGTTCCCTAGACTGTTTGGTGATGACAACAATGGCATTCCTCTGATTATTGTGCTTCACCAAGTCATGGAAGAACCAAGTGTAATGATCATTGACTTTAAGGTAAGCACTCTTAGATTGCAATTGATAGAATAACTTTTTCACCTCTATAAGTATCATATCATGCTGATGTAGCAAGGGATATCCTTTGAGTATCACACCCCTATCAAGTAGAGTGGGCTAGGCTATCTCCAACTCCTTCGCTCTCTTAGTTTGCTCAGAAATGTGATGGAAGTGAAGCTTGTCAAGTTGTCGCAGTCGGGCCTTTAGATGTGAAATCTTAGTCTTGAGGTTGAATTGTGCATTGCTAAGAATCGACTCCTCCCAAGAATCCACAACTAGTGTCCAAAAGTTCCCATGTAAGGTTCACATGTTTTAGAATTTGAATGCTCGAAGAAGGGGGCAATCCTGAACAAGTGTAGAAATAATCCCACATGAATTATCTGATAAACACTCAGGAGTGGTGAACTTTGCAAAGCTATCACAATTCATCAAAAGCCAATGTGAATTAACCAATGTACAATTAAGTTTACAATAAACTATACCATTCGACCATGTCAAGTAACATTTGATTGAATGAAGGTCTACTAGTCCAAAGGCTTGAACAAAGAGCTCCAAATCATGTAGCACATAGTTCGTAACCGGTTGCCCTCCTTTATCATGGACCGTCAATAGAGGGTTGAAATCTTCCATTAGAAGCAAAGGCTCTGAGATGCCCTCTCCTGTTGGGGTTGCAAGATTGTAAATATAGTTATACATTAAAAACACATGGAAAAGATCATGGGTTTATAAGAAAAAGATATCTTCATTGACATAAGACCTTTTGGATAGAGCCTAAGAGTAAAATCATAAGGGCTTAGGCCCAAAGTGGATAATATCATACCATTATAGAGATATCTAAATTCTTTTCAACCCTTCAATTGGTATCAGAGCGAGTTCGCTCTTCACCAGACTAATTGTTGAAGATAGGTGGCTGGCTTAAAGGGGGGTTCAATAGGCTAGGTCATCCCAAATCGATTACTTCTCTACAAGAAGGTTAGTGTGTAGCAGAATATACTAAAACAATGAAAATAATAAAGAAAGAACACAAACACTAACAAGCTCGATATAACGTGGTTCGAAGATTCCTTGCTCCTACTCTATGTCTTGTCCTTGAGGTGGATAATCCCTTAATTCTTCAGTGGATTAGTCCCCAGTAATCTCCAGCTAGAGTTTTCTCCTTCTTGGTGGAGCAAACCTCCTCTCACAAGTCACTCTTTTTCTTTTACAAGATAGATATTAGGCTTTGGAAGAAGAGTGTAGGCTTTGGGAGCTTTGGGTAAAGACTTAGGAGTATTACAATTCTCAACCAATAAACTAAGTGACCTCCTTCATACCCCAAAGCTTCCCTTAAATAAGAGGAGAGAGTTGAACAAGAATTCAACTCATCTCGACACTAGTCGACTGGTGTAGCCATTAGACATAGCCAATAGCACTCCGCAGAATCTAAAATTTTCCCAATGGCCATATGCTAGTTGACTAGTGTCAACACCAGTAGACTTATCATTGCAGTCAACAAACACAGAGCCTTCTATGCTATTCATGAATTTGGATCAGTCGATTGGTCCTAGCACGAGTCAACTGGGACCTTACATTCACTCACACATATCCTTTTCGGAGTCACCCTTGAAGCCTTCTTCCTTGGCCTTCGTCCCTCAGATGCATCCGAACTCACGGCTCCTCTCCGTGTCATCCTTCAGGTTACCTTGACATTTGCTTCCCTCAGCTCCACTCTGTTCCTCGTCTGGCGGTCCCTCGGATGTCTTCTATACCATCCTTTATCGACTAAAGGATCCGAGCCCTAAGATGAGCTTCCCAAACATAGCTGCACCAAGTTCCTCATGTATTTCATCAAGTCATGCATGACTCAAACACATATCAAATACATATGAAAGTCTAACTTAAACTCTTTGTCACACACATCAAAAC
This sequence comes from Zingiber officinale, assembly GCF_018446385.1. Lineage (NCBI taxonomy): Eukaryota > Viridiplantae > Streptophyta > Magnoliopsida > Zingiberales > Zingiberaceae > Zingiber > Zingiber officinale. The sequence goes on along the minus strand of NC_055992.1, from coordinate 57,634,022 downwards.
AACGATCATACCAATTAAGCCTAGGTCGATTGTACCAATAATCTCTCCCTTTTTGATGTGTGACAATATGTTTAAGTTAGACACAAATAACAACTTTGAAAATTACAAGAAAAATGTAATCATGAAGCATAAATCCAAGGTCCCCCTTAACATATGCTCTTTCATTTTAATTTTCAAGTTTCTTGCTCAAAATGGAGAAATAAAAGTTTCTAACTTAAACCTTCCCATTTCTCTCCCTTTGACACCATCAAAAAGATTGTTCTAAACAATCACACATACCATGACATCAAATTTGGACTAAATTAGCCAAAATAAACTTTTGAAAGTGCTGGAAAATAGCAACCAGTCGACTGATATCTAATGCAGTCGATTGGTACATAAGCAGTTCAAATTTCAACCTTCTGAAGCTAACTTCAGAAATGCATAAAAAAATCTAGAAAATTTAAAAATTATAAAATTTTGAAAATATATTTTTTTAAGGTCCCCTATTAAGGAAAATAAATTTTCATGAAAATTCAAAGTATAGTTTTGATAAAAATTTAAAAAACCTTAAAAATAACTCAACTTTTTATCAATTTGAAATCTTGTTTTGAATTCATATGTTTCAAAATAACTACACTACAATAAATAAAACATAAAATTATTTTCAAAACTTTAAATGTCCAACTATGGTGGCAAAAGGTGAATACGCTCACCCCCAGCGCCCCCACCAACCCATCCCAGGGCCAACATAGAGGAGGTAAATCACGGGCGGCTACTAACCTTTGGAATAGTGACTAGCACATAAGGGACGCATTTACCTCGACTTTGCCGAGATTCGAACCCCAGATATCATGGTGGCAACACCTCATACGTAGCCACAAGACCCATCCGAGGGGACTTTAAATGTCCAACTATGATCTATGGGTAAGATGTCCATTAATTAAACATTTACTTTTCTCATAGTTGGTATATGATCACTAAGAATTTGATACATTTCATGATTCATCAAAATGCCATAATCATATGTGAATTATGAGTATCATCCTATCATCTCACATCTATGTGTAGAAATATCATGCAAGTCATTATAAGATGAAATGAAGGTAGCTTCTACTTAGCCCTTGTTATCATAAATTTCTATCAAGGCTAAGCGTCCCCCCTTTAGGCCTAAATCAACCATATATAAAAAAATTTGAATTATGGCTTTCATGTTTGACTTTGGCACCTAATAGAAGTTCTTTCTAATTGGGTTAACCAAATACTCTGTAACACCCCACCCTCCTCACTACTAGCCTGTGAGGGTGGAGCGCTACTGGACTACTAACTTATCTTAACTAATGTTGCTCACATGAAAATATCTATACTTAAAACTCTCTAAACACTCAAAACATGCAATTAACTGGCAGCGGAAGACTAAATGACTCATCTATACATACTACTCAGACTTATGTTCACAACTAAATCTATACATCAATCTGAACATGCTAAACAAAATATATATAAATCTGATCATGCGTGCAACAATCATACCACTCAAATAATGAAACTAATGTTCGTAACAAATAAAAGGAATTGTTCTAAAACATAAAATCTTCATTACAAAATCTTATTGAACTTTAAACTAATTCCCAAGGCTTCTATAGTCCAGGCATCACACATCCATCCGCACCTCCTTGTCGCCTTTCTTTACTGTAACTTTTCCTTTCCTTTATCTGCAGTAAGAGGAAAATGCAACTATAAGTAAAATTGCTTAGTAAGCGCTATCTAACTCACAAAACTCAAATATTCATGTGACTGGAAGAAATCTAGGAACTGAATGCTCAAAAGAAGATACTACTCATTCTCGTCTAATAACAAAAGAAACATAGCATACTGAAATACTAAACATGTAAGCAAATCTAAACAACATGTCAGCATACAAGAAAACTAAACTTGCTGAATTTTAAACTTATGTGGAGCTTATTTCTTTTGTTTAAAAACTTATACTTTAATACTTCAAAATAATAATCAATCTCTTCTTGGGCCCAGGCGTAGTACCATTGCACGCTCCCTAATAGAAATTGAGGTAGCGAGCCACCAGTCCTACGAGGGTAAAGACCTCGGTCTTACCAGGGCCAAGACCTCGGAATTGGTCACCTGGATTTATTTAACGACAACCTCGGAAGTCAGGTACTAGCCTTTCAAAGTAAAATACTTTAATTACTTCTTCTTTAAATGCCTTGGCATTTTAACAAGCACCTTGTGTGCCAAAATCCCTAAAGTCTTGACTTTGGGATCTACTTAAGGCCTTGGCCTTTTTCTTTCTTTTCTTTATCTTTATATACTTGTTAATGCCTCTAATAAAAGAATGCTTCTTTAAAAAATGAAATGTTTAAACAAATTCTAACTTTGAAATGCATAAACAAAAATCTGCATACTATGCTAATCAAAATTCTGCATACTATACTAACAAAATTCTGCACTTGTAAGCTTAATAAAATTCTAGACTTGTAAACTTAATAAAATCTGCATTATAAACTTAATAAAATCTGCACTTGTAAGCTTAATAAAATCTGTACTTGTAAACTTAATAAAATCTGCACTTGTAAGCTTAATAAAATCTGCAAATCTAATTAAGCTACTAGAGATCTAATTGGATCTTCCAATGCTAAACCATCAAAACTGTAATGCTAAACAATTCAAAATCTGTAATGCTACACATAGCTATTCCACACTAAAAATCTGTTAAAGCTTGATACCTATGTAAAGCTTATACTTTTATAGAGCAATAGAGATCTTTAAGCATGTTACAACATGATCTAAACTGGAATACTAAGCCAAAATCACAAACTGAAAACTAAATCTGCATACTCTACTAATCAAGATTCTGCATTCTATGCTACACAATTTCTACATACTATGCAAACATAAATTCTGCACTATAATACTTAACCAAACTGCACTATAATCTTTTTTAAAAAAACTGCACTATAAGTTCCACCAAAAATCTGCACTACAAGTTTCACCAAAAATTTGCACTATAAATTCCACCAAAAATCTGCACTATAAGATCCACCAAAAATCTGCACTATAAACCCTAAAGGAAAACTATCCGTGCCCCCTTTATAGCACCATCCGAAATCCACAGAACTTCAAAAGGAGCTGCTTTTACTTTCTTTTCCATTGCACAATACCAAGTTAAACTTGCTAAAATGTTACTATAAACTCTAAACAATTTGAACTAAAATTCATGGCAACAAGTTTCAAAAACAAACCTACTGAAGCTAATAAAACCCATATAACCTGATTCAAAAAAAACTTATACCTTACAGAACAACTGAAATCTTATAGCATACTACATAGCAATGCAAAAAGAAAGCAAACCTTGTTAGGCTTACTGAAACTTTTAAAATCAGAACCTATGGTAAACTTGTTCACAGCTGATGTCCTAATAGAGCAACAAAATTCGAAAACTTTAAACCTCCACATTAATCTAAGAATGCTTATCAAGGTCACACAGAAAATTCCAATCAAAAGCTACAATGCTAATTTCAAAGCTTGAAAGGAATCTATCCACATACTTAACCTCTACCGTTCATCCTCTTTCTTCCCTTGGGTTTACGGCAACAACACAAAACCAACCATCTTTACCACATGCTACGAAATCAAGAAACTAAATCCGGAAACTACTCCTACTGCAGGTGAGTAACGCTTACTTTGCTTCTTTGACTCAAAACCGAGAAGAAGAGCTTTAGGGTTTCCGGTTAGCTCGAGCTTTTCGGCCTCCTCTTGTGCCTACGCGTTCACCTTGCCAAGAGAGTCACAACCGCGTGGAGAAACCTTCGGACGAGTCCTTGGCCGGCTACCGGAGAGAAGCCCTAACTCGGCTTCGTTTTCGCCCAAGCACAGAACGGCGCCGCTCGAAATTGGGATCGGGAAAGCTTAGGTCGCGAGAGAAAAATAACACCTTCTCCTAACTTATCCCTTTTTATAACTAGGGTATTCTCCGATTCTGTTATGGCTTAAGACCAATTCGTTATTAATTTGTTCACGAAACACCTGTTGAACGCTTGGCTATCGTGGTTTGCTTAAGACTCGGGTTGGGTCGGAGGTCATGGGTTCGAACCTCGGCCGAACCTCTTTATTTTTTTTTAAACTTCTTCCTTTTGGTAAAAATACCAAACGACCTCCAAAAATTGCATAAAAATACTCTAAAAATTCCTAAAAATCTCTAGAATATTTTTAAAGCATTTCTAAATATTTTTAATTACAATTAGGACTCGAAATGAGGAAATTTGGGTTGTTACAATTCCCCATACCTTATAAAAAGTTTGTCCTCGAATTTAGAATAATTCTGGATATTTCTGTCTCATGCTGTCCTCACGTTCCCAAGTAACTTCCTCGTGCTTCTGATTCTGCCAAATGACCTTTACTAGTGGTACTTCTTTCTTTCTTTCTTAGTCTCTTAACTTCTCTTTCCACTATCACCTATATCGCATCATACCCATTAGTGGTCCTTGGAAGACTTGTTCTGGGTGTATCACTTCCTTTCGCTTTCAACTGATGTACCCAGAGCGCAGGTCTATTTTAGAGAACACTATTACCCCCTTTAGCTGATCAAATAGATCAGCTATTCTGGGAAGAGGGTACTTGTCCTTAACTGTTACTTTGCTCAGTGCTCAAAAACTTTTATCTCACTTTAGCACTTATAAAAAAATATTTCTAAGGGTTTCTCTATGCTACAATTAATAAGGAAAAGCATACTAATAAAAGAATTTAAATACTTTCTTACTTGAAGACGGCAAGGCTGGTGCTGATGTGTCATGCTGGAGAATAGGAACTGCTCTAAGAGTGGGGTGTTACATACTCCTTAGAGATCCATTTCCTATCTATGGTATTTTTTTATTGCCTCTAGCAAATAAACAATGATAGAATTTTTCATTGTTGGATTCCTTATACCTTAAACATTTTTTATTGAAGCTTTCCCTTTGACTCCCAATAATTATGTTTAGGATTTTAGAGCCAATTTCAAATTTTTCAAGGTCTTTGCTAATGTATTCTACCTTTTTCCTTAATTCCTTATTTTCTTCTTCTAAACATGATGCATTTGAACTAGAAGAAGAAGCATGCATATCATTATCCTTAAGAGTCATGGATTCTGATCTCTCTTCAAGTATGCCAATATCATTCTTCAAGGATTTATTTTTTTCCTTTTAGCCTTAAATAAATATTCATATGTACTTGAAATAATTTTAACTAAGATATGAGGAGAAAGATTGTATACCTCACTTACCGAGACGTCCAAATCCGATGTTTGACCTCCCCCTTCACTTGAGCTCTCTTCTTCTTCACTGGAGCACCTTTCTTCTTCTCTTTCGGATGAAGTGGAGGCTATGTCATCAACTCCCATTAAGACAAAGTGAGAGACATGGTGTTCTTCCTCATCCAATGATGATGGATCATCCCATGCTGTGAATAGATTTTTGACCTTTTCCCCTTTTCTTTTGTCATTTTCTTTTCTTCATTCTTCTTCTCTTCCTTTTTATTCAAGAGAGGACATTCATCTCTCATGTATTCTTCTCCTTGGAAATTGTAGAACTTTACCTTCCTTCTTCTACTCTTGCCCCTTGAACTTCTCCTAGCATGTGATTTGTTAGAATTAAAATTTTTAAATGCTCTTCTCATTTTTCTTACCATATATACCTCTTGATCACTATCCATTGAGGCGCTTGATTCTTCAGAATCATAGGATGGTAGGGATGAAGACTTCTTCTTCTTATCCTTTTCTTTGTTTGCCACAAGGGCTACTCCTCTTGATCTATGGGCTTCTCCATCCAAACCTTCAACTCGAGTTTTGTGAAGCTCCATTGTTGAGAAGAATTCCTAGAGAAGATTTTTCTAGGTCTTTTGAAATATAGAATGAATCTACAATGGACATCCATATAGTGGTTCTTAGGAAGGCATTGAGATCTTTCATCATCATGTCTCAATTTGAAAGTATCTCACCTACACTTGTTAGTCCATTAATAATTTCTTTAATTCTAGAATGTAAAATTAATACTTTTTCTCCTTTATCAAGCTTGATGTTGTTGAGTTGAGATCAGAGGAGGTCTCTTCTTGCCAATTTAACTTCCGACGTCCCTTCATGTAGCTTAACCAAATTTTTTCATAAGTCCTTGGCGCTTGTGTAGTTTCCCATTCTTGTCACTTCTTATTGGGGAAGCACATTTAGTAGATGATGTATTGCCTTTGAATTGCTAAATGTTCTTCCCTTTGCTTCTTGGTCCATCTTGTTATGTTGATTGCCTCATTGTGATCATCCTTAGGCGCTTTAAAACCACTTCTCATGATTAGCATTATCTTAAAATCGGTATCAAAAAAATACCTCCATTCTTTTCTTCCACCAAGAGAAATCGCCTTCGAATTTTGGTGGGTGAATGCTTGAACTGGCCATTTTGATGAAGTGCTCTTCTCGACGATTAGTCCATTGAAGGGAGTCCTCACTCTGATACCACTTGTTGAAGATCAGCACCCTGCTAGAAGGAGGGTTGAATAGGCTAGGTCACCCCAAATCTATTACTTCTCTACAAGAAGGTTAGTGTGTAGCGGAATATACTAAAACAATGAAAACAATAAAGAAAAAACACAAACAATAACAAGCTCGATATAATATGGTTCAGAGATTGTTTGCTCCTACTCCACATCTTGTCCTTGAGGTGGACGATTCCTTAATCATTTGGTGGATTAGTCCCTAGCAATCTCTGACTATAGTTTTCTCCTTATTGGTGGAGCAAACCTCTCACAAGTTACTCTTCTTCTTTTACAAGATGGAGATTAGGCTTTGGAAGAAGAGTGTAGGCTTTGGGAGCTTTAGATAAAGACTTAGGAGTATTACAATCACAACCAGTAAACCAAGTGACCTCCTTCATGCCCCAAAGCTCCCCTTAAATAAGAGGAGAGAGTTGAATAAGAATTCAACTCATCTCGGCACTAGTCGGTCGGTCTATCCACCAGTCGACTGGTGTAGCCATTAGACACAACCAACGACACTCCACAGAATCTGGAATTCTGCCAACGGCCATCGGCCAGTCGACTAGTGTTGACACCAGTCAACTGATCAATACAGCCAATGAGCACAGAGCCTTCTATGCTCCTCATGAATTTGGACCAGTTGATCGACTAGTACTAGCACCAGTTGATTGGTACCTTACATTCACTCACACTCATCCTTTCCAGAGTCACCCTTGAAGCCCTCTTCCTCGGCCTTCGTTCCTTAGATGCACCCGAGCCTGCGGCTCCTCTCCGTGTCATCCTTCACATTGCCTTGAAGTCTGCTTCCCTTGGCTCTACTCTGTTCCTCATTCGGTAATCCCTTGGATGTCTTCCACACCATCCTTCACTGACTCAAGAATCTGAGCCCTGGGATGAGCTTTCCAAACTTGGCCACACTAAGTTTCTCATGTGTTTCACCAAGTCCTGTATGACTCAAACACATATCAAATACAAGTGAAAGTCTAACTTAAACTCTTTGATATACACATCAAAATAATGATTGTACTGATCAAACCTAGGTCGATTGGACCAACACTAATCACCGAAAGAAGCATAAGCAGAGCCATGATCCAAGAACGAACCATGTGGGTGAAATCTTGAACAAAGTAGGGGAGACCCTGAGTAGGTCAATGTTGGGAGATTGTTGGTGCAATATTCCCCAGGTCAAGGATGACCTAATTTGACTGAGCTTGAATTGGGTCAAGCTCGAGTCTTAATGTTTATGTTTTGATGGTTTGACAATACATGTTTGACAATACATGTGAGATTGCAGGTGTGATTGTTCATGTGTGGAGATTGTGATGGAGAGTCAAGTAGGTCAAGGTTGACCGGATACTTGACTGGAAAATCCTAGTGAGTAAAGCTAGGTGAAAGACCTGGTGAGTGAAGCTAGGTGAAAGTCCTAACTTGGAGGTTAGGCAAAGGAAGTCCTGGTGAGTGAAGCCAGGCAGAAGAAAATCCTGGTGAGTGAAGCCAGGTGAAAGACCTAGTGAGTGAAGCTAGGCAGTGAGGAAATCCTAGTGAGTGAAGCTAGGTGAAAGTCCTAGTGAGTGAAGCCAGGCAGAGGAAAATCCTGGTGAGTGAAGCCAGGTGAAAATCCTAGTGAGTAAAGCTAGGTGAAAGACCTGGTGAGTGAAGCCAGGCAGAAGAGACGTCCTGGTGAGTGAAGCTAGGCAGAAGGGAAGTCCTGGTGAGTGAAGCCAGACACGGGGAAATTTCGATCGGTCAAGGTTGACCAAACATCTGGTGAAAGTCCAAGTAGGTCAAAGGGATTGGCCGGATACTTGGCACGAGGAAGAAAAGTCCAAGTATGTCAAAGGGATTGAGCGGATACTTGGCAAGAGGAAGAAAAGTCCAAGTAGGTCAAAGGGATTGACCGGATACTTGGCAAGAGGAGAAAAGTCCAAGTGGGTCAAAGGGATTAACCAGACACTTGGTGGGAGAGTCCTAGCTGGTCAAGGGTGACCGGATGCTTGGTTTTATGTACCAACAAGTCATGGTTGACTGGATGTTCGTTTAGGGGGCTTTGGACTTGATTTTGGGCAAAATCAAGGAGCTGGATCGATCAGCCAATCGATTGGCTCATGTCTAATCGATCGGCCGATCGATTGGGTGAGTCCTGGCAACAAGCTTCCTCCCAATCGATCAGTGGATCGATTATGGAAAAGTGTCGCGTGAACAGAATCCCTCTGGATCGATCAGGCGATCGATCCAGAGGTCCTAATCGATCGATGGATTGATTGGGAGCTACTGTTTGTGCGCGATAAGCCCTGGATCGATCAGCCGATCGATCCAGGATATTCCAGAGAGCACAAAGGCGCTCTGGATCGATTGGTCAATCGATCCAAAGCCTCCCCGATAAATTGGGAGCAATCCAATCAATCGAGATCTGACTGCAGGCGTTCGATTCCTTCGATAGAGATCTTGCAGAACTTCACCAATTCATCTCAGATCTTCACTGTGCTCCTAGAGTTTCTCCATAAAGTTCAGATCGCCAGTTCTTGAAGGTTCTTGGAGGTCTTCCAAGTCAAGAGGCGGATCTACAGCTGAAGAAGAAAGCTAGGGTTAGGGTTTTCAGTTGTAAAACCTGTAAGCTATTGCTTGTATTTATTTTCCTTTCTTTCTTCTTGTACTGTGAGCTTGTAGGGCTTCTACGCCTTCGGTAGTTATCGAAAAGGAGTGATTTCTTAGTGGAGGGTGCGTGAGTGGGTGTGGATCCTTGGACTAGTCACCTCTTGTGAGGTGGATACCAAGTAAACCCTCGTTGTTAGCATTGTGTAGTTTGCTTCTGTATTTTCTGCTGCACATTTCTGAATAAACAAGCAACGACGAGCACCTAGCACGCGACGAGGTATTCACCCCCCCCCCTCTAGCTACATTTTCGGTCCCAACAAGTGGTATCAGAGCGAGGCCGCTCTTCACCGGATTCATCACCGGAAGGGGCAAAGCTAGAGGGTGAAGAAGTTGGAGCAATTCTACAAGTCGAAGACTTCATCACAAGAAGCTCAACTTCAAATGGAATTCCGAGATGGACTCGGATTCGACACGAGGGTGCCTCCACCATTCACTACGATAAGCTTCGATCTTTGGAGATCAAGGATCGAGAATTTCTTGATGGTGGAGATAGAGCAATGGTTTTCTCTCATGGAAGGTTTCGAGGCTCCAACAAATTCCAAGGGCAAAGTCCTCAAGAAAAGCAAATGGAGCCAAGAACAAATCCAAAGATGTGAGACTAATGATAAAGTGACCAAGCTTTTGGTCAATCTATTGCCTAGCCACATTTCTTGGAAAATTTGGAGAGTTCAAGGATGCCAAGGAGCTTTGGAGCAAATTGGCATCAATTCATGAGATCCCCTCCACTGTACCAGACCAAGAAAAATGCAAAGAGGACGACTCATTGGATCAAAATAAAGAGCAAGAGGACTCCGAAGTTGAGAGATGCTCAACTTTCGAAGAAGAAGAAGTCCAAGAAGCCTCATCTTCAAAGGAATGCAATAAAGAGGGCAAGGAGAGAGCATACTCCTTGTTCCATGTACAAGATGAAGATGAAGAAGCCTCCACCTCTAGGATTGAGGGGGAGCAATCTTCGATGATACCAGACCAAGAAGAAGGAGAAGTCTCCACATCTGGGTCAAGAGAAGAAGAGGATGAAGAAGCTTCCAACTCCACAAGTCAAGACAAATTTATTGGAGGAGCATCATTATCGGATCAAGAGGAAGCTTCTACCTCCGGATCAAAAGGAGAAGATGTCATCCCTACACATGAAGGTATAAACATTTCAATTAAAAATAAAAATCATATCATATGTTTTGAGTGTAGGGAAAAAGGGCTTTACAAAAGTAAATACCCTAAATTGGCCAAGAAGAAGGGCCAAGTGGCACAAAAGGGCAAGGAGAAGCCCAAGGAGACTGCTCCCGGAACAAAAAGGAGCAAGGAGCGCATTGTGTGCTTTTTGTGCAATAAAGAGGGACATTACTGTTGGAGTGTATACTTAAAAGTTTAGCTTTTGTACACATTTATTTTGAAATAAAGAATCACATTGGTCAAATGTTTACATTTATTTGTTAAATGTAATTGTTCAATTAATTTATATAGTAGATAACATAGAGTGTGGAGTCACACTTAGAAGATCATGTTGTCGGTTCTCTATAAATTATAAACAGTTGCTCACGACTAAGATGGAAAGGAACAAACCATCAGAATAGACATAGTGTAATTAAGTATTAGTTTATCTTGACTAATAAATTACACTGATACACTTTAAGTGTATTGAGTAGGATCATTTAGGTAAGTTCTTTTTGTACTGACTTAGTAAAAGAACTAGACCTTAGTTATTATGGAAGTGTGTGCTCTTAATCCTAATATAATAACAAGCATGTATATTTAATATTTATTTCTTTGACTTATCAAAGGGTGAGATTTAGCTCGATAAATCAATATGTCCGATAAGTTGGGAAATGATATTACTTATAGTATGTGTTGTTGATTATAGAAGGAATCTGTGTCCTAGTTATCTAGGTTGAGAATGTCCCCAAGAGAAGCTCACAAGGATTGCCATGTTAAACCCTGCAGGTAGACCTAGTCCAACATGACAATAAAGTTGAGTGGTACTACTCTTGGAGCTAGATATTAATTAAATGAGTTGTCAGTAATGTAGGACCGATGCGGCCGGGTAGAAGGGGGGGGGGTTGAATAGCCCTGAAAAATCAAACACAACCCTTTCTCGTACGATTAAGCTAACACATAAAAAATAGATTAAACAGAAAATAAAGCATAAAAACGAGGCACCGAATTTGACTTGGTTACAACCGGGGAGGTTGTTAATCCAAGGATGAAGATCGCACTAAGAGCTCCTTCAGGCGGAGAAGCCTCATTTACAGCAGTGTAAGCACAGAAAGACAGAAGCTAATCTAAACAGTGGAAGCACACAAGTGTTGTTTACAATTTCTGAACTGATGAAGAGCTTCTGGACCAAGGCTATATTTATAGCCTTGGTCGGGGCGCCTGGAAGGGTTCCGGGCGCCCTGGGGGGGATAAAGTTTTATCCCCCAACGTTCAGATCACGTAAATCGCGATCTTGGTCAAAATCAGGGTCCGGGCGCCCCGGAGCAAAAAGTCAACTACGGTTGACTTTTTGTCCGGGACCACTTCTCCGTTAAGTTCCCGTCTCGGTCCGGGTCTTCTGCTCCGGATCCGCTTGATTGGGTGATCTCTGACATCCGGAATAGGGCTCACCCGAACCCATCTTCCGGTCTTCTCGAGCGTGCTTCCCTCCGGCTTCTCGTCCCTCGGAATTGCCGCGTGTCCCTTCTCGTCCACCAGCGTACTCATCCGCAGACTTCGTCCCTCGATCGCACCCCGTGCCGACCTTCGCGCTAGCTGCGTCTCTTGCTCCCTGAGCAATCTTCCGCTCCGGCTTTCGTACCTCGGAACCATCGCGCACTTCCTTCTCGTCCGCCGGTGTACTCTTCCGCAGCGCCTCGTCCCTCGGACGCACCGCGTGCCGTCCTTCTCGCTAGCTGCGTCTTCCGCTCGAGTACCTGTGCTCCTAAGCTCCTGCACACTTAGACACAAGGTTAGAAAACAACAGAACCTAACTTAACTTGTTGATCACACCAAAACCAACCTTGGGGTTCCAACAATCTCCCCCTTTTTGGTGTGATCAACCCAAGTTAAGCTAGGGTTAACTAGACAAAAAATAAACTAACTAAATTTACAATTTAGTGCACAAAGATAGAAAAAAATAGTTTTAGGCTACCTCCCCCTAGACTTATACTTATCCTTCTCCCCCTTTGATCACAAAAAAAATGGGGTTCCAAAAAAATCTAAGTGTTAATTACTTAGAAAATTTTGAAAAGCTACCTTAAAAAAAATTTCTAAGTCAAAAGATTCTAAGTTAGAAAAATAATTTTGCAATCAATAAAACTTAATTAAATATTTTGAAAAATATTTTTGAATCAATAAAAGCAAAAAAAACTCTAAGTAAAATTTTAACTTAGGAAAAAATAATTTTTGAAAATTTTTCTAAACACTCTAAGTAAAAATTATTTTTGAAAATAGAATTTTAAAAAAAAATAATTTTCTCACTTAAAGCGCTAACTTTGATTTTAAAATTTACACTAAGCAAGATTTAGGAACCCAATAAAGGTTCCAACCTACTGGATTAACTAAAAATTTCTTAGGGACATATTTTCTAGAGATATTTTTAATTTGTCCCTGGTGATATCTATAATACCAATTCAAATTATTGAACCTTCTAAAATTGGTTTTAGATGAGCAAGCAGAGTTTTTCAAGTTTTCTACTTGAATTTTTAAATTTTGAATTTCTAATTTTAATTTTTCATTTTCTAAATTTGATTTATCTAGCATTTCTAACGGACAAGATGTAGCTAATATTGCTTTTAAATCTTTATTTTCATTTTCTAATTTGCAGCAATCTTTTGTTAAAATTTTAATGAATTTAAACATTTTATCAGGAGGAAGAGATCGTACCTCACTTACCTTGTCGATCTCGTTGTCGGTTTCTCCCCCTGAACTGCTGCTCTCTTCGGACGTGGCTCCCCCTTCATCGATGCTTTCGATGCTCATTTCGGAAGAGCTTGACTCGCAGTCGTCGTCTTGATGACTCGCCATTAACGCGAGCCCGGAGAACTCCTCGACTTCCGATTCCGACGACATATCGTCCCACGTCGCTTTTAGGGCCTTGCGCTTTTGGATAGGCTTCTTACCCTTGTCCTTCCCTTTGTTCTTCAGTTTAGGGCAATTGTCCTTGACATGCCCTTCTTCATCGCAATGGTAGCAGCGGATGTTTCTTTTCTTTCTTCCCTGCGGATGGTTAGATTTCCTAGATTTACAAATATTTTTAAATCGTCTTACCATCATTACCATTTCCTCGTCGTCGAGAGAAGATTCTGACTCAGGTTCGTCTCTCGAAGCTTTAAGAGCGACATTATTCTTGGGCTCCTTCGGACCTGCACATCTTGACTCATGCACTTCAAAAGTTGAAAAGAATTCGTCTAATGAAATTTTTTCTAGATCTTTTGAAATGTAAAAGCATCTACTAGTGATGCCCATTTTGAGTTTCTAGGAAAGGAATTTAGGGCATACCTTAGCGAATCTCGGTTACTTACCTTTTCTCCGAGATTCGTAAGTCTAGTGATGAGTTCCTGAATCCTCGAGTGTAGATGTGCAATTGTTTCACCTTCTTCAAATCGGAGGTTTGTAAGCTGGTTACGAAGTAAATCCCGTCTTGCAAGTTTGGCTTCGGATGTTCCTTCGTGTAACTCAAGGAATTTCTCCCAAAGCTCCTTTGCCGAGTTGTAGGTACCGACTCGATTGACTTCTTGTGTTGGAAGTACACTTAGCAGATGAAATTCTGCTTTCTTGTTTGCCACGTGGTCAGCCTGCTCCTTCTTTGACCATTGATTTCTTGCTTTGCCCTCTGGTGCTTCATAGCCAAATTCCATTGTTAGTAATAAATCATAATATGTTTCAAAAAATACCTCCATTCGCTTTTTCCAGCTAGCGAAGTCCCCTTCGAATTTTGGTGCGTGGATGTTGGATCCGGCCATCTTGTTGCTTCGTTCGGTGGTTAGTCCTCCTGAAGCGCCTCGGCTCTGATACCACTTGTAGGACCGATGCGGTCGGGTAGAAGGGGGGTTGAATAGCCCTGAAAAATCAAACACAACCCTTTCTCATACGATTAAGCTAACACATAAAAAATAGATTAAACAGAAAATAAAGCATAAAAACGAGGCACCGAATTTGACTTGGTTACAACCGGGGAGGTTGTTAATCCAAGGATGAAGATCGCACTAAGAGCTCCTTCAGGCGGAGAAGCCTCGTTTACAGCAGTGTAAGCACAGAAAAACTAAGCAGTGGAAGCACACAAGTGTTGTTTACAATTTAGAACGATGAAGAGCTTCCGGACCAAGGCTATATTTATAGCCTTGGTCGAGGCGCTGGAAGGGTTCCGGCGACAGGGATAAAGTTTTATCCCCAACGTCAGATCACGTAAATCGCGATCTTGGTCAAAATCGGTCCGGCGCGGAAGCATTCAGGCGCCCGGACACTCGGCGCCGGATTGGTTCGGCGCCGAGCAAAAAGTCAACTACTGATTGACTTTTTGTCCGGGACCACTTCTCCGTTAAGTCCCCGTCTCGGTCCGGGTCTTCTGCTCCGGATCCTCTTGATTGGGTGATCTCTGACATCCGGAATAGGGCTCACCCGAACCCATCTTCCGGTCTTCTCGAGCGTGCTTCCCTCTGGCTTCTCGTCCCTCGGAATTGCCGCGTGTCCCTTCTCGTCCACCAGCGTACTCATCCGCAGACTTCGTCCCTCGATCGCACCCCGTGCCGACCTTCGCGCTAGCTGCGTCTCTTACTCCCTGAGCAATCTTCCGCTCCGGCTTTCGTACCTCGGAACCATCGCACGCACTTCCTTCTCGTCCGCCGGTGTACTCTTCCGCAGCGCCTCGTCCCTCGGATGCACCGCGTGCCGTCCTTCTCGCTAGCTGCGTCTCACGCTCGAGTACCTGTGCTCCTATGCTCCTGCACACTTAGACACAAGGTTAGAAAACAACAGAACCTAACTTAACTTGTTGATCACACCAAAACCAACCTTGGGGTTCCAATAAGTAACTCACTTAATTAGTGGATATTCGTAATCTTAAACACAGGGAGACTAACACACTCATGATAAGAAGGAGCCCATAATGTAATTTGGGATTGGTGCGGTAGTGCGGTAATAACTCTCTAGTGGAATGAGTTATTATCGATAAACTTGAGTTGTGTGTTCGGGGTGAGCACGGGATACTCAAGCTCATCGGAAGGCCAAAACCAATTTCTCCTCTAGGTCCCTGTTGTAGCCTCAATAAAGACTCAAGTCCATCCAAAGAAAAGCCTATCTTGGTGTCCAAGAAGGGGCCGGTTCATTGCTTGGTGACCAAGCAATGGCCGGCCACATATTCTCTAGAAGTGGCCGGCCCTTACCTTGGGCAAGGGAGTCGGCCGCAATATTTAAATTAGGAAGGTTGTTTTTGAATTTTTAAATTTCCTCAGATATTTACAATTTGTAAAAAGAGAGATTTTAAAAATTTTAAAAATTTTCCTAATTTAAATTAGGCACCAAGGTTTTAAAAGAGAGTTGTAAAATTTATAAAACTTTCTTTTAAAAAGAAATATTATTAGAGATGTTTTAAATTTTAAAACTTGGTTTTAAATTTTAAAACTTTCCTTTTAATATCCACATTAGAAAAAAAGAGAGTTTGTAAAATTTTATTAGAAGTTTTCTTCTTTTAAAATTTTATAAAAAAAATGCTTTCTTTTCCTTTTAATAAGTGGCCAGCAACCTTGCTTGGTGCCCAAGCAAGGGGCCGGTCAAATAATTAAACATCAACAAATAGTTGTTTAATTAATAAATCAATCTAGGATTGATTAATTAAAAGGAAATAAAAAGAAAAAATTAAAAGGAAATAAGAATGAGTCTAATTTTTTATAAAACTCTTTCCATAATTTTCCGTTGGGAAACTAATATAAAAAGGGGGGAAGGGGAGGCCTTGAAAAATATAACAATTGATATTGTGTTGTTGGAGATCATCAAGTGGCCAGCCCCTCTCCCTCTCTTCCCTTTACTCTCTTTTGCTCCTTTGTGGTGGTGGTGGCCGAATTCTAGAGAATGAGGAGAAGCTTTCTGAGTGGTGTTCGTCTTGGAGGATCGTCGCCCACACGACGTCTAAGAGGAGGCGAGGGATACGGCAGAAGATGTCGAGGTTTTTAGCATACAAGGAAGAGGTATAACTAGTATTTAATTTCCGCATCATACTAGTTAATTTTTCTTTGTATAAATACCAAATACTAGAGGCATTCGATTCTTGTTTTTCGAATTTAATTTCGATGTTGTGTTCTTTTTCTTTTTTCCTTGTGATTTGATTGTTCCTTTTGGTTAACCTAGAGTTATATAAGGAAATTAAATATTAACTTTCCTTAAAAGGCTTTGTCTAGTCGGAGGTGGTTGCTCCCATATCCAAGAAGGCCAGGTGCCTCGCCATGCAGTACTGGAAGCCAATTTTTGAAACTAATATTTAATTGAATTTATAACCTAGGTGATTTGGATCAAACGTGTTAAGTTCCGCAGGAAATCCAAATCTAAACCTAAAAGAACATATAAGTTAAACTTGGAATCAAACGTGTTAAGTTCCGCAGAAGATACAAGTTTAAACTTAAAAGAACACATGGTAACTAGGAAAGGTTCAGATCACGTAAAAATTTATGTACAGTGGAGCCATTGGGTTTTCCGAGTAGCAACCAACAATTGGTATCAGAGCTAGGGTTTTGCCTCTGTGTATTTGGTATTAGTTTAATTATGCACATGTCATACATAATTTAGGCAGGTTAATAGTAGGATGTGCTAACTTTGTGGATGCAGGATCCAACTATTATAGCTTATAGTTATTATGTGTGTTATTGGACCCTTGGACATGTCAAGGGCATTTATTATGTGTGCATGATTGTATTATAAAATACAGCAGGAGCTATATTTAGTTTTATTAAGATTTTATTTTTTTGATTTAGATACATGTACATTCCTTTTATGGAATATAGGATCGATGGATGTAAATTTTATTTTATGTTCGATCTAGTTTACATGTACATTCCTTCGAGAAATATAGGATCGAAAAATATAAAATTCTATTTATGTCGCGGATCGAATCTTGCAAGGCGTGGAACCTTTTGAGGATCAGAGTGGCGCAGCGGAACAATGAGCAAGATGGATGCGACAACTAGACCCAGTGGCGGTGGCCAAAGATGGCAACAGCTAGGGATGACGACACACGGAGGACAACAATAGATAAAAGCCATAATAGTTGAAAATTAGTTTTTCTATTTATTGCTTTTGTATTGTGCTGTGTGTGAATGTTAGTGTACATGTTTAGTAGGCTAGCATCATCAAAATTCCTCAATTTAAATAACTAAGTGGGAGAGGAATTTATTTTAGTGAAGTCCACGGTCTCCATTACTGGTTTGTAAGTGATGCAAACAAACTTGCGCATTGGCTCTGAGTGCCTTCTTCCATATCGGATGAGTTTGTTTGCGGATCACTTGACCAAACTTCCATTCGGATGACTATAGGAAATTAATTAAGAGCGTGTGATCTTCCCCATCGGAAGGGGCACAATCTTATTAATGGACTTAGTGTCAAGTAATGATATACACTTAGGCACGTCTAATAGTATCCTCCCCATCGGAGTCACTGCTATTATTTGTGTGACCGAAGGAAACCAACTATTAATTTTATTTGTCAAAAAGTTAGGTTGACAAGATAATAAAATTAATGGGATATACCCTCCTTTTACAAATGTTGAATTTGTATACGTCCACACTATCATGGCATACAAAATTCACAGTGTTTTAAGGTGTTGGTTAATTTAAAATAGTATTGGTTGAGGAATCAATATTATTCTAAATTTAGAGTTCTGACCAAAATTTATTTTGTGATTCTTAGGATGACTTTCAACCCACTGGCCATTATTCTTAAAGAAAATAGACTTACTGGTCCCAACTATATAGATTGGAAAAGAAACCTGGACATTATTTTAACTGCTGAGGGTTATAAGTTTGTACTGTCAGAGGAATGCCAAGAAACATCAAGCAATGATTCTACCCCAGAGGAGATTCAGCATCATAGTAAATGGGTAAAAGCTGATGAGATGGCGCGGTGTTACATCTTGGCTTCGATGTCAAAAGTATTGCAACATCAGCATCAGGACTTACCAACAGCCTATGATATAATGAACAATCTCAAGGAACTCTTCGGACATCAGAATCGGGCTGCTAGGTAAGAGGCAATGAGAAAATTGATGACAGCCACCATGACTGAGGGGACTCCCGTGAGGGATCATATTCTCAAGATGATGGCTTACTAAAACGAAATACAAGTTCTTGGAGGGGAAATTGATGGGGAAACCCAGGTCGATATCATCCTCCAAACGCTACCCAGAAGTTTTGAGCATTTTCGCCTGAACTACAATATGAATAAAAGGATGTATTCATTGGCGGAACTTCTGACAGAACTTCAGGCAGCCGAAGGGTTGTTTCGTCAACATTCTCAAATTCACTATGCTGAAAATGGTTCTACTTCTAAGTCGAAAGGCAAGAAGAAGAAGAAACAAAATGGCTCAGCAAAGAAGGTGAATAAACCTCAAGGTGTGGGACAAAAAGCTGGAATAAAGAAGCTGAAGGGCAAGTGCTTTATTTGCAAGCAGACTGGACATTGGAAGGCGGACTGTCCTCGTAGGAAACAGAATAATAAAGGTATATCTCATACTCTAGTAGTTGAAACTTGTTTAGTGGTGTTATCTACCAGCACCTGGTGTGTAGATACGGGAGCCACTGATCATGTCTGCAATTCTTTGCAGGGGTTCCAGAAACTCGGCGACTATTTGATAGAGAGATAATTGTCTACATGGTCAATGCTACTAAGGTGGCGGCTGTTGCAGTGGGAGACGTCTACTTATCATTTGATAGGAATATGAAATTGGTTTTAAGGAATTGTCTTTATGTACCCAGTTTTAGAAGGAATTTAATTTCAGTTTCTAAATTGTATTTGGATGGATATTCAATTTCCTTTAGTAACAATGTGGTTATAAAGAGAAATAAAGTGATTATCTGTTCTGGTGCATTGGTTGGCAATTTATATACTTTAAATCCAATTTCTCCCATAAAGCAAAATATGAAAATTAATAACACATCTTCTAACTCTAATAAGAGAAAAGAACCTTCGGAAATGAACCAAACATATCTTTGGCATCTAAGGCTTGATCATATTAATTTAAGTAGAATTCAAAGGCTTGTAGCCGATGGACTCTTGGGTCCATTAGAGTTGGAAAACTTTCCAACGTGTGAATCCTGCTTACAAGGTAAGATGACCAAGAGACCTTTTAAGGCCAAGGGGTATAGAGCCAAAGAAGCGTTGGAATTGGTTTATTCTGATTTGTGTGGTCCTATGTCTATCTAGACTAGAGGTGGCTTTGAATATTTTGTCTCTTTTATAGATGATTATTCAAGATATGGATACATTTACCTAATGCGCCGCAAGTCTGAGTGCTTTGATAAGTTCAAAGAGTACAAGGCTGATGTGGAGAAACGTCTAGGTAAAAGTATCAAGACACTACGGTCTGATCGTGGTGGCGAATACCTCTTAGGAGAGTTTAGGAATTACTTATCAGAGGCTGGGATTCAATCCCAATTATCCACACCTGTTACACCCCAACAGAATGGTGTGGTAGAACGAAGGAATAGGACTCTTATGGAGATGGTTAGATCGATGATGAGTTATTCAGAATTACCAAATTCATTTTGGGGATACGCTCTGGAAACAACAGCGCACATTCTGAACTTAGTACCTTCTAAATCAATATCTTCTACTCCCACAGAATTATGGAATGGGTGGAAGCCCAGTCTAAGACATATTCGGATTTGGGGTAGTCCAGCACATGTGCTCAAACAAGATGCTGATAAGTTAGAATCTCGTACAGAAGTTCATATGTTTGTGGGGTATCCTAGAGAAACGAAAGGCGGTTTATTTTATAATCTTTAAGACCAGAAGGTCATTATTAGCACCAATGCCCAGTTTTTAGAAGAATACTATATAATGGATCACAAGCCTAGTAGTAAAATTATTCTAGAAGAACTTAGAGAGGACACGTCTACTTCAGTACCAACATTACAAGATGAAGTACCACAAGAGATTGCAGCACGTGTCACACATGATACACAACCACAGACGGTGTCTCGTCGTAGTTGGAGGGTTATAAGGCAGCACGAGAGATTCATGTTTTTGGGTTAGTCTTTGGACTTGATCCCAGGAAAACATGAACCAGATCCCCAGACATATGATGAAGCACTCCAAGATATAGATGTAGTATCTTGGCAAAAGGCAATGAATTCCGAAATAGAATCTATGTATTCTAATAAGGTCTGGAAGCTTGTAGAACCACCTGATGGTGTAAAAACCATTGGATGCAAGTGGATCTATAAAAGGAAAAGAGGGACAGATTGGAAGGTAGAAACCTTCAAAGCAAGGCTTGTTGCGAAGGGGTACACTCAGAAAGAGGGAATCTATTATGAGGAGACCTTTTCGCCGGTAGCTATGCTTAAGTCTATCCGGATACTCTTATCCATTGCCGCTCATATGGATTATGAGATTTGGCAAATGGATGTCAAGACAGCTTTCCTTAATGGAAGTCTTGAAGAAAACATCCATATGAAGCAACCAGAAGGGTTCATTGAAAAGGGCAAAGAGCATCTAGTGTGCAAGCTTAATCGGTCCATTTATGGACTAAAGCAAGCTTCAAGATCTTAGAACATCTGGTTTAATGAAGTAATCCAGTCATATGGATTTATTTAGTGTCCGGATGAGTCTTGTGTATACAAGAAGTGTAATGGAAACATGGTGGTATTTCTTGTACTATACGTAGATGATATTTTGTTAATTGGCAACAATGTCAAGGTATTATAAGACGTAAGGGTATGGTTGTCCAAACAATTTGATATGAAAGACTTAGGAGAATGTGCACACATCCTTGGGATCAAAGTTATAAGGGATCGCAAGAAAAGAATGTTGTGCCTATCCCAAGCTTTATATATAGATACAATCCTTGCTCGTTTTAGCATGCAAAACTCCAAGAAAGGTTTCTTACCTTTTAGGCATAGAGTAGCCTTATCTAAAGAGATGTCGCCAAAAACATCAAAGGAGATTGAGGATATAAAGGCAGTTCCTTGTGCTTCGGCTGTAGGAAGCCTTATGTATGCAATGTTGTGTACGAGACTTGATATCTGTTTTACCGTGGGCATGGTTAGCAGATATCAAAGTGACCCTGGACAAGGACATTAGACTGCAGTAAAGCATATATTAAAGTACCTGAGAAGGACTAGAGATTATATGCTAGTTTACCAAGCAGACGATTTACTCCCTATGGGTTACACGGATTCGGACTTCCAATCAGATAGGGACAACAGTAAGTCTACATCAGGCTATGTGTTTACTTTAGGAGGTGGAGCCATTGCATGGAGGAGTGTTAAGCAGAAATGTGTCTCAGACTCAACCATGGAAGTTGAGTATGTGGCAACCTCTGAGGCAGCCAAAGAAGCTGTATGACTCAGGAACTTTCTAATGGACTTAGATGTGATTCCTGGTTTGCCCAAGATCGTCACAATTTATTGTGATAATAGTGGAGCAGTTGCAAACTCGAAAGAACCACGAGCCCATAAGGCAAGTAGACATATAGAGCGCAAGTACCACCTGATACGAGACATCGTCAAGCGAGGAGAAGTTGTCGTCGCCAAGATAGCATCAGCAGATAACCTGGCAGATCCTTTCACTAAGGCACTTCCGGCGAAATCTTTTGATTGGCATGTGGAGGGGATGGGAATTAGATGTATGGCAACAGATATGGCAGCTTAGACTTTTAGTATAAGTGGGAGATTGTTGGAGTATATACTTAAAAGTTTATCTTTTGTACACATTTATTTTGAAATAAAGAATCACATTGGTCAAATGTTTACATTTATTTGTTAAATGTAATTGTTCAATTAATTTATATAGTAGATAACATGGAGTGTGGAGTCACACTTAAAAGATCATGTTGTCGGTTATCTATAAATTATAAACAGTTGCTCACGACTAAGATGGAAGGAACAAACCATCAGAATAGACGTTGTGTAATTAAGTATTAGTTTATCTTGACTAATAAATTACACTGATACACTTTAAGTGTATTGAGTAGGATCATTTAGGTAAGTTCTTTTTGTACTGACTTAGTAAAAGAACTAGACCTTAGTTATTATGGAAGTGTGTGCTCTTAATCCTAATATAATAACAAGCATGTATATTTAATATTTTTTCTTTGACTTATCAAAGGGTGAGATTTAGCTCGATAAATCAATATGCCCGATAAGTTGGGAAATGATATTACTTATAGTATGTGTTGTTGATTATAGAAGGAATATGTGCCCTAGTTATCTAGGTTGAGAATATCCCCAAGAGAAGCTCTCAAGGATTGCCATGTTAAACCCTGCAGGTGGACCTAGTCCAACATGACAATAAAGTTGAGTGGTACTACTCTTGGAGCTAGATATTAATTAAATGAGTTGTCAGTAACTCACTTAATTAGTGGGCATTCGTAATCTTAAACACAGGGAGACTAACACACTCATGATAAGAAGGAGCCCATAATGTAATTTGGGATTGGTGCGGTAATAACTCTCTAGTGGAATGAGTTATTATCGATGAACTTGAGTTGTGTGTTCGGGGCGAGCACGGGATACTCATCGGAAGGCCAAAACCAATTTCTCCTCTTGGTCCCTGTTGTAGCCTTAATAAAGCCTCAAGTCCATCCAAAGAAAAGCCTATCTTGGTGTCGAAGAAGGGGTCGGTTCATTGCTTGGTGACCAAGCAATGGACAGCCATACATTCTCTAGAAGTGGTCGGCCCTTGCCTTGGGCAAGGGGGTCGGCCGCAATATTTAAATTAGGAAGGTTGTTTTTGAATTTTTAAATTTCCTCAGATATTTACAATTTGTAAAAAGAGGGATTTTAAAAATTTATAAAATTTTCCTAATTTAAATTAGGCCACAAGGTTTTAAAAGAGAGCTGTAAAATTTATAAAACTTTCTTTTAAAAAGAAATATTATTAGAGATGTTTTAAATTTTAAAACTTGGTTTTAAATTTTAAAATTTTCCTTTTAATATCCACATTAGAAAAAAAAAAGAGTTTGTAAAATTTTATTAGAAGTTTCTTCTTTTAAAATTTTATAAAAAAATTTTTCTTTCTTTCCCTTTTAATAAGTGGTCGGCCACCTTGCTTGGTGCCCAAGGAAGGGGCCGGTCAAATAATTAAACATCAACAAATAGTTATTTAATTAATAAATCAATCTAGGATTGATTAATTAAAAGGAAAGAAAAAGAAAAAATTAAAAGGAAATAGGAATGAGTCTAATTTTTTATAAAACTCTTTCCCTAATTTTTAGTTGGGAAACAAATATAAAAATGGGAGAAGGGGAGGCCTTGAAAACTATAACAATTGATATTTTATTGTTGGAGATCATCAAGTGGCTGGCCCCTCTCCCTCTCTTCCCTTTGCTCTCTTTTGCTCCTTTGTGGTGGTGGTGGCCGAATTCTAGAGAATGAGGAGAAGCTTTCCGGGTGGTGGTCGTCTTGGAGGATCGTCGCCCACACAACGTCTAAGAGGAGGCGAGGGATACGGCAGAAGATCTCGAGGTTTTTAGTATACAAGGAAGAGGTATAACTAGTATTTAATTTCCGCATCTTACTAGTTAATTTTTCTATGTATAAATACCAAATACAAGAGGCATTCGATTCTTATTTTTTGAATTTAATTTCGATGTTGTGTTCTTTTTCTTTTTTCTTTGTGATTTGATTGTTCCTTTTGGTTAACCTAGAGTTATATAAGGAATTAAATATTAACTTTCCTTAAAAGGCTTTGTCTAGTCGATGGTGGTTGCTCCCATATCCAAGAAGGTCAGGTGCCTCGCCATGCAATACTGGAAGCTAATTTTGGAAACTAAAATTTAATTGAATTTATAACGTAGGTGATTTGGATCAAACGTGTTAAGTTCCACAGGAGATCCAAATCTAAACCTAAAAGAACATATAAGTTAAACTTGGAATCAAACGTGTTAAGTTCTGCAAGAGATACAAGTTTAAACTTAAAAGAACACATGGTAGCTAGGAAAGGTTCAGATCACGTACAAAATTTTTGTATAGTGGAGTCATTGGGTTTTCCGAGTAGCAACCAACAATTGGTATCAGAGCTAGGGTTTTGCCTATGTGTATTTGTTATTAGTTTAATTATGCACATGTCATACATAATTTAGACAGGTTAATAGTAGGATGTGCTAACTTTGTGGATGCAAGATCTAACTATTATGGCTTATAGTTATTATGTGTGTGATTGGACCCTTTGACATGTCAAGGGCATTTATTATGTGTGCATGATTGTATTATAAAATACAGCAGGAGCTATATTTAGTTTTATTAGGATTTTATTTTTTTGATCTAGATACATGTACATTCCTTTTATGGAATATAGGATCGATGGATGTAAATTTTATTTTATGTTTGATGTAGTTTATATGTACATTCCTTCGAGGAATATAGGATCGAAAAATGTAAAATTCTATTAATGTCGCGGATCGAATCTTGCAAGGCGTGGAACCTTTTGAGGATCAGAGTGGCGCAGCGGAAAAAGGAGTAAGATGGATGCGACAACTAGACCCGGTGGCGGTGGCCAAAGATGGCAGCAGCTAGGGATGACGACACACGGAGAACAACAATAGATAAAAGCCATAATAGTTGAAAATTAGTTTTTCTATTTATTGCTTTTCTATTGTGTTGTGTGTGAATGTTAGTGTAGATGTTTAGTAGACTAGCATCATCAAAATTCCTCACTTTAAATAACTAAGTGGGAGAGGAATTTATTTTAGTGAATTCCACGGTCTTCATTACTGGTTTGTAAGTGATGCAAACAAACTTGCGCGTTGGATCTGA
Organism: Zingiber officinale; assembly: GCF_018446385.1. Lineage (NCBI taxonomy): Eukaryota > Viridiplantae > Streptophyta > Magnoliopsida > Zingiberales > Zingiberaceae > Zingiber > Zingiber officinale. The sequence goes on along the minus strand of NC_055992.1, from coordinate 57,608,943 downwards.
GTGCCTTCCTCCATATCGGATGAGTTTGTTTACGGATCACTAGACCAAACTTTCATTTCAGATGACTATAGGAAATTAATTAAGAGCGTGAGATCTTCCCCATCGGAAAGGGCACAATCTTATTAATGGACTTAGTGTCAAGTAATGGTATACACTTAGGCACGTCGAATAGTATCCTCCCCATCGGAGTCACTGCTATTATTTGTGTGACCGAAGGAAACCAACTATTAATTTTATTTGTTAAAAAAGTTAGGTTGACAAGATAATAAAATTAATGGGATATACCCTCCTCCTTTTACAAATGTTAAATTTCTATACGTCCACACTATCGTGGCATACAAAATTTACAGTGTTTTAAGGTGTTGGTTAATTTAAAATAGTATTGTTTGAGGAATCAATATTATTCTAAATTTTGAGTTCTGACCAAAATTTATTTTGTGATTCTTAGGATGACTTTCAACCCACTGGCCATTATTCTAAAAGAAAATAGTCTTACTGGTCCCAGCTATATAGATTGGAAAAGAAACCTGGACATTGTTTTAACTGTTGAGGGCTATAAGTTTGTACTGTCAAAGGAATGCCCAGAAACACCTAGCAATGATTCTACCCCATAGGAGATTCAGCATCATAGTAAATGGGTAAAAGCTGATGAGATGGCGCGGTGTTACATCTTGGCTTCGATGTCAAATGTATTGCAACATCAGCATCAGGACTTACCAACAGCCTATGATATAATGAACAATCTCAAGGAACTCTTCGGACATCAGAATCGGGCTGCTAGGCAAGAGGCAATGAGAAAACTGATGACAGCCACCATGACTGAGGGGACTCCCATGAGGGATCATATTCTCAAGATGATGGCTTACTTAAACGAAATACAAGTTCTTGGAGGGGAAATTGATGGGGAAACCTAGGTCGATATCATCCTCCAAACGCTACCCAGAAGTTTTGAGCATTTTCGCCTGAACTACAATATGAATAAAAGGATGTATTCATTGGCGGAACTTCTGATAGAACTTCAGGCAGCCGAAGGGTTGTTTCGTCAACATTCTCAAATTTACTATGCTAAAAATGGTTCTACTTCTAAGCCAAAAGGCAAGAAGAAGAAGAAACAAAATGGCTCAGCAAAGAAGGTGAATAAACCTCAAGGTGCGGGACAAAAAGCTGGAATAAAGAAGCCGAAGGGAAAGTGCTTTATTTGCAAGCAGACTGGACATTGGAAGGCGGGTTGTCCTCGTAGGAAACAGAATAATAAAGGTATATCTCATACTCTAGTAGTTGAAATATGTTTAGTGGTGTTATCTACCAGCACCTGGTGTGTAGATACGGGAGCCACTGATCATGTCTGTAATTCTTTGCAGGGGTTCCAGGAAACCCGACGACTATTTGATAGAGAGATAACTGTCTACTTGGGCAATGATGCTAAGGTGGCGGCTGTTGCAGTGGGAGACGTCTACTTATCATTTGATAGGAATAGGAAATTGATTTTAAGGAATTGTCTTTATGTACCCAGTTTTAGAAAGAATTTAATTTCAGTTTCTAAACTGTATTTGGATGGATATTCAGTTTCCTTTAGTAACAATGTGGTTATAAAGAGAAATAAAGTGATTATCTGTTCTGGTGCATTGGTTGGCAATTTATATACTTTAAATCCAATTTCTCCCACAAAGTAAAATATGGAAATTAATAAAACATCTTCTAACTCTAATAAGAGAAATGAACCTTCAGAAATAAACCAAACACATCTTTGGCATCTAAGGCTTGGTTATATTAACTTATGTAGGATTCAAAGGCTTGAAGCCGATGGACTCTTGGGTCTATTAGAGTTGGAAAACTTTCCAACGTGTGAATTCTGCTTACAAGGTAAGATGACCAAGAGACCTTTTAAGGCCAAGGGGTATAAAGCCAAAGAAGCGTTAGAATTGGTTCATTCTGATTTGTGTGGTCCTATGTCTATCCAGACTAGAGGTGGCTTTGAATATTTTGTCTCTTTTATAGATGATTATTCAAGATATGGATACATTTACCTAATGCGCCGCAAGTCTGAGTGCTTTGATAAGTTCAAAGAGTACAAGGCTGATGTGGAGAAACGTCTAGGTAAAAGTATCAAGACACTACGGTCTGATCGTGGTGGCGAATACCTCTTAGGAGAGTTTAGGAATTACTTATCAGAGGCTAGGATTCAATCCCAATTATCCGCACCTGGTACACCCCAACAAAATGGTGTGGAAGAACGAAGGAATAGGACTCTTATGGAGATAGTTAGATCGATGATGAGTTATTCAGAATTACCAAATTCGTTTTGGGGATACGCTCTGGAAATAGCAGCGCACATTCTGAACTTAGTACCTTCTAAATCAGTATATTCTACTCCCACAGAATTATGGAATGGGCGGAAGCCCAGTCTAAGACATATTCGGATTTGGGGTAGTCCAGCACATGTGCTGAAACAAGATGCTGATAAGTTAGAATCTCGTACAGAAGTTCATATGTTTGTGGGGTATCTCAGAGGAACGAAAGGCGGTTTATTTTATAGTCCTAAAGACCAGAAGGTCATTGTTAGCACCAATGCCCAGTTTTTAGAAGAAGACTATATAATGGATCACAAGCCTAGTAGTAAAATTATTCTAGAAGAACTTAGAGAGGACACGTCTACTTCAGTACCAACATTACAAGATGAAGTACCACAAGAGATTGCAGCACGTGTCACACATGATACACAACCACAGACGGTGTCTCGTCGTAGTTGGAGGGTTATAAGGCAGCCCGAGAGATTCATGTTTTTGGGTGAGTCTTCGGACTTTATCCCAGGCAAACATGAACCAGATCCCCGGACATATAATGAAGCACTCCAAGATATAGATGCAGTATCTTGGAAAAAGGCAATGAATTCCGAAATACATTCTATGTATTCTAATAGGGTCTGGGAGGTTGTAGAACCACCTGATGGTGTAAAAGCCATTGGATGCAAGTGGATCTATAAAAGGAAAAGAGGGACAGATGGGAAGGTAGAAACCTTCAAAGCAAGGATTGTTGCGAAGGGGTACACTCAGAAAGAGGGAATCGATTATGAGGAGTCCTTTTCGCCGGTAGCTATGCATAAGTCTATTCGAATACTCTTATCCATTGTTGCTCATATGGATTATGAGATTTGGCAAATGGATGTCAAGACAGCTTTCCTTAATGGAAGTCTTGAAGAAAACATCAATATGAAGCAACCAGAAGGGTTCATTGAAAAGGGCAAAGAGCATCTAGTGTGCAAGCTTAATCGGTCCATTTATGGACTGAAGCAAGCTTCAAGATCTTAGAACATCTGGTTTAATGAAGTAATCCAGTCATATGGATTTATTTAGTGTCCGGATGAGTCTTGTGTATACAAGAAGTGTAATGGAAACATGGTGGTATTTCTTGTACTATACGTAGATGATATTTTGTTAATTGGCAACAATGTCAAGGTATTATAAGACGTAAGGGTATGGTTGTCCAAACAATTTGATATGAAAGACTTAGGAGAATGTGCACACATCCTTGGGATCAAAGTTATAAGGGATCGCAAGAAAAGAAAGTTGTGCATATCCCAAGCTTTATATATAGATACAATCCTTGCTCATTTTAGCATGCAAAACTCCAAGAAAGGTTTCTTACCTTTTAGGCATGGAGTAGCCTTATCTAAAGAGATGTCTCCAAAAACATCAAACGAGATTGAGGACATGAAGGCAGTTCCTTATGCTTCGGCTGTAGGAAGCTTATGTATGCAATGTTGTGTACGAGACCTGATATCTATTTTGTCGTGGGCATGGTTAGCAGATATCAAAGTAACCCTGGACAAGGACATTAGACTGCAGTAAAGCATATATTAAAGTACCTGAGAAGGACTAGAGATTATATGCTAGTTTACCAAGCAGACGATTTACTCCCTGTGGGTTACACGGATTCGGACTTCCAATCAGATAGGGACAACAATAAGTCTACATCAGGCTATGTGTTTACTTTAGGAGGTGCAGCCATTGCATGGAGGAGTGTTAAGCATAAATGCGTCTCAGACTCAACCATGGAAGCTGAGTATGTGGCAGCCTCTGAGGCAGCCAAAGAAGCTGTATGGCTCAGGAACTTTCTAATGGACTTAGATGTGATTCCTGGTTTGCCCAAGATCGTCACAATTTATTGTGATAATAGTGGAGCAGTTACAAACTCGAAGGAACCACGAGACCATAAGGCAAGTAAACATATAGAGCGTAAGTACCACCTGATACGAGACATCGTCAAGCGAGGAGAAGTTGTCGTCGCCAAGATAGCATCAGCAGATAACCTGGCAGATCCTTTCACTAAGGCACTTCCGGCGAAATCTTTTGATTGGCATGTGGAGGGGATGGGAATTAGATGTATGGCAACAGATATGGCAGCTTAGACTTTTAGTATAAGTGGGAGATTGTTGGAGTATATACTTAAAAGTTTATCTTTTGTACACATTTATTTTGAAATAAAGAATCACATTGGTCAAATGTTTACATTTATTTGTTAAATGTAATTGTTCAATTAATTTATATAGTAGATAACATGGAGTGTGGAGTCACACTTAGAAGATCATGTTGTCGGTTATCTATAAATTATAAACAGTTGCTCACGACTAAGATGGAAGGAACAAACCATCAGAATAGACGTTGTGTAATTAAGTATTAGTTTATCTTGACTAATAAATTACACTGATACACTTTAAGTGTATTGAGTAGCATCATTTAGGTAAGTTCTTTTTGTACTGACTTAGTAAAAGAACTAGACCTTAGTTATTATGGAAGTGTGTGCTCTTAATCCTAATATAATAACAAGCATGTATATTTAATATTTATTTCTTTGACTTATCAAAGGGTGAGATTTAGCTCGATAAATCAATATACCCGATAAGTTGGGAAATGATATTACTTATAGTATGTGTTGTTGATTATAGAAGGAATATGTGCCCTAGTTATCTAGGTTGAGAATATCCCCAAGAGAAGCTCACAAGGATTGCCATGTTAAACCCTGCAGGTGGACCTAGTCCAACATGACAATAAAGTTGAGTGGTACTACTCTTGGAGCTAGATATTAATTAAATGAGTTGTCTGTAACTCACTTCATTAGTGGACATTCGTAATCTTAAACACAGGGAGACTATCACACTCATGATAAGAAGGAGCCCATAATGTAATTTGGGATTGGTGCGATAGTGTGGTAATAACTCTCTAGTGGAATGAGTTATTATCGATGAACTTGAGTTGTATGTTCGGGGTGAGCACGGGATGCTCAAGCTCATCGGAAGGCCAAAACCAATTTCTCCTCTAGGTCTCTGTTGTAGCCTCAATAAAGCCTCAAGTTCATCCAAAGAAAAGCCTATCTTGGTGTCCAAGAAGGGGTCGGTTCATTGCTTGGTGACCAAGCAATGGCCGGCCGCATATTCTCTAGAAGTGGTCGGCCCTTACCTTAGGCAAGGCGGTCGACCGCAATATTTAAATTAGGAAGGTTATTTTTAAATTTTTAAATTTCCTCAGATATTTACAATATGTAAAAAGAGAGATTTTAAAAATTTATAAAATTTTCCTAATTTAAATTAGGCCACAAGGTTTTAAAAGAGAGTTGTAAAATTTATAAAACTTTCTTTTAAAAATAAATATTATTAGAGATGTTTTAAATTTTAAAACTTGGTTTTAAATTTTAAAACTTTCCTTTTAATATCCACATTAGAAAAAAAAAGAGTTTGTAAAATTTTATTAGAAGTTTTCTTCTTTTAAAATTTTATAAAAAAAATTTTCTTTCTTTCCCTTTTAATAAGTGGCCGGCCACCTTGCCTGGTGCCCAAGCAAGAGGCCGGTCAAATAATTAAACATCAACAAATAGTTGTTTAATTAATAAATCAATCTAGGATTGATTAATTAAAAGGAAAGAAAAAGAAAAAATTAAAAGGAAATAGGAATGAGTCTAATTTTTTATAAAACTCTTTCCATAATTTTCCGTTGGGAAACTAATATAAAAAGGGGAGAAGGAGAGGCCTTGAAAAATATAACAATTGATATTGTGTTGTTGGAGATCATCAAGTGGTCGGCCCCTCTCCCTCTCTTCCCTTTGCTCTCTTTTGCTCCTTTGTGGTGGTGGTGACCGAATTCTAGAGAAGGAGGAGAAGCTTTCCGGGTGGTGTTCGTCTTGGAGGATCGTCGCCCACACGACGTCTAAGAGGAGGCGAGGGATACGACAGAAGATCTCGAGATTTTTAGCATACAAGGAAGATGTATAACTAGTATTTAATTTCCGCGTCATACTAGTTAATTTTTCTTTGTATAAATACCAAATACAAGAGGCATTCGATTCTTGTTTTTCGAATTTAATTTCGATGTTGTGTTCTTTTTCTTTTTTCCTTGTGATTTGATTGTTCCTTTTGGTTAACCTAGAGATATATAAGGAAATTAAATATTAACTTTCCTTAAAAGGCTTTGTCAAGTCGGTGGTGGTCGCTCCCATATCCAAGAAGGCCAAGTGCCTCGCCATGCAGTACTGGAAGCCAATTTTGGAAACTAATATTTAATTGAATTTATAACCTAGGTGATTTGGATCAAACGTGTTAAGTTCTGCAGGAGATCCAAATCTAAACCTAAAAGAACATATAAGTTAAACTTGGAATCAAACGTGTTAAGTTCCGCAGGAGATACAAGTTTAAACTTAAAAGAACACATGGTAGCTAGGAAAGGTTCAGATCACATACAAAATTTTTATACAGTGGAGCCATTAGGTTTTCCGAGTTGCAAACAACAATTACCGGAGTCAATGTCCCAAGGGGAAGAAGGCAGTCAAGACTCAAGGAGGAAGCACACCTCAAGGGGGAGTCTCCAAGGTAAAAAGAAAGGTATCATTTATTGAGCCTACTCCCTTGTATAATGGTAAAAAGTATGCTAGTTCTAATCTTTATCATTTTAATGCTATTTACCATAAGAATAGAATGTATAAGAGCCTTAAAGAAAAATATATGGCTCTACATGCTAAAACTACCACACCTAGGTTTAGGAAGGTAGATAAGAATTTAGGCAATAACACTAAGGACCATAGTTATAAGCCTAAAAATAAAAATGCTCAAGGAATTAATGAAAAATCAAAAACTAAGGATTTAATGATAGAAAATCAAGTCTTGAGGTCAAGGCTTGATAAAATGGAAAAAACCCTAAAAAGGATGGAAAATATCCTAAAAGGGCAAAATGAGCAAAACCTAGGTCTAGGAGTACAACAAAGGCCATCCAATGGCCATAGAGGTTTGGGATACAAACCCAAGGCTAAGAAGGATGTAACTTCTTACCATAGGGTTCCATATAGCTATAGAACCGAGTCTAGGTCTAAGGGTCAAGTCAAAAATACTAGAAAGGTTATTCCTTAGAGTATTTTTGCAACTAAAGTGACTAAGACTTCTAAGAAGTCTAACAAAGTCACTAAAAAGGTCACAAGGGAAGAAATCCCTAGGGTTGACCTAGAAAAGGTGACAAAGGCTTCTAAGAAGCCTAACAAGGTCACTAGGAAGGTATCTAGGGAAATTATCCCTAGTGAGTACCTAGAGCATCCAAGGAGCACCAATAGGTTTTGGGTTCCTAGGAACATTTTCTCTACCCCTTAGATGGGTTAGAGAGTGTCAACTCTAAGTGGAAGGGTAGTTAACCCAATCATGATGAAGTTGACACTCAAGGAGCATTTTCAAGGTTATTATTAACCTTTGAAAATGAAAAGGATAAAGGGTTTACTCTTGGAAAGAGTAAAATGTGTCATGTTTTGAGAAATTGGATAAAATTTTAAATGACGCAATTTGAGAAAATCATAAGAACTACCAAGTTGGGATTTTGGTATGTTCTTTGGAAGTTAAAGGAAAATTTAAGCCTTAACTCAATTGATTACTCTTTAAAAGAGTAAATTGTGCCAAAATTTGAGGAATATGCTTAATTTAAATTGGCACAAATTAGGAAAAGCAAAAGAAATGTCAAATTTGGTTTTTGACATTTTCTTGGGAAATAGTGGGCAATCTAGGGTTTAAATTTTTAAGTTAGCCAAGGGTTAAGGATACTTAGGTAGGTAATCTAGGTATTTTATCTATGCTAACTTGCCATGCTTTGCTTTCCCATCAAATGCCATGACTTCATATTTATTTATTTATGTTTGCACTCATGTCTTATTATGAAAAACACGAAAATACCATGTCATGTCATCCATACATCATATAGTTATAGGAAATTTTCTTTTGAAAATTATTTCTTTTTTATGTATGCCATAACATCATCATGCATCATTTTAATTCCTTGTTTATTAAGGACTAATGGCTTTAATTAACAAGTGGCATCCTTGGTGGATGTCTATAATTCAAAAATACCTAGATAGATATGCATGATCCCTAGATTAGGGCAAAACCAAACTTTACATCTCACAAAGACCCATAAGGTGACTTGTATGTGTTTTAGTGCACATTAGATACAAGTGAGATGTTAGGATGATGAACAAAACTCAAGATGTTGATTTAGTGTATTCTTTTGAGTTTTAAGTTCATCAAAACACATAGTTATGTTTTTTCCCATCATTGGGAAAGCTAATGTACAAGTCATGTGTATTATGCCCAAGGAACATGGTGGGATATTGGTTTTTGAAAATTATTTTAAAATACTTTTGGAAAACCATTGGTGAAGGCTATCATTTGATAGTAATCACCATTGAATAGTTAGGCACAAACTAGAAGAAAATACTAAAGTTTTTGCAAGTTTTCTAGTTTGTGAAAATCTTTGAAAATATGAAGTATTTTCTTATAAAACTATTTTTTCCATGATACTATATGCCCTAAATAATGTCTACAACAATTTTCATATTTTTTCAAAATTTGTAGAATTTTTGGGGAGTTTCTGAAATTGTATTTCAGCCTTTTCAAAGCTTCAATCGATCAGTGGATCGATTGGAGTGCCTCAATCGATCGGGCAATCGATTGAGAAGGCATTTCTCGCAAGCAGAAGCTCGCTGGATCGATCAGTCGATCGATCCAAACAGACTGAATCGATCAGTGGATTGATTCAGTAGGGTTCAATCGATTGGGACCCAACTCTAATCGATTGAGGAAGCTGATTTTGGCTGGGAAAGCCTGATTTCAGCATTCCAAACCAAGTTTAGTCTAGGAAACCATTCCTAACCCCTCAAAATACATTTGTATACATAAAAAGGGTATTTTTCATGTTGAAAACAAGGATGGATTGGTTAAGGAAGACTAAGTAGAGGTTTAGGTTGAGGTTTGGTTTCATTATTGAATTTATAAACCTCAAAACTTCTATTTTGGGTTTCCTAAAGGTTTAGGGATTCCAAGTCATTGTTGGTGCAATGACAGAAGTTACGTGCATGTCTTTAGGGGGAGTTACTCTTTAAGGACATGAAAATTATTTTCATACACCTTGGAAGGTGATTAACCTTCTTTAGTAAAAATGCTCAAGGTTGAGCATTTGTTTACAATGGAGAGTGGATGTCTTCATTGTTTAAGTTAAAAATGCTCAAGGATGGACATTTGTCTACATTGGGGAAGAATGTAGGGTTAAAAGAAAATGAAAGGTATGGGACTTTCATTATCGGGTTGATCACAACATGTGAAGTTATGAACAACGTTGAGTAACTCTTCAGGGGGAGAGTTTGTTTTGATGTGTGCCAATAGGGGGAGAAATGTAGGGTTTAAGTTAGGATTTCATTATCTAAGAGGGAGTTTGCCCTCTTAGGAGGAGAATGAAGGGTTTAACTTATGCCTTCATTACCTAGTGGCATGAAGGAGGTTTAGGCTATGGGATTAGCCTAACTTAAAGAAGGTATTGTCAAACATCAAAAAGGGGGAGATTGTTGGTGCAATATTCCCCAGGTCAAGGTAGACCTAGTTTGACTTAGCTTGAATTGGGTCAAGCTCGAGTCTTAATGTTTATGTTTTGATGATTTGACAATACATGTTGACAATACATGTTTAACAATACATGTAGACAACACATGGAGATTGCAAGTGATATTGTTCATGTGTGGAGATTGTGATAGAGAGTCAAGTAGGTCAAGGTTGACCGGATACTTGACTGGAAAATCCTAGTGAGTGAAGTTAGGTGAAAGACCTGGTGAGTGAAGCCAGGTGAAAGTCCTAACTTGGAGGTTAGGCAAAGGAAGTCTTGGTGAGTGAAGCTAGGCAGAAGAAAATCCTGGTGAGTGAAGCCAGGTGAAAGACCTTGTGAGTGAAGATAGGCAGTGAGGAAATCCTAGTGAGTGAAGCTAGGTGAAAGTCCTGGTGAGTGAAGCCAGGCAGAGAAAAATCTTGGTGAGTGAAGCCAGGTGAAAATCCTAGTGAGTAAAGCTAGGTGAAAGACCTAGTGAGTGAAGCCAGGCAGAAGAGAAGTCCTGGTGAGTGAAGCTAGGCAGAAGGGAAGTCCTGGTGAGTGAAGCCAGGCGCGAGGAAATTCAGATGGGTCAAGGTTGACCAGACATCTGGTGAAAGTCCAAGTATGTCAAAGTGATTGACCGGATACTTGGCACAAGGAAGAAAAGTCCAAGTAGGTCAAAGGGATTGACCAGATACTTGGCAAGAGGAAGAAAAGTCCAAGTAGGTTAAAGGGATTGACCGAATACTTGGCAAGAGGAGAAAAGTCCAAGTGGGTCAAAAGGATTAACCAGACACTTGGTGGGAGAGTCCTAGCTGGTCAAGGGTGACCGGATGCTAGGTTTTATGTACCAACAAGTTATGGTTGACTAGATGTTGGTTTAGGAGGCTTTGGACTTGATTTTGGGCAAAATCAAGGAGCTGGATCGATCAGCCGATCGATTGGCTCATGCCCAATCGATCGACCGATCGATTGGGTGAGTCCTAGCGACAAGCTTCCTCCCAATCAATCAGTGGATCGATTGGGGAGAAGTGTCGTGCGAACAGAATCCCTCTGGATCGATCGGGCGATCGATCCAGAGGTCCCAATCGATCGATGGATCGATTGGGAGCTGTTGTTTGTGCCCGATAAGCCCTGGATCAATCAGCCGATCGATCCAGGCTATTCCAGAAAGCACAGAGGTGCTCTGGATCGATCGGTCGATCGATCCAAAGCCTCCCCGATCGATTGGGAGTAATCCAATCGATCGGGATCTGACCGTTGGCGTCCTATTTAGCTGCAGGCGTTCGATTCCTTCGATAGAGATCTTGCATAACTTCACCGATTCATCTCAGATCTTTACTGTGCTCCCAGAGCTTCTCCATAAAGTTCAGATCGCCAGTTCTTGAAGGTTCTTGGAGGTCTTCCAAGTCAAGAGGCGGATCTACAATTGAAGAAGAGAGCTAGGGTTAGAGTTTTCAGTTGTAAAACCTGTAAGCTATTGCTTGTATTTGTTTTCCTTTCTTTCTTCTTGTACTGTGAGCTTGTAGGGCTTCTCCGCCTTCGATAGTTACCGAAAAGGAGTGATTTCTTAGTGGAGGGTGCATGAGTGGGTGTGGATTCTTGGACTAGTCACCTCTTGTGAAGTGGATACTAAGTAAACCCTCCTTGTTAGCATTGCGTAGTTTGTTTCTGTATTTTCTGCTGCATATTTCTGAAGAAACAAGCAACAATGAACACCTAGCACGCGACGAGCTATTCACCCCCTCCCCTCTAGCTACATTTTCGGTCCTAATAGTCAAGAGAGGCCCTGAGTAGGTCAAGAGTGACCCGATGTTCGAGAGAGGACCCTGAGCAGGTCAAGAGTGATCTAATACTTAAGGGGGCCCTATGGTGCTTTGTTTGAGGGGGGATTGTTGGGGTTGCAAGGTTGTAAACATAGTCCCACATTGAAAACACATGAGAAAAATCGTGGATTTATAAGAAAAAGATATCTTCATTGGCATAAGGTCTTTTGATTAGAGTCCAAGACTAAAACCATAAATGCTTAGGCTTAAAGTGGACAATATCATATCATTGTGGAGATATCTAAATTCTTTTCGATCCTTCATCTCCAAGTGTAGTGAAAACTCTCCCCGTGATACGACATCGTATGCGACAATACATAAATTGTGTTATAGAGCACTGTTGGATCATCATGCATTGGTAGTGGGGCATACATTGAAGGAGCCTTTGGGGTATGCTACATATCCTGCATAGGTGCTAAGGCTACTGGGGTTGTATTCTCAACTCTTGCAAGAGTCATGCCGTTTCCATCTAGTGCCAACCCTATAATAACTCATCTACTCAGTGCTCTAGTCCTCTTCCATTGTCTCGAACAAAACCTACAATTCCAGTGATCTACGCGGAAACAACACCAAGAACAACACACATAACAACCACTGTTACACGCCAAAAGAAAACCTCCAGAGCACAAGGGAGGGATAGATCCAAGGAACCCGTCTCCTCCACCATCAAATGTCCAACTAAACAAACCAATGTGCCACCTTTTGGAGAGATGTCGTCGATGTCATTCCCACTTCCCTCACCGTCAGTGAAGGGCAGGATGCCATTAAAGCGAGCACTTGCAAATCTCCTAACTAACTTCCAACCACCTTGTCTCAAGAAAACCTAGAGAAGAGAGAGCTTCTCTCGCTAAGTTGGAAGGGAGAAAACCTTAACTCATGATCCAATTCAATTAATCCAAATTTAATCAACTTAATTCAAAAATCTTAAAAATTCAAAACAAATTAATCAATTAATAAATTTTAATTTAATCAAAATAATAATTGAATTAATTCTGAAATAATCATTAATTCAAAATTAATTTTAGCTTAATTAATTCAAGTAATTATTTCAAAATTAATAATCAACTTCTTTAACCCAAAATTAAATTATATATAATTAATTCAATTAATTTTAACTTAACTTAATATGAAATTAATCAACTCAATTAATTAAAATTTCATTTTTATCCGAATTTAATTTTAACTAATCAAAATAATAATTAATTGATATAAAATTAATTAAACTTAAATTAAATTAAATTTGAAATTAACTCAAATCAAATTTAAATTAATTAATTTTAACTTGATTAATTTTAACTTAATTTAAAAATCTAACTTAATACTTAACTTAATCGAAATTAATTTTGGACTAAATTCAAAATAAATTAATCCTAAATTTACTTAATCCAAAACAAATCAGAAACTGAATTGAATCAGAAATTAACTAACTTAATTTTAACTTAATAAATTTGATTCAAAAGTTAAACATGACATTAATTTGGTATCAAACTTAATCAACATAATCTCAACTAAACATAATAGTGTAAGTACGCTGTGCTAGTTTTGATATGATCAACCAGTTAAGTTAGGTCCCGTTGTGATTTGATCCTTGTGTCTAAGTATGCATGAACTTAGGAGCACAAGAAGTCGAGCGAAAAACGCAGCTAGCGAGAATGATGACATGGGAATGAGTCAACAGGTTCAATACATCCAAGGGACGAGATGTTGCAGAAAAGTACACTGGTGGACGAGAAGGAAGCGCGCAAAGTTTTCGAGAGACTAGAAGTCGGAGCAGAAGATTACTCGAGAAGACTAGAAGATGGGTTCAGTGAGTCCAATTCCAGATGGTCGAAATCACCCAAGAGAACTAACTTGGAGCAGAAGGCTGGACAAAAAATCAACTCAGAGTTGACTCTTGTCCAGGCGCCCGGAGCTATTCCGAGCGCTTGGAGTTCGGACGCCTGGAGTTTGGGTGCCCGAAGATGCTCTAGGCTCCCGGACCACCTTGGTGCAAAAAGGGCGCCTTGACGCATCGACGCTATGAATCAGCATCGATAACAGTCTGGTGCTCGAAGAAGGATAAAACTTTATCTTTTGATCGTTGTGTATTCATTTGCAAGAAGATGAGCATTGCCACGCTGGGGGTGCCCCGACCGTGCCACATCAACAACAGTTAGTTTCAACCAGTGGACTATAAATAAAGCCCTGGTTTTCTCCATTTAGTATAACACACTTTGTACTTTAAATCTCTTTCTATTTTTAACTTCCAAGCTTTATTGCAGTGTACGAGACTTCTCCACCTCCGACGTTTTATTCAAGAAGGATATCTTTATATTGAGCTTATTTTCCTTGGAGTAGTAATCATCTAATTGCCAACCAAGTAAATTGTTTGTCTCGTACTCCTCTTAATTCTATTATTATTTCTTTAAATGTGTAATTGTTTGAAAGCCTGATAGTTTGAGAAAGGTATTCGTTGTTTTATTATGCAGGGTAATTCACCACTCTTTTGCTGGTCACAAGGGACTTTCAATTAGTATCAGAGCCCAACCACTTCAAAAAGACTAACCGTTGACCGAAGTACAGAAGACAATGGCCAGAACAAGCATCCACCTGTCGAAGTTTGAGGGAGACTTCGCACACTGGAAGAAGAAAATGGAGGTATATTTCAAAATTGATTTTGATATATTTCTAATCTTAAAAAAATGGTTTTGCAGTACCTACTGATAGTAATGACAAGTTAAAGAAAGAAGAAAATTGGACAAAGAAAGAACAAGTAGAATTCGTGGCCAATGAAAAAGTAAAATTTCATCTACTAAGCGTGTTGCCATCATAAGAAGGTAAACTGAATCAGAGTCTATAAATCTACAAAAGATATCTAGGAAAAATTCTTGGAGCTTGACGAAGGATCCTCTGAAGCCAAGCTCACAAAAAGAGATCTATTTCAGAACTAACTGACGAATCTTCTATTGAAGGAAGGTGAAATTGTCCCTCAACTGCACGCCAAGATAAAGGAATTGATCACTGAACTCACAAATCTCAGAGAAAAGGTAACTGTTAAAATAATTATAGGGGTATTTTTGTCTTTTGGTGTATATCTTCTTTCCTATATAAAGGCCTAACTCGTGGTTCCCAAGACACGAGATTTTAGGTTTTGCTTTCAACATGATATCAGAGAAAGATTAAAACCTTAATTTCTTTCCCCTCCGTCTGCTACGTCGTCATCCTCCCACTCCCCGTCGTGAACGCCTCAAGCTCGCCATCTCCGCGCGCGCTCTTGGCCTCGCCCGAGCAGATCTTCCTTGGTCTCCTCCTCGATCGTGACGACGAGCGGGTGGAATCTGTTTGGCAGATGCTCTTATAAGCCTCTGCAGCTTCAAACCCTCCCAGTCAGAAGCGAGTCCTCTCCGCGTCGTCTGCCTCTTCCCCATCTAGAAGGGTTTTCACTGTGTCTCTCTTCCGCGAGTTCTCCACCGACAAAGGGCTTCTCCACTCATTTCTTTTCTTCCTCTGCCCTATCAAGGCTGCCACGTCTTTATCACCGGAGGCTCCAGTGGGATCGGCCTCACCCAAGCCCGCCAGGCCGCTGTCGAAGGCGCCCGCATCTCCATCCTCGCTCGTAGTCCAGCAACTGCAGCCCCTCCCTTTTTTATTCTTCTTCTATGGTTGGTTGCTAGGAAATCTATTCCAGCAGTCCAGCTCACAGTTCTATTCATGGCTACATCTGGCACCCCAAAGCCAGATACCTCAATCTTTACCAACTATATCACTGCACCTCTTTCTTCCGAGCAGTTGGATGGTAAAAATTATATCTCTTGGGCATCTCACATTGAGCTTTGGCTTGTTGGATAGGGTTATGAGACACATCTCACTCAAATTGAAGAAGATGGTCAAGTCGTTGATCGTCCTTTGTGGAAGAAGGTTGATGCTCAGTTGTGTTGTATTATCCGAGCCACCATCCATCCAGCTCTTAGGAATGTCTTCCGTACTCACAAAACCTGCAAAGTTGTTTGGACACAAACTCAACAACTCTTTACAAACATCTCTCGACGACTCTATCAAGTTTGTGAAGATCTCATGACCATCCTCAGCGCCCATCAGATTAAGGATTCAATGTCAACTTATCTGGGTCCAGTCTCTAGCCTTCTTTTTGATTTCAATGAACTGTCCCACCTGCGGCCAATTCTGTTGAAGAGCTTGAAAATCAGAAGAAATTTTTTATGTCTCTGACTTTATATGGTCTGCCCATAGATTATTCTCATGTCCGTGACCGGATCCTGGGCAGCCCCATAGAGGCTACCATGGACAACACCTGGGCGACTCTTCTTCGTGTTCCGGCCAAAGTCTTGACGATGCCTTCTTCTGTTCCTGTCAACTCGTCAGCTTTGGTCTCTCAACACAAAGGACCTTCACCTCGCAAGGGTGGCAAAGGACGTCCTTGGTGTGATCACTGCCACCGACCGGGACACACGATTGATAAGTGCTAGAGTCTACATGGTCGCCCTCCTCGTGCTGCTCATATCGTTCAGAGTTCTGTTGCTTCTTCAGCTTCCACTTCACAATTAACACTGGATTCGACTCCAACACCTTCCTATACTGACTTTCTAAAATGGTTTGAGGATCGTCAGGCTTCTGGTTCCACTGCTACCATTGCACACGTTGGTACTTCCTTTGCTAGCATATCTCGTTCTTCAGGTCCTTGGGTTCTTGATTTTGGGGCCACCGATCATATTACTGATAATAAATCCCTATTTTCCTCCCTCACTACTTCTAGTAATTTGCCAATGGTCACCATGGCCAATGGTTCCCAAACTCAATCTCAGGGTATTGGCATTGTTCATCCTTCTTCATCTCTTTCCATTCATAATGTTCTTTATGTTCCTAGTGCTCCTTTAAATTTATTATCAATAAGTCAACTTACTCGATCTCTTGATTGTATCATTTCTTTTACTAATACATCTGTTTCCTTACAGGGCCGGAGTACGGGGAGGATGATTGGCTTCGGATGTTAATCTCATGGCCTCTATCGGCTTCAACAACCCTCTTTTGTTGGTTCAGCGGCGGCCTCTCCACTACTTATTCATGCTCAGTTGGGTCATCCAGGTCTTAATAAGTTAAAACAGCTACATCCTAGTCTTTCTCACTTAGAATCTTTATCTTGTGAGTCCTGTCAATTAGGTAAACATGTTCGTAGTTCTTTTTCTCCTCGTATTGAGAGTCGGGCTATGCCTCCTTTTGCTTTGGTTCATTCTGATGTTTGGGGTCCGAGTCGTGTTTCTTCTACAATAGGGTCAAGGTATTTTGTTACTTTTATAGACGATTTTTCCCGTTGTACATGGTTATATCTAATGAAGGATCATTCATAATTATTTTCTATTTTTGAATCTTTTTTTCTAGAAATAAAAACTCAATTTGGTACTTCCCTTCGAATTTTGCAAAGTGATAATGCACGTGCGTATTTATCTACTCAATTTCGTACCTTCTTGACATCTCATGGTGTGTTACATCGCACGTCTTGCCCTCATACCCCTCAACAGAATGGGGTTGCAGAATGTAAGAATCATCATCTCCTTGAGATCACTCGGACTCTTCTTCTCCATTCTCATGTCCCTCATCAGTTTGGGGGCGATGCCGTACATACTGCATGTTATCTCATCAATCGCATGCCTTCATCCACTCTCTAGGGTAAAATACCTCATTAGGTACTTTATCCGCATCAATCTCTTCATCCTCTACCACCTTGGGTCTTTTGTTTTATATGCTTTGCTCATGCTCTTGATCCCGGCATTGACAAACTTTCTCCCCAATCTCATAAGTGTGTCTTCCTTGGGTACCCACGGTCTTAGAAAGGGTACAAGTGTTATTCCCCTACTCTTCATCGGTACTTCATTTCTGCTGATGTCACATTTTTTTAGTCAGTTTCTTTTTTTGGTCCCTCCGCTTCACAGGTCAAGGTTTCTCACTCTCCACCTGCACTGGTAACTATCTTTTGTTCTCCGGAGGCGCCTCTTTCATCTCCAGTCTCGTCTCCTCCTTTGTAGGTTTATCAGCGTCGCCCTCGTTCTGCTTTGCCGCTGACCAACACTGACATTGCTGTGGGCACATCTTTGGAGCCAAGTCCTTCATCGTTTCCTCTGATCCCATTTCCTGACTCTGATGTTCCTATTGCACTTCGGAAGGGTATGTGTTCCACTTATAATACTTCTCCTCACTATGTTTCTTTGAGCTATCATCGTCTTTCTCCATCCTATTATTATTGTCTGTCTTCCTTGTCGTCTGTTTCTCTTCCTAAGACTGCAGGTGATGCCTTTGCCCATCCAGGATGGAAATAGGCTATGCTTGATAAAATGAGTGCCTTACAAAGCAGTGGGACTTGGGACATCATTCCTCTACCTCCTGGGAAGTCAGTGGTTAGTTGTCGATGGGTGTTTACGGTGAAAGTTGGTGTAAATGGCACGGTTGATTGACTTAAGGCTCGTCTTGTCGCTAAGGGCTATACTCATGTATTTGTATTGGATTATGGAGACACCTTTTCTCCTGTTGGCAAGATGTCTTCTGTGCGTCTTTTCTTGTCTATTGCTACAATTCGCCATTGGCCCCTTCATCAATTGGACATCAAAAATGCATTCTTACATGGTGACCTATTTGAGGAAGTCTACATGGATCAACCTCCGTGTTTTGTTGCTCAAGGGGAGTCATCTGGTCTTGTATGTCACTTGCGGAAATCTTTATATGGTCTCAAGCTGTCACCCAAAGCATGGTTCAGTAGATTTAGTATCGTAATTCAACAGTTTGGCATGACTCAAAGCGAGGCTGATCATTCTGCCTTTTATCGCCACTCATCTACTGGTTGCATCTATGTAGTGGTTTATGTTGATGATATTGTCATCACAGGTAATGATCATCTTGGGATTTCACAAGTAAAACAACATCTTTTCAAATATTTCTAGATAAAGGATCTTGACAAACTCAAATATTTCCTAGGGATAGAAGTGGCACAGTCTAAAGATGGGATCATTATATCCCAAAGGAAGTATGCAATGGATATTCTGGAAGAAACAAGAATGTTAAACTCAAAGACAGTCGACAATCCCATGGATCCTAATGTCAAGCTCCTGCCAAATCAGGGGGAGCCTCTTTCAGATCTTGAATAGTACAGGCGATTGGTAGGGAAACTAAGTTACCTTACTGTCACTCATCCGGATATCTCATTTGCAGTAAGTGTAGTAAGTCAGTTTCTTAGCTCTCCGTGCAAAGAACATTGGGATGTCATGACTCGCATTATTCGATATATCAGGGGTGCACCAGGAAAGGGTCTTCTATATGAAGACAAAGGACATACTCAAGTCGTGGGATATTCTGATGCAAATTGGATAGGATCTCCCTCTAATAGAAGATCTACTTCTGGATTTTTTATATTTGTCGGAGGTAACCTTGTTTCTTGGAAAAGCAAAAAATAGAATGTTGTGGCAAGATCTAGTGCAGAAGCAGAATATCAAGCTATGACTATTGCCATTCAAGAACTTATATGGTTAAAATAGTTGATTCAGGAACTAAGGTTTGGAGAGGTTACACAAATGTCACTCATATGTGACAACCAGGCCGTTATGCATATTGCCTTAAATCCAGTCTTCCATGAGAGGGCAAAGCATATTGAAGTTGGTTGTCGCTTTGTCAGAGAAAAAGTCATATTTGGAGAAATATCTACTAGTTTTGTCAACTCACATGATCAGCTAGCAGATATATTCACTAAGTTACTTAGAGGTCCCCGAATTGACTACATATGTAACAATCTTGGTGTATATGATCTATATTCACAAGCTTGAGGGGGAGTGTTAGAATAATTATAGGGGTATTTTTGTCTTTTGGTGTATATCTTCCTTCCTATATAAAGGTCTAACTCGTGGTTCCCAAGACACGAGATTTTAGGTTTTTCTTTCAATAGTAACCAATCGAGATTCACTAAGGTATGTGCTTAACACTTTTTCTAGAACACCTAAATAGTCAACTCTAGTAGATGCATATTACATCTCTAGAGAAATAGAGATAAGTAATTTAAAATAATTATTTTCTATCTCTGAAATTCATGAGTCTAAATGTGCAGATCTAAAGAAGGAGCTGAAGTATAACATTGTCTTAAAGGAAAAAATGGATGAACCAGATTTCGAAACATCTCTAAATGATGACGAAACCACGTTTATGGTAAGAAAGTTTAAAACATTTTTTAGAACTAATAAATTCAATCAAGTGTAGGCCAAAAGAAGAAATAGAAAAGTGAGATGCTATCACTATAATGAAGGACATGTCAAAGACAATTACCCAAAACTAAAGAACAAAGACAAGGATAAAAGACCGACCCAAAAAATGTACAAAAATCTAAAGGCGATGTGGGATGAAACGTTGTTAGAGTCAAAAATTGAAACCCTCGCCAAACTTGCGCGGATGACAAGTCACCAAGAAGATGAGGAAGCAAGCTCATCCAAAATGAGCATCGAGAGCATTAATGAAGGGGGTGCAACGTCAGAGGGAAGCAACACTAAGGGGGAGCATCAGATAACGAGATCGATGAGGTAAGTCAGGTACGGTCTCTACCTCCTGACCAGTTATATAAATTTATTAAAATATTATCAAAAAATTTCTATCAATTAGAAAATAAGAATAAAAAATTATTAAAAGAAAACCAAAAGCTAAAAGGAACGTTAGCAAAATCTTATCGACTAGAAGATTTCAACAAAATAAAAATAAAAAATAAAAAATTGAAAGAACAAATAGAAAATTTGAAAAATTTTGCATGTTCAATTTTACTACAAATTTTAAAAATTATCAAGGATTGAACAGATATTTTAGATATCATAAGGGCCAAATAAAAAAATTAACACAAAAATTTATTCCTAAAATGTATCTAGTTAATACAGTAAGAAGGTACCTATATTGGGTTCAAAAATCATACTTAGATTAATCTTTATGCAAAGTTTTATTTTTAAATTGATTTAATATTTTTTCCTTAAAATTTTCTAACATTTTCAAATAAATTATTTCGTATAATTTCTATTTGAAATTAATTAGGTATTAATTTTTTTGAGAAAGATGAGTTCATTTCATATCTGTAAAAAAAATTTAAAATTTTTTGGCCATTATATTATTCAAATAAAAATTAAAATTCTCAATTTAAAATTATTTTTTAGAATTATTTTTTAAAATTTTATCTTTTGTGTAATAAAATAACTTTTTTTTCTATCTAATAAATTTTTTTTAAAATTTTTTTACTATTATTTAAGTTTTTATGATTTTTTATAAAAATACTATTTTTAAATATTAAAAATTCTTGAACGTTCAATTTTTAAAAAAATTATTTATTTCTATAAAAATACTTTCTCTATCACATTTTCAAAAAAATTTCAAGATTTTTCGAATTTAAGAACTATTTTTAAGTATATTTAAAAAGAAACTCAATCTTGATGTAGAAAATAATTTATTACTACTTAAGTTATTTTTATTTTTTGGTGAAAATTTTATCACTACTTTGAATTTGTCAATTTAACTAGTATAAAAAATTTTAGAATTTTTTATCAATTAAAAATTATTTTCAAATTATTTTACTAAAACTAATTTATAAATCATAAAAGTTTAAATTTTAAAATTTTAAACTTCATTATTTTTCTGAATGTTGGTCATTTTTTCTCTTAGAGATCATTTTAGATTTATTTCAAAATTTTAAATATTTCTCTAATTTTTAATGTGATCAAAGGGGGAGAATTAGAGATTAAATTTAGGGGATGGGTACATTTTTGATTTTGCATTACATGTTATTAATTGTAAAGTATGTATTTATTATTTTATTATTATTTATTTTAATTTACCCTAACTTAACTTGGGTTGCTCACATCAAAAAGGGAGAGATTGTAAGTGTAAGTACCTCATAGCAATTTTGATGTGATCAATCAAGTCAAGTTAAGTTTTGTTATGGTTTGATCCTTATGTTTAAGTGTGCAGGAACTTAGGAGCATAGGAAGTCGAGTGAAAGACACAGCTACCAAGAAAGATGGCACGGAAGAGAGTCAATAGGCTCGGTGCATCCGAGGGACAAGGCACTGCGGAAGAGTACACTGGCGGACGAAAAGAAAGTGAGCGGTGTTTCCGAGGGATAAGAAGCTTGAGCAGAAGGTTGCTCGAGAAGGCTGGAAAATGAGTTTGAGTGAGCCTTATTCCAGATAGTTGAAATCACCCAAGCGAGCAGAATCAAAGTGGAAGACTTGGATTGAAAGTCAACATGGAGTTTACTTTGGTCCGAACGCCCGGAGCTATTTCAGACGCCCGGACCCCCGGGGCAACACGGGGGTGCCTTAGCTCGATGACATCATGGATAGAAGTTAACAAGGCTCCAGGTGCCCGGACCTGGTCCAGACACCCAAACCAAAGATTTTGTCCAAACCCTTTGCGATGCGATCCATTATGATGTGGATAAAGTTTTATCCACACCCAGGCGCCCAGAACCCTTCCAAGTGCTCGAATAGAGCTATAAATACAATCCTGATTTCAATAGTTCAGAACAACACTTGTAAATGATATTCTTTCTATTTAGCTTTGTAATCTAGTGCTTTAACTGCTGTAAGAGGTTTCTCCGCGCAGAAGGAGATTTGATAGTGAGCTTTCAACATTTTGGATTAGCAATCCCCTGATTCGAAACCAAGTAAATCTCTGTGCCTCTTTCTTTTTGTTAATCAGCTTCTTAATTTTTTTTGTACAAGTGTTTATTTTAATTAAATTATAAGATCGAGAAAGGTATTTCTTGTTTTTTCGTGCAGGGTAATTCACTCCCTTCTTACCGACCGCAAGGGACCAACAAGTGGTATCAAAGCTTAACTGCTTCAGAAGGACTAACTGTCGTCCGAAGCACCAAAGACGATGGCCGGACCAAGCATCTACCAGCCTAAGTTCAAGGGGGAGTTTGCAATTTGGAAAAACAATATTGAGGTATTCTTCAAAACTGAATTTGAATTATTAATAATAATGAAGTATGATTTTGTCACACCAAAGGATAAAGAAGAATATCAATGGACGAAAAAAGAGCAAGTCAACTTTATGACAAACGGTAAGGTAGAATTTTATCTACTGAGTGTTTTACCGCCTCAAGAAGTTAATCGGATCGGAGCCTACGAGTCAGCCAAGGAGCTCTGGAAGAAATTCCTAGAACTATATGAAGGGACCTCGAAGAAAAAACTCGTGAGATGGGACCTGCTCCGGAGTCAGATCAACAACCTCCAGTTAGAAGAAAGCGAAACTATCGCACACTTCCACTCACGGATCAAAGAACTCTTCACCGGACTCATGAATTTTGGAGGAAAGTACCTAATAGAGATTCTCTAAGGTATGCATTTAACACATTTCCTAGGACTCCTGAATGTTCAACCCTGATAGATGCATATTTCATCTCTAGGGACTTAGAGATAAGTAATTTAGAGGAATTGTTTTCGATATTTAAAATTCATGAATCTAGATATGCAAATCTAAAAAAGAAGCCAAAGCAGAATATTGCCTTAAAAGCAAAAAATGGATAAACTAGAATTCAAAACTTCTCTCGATGGTGACGAAATAACATTCATGGTAAGGAAGTTCAAAAGTTTTTTTAAAACTAATAAGTTTAATTAAGTATAGGGTAAAAGAAGGAAAAGAAAGGTAAGATGTTACTACTGTAATGAAGAAGGGAACGTTAAAGACATCTACCCAAAATTAAAGAACAAGGAGAAGAATAAAAAGTTAATCCAGGCAAAGCATAGAAACCTAAAGGCGGTGTGGGACTAAACGTCGTCAGAGTCGGAGATCGAAGCACACGCCAATGGAAAGCCACGAAGAAGAAGAAAAAGATGAAGCAAGCTCATCCGCAATAAGCATTGAGGGCATCAATAAAGGAGGAGCAACGTTAGAAGGAAGCAGCACTATAGGGGGATCTTTAGATCAAGTAATTGATGATGTAAGTCAGGTATAGTCTCTGCCTCCTGACAAGTTGTACAAGTTTATAAAAATCTTATCTAAAACTTCCTGTCAATTAGAAAATGATAATAAAAAGTTATTTTAAGAAAATAATGAGTTAAAAGGAACCTTAGCAACATCTTGTTGATTGGAAGATTTCGATAAACTAAAAATATAAAAATGAAAATTTAAAAGAACAAATATAAAATTTAAAAAATTATGCATATTCGAATGTTATTTCTTTAAATTTTAGAAATTTTCAAGTACTCAATTAGAATCTTAGATATCATAAGGGTCAAATTAGAAAATTATTACCAAAATATATTTTGAAAAATTTATGATTAATCTAGTAGGTAGGAACCTATATTGGGTTCCAAAATCATGCATAGATGAAATTATTATGTATACCTTGTTTTTAAATTGAATTAAAGTTTTCTAATTGTCTAATGTTTTCAAATAAATTGCTTGCATGATTTCTGTTAGAAATTATAATTTAACTTTTCCGAGAAAGAGGATTTCATTACTCATCTAAATTTTAAATTTTTTGACCATTGTATTATTTTCCTATGATTTTTTTAACAAAAATCAAATTCTTCAATTTAAAAATATTTCGCAGTGCTATTTTATAAAATTTATTCTTTTGTGAAACTTTATCATTTTCTCTATCTAAAACAATTTTTCCAAAATTTTTTTACCGTTGGTGAATTTTCTATAAATTATTTATCCAAATATAAATTTTTAATATTAAAATTCTTTAAAATTAAATTTTGATAGTTTTTTTTTGTAAAAATACTTGATCTATTACATTATCAAAAAAATTTTAATAATTTTTTTGAGCTTAGAATCTATTTTTAAATAATTTTTAAAGAAGATAGGTCTCTATTTAGAAAAGAATTTATTGCTTAAATTAAATTCAATTTTTCTTGAAAAATTTTATTTCTACTTTGGATATGTCTGTTTTACTGTTATAAAATTTTCAAAATTTTCTCATGAATAAATTTTTTTAAAATTATTTTTTACAAAAATAGTTTATAAATTGTAAAAATCTAGCTTTTTGAAAATTAAATGTCATGATTTTCTGGATGATAGTCATTGATTTACTTCATGTTACGTTCATAACATACCCCTATTTTTAATGTAATCAAAGGGGGAGAATTATAGGTTAAGTCTAAGAGAGGGTACATTTTGATTCTTGCACCATTTTTAATTGCAAAATATGTTACCTTACTATTATTTGCTTTTGTTTTACTTTAACTTAACTTGGTTTGTTTATATCAAAAAGAGGGAGATTGTAAGTATCCCATGATAGTTTTGATGTGATCAACCAAGTCAAGTTAGGTCTTGTTGTAGTTTGATCCTTGTGTCTAAGTGTGTAGGAACTTAAGAGCACAGGAAGTTGAGTGAAAGACGCAACTAGCAAGAAGGACGGCATAGAAGAGAGCCGATAAGCTTAGTGCATCCGAATGACGAGGTGCTGCGAAAGAGTATGCTGGCGGACGAGAAGGAAATAAGCGGTGTTTTCGAGGGACGAGAACCCAGAGCGGAAGGTTGCTTAAGAACGTCGAAAAATGGGTTCGGGTGAGCCCTATTCTGAATAACCGAAATCACCCAAGCGAGCATAACCGGAGCGGAAGACCCGGATAGAAAGTCAACATAGAGTTGACCCTGGTTCGGGCACCTAGAGCTATTCCGAGCGCCTGAACCCCCAAGGCAACCTTGGGGTGCCTCGGCTTAGTGATTTTGTGGATAGAAGTTGACAAGTGTCCGGGCACCCGGACTTGGTCTAGGCGCTTGAACCAAAGATTTTATCCAAACCCATTGCGATGCGATCCGTTACGACGTGAATAAAGTTTTATCCATACCCAGACGCCCAGATCAGGGCTATAAATACAACCTTGATCTCAATAGTTCAGAACAATACTTGTAAATGATATTCTTTCTGTTTAGCTTTATAATCTAGTACTTTAACTGTTGTAAGAGATTTCTCCGCCAGAAGGAGATTTGATAGTGAGCTTTCAATGTCTTGGATTAGTAATCCCCTGATTGTAACCCAAGTAAATCTTTGTGCCTCTTTCTTTTTGTTAATTATCTTCTTAATTCTTTTTGTACAAGTGTTTATTTTAATCAAGCTATAAGATCTAGAAAGATATTTCTTATTTTTATCGTGTAGGGTAATTCACACCCCTCTTGTCGGCCGTAAAGGACCAATAGTAAGTACCCTATGATAGTTTTGATGTGATCAACCAAGTCAAGTTGGGTCTTGTTATGGTTTGATCCTTGTGTTTAAGTGTGCTGGAACTTACGAGCACAATAAGTTGAGTGATAGACGTAGCTAGTGAGAAGGATGGCATGGGAAGGAGTCCGCAAGTTCGGTACGTCCAAGGGAAGAGGTGTTGTGGAAGAGGATGCTGGCAGATGAGAAGGAAGTGTACAGAGTTTCCAAGGGATGAGAATAAGGAATGGAAGATTACACAAGAAGACCAGAAGATGGGTTCAGGTGAGCCCAATTCCTGATGGTTGAAATCACCCAAGCGAACAGAGTCAGAGCAGGAGGCCGAATAAAAAGTCAACTTAGAGTTGACTCTTATCCGGGGCGGCCGGAGCTATTCTGGGCACCTGGAGTCCAAGTGCCCGGAGATTATTCAAGTGCTAGACCACCTTGGTGTAGAAAGGGTGCCTCAATGCATCGATGTTGCGGATCAACGTCGGCAATGGTCCAGGTGCTTGGAGAAGCATAAAACTTTATCCTTTGACCGTTGCATAGCCGTTTGTGAGAAGATAAGATTTGCCACACTAGGGGGTGTCCGGACCGTGCCATGTTAGCAAACGGTCAGTTTTGACCAGTAGGCTATAAATAGAGTCCTGGTCTTCTCCATTTAGTATAACACACTTTGTACTTTGAATCTCTTTCTGTTTTTCATTTCCAAGCTTTATTTTCGTGTATGAGGCTTATCCACCTTCAACATTTTGTTCAAGAAGGAGATCTTCATAATCAGCTTATTTCCTTGGAGTAACAATCCTCTAATTTTCAACCAAGTAATTTGTTTATTTCATACTCCTCTTAATTCTATTATTATTTCTTTAAGTGTGTAATTATTTGAAAGCCAAGAGTCTGAGAAAGGTATTCATTATTTAATTGTGCGAGGCAATTTACTCCCCTCTTGTTGGTCGAAAGGGACTTTCAGATAGCTCCCAATTGTCAAGAGTTCACTGTGTGTCCTATATCACCACAAGCTGCACAAGGTACATTATTAATGCTCATAGAATTCACATTAAATGAAACAAACCTTTTTGTAAGTGCATCCATCTTGGTAGAAATCAAATCTAGAGTATTTACATCATACTTACTAGTGATTTTGACAGGGTTACCTCATTCAGATGCCCACTAGTGGTAGTTAAGGGCCACATTTTCAATGATTTCTTCGACTTTATCCAAACCCTTGTTCATTAAAGCTTCACCGGTTGCGAAGTCCAAAGACACTTTCGTAGGATATGAAATTCTATTGTAGAAGGTGTGGATAATTAGTCATTTCTCTAAACTATGGTGGAGGTATTGACGTAATAGTCCCTTGAATCTATCCCAAGCTTCAAATAGAGATTCACTATCTTTTTGCATTAATCGTGTCATAAGATTCCTCAAATGGGCTATTTTACTTGGAAGAAAGAATTTCTCTAAAAAACTCTACTCGCATTGATCCCAAGTTGTGATGATATCTACTGGGAGTGAATTTAGACAAGCCTTTTGTTTGTCCCTCAATGAGAAAGAGAAGAGCATCAATCTTATAGCTTCAGCAATAGCCTAATTACATTATATGGTCCCACAGATTTCAGGGAAAATCTACAAGTATTTGTTGGGGTTGCAAGGTTACAAACATAGTCTCACATTGAAAATACATGAGAAAGATCATGGGTTTATAAGAGAAAGATATCTCCATTGGCATGAGGCATTTTGGGTAGAGCCTAAGAGTAAAACCATGAGAACTTTGACCCAAAGTGGATAATATCATGTAACTGTAGAGATATCTAAATTCTTTTCGATCCTAGAATTGGTATTAGAGCCCGGACTACCAGAAGGTTTAACCGCTGACTGTGGACAAGAGCTATGGTCTGATTGAGTCATGTGGTTACAATATTGACCTCAAACAAAGAAAGTGGGGGCTCCTATGTTCGGATCAAGAGGACCAGACACCAGGCAGGAAGTCCTAGTTGTGGCTAGGCAAGGAAGTCCTAGTAAGTCGAATGGACCGAGGGGTAGGAAGACCTGGTGGGTCAAGGATCGGATGTAGGAAGCCTGTGATCCTTTGTTTAAGGGGGGATTGTTGGGGTTGCAAGGTTGCAAACACAACCCCACATTGAAAATACATGAGAAATATCATGGGTATAAAAGAAAGTCATCTCCATTGGCATGAGACCTTTTGGGTAGAGCCCAAGAGCAAAATCCTGAGGGATTAGATCCAAAGTGGACAATATCATACAATTGTAAAGATATCTAATTTTTTTTTATCCTACAGTATTGATTTGTGTTTTTAGTTGGTCCCCCACCAAATTGGTTATGTTGTACCATCTGGATAACAATAGGCTTTAACTCAAAATTACTGACCTCAATTGAAGGTCTGGTGATGTTAGACCTTAAGCCTCTAGCACTTGATGTAGCATAATCTTTCAATGTTTTGTTTGCCATGATTGTTGCTAGAGAATATTATGCTTTTAATTGCTTTTGCAAGTTTCTTCTTCGATGGAATGTCCTGTTGATTTAGTATCTATAGGAAGTAGATTTCTTGTTAGGCTAGTCCTTCCTATAAAATGAAACTCACACTAACACCTACAAAACAATTAGAAAGCAAGAAGAAATGTAGTAAAAGAAGAAAAGAAAAGAAATTGCAGAATTTCATAAAAGAAAAGAAATTTAGAATTTCAGATGAAAAAGGAGTCTAGATTAACTAAATCACTTCTCCAATTAATATTGACTTCAACATAGTCCTCGGTAGCGATGCCAAAAATTTAATGTATAATCTACAAGTGTATGATTATTGTCATGTAATAAAAAGATATCAAATCTACAAGGACTGTATAGTCAAGTATTGATTGAGTAGGTGAAGCAAATTATCCAGAGAATCGAAGGTTCTTGAGTCTAGAAGCTATAGGGATCTAGCGCGCTAAACAAACTTAAGCGCAGCGGAAAATTAACTAGATCTTCTCCAAAAGATCCATGCGAAGGAGAAAAACAATCATATACTAAGTTTTACATGAGAAGTATACCTTTCATCTCTTTTCATCTAAATCTCATCTAATGAACAATTCATTCAAAAAAACTTATAAATATTCATCGCATGAATACCAAGGGTCTTTTGTCTCTTTGTATTTCTCTTAATGGGTTAGATTATTATATTGGATAACCATTAATCCAATAACCCAATAAGTCTAACCCATTGAGTCTAACCCATTAATCCAATGTGTCTAATTTAGATTTGACTCAATCCAATGAGTGAGTTCATTTAAGTCTGACTCAATGAGTAACCCAAAAGGCCTAATCATCTCATGATTGACTCTTAGGACTAATTACTAACAATCTCCCACTAACACTAGTGCCAATCACCACTAAGATAACACCAACACTTTGGATTTACCCATTATTCTTAATATCCTTAGTATTTTAGTCAAACTAAAATACCCATCTCCAAACTAATATGTTCTTTCTGTGTGACCCAATAGGCTCTCGTAATATTGGCAATGTATCCAAATCAACATTTGCGATACATAAGTAATGAGTGGCCTCTAGCAATGCATCATTTCTACCCAAGTGACGAGAAAGTTAAGATCTGACCTAACCTTTCTGTGGCTATTATCTTGTATGACTTGGTCCTTCTATCCTTGATATCTAGATTGATCAATGAGGCATATACCGTGTCATCCTCTTATCAATCTTTATGTTTCTTGATCTCTAAGTAGACACACTAAACAAATAAGCTCAATATCTTATATTGACTCATCTGAGTATGACCATACATTCTTGTGTCCTACTAATCAAGGGGCCCACAGATATCACTTCCGTTATATGGAAAGTATAGATCTTATCTACAAGTGATGTTATAGTCCACCCTATTATAGGTAACGTTTGACAATACCAAAGTACACAACTCCTTATATAGGGAGTGTAGTGACTTTAGGTCTAAGGACTATTCATATCAATAGTCACATGAGAATGTTTATGACACATATAACGATCCATGAAACATCTCATGACGGATCAATTCAGTACATATTCTCTAATATATACCCATATGTCAACTTGATATCTCATATCCATGACTTGTGAGATTAAGTCATCTGTTGACTTACATGCTAGTCTTAACGCATTAATATTGTTCTTGTATATTAATGCTTGACTAGGAATAGTTTAGAGTAGCATTCTCTACAATATCTCACTATCAATTCAACCAATTGATATATTATAGATTAGAACCTTCTACCCTAGGACATTATTATACTTATTCATTCGGCACTGAACTGAAGTAAATATAATAATCATAACCTTTACCTTCTAATGAAATAACAAAATATGATACAAAATGTCCTAAGTCAATCAACTCTTGATTGCCTCTTAGGGCTTACACTAACAATCTCCTTATGTCACTAGTGTCAATCACTGAAATATCTAATATCCATTGACCTAGTGTGACCATCATGCTTCCTCGGTGCCAAAGCCTTGGTCAAAGGATCCATAATGTTAGCATTGTTTGGCTCTCTGCATATCCTCATATCTCATATATCGATGATCCCTCGAATGAGATGGAATAATTGTAATATCCAATACCCAAGACCGTCATTTAAGTAAAATACATGCCCTAACTATAATCTAGAATCTTCCTTCTCAATTTGGAAGCTTGCACCATTGTAACCATTTACAGCAACAGCTGTAACCCATTACAGCAAGCTCTTTATCGCCTCCAAAGATAAGAAATAATCTTGAGTTCTTCTCAAGTACTTAAGAATATTCTTGACTGTTACCTAGTGACCTTCACCTGGATCTGACTGATATCTTCTTGTCAAACATAACGCATATGAGGCATCTTGATGAGTACAAAATATGGTGTACATGATAGATCATATAATAGATGCATAAGGAATCTAATTCATGCGGTCTCTTTGTTCCTTAGAAGAGGGGCATTGAGTCTTCGAAAGACTCACACCATGTGACATAGGCAAGGACCCCTTTTTTTTTGGAATTCTCCATGGAAAAACGTTTAACCACCTTATCAATATATGTACTCTAGCTTAGATCAAGCCATCTCCTGGATCTATCTCTATAGATCTTGATGCATAAAATATATGTTGTTTTACCTAAGTCCTTCATTGAGAAACAATTCCCAAATCAAGTCTTCACTGACTGAAGAGTAGGGATATCATTTCTAATGAGAAGTATGTTATCTACATACAATATGAGAAGATGACTGTGCTCCCACTAAACTTCTTGTAGATACAAGGTTCATCTTCATTCTTAATGAAACCAAATGTTTTGATCGCATCATCGAATCGAAGATTCCAGCTTCTAGAAGCTTGCTTTAATCCATATATGGATCTTTGCAACATATTTACCTTTCTAGCATGCTCTAGATCAACAAAACTCTCATGTTGTGTCCTGTACACATCCTTGAGTAGATTTCCATTGAGAAATGTAGTTTTGACATCCATCTACCAGATCTCATAATCATAGTAAGTTGTAATTGCAAGCATGATCGGAATAGACGAGCATTATAACTGGTGAAAAGGTTTCATCATAGTCTATACCATGAATTTATTTGAATCCTTTAGTCACTAATCTACCTTTATAAGTATTCATATGTCCATCCATGTCAATCTTCACCTTGAAGACCCACTTACACCCAATGAGTTTGATCCCTTCAGGTGGATCAACCTGTTGTAGGTCCAAGGAAGATCGTACCGATTCCACTGTACAAAAATTTTGTACAAGTGTCGAACCTTTCCTAAACAACCTATTGTGTTCTTTAGAAATTAAATTAGGAATCGCAAACGGAACTTTACATTATTGATTCCAAATTAAACTTGTCTGTTCTTAATGGTTTAGATTTGAATTGTAAGCAGAACTTAACATTATTGATCCAAATCAACCTATGTTACAAATTCAATTAAATATCTATTTCAGAAATCGATTTCTAGGACAAACATGGCGAGGCACATGACCTTCTTGGGTATGGGAGCATCCACCACTGCCTCGACAAAACCTCTTAACGAAATTAAATATTTAATTTCCTAAAATAATATTAGGTTTAACCAAAAAGAACAATCAAATCACAAATTCAAAAAACAAAAAAAACACAAACTCGAATCACAAATTCGAAACTCTAGAATCATATGCCTCTTGTGTTTGGAATTCATACAAAGAAGAACTAGCATGATGCGGAAAATAATTACTAGTTATACCTCTTCTTTGTATGCTAATAATCTCGAGATCTTCTGCCGTATTCCTCGCCTCCTCTTGGACATCGTATGGGCGACGATCCTCCAAGATGAACACCACCCAAAAGCTCCTCCTCCTTCTCTAGTATTCGGCCACCACCACCACCAAGGAACAAAAGAGAGCAAGGGGAAAGGAAAGAGAGAGGGTTGGCCATAAGAGAGAGCTCCAACAAGAGAATAAGAATTGATTTCTCAGGAGGCCTCTCCTCCCT
This sequence comes from Zingiber officinale, assembly GCF_018446385.1. NCBI lineage: Eukaryota > Viridiplantae > Streptophyta > Magnoliopsida > Zingiberales > Zingiberaceae > Zingiber > Zingiber officinale. Next base: position 57,576,603 of record NC_055992.1, on the reverse strand, counting down.
TCTTTTATAATACTTGCCCAAGGCAAATAAGGAAAGATTTTTACAAAAATTAAAATCTTCCTCTTGTTTTTCCTTTCCTCCTTTTTAATTCCTTATTTTTTCTTGATTGATTTAATGATTGGTCGGCTCCTTGCTTGGGCACCAAGCAAGGGTGGCCAGCCCTTAAGAGAAGAAAGAAATATTTTGTAAAAATTTTATAAGCAAAGAAGGAAAGCTCTTATAAAATTTTACAAGCTCTCTTTTAATTTCCGAATGTGGATGTTAAAAAAGGAAAGTTATAAAATTAAAACCAAATTTTAAAATTTAAAACTTCTCTTCTAAAATTTTCTATTTTAATATGGTTACAAAAATAAAAAGTTTCAAATTTAAAACTCCCTTCATTTTTTTTCCCAAAAAATCATGAGGATGGTTACAAAAGGAAAGTTTTAAAACTTTTAAACTTTCTTTTAAAACATGTGGCCTAATTCAAATAAGGAAAGTTTTGTAAATTTAAAATCCTTCTTTTAAACCTTGTAGTTATCTATAAAGAGAAGATTTTAAAAATTCAAAACACCCCTCCTTATTTGAATTATGGTGACCAACCCCTTATTGCTTGGGCATCAAGCAAAGGGCCAACCCACATTAAGAAGATAGTGGCCGACCCATGGCTTGGTCACCAAGCCTTGGGCCAGCCCCCTTCTTGGACACTAAGATGGGCTTTACATGGATGGATTTAAGGCTTCATTGAGGCTACGACAGGGACCTAGAGGAGAAATTGATTTTGGCCTCCCGGTGAGCTCGAGTATCCCGTGTTCGCCCCGAACACACAAGTCAAGTTCATTAATAATAAATCATTCCACTAGAGAGTTATTATTGCACTACCGCACCAATCCCAAATTATATTATGGGCTCCTTATTATCATAAGTGTGTTAGTCTCCCTGTTTTTAAGATATCGAATGTCCATTAATTTAATTGAGTTACTAACAACTCTCTTTAATTAATGTCTTTGTCCAAGAGTAGTACCACTCAACCTCATTGTCATGTCGGACTAAGTCCACCTGCAAGGTTTAATATGACAATCCTTATGAGCTCCTTTTGGGGACATTCTCAACCTAGATTACTAGGACAGAGTTTCCTTCTATAATCAACAACACACACTATAAGTAATATCATTTCCCAACTTATCGGACCTATTGATTTATCGAGCTAAATCTCACCCTTTGATAAGCTAAAGAAATAAATACAAAATATATGTGCTTGTTATTATATTAGGATTAAGAGCACACACTTCCATAATAACTAAGGTCTTGTTCTTTTACTAAGTCAGTATAAAAAGAACTTACCTTAAATGGTCCTACTCAATACACTTAGAGTGTACTAGTGTAATTTATTAGTCAAGATAAACCAATACTTAATTACACTACGACTATTCCAACGGTTTGTTCCTTTCCATCTTAGTCGTAAGCAACTGTTTATAATTTATAAAGAACTGATAATATGATCTTCTGTGTGTGACACCACACACCATGTTATCTACATTATAAATTAATTGAACAACTACACTTAGCAAATAAATGTAGATATTTGACCAATGTTATTCTCTTATTTCAAAAATAAATGTTTACAAAAGCTAGGCTTTTAGTATACACTCTAACAGTCTCTCACTTATACTAAAAGACTAAGTTGTCATATCTGTTGTCATACATCTAATTCTCATCCCCTCTATAAGCCAATCAAAATCTTTCACCAGAAGGGCCTTAGTGAAAGGATCTGCTAGGTTATCTGCTGATGTAATCTTGGCAACGACAACTTCTCCTCGCTTGACGATGTCTCGTATCAGGTGGTACTTGCGCTCTATATGCTTACTCGCCTTATGGGCTCGTGATTCCTTCAAGTTTGCAACTGCACCGCTATTATCACAATAAATTGTGATGATTTTGGGCAAACCAGGAATCACATCTAAGTCCATTAGGAAATTCCTGAGCCATACAGCTTCTTTGGCTGCCTCAGAGGCTGCCACATACTCAGCTTCCATGGTTAAGTCTGAAACGCATTTCTGCTTAACACTCCTCCATGCAATGGCCCCACCTCCTAGAGTAAACAGATAGCCCGATGTAGACTTACTATTATCCCTATCTGATTAGAAGTCTGAATCCGTGTAACCCATAGGGAGCAAATCATCTACTTGGTAAACTAGCATATAATCTCTAGTCCTTCTCAGGTACTTCAATATATGCTTTACCGTAGTCTAATGTCCTTGCCCAGGGTTACTTTGATATCTGGTAACCATGCCAACGGCAAAACAGATACCCGGTCTCGTACACAACATTGCATACATTAGGCTTCCCACAGCCGAAGCATAAGAAACTGTCATCATGTCCTCTATCTCTTTTGATGTCTTCGGAGACATCTCTTTAGATAAAGCTACTCCATGCCAAAAAGGTAAGAAACCTTTCTTGGAGTTTTGCATGCTAAAACGAGTAAGGATTGTATCTATATATGAAGCTTGAGATAGGCACAACATCCTTTTCTTGCGATCCCTTATGACTTTGATCCCAAGAATGTGTGCACATTCTCCTAAGTCCTTCATATCGAATTGTTTGGACAACCATACCCTTATGTATGATAATACTTTGATATTGTTGCCAATTAACAAAATGTCATCTACGTATAGTACAAGAAATACCACCACGTTTCCGTTGCACTTCTTGTATACACAAGACTCATTCAGACATTGAATAAATCTATATGACTGGATTACTTCGTTAAACCGGATGCTCCAAGATCTTGAAGCTTGCTTCAGTCCATAAATGGACCGATTGAGCTTGCACACTAGATGTTCTTTGCCTTTTTCAATGAACCATTCTGGTTGCTTCATATGGATGTTTTCTTCAAGACTTCCGTTAAGGAAAGATGTCTTGACATCCATTTGGCAAACCTCATAATCCATATGAGCGGCAATGAATAAGAGTATTCGGATAGACTTAAGCATAGCTACCGATGAAAAGGTCTCCTCATAATCGATTCCCTCTTTCTGAGTATACCCTTTCGCAACAAGCCTTGCTTTGAAGGTTTCTACCTTCCCATCTGTCCCTCTTTTCCTTTTGTAGATCCATTTGCACCCAACGGCTTTCACACCATCTGGTGGTTCTACAAGCTCCCAGACCTTATTAGAATACATAGACTCTATTTTAGAATTCATTGCCTTTTGCCAAGATACTGCATCTTTATCTTGGAGTGCTTCGTCATATGTCCGGGGATCAGGTTCATGTTTACCCGGGATCAAGTCTGAAGACTCTCCCAAAAACATGAATCTCTCAGGTTGCCTTACAACCCTCCCACTATGACGAGGCACTGTCTCTGGTTGTGTATCATGTGTGACACGTGTTGCAGTCTCTTGTGGTACTTCATCTTGTACTGTTGGTACTAAAATAGACGTGTCCTCTCTTATTTCTTCTAGAATAATTTTACTCATGGGCTTATGGTTCATTACATAATCATCTTCTAAAAATCGAGCATTGGTGCTAACAATAATCTTCTGATTTTTAAGATTATAAAACAAACCACCCTTCGTTCCCTTAGGATATCCCACAAACAGACATACTTCTGTACGTGATTCCAACTTGTCAGTATCTCCCTTCAGCGCATGTGCTAGAGTACCCCATATCCGGATATGACTCAAACTAGGCTTACGTCTATTCCACAATTCCATGGGAGTAGAAGGAACTGTTTTAGAAGATACCATATTCAGAATGTACACTGCTGTTTCCAGAGCATATCCCCAAAATGAATTTGGTAATTCTGAATAACTCATCATCGATCTAACCATTTCCATAAGAGTCCTATTCCTTTATTCTACCATACCATTCTGTTGGGGTGTACCAGGTGCAGATAATTGGGATTGAATCCCGACCTCTGATAAGTAATTCCTAAACTCTCCTAAGAGGTATTCGCCACCATGATCAGACCGTAGTGTCTTGATACTTTTACCAAGGCATTTCTCCACATCAGCCTTGTACTCTTTGAACTTATCAAAGCACTCAGACTTGCGGCGCATCAAGTAAATGTATCCGTATCTCGAATAATCATCTATAAAGGAGATAAAGTATTTGAAACCACCTCTTGCCTGGATAGACATAGGACCACACAAATTAGAATGAACCAGTTCTAACACATCTTTGGCTCTATACCCCTTGGCCTTAAAAGATCTCTTGGTCATCTTACCTTCCAAGCAAGATTCATAAATTGGAAAGTTTTCCACCACTAATGAACCCAGAGTCCATCAGCTATAAGCCTTTGAATCCTACTTAAGTTAATATGACCAAGCCTTAGATGCCAAAGATATGTTTGATTCATCTGCGAAGGTTCCTTTCTCTTATTGGAATTAAAAGATGTGTTATTGATTTTCATTTGTTACTTTGTCGAAGAAATTGGATTTAAAGTATATAAATTGCCAACCAATGCACAAGAACAGATAATAACCCTATTTCTTTTTATAACCACATTGTTATTAAAAGAAACAGAATATCCATCCAAATATAGTTTAGAAACTGAAATTAAATTCTTTCTGAAATTGGGTACATAAAGACAATTTCTTAAAATCAAACTTCTATTCCTATCAAAAGATAAGTAGACGTTCCCCACTGCAACAGCCGCCACCTTAGTAGCATTGCCCATGTAGACGGTTATCTCTCCTTCAAATAGTCGTCGGGTTTCCTGGAACCCCTGCAAAGAATTACAGACATGATCAGTGGCTCCTGTGTCTACACACCAGGTGCTGGTAGATAACATCACTAAACATGTTTCAACTACTAGAGAATGAGATATACCTTTATTGTTCTCTTTCCTACGAGGACAGTCAGCTTTCCAATGTCCAGCCTGCTTGTAGATGAAGCACTTGCCCTTCGGCTTCTTCATTCCAGCTTTTGGTCTTGTACCTTGAGGTGTATTCACCTTCTTTGCTGAAACAGCCTATTTCTTCTTCTTCTTGCCTTTTGACTTAGAAGTAGAACCATTTTCAGCATAGTGAATTTGAGAATTATGAAGAAATAACCCTTCTGCTGCCTGAAGTTCTGTCAGCAGTTCCGCCAATGAATACATCCTTTTATTCATATTATAGTTCAGGCGAAAATGCTCAAAACTTCTGGGTAGCGTCTGGAGAATCATATCGATCTGGGTTTCCACATTAATTTCTCCTCCAAGGATTTGTATTTCGTTTAAATAAGTCATCATCTTTAGGATATGGTCCCTGACAGGAGTACCCTCTGTCATGGTGGTTATCATTAACTTTCTCATTGCTTCTTGCCTAGCAGCCCGATCCTGATATCCAAAGAGATCCTTGAGATTGTTCATTATATCATAAGCTGTCGGTAAATCCTGATACTGATGTTGCAATACATTCGACATTAAAGCCAAAATGTAACACTGTGTCATCTCATCTACTTTTACCCATTTCTTATGATACTCAATCTCCTCTTGGGTAGAATCACTATTAGGCACATTTGGGCAAACCTCTGACAATACAAACTTATAGCCCTCAACAGTTAGGACAATGTCCAGGTTTCTTTTCCAATCTATATAGTTGGGACCAATAAGTTTGTTCTCTTTCAATATAATGGCCAGTGGGTTGAAAGTCATCCTAAGAATCACAAAATAAACTTTGGTCAAGACTATAAATTTAGAATAATATTGATTCCTCAAACAATACTATTTAAATTTACCAACACCTCAAAACATCATGAATTTTGCATGCCACGTTAGTGTGGACGTATACAAATTCAACATTTGTAAGAGGAGGATTTTACCCATTAATTTTATTATCTTGTCATCCTAACTTTATGACAAATAAAATTAAAAGTTGGTTTTCCTTTGGTCACGCAAAACAATAGCAGTGACTCCGTTGGGGAGGATACTATTGAATGCGTCTAAATGTATACCATTACTTGATACTTAGTCCATTAAATAGGATTGTATCCCTTCAATTGGAGAAGATCACACACTCCTAAATAATTTCCTATAACCATCCATAAAGGAAGTTTGATCTAGTGATTCGCAACAAACTCATCCGTTGTGCAGGGAGGCACTCAGAGCCAACACGCAAACTTGTTGCGTCACTTACAAACCAGTAATGGAGACCGTGGAATTTATTTAAAAATCCCTCTCCCACTTAGTTATTTAAGGTGAGGATTTTTGACTATGCTAGCATACATCACATGCACACACACACATCACAGTAAATAAAAGCAATAAATATGAAAATTAATTTTCCAACTATTATGGCTTCTACCATCACTGTCCTTCGCGTGCTGCCATCCCTAGGGATCATGTCGTCGGGTCCATCGAGCTTCCTTTTCCGCTGTGCCTCTGGTCCTCCAATAGCACCACGCCTCACAAGGATACGCTCCGCGACAAAAATAGAATTTTACATATATCGATCCTATATTTCATAAAGGAATGTACATATAATCTAGATCGAAACAAAAATATAAAATCCTAATAACTAATACAGCTCCTGCTGTATTTAATATTACAATCATGCACACACAATAAAATACCCTTGACATGTCCAAGGTTCCAATCACACACAATATCTATATGCCATAATAGTTGGAGCATGCAACCACAAAGTTAGCACATCTTACTATTATCCTGCCTAAATTATGTATGACATGTGTCTAATCTATTTGAAAACCAAACACACAGAGGCAAACCCTAGCTCTGATACCAATTGTTGGTTGGTCTTAGGAAAATCATGCCGGTTCCACTGTACAAAAATTTTGTACAAGTGACGAACCTTTCCTAAACAACCTATTGTGTTCTTTAGAAATTAAATTAGGAATCGTAAACGAAACTTTACATTATTGATTCCAAATTTAACTTGTCTGTTCTTAATGGTTTAGATTTGGATCGCAAGCAGAACTTAACACTATTGATCCAAATCAACCTATGTTACAAATTCAATTAAATATCTATTCAGAAATCGGATACCAGGACAAACATGGCGAGGCACATGGCCTTCTTGGGTATGGGAGCATTCACCACTGCCTCGACAAAACCTCTTAACAAAATTAAATATTTAATTTCCTAAAATAACATTAGGTTTAACAAAAAAGAATAATCAAATCACAAATTCGAAAAACAAAAAAACACATACTCGAATCACAAATTTGAAACTCTAGAATCATATGCCTCTTATGTTTGGAATTCATACAAAGAAGAACTAGCATGATGCGGAAAATAATTACTAGTTATACCTCTTCTTTGTATGCTAATAATCTCGAGATCTTCTGCCGTATTCCTCGCCTCCTCTTGGACGTCGTATGGGCGACGATCCTCCAAGATGAACACCACCCAAAAGCTCCTCCTCCTTCTCTAGTATTCGGCCACCACCACCACCAAGGAACAAAAGAGAGCAAGGCGAAAGGAAAGAGAGAGGGTTGGCCATAAGAGAGAGCTCCAACAAGAGAATAAGAATTGATTTCTCAGGAGGCCTCTCCTCCCTTCTTTTATAATACTTGCCCAAGGCAAATAAGGAAAGATTTTTACAAAAATTAAAATCTTCCTCTTGTTTTTCCTTTCCTCCTTTTTAATTCCTTATTTTTTCTTGATTGATTTAATGATTGGTCGGCTCCTTGCTTGGGCACCAAGCAAGGGTGTCCAACCCTTAAGAGAAGAAAGAAATATTTTGTAAAAATTTTATAAGCAAAGAAGGAAAGCTCTTATAAAATTTTACAAGCTCTCTTTTAATTTCCTAATGTGGATGTTAAAAAAGGAAAGTTATAAAATTAAAACCAAATTTTAAAATTTAAAACTTCTCTTCTAAAATTTTCTATTTTAATATGGTTACAAAAATAAAAAGTTTCAAATTTAAAACTCCCTTCATTTTTTTCCCAAAAAATCATGAGGATGGTTACAAAAGGAAAGTTTTAAAACTTTTAAACTTTCTTTTAAAACATGTGGCCTAATTCAAATAAGGAAAGTTTTGTAAATTTAAAATCCTTCTTTTAAAACTTGTAGTTATCTACAAAGAAAAGATTTTAAAAATTCAAAACACCCCTCCTTATTTGAATTATGGTGGTCGACCCCTTATTACTTGGGCACCAAGCAAAGGGTCGACCCTCATTGAGAAGATAGTGGTCAGCCCTTGGCTTGGTCACCAAGCCTTGGGTCGGCCCCCTTCTTGGACACCAAGATGGACTTTACATGGATGGATTTGAGGCTTTATTGAGGCTACGACATGACCTAGAGGAGAAATTGGTTTTGGCCTCCCGATGAACTCGAGTATCCCGTGTTTGTCCCGAACACACAACTCAAGTTCATCAATAATAACACATTCTACTAGTGAGTTATTATTGCACTACCGCACCAATCTCAAATTACATTATGGGCTCCTTATTATCATGAGTGTGTTAGTCTCCCTGTGTTTAAGATATCGAATATCCATTAATTTAATTGAGTTACTAACAACTCTCTTTAATTAATGTCTTTGTCCAAGAGTAGTACCACTCAACCTCATTGTCATGTCGGACTAAGTCCACCTGCAGGGTTTAACATGACAATCTTTATTAGCTCCTTTTGGGGACATTCTCAACCTAGATTACTAGGACACAATTTCCTTCTATAATCAGCAACACACACACTATAAGTAATATCATTTCCCAACTTATCGGGCCTATTGATTTATCGAGCTAAATCTCACCCTTTGATAAGTTAAAGAAATAAATACTAAATATATGTGCTTCTTATTATATTAGAATTAAGAGCACACACTTCCATAATAACTAAGGTCTTGTTCTTTTATTAAGTCAGTATAAAAAGAATTTACCTTAAATGTTCCTACTCAATACAATCAGAGTGTACTAGTGTAATTTATTAGTCAAGATAAACTAATACTTAATTACACTATGACTATTCCAATGGTTTATTCCTTTCCATCTTAGTCGTGAACAACTATTTATAATTTATAAAGAACTGATAACATGATCTTCTGTGTGTGACACCACACATCGTGTTATCTACATTATAAATTAATTAAACAATTACACTTAGCAAATAAATATAGACATTTAACCAATGTGATTCTCTTATTTTAAAAATAAATGTTTACAAAAGCTAGGCTTTTAATATACAATCTAACACAACCAAAGTCCATACTTGGTTATTGTACATGGATTTCATTTCTGATCTTATGTCCTATAGCCATTTCTCAGAATCTAGACCCTGTACAGCTTCCTGATAAAATGTGGGCTCGTTGAGACCAACTAGCACTATATCACCGTTGTTAGACAAGAGAAAAGAATATCTCTCGGGTTGACGACGGGTCCTATCAGATCTGTGTAGAACTTGTGCTACTTGAACAGGTTGCTATTCCACAACTTCTTGCGGTGTAACAAAATTATGATCCACAACATCTTGTGGTACCTGTTCAATTTCCATCAAGGCTTCGGTGCTAGTTTGTGTATCCTGAATTTCTTCAAGATTGACTTTACTCCCACTAGTTTTTCTAAAAATAAATTCTCTTTCTAGAAAGACGCTAGTTCTGGCAACAAATACCTTGCCTTGTGTGGGATTATAGAAGTAATATCCCTTTGTTTCCTTGGGATATCCTACAAAATAGCACTTGTCTAATTTGGGTCCTAGTTTATCTGAGACTTGTTATCGAACGTAAGCCTCATAACCGCAAATATTCATAAAAAATATCTTGGGACTCTTCCCTATCCATATCGTATATGGTGTCTTTATGATGACCTTAGATGGAACTCAGTTAAGTGTGAAAGCGGTCGTCTCTAGAGCATGCCCCCAGAAGGAAGTAGGAAGATCTGTATGACTCATTATCGATCATACCATATCTAATAAAGTATGATTTCTCCTTTCTGATACACCATTCCATTGTGGTGTTCCAGGTGGAGTGAGTTGAGATATTATCCCACACTCAATGAGATGGTCATGAAACTCTTGGCTAAGGTATTCCCTACCTCGATCTGATCGAAGCATCTTAATACTCTTACCAAGTTACTTTTGTACTTCATTCTTGAATTCTTTGAACTTTTCAAAAGATTATGACTTGTATCTCATCACATGCACATAGTCGTATCTACTGAAATCATCATTGAAGGTAATGAAGTAATAATAGCCTCCTCCAGCTATTATTTTGAAAGGGTCACATACATCAGTATATATGAGTCATAACAGATCATTAGCCCTTTCGCTTCGTCCAATAAATGGAGTCTTAGTCATCTTTCCTTAAAGACAAGATTCACATACCTCATATGATTCAAAATCAAATGAGTCCAAAAGTTCATCTTTATGGAGTTGGGATATACAACTCACATTTGTGTGACCCAAGCGACAATACCAGAGATATGTTTGATTTAAATCATTAGACTTGAACCATTTGATATTTATATTATAGATTGGGTTGTCATCGTCTAGAACATAGAGTCCATTCACAAGACATGCACTACAATAGAACATTTCATTGAAATAAACATAACAACATTTATCCTTTATTATAAATGAAAAATCTTTCTTGTCCAAACAAGAAACAGAGATAATGTTCTTAGTCAAGGTAAGCACATAACAACACTCTTCAAGTTCTAAAATATGTCCAGTGGGCAAAGATAAGGAATATGCTCCTACAGCTATAACAGTAACTCTTGTGTCATTGCCTACACATAGGTCCACTTTGCCCTTTGTCAATGATTTACTATTTCTCAGCCACTACACATTAGTATAAATGTGAGATGCACACTCAGTATCTAATAACCGCGAAGAAGAAATAGACAGATTAACTTCTATAACATATATACCTAAGGCAGAATTCTCACTTCTCTTCCTTTTCAATTCCTCTTCCAATGTCTAGTCTCGTCACAGTGGAAGCAGGTTCCTTCCTTAGCCACCCCACCTTTGGGTTTCAATGCATGAGTCTTGCCCTTTCCTTTGGCTTGGGTCTTACCCTTACCTTTAGGCTTCCACTTGCCTTTTCCCTTAGACCATCAAAATGGTACTAGACTTTGCCTTCTCAAGGTTGAGTTCAGCAGTTCTCAACATGCTCAACATCTCATGCAGCGGTTTGTCAATTTCATTCATGTTGTAGTTCATGACAAATTGACTATAGCTATCGGGTAATGACTGCAAGATAAGATTAGTGGCCAATTCTTATCCTAGTGGAAATCCCAATCGCTGTAGGTGTTCTACATACCCAATCATTTTGAGTGTATATGGCCTTACGGGACTTCCTTCTTGCATTCTGCATTGAAATAGTGCTTTAGAGATCTCAAATCTCTCATGTCTTACTTGTCCTTGATATAGTTATCTAAGATGTTCAACCATATCATAAGCATCCATGTTCTCATGTTGCTTCTGAAGCTCAGAGTTCATGGTAGTGAGCATAATGCATGACACATCTAATGCATCATCTTGATGTTTTTTGTAATCATCCTTATTAGCTCTAGTGGCAGTAGCGAGGGGTGCTTCAGGAATGGGCTGCTTTAGGACGTATACTTTTCTTTCTTTTTTGAGAACTATTCTCATGTTTCTATACCAGTTTAGGAAATTAGCTCCATTGAGCTTGTCCTTATCAAGGACAGATCGCAGAGATAGTGTCTTCTACGTACTAGACAACATGGTGATCTACAACAATAAAATGCAGAAATAGGTATCATATTAAGATCATTTAACTAGGTCTTTAATTAAATGATCCTCCCACTGAATTCTAAAGCTTGGTAGGAGCAAGTCACTACTAGCTCTAAACCCAAAAGCAAAGACATTCAAGTGAGACAAGATCCACATTATACCTCATCTTGAGTTAGCTTTGGCTAATTGCCCAAGACTTGTATACATTAGGTAGGCAACGTGTACTAATTGGACAAGATCCATATTATACCTTATCTTGAGTTAGCTTTGTCTAATCGCCCAAGACTTAGTACAACTTAGGTAGACAACATTTACCAATTACATCCTATGTAACTCTTGTATCTTTAGGTGAATAAAACTATTTGTTTGTTTTCCTATCCTATGAAATCTACATTATAACTCATCTTGAGTTAGCTTTGGCTAATCACCCAAGACTAGTACAATTTAAATTTCATCATATGGAATGTGCCTCTAAGTTCTCAACTTAGTTAAGTCACACCCAAAGTCCAATAGTCGGACATCATAATTGTCCTGTCGCACTCTACCAAGATAAAATGAGTCATTTTGCTTTGACAAATCTGACTACAAATGATGAGGTAGTAGTGAGTACTAAACTTTGGTAGGCATATGAAAAGGACCTGATTATGATAGCTACACATGCATCACATACATTCATGGCATATCATGGCATACATCAACATATATGCTAATTTAAACGTGACATGGTTATGTCCCCATCATTATGATCTTCTCAAGCTAATGAGAAGATTGAAAGGTCAACCTAGGTCCAAGCATCTTCTCCAAGTGCTTCCTTGGTCGTGTGTGTTGTTATCCTTCTCCCTTTTTTCACTATCATCCAGTAGACTAATTTCTCTCTAATTTGTATATTACAAAATCTAAATAAACTTGAGCTACATTCGAGTGTAGTCTAAATTACAACAAGAATAAAAGGATGAAGGCACGACACGCAGGGGCGTATTATGAATTACAACATACACACACATCCAATCACATTGGGGTTAAAGGTCATAACCATATACCATGTCATATAACATTCATAATATTTTATGACATAAAATTTACTATGATTTCAACAACAAATTATGAACCGCAATACCACGGCGGTCCCGCTAGCCGGTTAGTGGGCGGGGGTCAAGGAGGCAACGCCCCTTGCGGGGGTTTCAAGGGGTAGCGCCCCCGAAGTAAAATTTATTTTGCATACTCATTTTATGAATTGCTGCTATACCCAAGACCCTACTACCCACATAACCTTTGGCCAAAATATTCCTGTTCACAACAATTTTGGCTGAAACATAGTTTGGCTGAAACCTTGTTTGGCCGAGACCTTGTTGTTGACAACATCTTTGGCCGAAATCTAGTTTGGCTGAAACTCTCTTTGGCTAAAACCTTATTTGGCCGAGACCCATAATCATGTAGCTCATAGTAGACATCTCATGCAAGTTCTATATCACATATAAAATTCTAACAATTTAGTGTATGCTTTCGCAAGTGACTCTGATACCACTGTAGGGATCTAGCGCGCTAAACATACTTAAGCGTATCGAAAAATTAACTAGATCCTCTCTAAAAGATTCATGCGAAGGAGAAAAACAATCATATACTAAGTTTTATATGAGAGGTATATCTTTCATCTCTTTTCATCTAAATCTCATATAATGAAAAATTCATTTCAAAAAACCTATATATATTCATCCCATGAATACCAAGGGTCTTTTATCTCTTTGTATTCCTCTTAATGGGTTGGACTATTATATTGGATTAACCATTAATCCAATAATCCAATAAGTCTAACTCATTGAGTCTAACTCATTAATCCAATGTGTCTAATTCGGATTGGACTTAATCCAATGAGTGAGTTCATTTGAGTCTAACTCAATGAGTAACCCAAAAGGCCTAATCATCTCATGATTGGCTCTTAGGGCTAATTACTAACAGAACTACAGAAGAGAGTTAGGGAAAGAAAGAGAAAATAGAGAGAAGGTTGAGAGAAGCTCTAGAGCAATCAAAAGGTCAAGAGTAAGTGAATGGTTGAGGGAGAAATCTAGATTGGGGAAATGATCCTAGGATTTTGCCACGATGATAATTAGCATCCTAAGTATTGTTACTTCCCTATCTTTATGTTGTTCATATATAGGTGGACCTATCCAAGAATACTTATATATACTTTTAGAATTATATCGGCGTGCCTACCCAAACACCAAGTTTATTTTCTAGGAGGCATTGCTAGTTTGACCTCTCTTTTAGGGAGGCCTCTATCACTTGATCCACATGGTTCCTTAGTTGCCCTCCTTTACTTTGAGACACCAAATCAGAATAAACCTATTACACTCTATGATAACCAATGGTACCCCCATTAGGAAGCATCCCCTTGTGGCAAATCATCTTACTTTCGAGGCAACACTTCTAGTATGACCGCTTTCCAAAAGGGAGCTCCCATCACAAAGCCCTATAGTCTCCTAGGTTGCCTCCCTTACTTTGTGAGTCAACTCTCTATGTCTTGGGCATTTGGGTTCACCTTTCAGTCATTTCCCACATCCTGTGAGATTATGAAAGGGCATATTAGTGTCACAATTGTATAAATACAATAAAGTCGGACCATAGAATCAACATATCATTCAATAAAGAAAGGTAAATAAATACTTGAATTGAAATTAGATGTCAACAATTATGTCGGGCTACTCCCTAATCATAGAATCAAGAGAACTACTTCATGAAAATAGGATTACAATTCAAGACATGAAAGAAAGCATCTTACAATCCCAAATAGAGAAAGGGGAGAAAAGGAAGCTTATCAAGATGGTTACTAGTCTTCAGAAGGGACTCTAAGCTCCAATCAGTGGATGGATCATCTGGTGGCTCTTGGACAGCTAATCTAGGGTATCCCTGGGAAAGGGAAAACCCTCCTCTCATGTTAGGAGGCTTCTTGGACCTTTTATAGCCCTTCCAACTATTACAAATGGTTGGAGAATACCCAACCATCGAGGTGGATTACCACGACACGACTGTGCCTTTGAGGCACCACTATGTCTTATGCCCTAGCTGTCTTTGATGGTAAAAGGCACTCACTACCGTGTCTGGCCTTGGTTTTGCCACAAAAAGCACAGTCGTACCTGAGAGGCACGACTATGTATAGGGTGTATTTCTTCTCAATGGAGAAAGAACCTATCATGCCTAAGAGGTATGACCGTATCTTATCGGCTGTTCTTTGAAATGGAGAAAGGTACAGCTATGTCTGACGACTACTTATGGGCTATTCCTTCTGTGGTGGAAGCCACGACCATACCAGAGAGGCATGATTGTGTCAAATGTTGGAGATGTCAACTTTGCTCCTTTTTCAATTAATTTTGGCTAGAGGAATACGTCTGTGTCATGGGATATGGTCAAAATATGTTTCTTGTTGTAGCTTCTCGTTCCAATGCCTAAATGTTCCGTTTTTACTCTAAAAATACATTCTATCAATGAAAAAACATAGAAAAAAAATAATTCCAAACTAAAAGAATAAAATAAGTACAAGGTAGATACCAGAATATGAAATATGCTAATGAAATGTCACGTAATGTACGCTAAAAAATAATGTTAAAAAACACATAAAACACACACATCAGCTAGTGAAAGCGCTGGTGAATAATACCAAATGAAGGAGGGTTAGTGAAGTAAAAGTACAGATTTATGTTGATTTTGCCGGTGGGAATTAGAGTTTTCGGTTTCGCTGATGAAGCGTGAGTGAGATAATGTTGAGATTTTTTTTACAAGAAACATATCTCGGACAACTGTTTAAATCATCGCTACTTTGGATGATCACGCGACCACACACACCATTTTTGGAAGGATAAAATGTGAAATGAACCAAGCGACTACGTGATTTGGATAATAATTAAAAAAAAAAACAAGTCCGCTATCCCCTAGTGCTAATAATCCTTAAAAAAAAAAAAAAGGTGGATATGTTACCTTAATGTCTCAATAATCCCAAAAATATATTAAAAGGTAATTTGTTCACCCCTAATGTCGTTATCAATTCGCCCCTAAGTCAACACCGAAAAGATAAATCACGGATGACTACTAACCATGAGTGCAGGTAGTCAAGGCATGAAGGAAGACATGCTCATACGTGCCGAGTTTCAATTCTAAGACTTCATGTGTCTGATTGTCACTTAGATACCCACGGTTCGATCCTAGCTATGATAAATTTATAGAAATTTTCCTCTAAATGAGACGCACAACTAAATAATCTTGGACTTCTTGACCACTTACTATGAATACTTTTCAATTTACTCTAATGATCAATAGAAAAATTATATAGGATCAAACTTATTATTTAATAACTAATGAATAAGATTAACTGGTCTCTCGTAACTTCATAATCCTAAAAAGCACCTACGTGACGTGAATTAGGAAATTGATCAATTTTATTCATTCTTTCTGATTTAGACAAAAATCAAACGTATTTTTTTTTTAAAATATTGAAATAACACGTTAACATATTTCTCATCCTGATTTTTATGCTTCATTCTTTTTTTTTTCAAATAATTTTTATTCTTCCATTAAAGGAAAATTCTCCTCTCTAAACTTGATCATCAAGAAAGCTAACCTTGTTCTCTCTTATTTTTGTTTTCTTATTCATCAAGAAACCCTTTTTCTTTTTATTCAACTGCTGTGTGCGTGATGAATCCCCCCACCTCGTCCATCGCTCCCGGATCGCTGCGATCTCTTCTCGTCGGTCGAAAATTTTCGCTTTGTTCTCGTGCCTTCGCTCCAGCAGGCGAAGATTAGGTACATCCTTTTCCTCTTTTCTCTTCATTCATAGCTGTCTTGACTATAGTTTCTCTTTGATCGGGCGTCTACTTCCATAATTCGAAAAATTACTGATCCAATTGCTGATTTGATGTGTGGTTTTCCTGACTCAATGTCTTCTCTCTTAGTTATGTGCTATGAAATGTATTTTATTGATAATTTCCCATCAGGGATGACACCGTTTGCTGAAATCTCAAAGGCAGATCATGAAATTGTTATATTCATATCGTTAACGGAAAAGGGTTCGCTCACATTTTTGTCTTTTTAAGATTTTATTTGCCATTATTGTCTGTCATATGTCCTTGACATTGTTCCTCAAAACAATACCAAGGATTTTTTTTTCCTCATCCTAATTTATATTCTTCACTCAATTCAATCTGTATTGGGTAAATTAAAGCATATAGAAAACTCTTCCAGCAGCTGGAGCTGCCATAGAACTCAATTTAAGGAAGTTGGCTGGAGTTGACGAAGGTTTGTGGATCAATCTTGTTCAAGCTGAATTGCAAGGAGCTTGACTAATGTCGAATTGAGTTAGCCGAGATGAGGGGTCCGGGTTCATGTGGTTCTTGGCTTTAAGTTGGATGTCTTGATCACGTTGGGGGTGGCATTTGGTATGAGTATGGATTTTTGGAAAGGGCTGAGTGTGGAAAGGGTTGATTTTCTGAGGTGGAATGAATGGAAAGGAATCACTTGTGAATAAAAAAAAGGAGATGTGTGATAAGTTCTTACTTAGGAATCACCATGAGCCTTGGAATTACTGTAGCCAGTCATGAGAGTAATATCTCCTCAATGTGCAATCCTCCTATTATAAGTATCTAAGTGAGTGCTCACATAATGGTAGAGTTCTATGTGGCTGAGGTGCCTAGGTTGATCTAGTTTGTTTGTGAGGCAGCTTGATTGATCTAGTTTGTTTGTTTGGTTGCGTCAACTTTTGGCCAGCTTGATTGGACAATAACTTCTCTGAATTCACTATACAAAAGCACATAGATCCAGCCCCATTATTGTAAAATACTCAAAGTGACACATGTTGGCGTCTTGATTGTATGTTAAGATTAGAGGGTTGATAAATGAATGAATTGCTATCATTAAATTATGAAACTTATTGCTAGTCAAGTTGACAAAGAATACAAAGTCATGTTTAAAGGTTCAACAATTCAAAGTTTAACACCAATTGTATTTGGGATTTGCTTAATTGATGAATCTTGCACAATAGCCTTAGAGTGTGAGAAAAGTATATCTAATTAGGATTACATAATTGTCTCGCAAAATGTAAATTTAGGAGCGGGTTATACATAGATCTTCAATTTGATGATCCCAAAACTAAGTACTATAATAATATAATTAATATTTGATTTATTTTCGAAAAGTAATGACAAATGTCATTGCTAATATTCATAAAAGACTATTGATTTTATTTACTTGATCAAATTGACAAATAAGATTATTTTATATAGGAAATCTAAGATTCTTAAGTTCAATAAAATTTAAGATTTATCTTTCTTGAATTTAACTATCTTTTCTTGACTTTCTCTATTGTTTTTTTTTTCTTTTTTGAAATTATATACTGTTGATTATGATTCAATCGATTCTAATGCTCCGAGAAGTAGATACTTAAATTTTTGCTGATACTGATACTCTTGACAACACCATGTTCTTATCTCTTCCATTTCACAGATGTTACCGTGGTATAATTACAGTCCAGTCCCTACAGTCAACTGTGTATGCCTTCAATTCTATAGTTTTGCTCTGCATGCCTTTACAACATCTGTTTGTTTCGTGAATGCAGGAGGATCGAAATGGGGCTAATTAGGAGCAGTTTCTCATTTTTACTGGGTCTTGGTTGTGGTGTTTATATTACCCAGAACTATGAGGTCCCCAACATGAAGCAGCTTGCAAGTGGCTGTCAAGGGCGAAGGACATGGAGGAAATATACAGAAAACCCAACAAAAATGATGACTGAAAGCATCTTACGAACAGTTAGGAACCAACAATAAGGTAACCTTTTCGTCTGACTACTTGGATAAAAAATATAAGAGAGTAAAAGAAAAACAATTAAAAGATATTCATAAATAATGAAATCTTATAATTTTGCATAATTGTAACCTTTCTTACGTCGATCCAAGTAATGAGACCAAAAATTTAAATCTTATAGTGTGATTCTAGAGGTGGCTTTTGTTGTGCTTCATTGTTTGTAATGTAGGTAAGTAGCCATTGGTGTTGCATGTCGATCGACCTGTTAAATGATCGCGTTTTGTGTGGTTCTCTTGCCTTCCATTGCATCTGGCAAATTATTTCCTTGAGTTGTAAAATTGTACTGCCATAGACATTTCTGATTTGCATCTGCCTGTGGTTCGAGTAACACAACATGCCTCCTTTTATCCGGCTAAAAAGCCGGATGAGCAATGGTTGGCGAGGAATACAATATTTGTGAAATTTGAGTTATCTCTATTAATATTTTTTAAATATTTAATATTCTATCTTTTTGTATATTAAATTGACAAGTATTGGACTGAGGTCAAACGGGCTAGGCCGCTCGTGACACGGTCAGGCATGACAGGGTTAAAGTGTTGGGCACAACCTGCCACAAATTAAATTGGCATGCTAGGCTTGGCATGTCCTGTAAGTTGGGTTGTGTGGATATTGCTTGGCTTATGCGTCAAATGAATCAAATTGAGTTGAATATAAAGAGAAATTTAAGGTTCAAATTCGGTTTGAATTAGTTATATTCGAGTTCAAACTCGATTCGAAATTTGAAAAGTTTAAAATTTTTTGCTCAAATTTGGCTCAAATCAAAGCTCCGTTTGAGTTTGGTTCGAAAGATTTAAATATATTTGTAAGTTATTTGAATTATTGCTTAAAATTAAGTACTTAAAAATTTTAAAATTTATTTATTTAATATATAATTATATTATATTAATAAAATATTAAGGCTTATGAATAATTCATGAATTATCGAATTAAATAATTTGGGTTTGGGTTCAGCTAAAAAAAGTTCAAAAATACTCGAATTCAAGAAATTTGAATACGAATTAAATATATATCAAGCCGGCTTAAAAGTTTATAAATCGATTTGATTCATTTACATCTCTCGTCGAACTTAATACAACCTAGGCTTGGAACATATTGTGCCTGACACAAACTCTTGTTCAATATGACTCTAGTTGGTTTTCGGCTAGTCCTATGAGTTGGTTTGTGGTAGTTGCTTGGCTTGTGGGTCAAGTTCGGCACAAGCTTGGCTTGGTTGATATTGAGCATTACACAAATTCATGTCTAGTACAACTCCTAACTGCTTTAAATGGTCAAACCATATCATTTTAATTAGAATACCTTCAAATCATCTGATGGTTTTTTTGTTCAAATTAAGTCTAAAATTATTAAATTGACCTCAATAAAAGTTATTTTTTAAATAAAAAAATCTCATAAATACTCGTCAATTTCACCTCATCTCTTATTCTACCGCTGGATAATTAACGTATCCCATATTCTCTTAATTCTCAATCATATTTTTTTATTACTCTAATATTTAATCTCTATATTTATCATATTATATTATTTTATAATAATCTGTCTTTAATTTTTAGAATTTCTCATAAGGCTATCTCAATTGGACAGCTTAAACCCTCCAGTTGAGGTTCACAAAGATGTCTCAACGTATTCTCTGTCTATCCCTTTAACATATCCAACAAATTCCATCGGCTGCATTATGGGTTAGGATCCATCTCAAAGTTAATACTCAATTTGGTAAGTCAATGATTCAATCAACTGAAGTCAAATTATAGTCCACTAATAGTTAAATCAAATAAGTGGTCGACTGAGATTGCTAGCGAACAGATTATTTTTTTTTCAAGGGTCAATTGAAGCAAGATGAATCAATTGATAAGCAGGATCAATTCATTGCTAGAACATTAAAAATCTAAAAAGAGTCATTGATTTAACAGGATTGGTTGCGATTGTCAGATGAATAAATGTTATCAGTAGATTAGTCGGTTGGGTGGAAGATCAATCAACTCAAGTAATTGTTGGGAGCTAGGAAATTAATCAGATACAAATTTACTCTTAAGTTATCTGATGCAATCAATTGACTGAGGTAAGATACAAGTAGTTGTTGGAAACAAGGAGCCTACCATCTAAGAGAAGTTTTTGACAGTATCCTTAAGCATTCAAATAAATAGAAAATAAGTAGCAATGAGTGAAAGAAAGCTAGAAAAGGGCTCCATTTTGTAATTGTTTCTTATTTTATATGCTTAGATTGTAAGAGGGGTTTTTCACTTCTGAAAGACATCCGAAAAGAAGAAAGTATAAAGGGATTCTAAGAGTGACCCATCAACGATTCAAAAGTTGAGTAGAAATCAAGGGTTTCAAAATAAATCATGTAAAATATAAGTGTTTGCTTTCTTATGTGTTTCGTTTTTATGTCTCTATATTTCTGCTACCTATTAACAAAATTGTAAATACAAGCAAGCAAACAAGTGTTTGTCTATTCTTCTTCCTTCTCCTCCTCCTCCTACTCCTCTAGCCTCTTTAGCTATCTTGGTTGATTCCATCCGAAAGTCGAGTTGGATGGGGGAAGCCGATGATGAGGGTGAGCACTTCGACGAGGCGAAGACTTTGACCTAGGGTTGGAGGACTTGCCGCGGGCTCTGAATCTTAAAAGCAGAGCTGGGGAGGGGAGAGTGAAGGTCGTCGAGGATAACACGAGCCTGCACACACGTAGTCAGATCACACAGAAACATTAAAACCCAACACTAGGGAAGAGGTTCTTGTACATGCCCTCCTACACTCAAGTCAAGAGTGATACCAAGTGAAAAGTATGGAAAGAGAATGAATAGTAGTATGGTAGTGGATACGTGCAGGTATGCGTACCTGACTAACGGAGAGGACCTCTTTTTTTATACTGTCTTTCATAACCTCCGCAATCATGAAACATTAGAGAATGTCGGGTGTCAGAGTATGTCAGGTGATGGATGAAGTACAGTAGACTCCTATTGGATAAAGAAAGGTTTCACGTTATGTCTGTTGCAGAGTATCGGAATATTCCCTAATGCATAATCGTTATTCTTGGATAAGTAGTTGCAATTTCCTGACAGAGTTGTCTCCTGCCCATAGTTTGACCGGCGCTTGGGCAGTCCGGGAGTATACTGGGAGCTAGACTCATGGGAAGTGAGGATTGAGCTCTGGGAGTCCAACCAGCTAAGAAATCGACGGAGAGTAGACTGGGATGGTGCCCAAGAGAAATGAGAGGACTAAGTCCTGGGGGCCCAAACGCGAAGAAGCTGACAGGGAGTAGACTAGGACGATGATCAGGAGAAATGAAGGGACTGAACTCTGGGGGCCGAACTGCTAAGAAGCCAACCGAGAGTAGACTAGGGTGGTGTTTAGGAGAAATAAGGGGACTGAGTCTTGGGAGCCCAACCGGCTCTGTGACTGGTTGGGAGTTATATCGAGAGTCATGCTTATAAGATGGGAGGGTTGTCCAGAAGAACTTCCCGACCTTGATTGTTACTTCCCTTTTTGGACCAGGCCACAGACTTCCTAGCCTCAACTGCCACCTCTTCTTGACTTTTGACTGTCATGTCCCCTTAATTATTGACCTCCAAATATTACCAGAGCCCTCCATTATGTACCATATCACAAGCCTCCCTCTCAAGTTTAGTTGAAGAAGGCTTATGATCGACTGACCAAACTCGAGTTTCATTGTTGTCCTATCATTTGATCGGGCATCAACTCTAATGACTTCTCCTCAAAGCTACTTCTCATGACGCCTTTTTCCTAGTGACTCTTGTCCGTTGTTTTAAATATAGGGTAGGGCACTGGTGATAACATATCAGAGTAATGATTTGCTCATCTCTTCTATCATAAATGTCATTTTATGGGAAGACGTCATGTCTCCTACCAACTACATTATGATATGATGGCTAACACACTCCTTTTCGCATGAGTTCCCATAGTGATTAACCTTCTTTGATCCGATGGGTGCCCATAATAGTATCATTTTTATCGCACTATTCATGTTCTTGAGCATCTTTGGGATCCTAGTTTAAAAGCCCTAAGTGCTATAGAGAACGACCTATTTGCGCTTCATCTTCTTCAACATTTGGCTCCTACGACCATCTGTGATCTTCCCCGTAACTACTCACTCTCAACCCTACTCTTTTCTTCGTTCCTTGATGATGGCTCAAGAAACCCTAGCCTCTTGGTACTCCACATTCCGTTTTGATTTTGATAGTTGTGACTTCGCGTCGGCTAGGCTGGACCTAGAGATGCCTAAAACCTTTTTCCTTCACATTCTTGGCCCTCAAGACCACCCTCATCGTCATCCTCTTGGCTTCATCACTTTTTCCAAGGATCAGCTTCACGCTAGTCTTTGATTCCCCATTCTTCAGTTCTTTTCTGATCTAAGCTAGTATTTTCACATTCCTCTCTCTTAGTTTGCGCCTAATGCCTTTCACGCAATGTGCGAAATGGTAATCATGTGTCGTTTATACAATATCTCCTTATCCCCTCATCTCTTTCACCATTTTTATTATCTCAATAAGTAAGACCCCGGGGTTTTTATGGTTCAGTTCCGACCTAAGGCAGTGTTCTTTAAGAACATGCCCTCCTCTAATAAAGAATGAAAATATCATTCCTTCTTTATTCAAGCACTGGAACCCATACTTTGGCCAACTGAGTGGTGATCGGATCTCCTCTCATCCTTTGAGTTAGGGGACCATCAACACAAGCTTGCCTGTGTTGCTGCTTCAAAGAAGTTAATAGACATGTAGTTCCTTCTTCCCTCCTTATTGCGAGAAAGTCTCCTCTATGCATTTGGGCTAAGTCTTGTCCACACAACCCTGCCCTCTTCTTTCGGTAAGCCTGGGTAACTTAGCTCTTACGTTCTCATTGACCAAGGTCCCTTATTTTTTACACAGAGGATATCATGTTTAGGCCCTACACCATTAACTCCTCTAAACTGAAGAAAGATATAATAAAATGGCGAGGTCAGGATATATTAGCTGATCGAGAGGTTTAACCAACCGGCTCTCTCGGAGGGGCCCCTCGTCACCCGACGAGTGGCAGTGAGGTGGCTATCAGTGAGGAGAGAGCAGGTGTTGAGCCCCTTGCCCTTCCCGAAGAGACTCCTACTATGGATCCCTAGTGGCCCTTGCGACTCCAACGTAAAAGGCATCGTGTTACTCCGTCAGTCCAGTCATCCCCTGAGCGACCATCTTTGATCTGTCCGCCTGCTCGGGTGTCTACTCTAGCTCGGGCAAGTAATCCAGCATCTCTTGGGTGTGTCGCTTCACTCCTCCATTCCCCTAGCTTGATGCAAGCGGAGATGGCTTCCAGGATGAGGCTCTCTTGTCATCTCTATGCCTCCCGGGCCTTTTACTTCACTAATCGTCCCGCTCGTGAAGGTTCTTTCCTCGCCGTCCACCCCTAAAAGTTGCTTCCTGTTTACATCTACCTTTCAAGTGTCGTCCCTCCAGGTGATGATCCCCACCCCAATTTCAGATCCCCCATTGATCTATGGTCAGATGCGACTAAAGGCCATGCTAGTAGAGGCCTAGAAAGATGCGGCCGACAAGGTGTTGAAGTATCTGATGTTGGATTTGGTAGACAGGGTTTCCCAACAGCTGATGGTGTTAAGTTTTGGTTGCTTTACCCTTGTATATAGAATGCTGCTAACCATGCCCTTTTGCAGACTTGTGTGACTAGGATGGGCGTATCCCAGGCTATTACAGGGCTGCAATGGGAAAACAAAACCCTACGGGAATAGGCCATGAGGTTGGGGTCTTCTAGGGCTGCAGGTCAAGTTTTTGACCTAACTTCTCCCTAGGAGGCACAAATGCAAGCCAGCCCATTAAGCAAAATGGAGATGAATGCGCAAGAAGCTTGGGAGTTGGCCAGAGTTGAGGCTGAGAAAGCACGACAACTGAGAGATGCTCTAAAGACTAGTGATGATAAGCTTTGGTTAGAAAGTATGAGAAGGCTCCAAGAAGCATGAGAAGGCTCCAAGTAGTGGTTGACCTTGATGCAAAACCCCTTGAAGCCTAGGACCTTTTCGTTAAATTGAAGGAGTTAGAAACTGCTCATACTTTTGCCCTAGCGACCCTAGCGATAAAAGATCCTGAGTTAGCTGCAAGCACCTCACGGGAAGCGGATCGTCAACAGCAAATGGAGGCTCAAAGGACTGACCTAGAGTCCTTACACACTGAGTTAGAGGCAGCGAAGTCCGAAGCTGCAACTTCTAAGCTGAACTGGCCAAGGCAACATCTAAGTTGAACAAGTCCTAAGATGAGCTAGCTAGCTATCGGGCTGGGGAGGATAGTTGCTTTGTAGCCAGAAAACCACTTACCTTGCGTCCCCTGAATTCAGATCCCAAATCAGCAACGCTATTAACCAAATGTTTTGCTACGGTGCCGAAGGGTACTTACACAACTGCAAGAAGCAAGTATGCTGGTGTCGGGACCGTCCGAATATTTTCTAGACCGCAAGCAGCTCTTGACTGATCTCCCCGATGAAGCTTTCCCCTCCTTAAAGTAGCCTTCTAACTCTTTGTATCCCAAGCCCTAATGGGGTGTAGACTTAATGGGATGTAAACTTTTTCAGGCTTGTCATTATCCATTACTTGTGTTTACTATCCATCTACAGGCTATCTATTTTTGCGTGCCTGCAAACCTTAGCCTACCTGTGGGGGAGGAAATCCAAGCCCCATCTCTTGGTATGTCAATCGGGTAAGGAGGTCGGGCTCTTTCTTGTGAGGAATGCTATATGTTGCTCAGGAAGTTGTATTTCCTTGGATTATGACCACTAATAAGGAAGTCGCCCGGCCTGTCCATGTGTTAGTCGGATGGCACCTAGAACTATAAAATGTATATCCAACCCGGTTAGTAAGTATTTTCAACAGATTGGGGTAATAGCTGGTTGGCCCATAGCCGGCAGGATAAAATGAGTACTTTGCCAATCTTGTTATTGACTAATCCGCCTGGAAGTGGAATGGTTGCAGGTCGGCTCGAGCTTACCTGTGGAAGCCTTCTAGGGTGAGGGATGGCCGACCATAGCCGAGCTGCTCAGATGGGGTGTTCTTCCCTTATGAGGACTCGCTCGGTCCTAGATGAAGTGCTCCGTCAGTCCTTATGAAGTGTTGATGAACCCAAACTTAGTTGGGTTCGTCAAACTGCTGACATCATAAATGCAAGAAAAACCCCCTAGCGGCGTGCCTTATTTTTTTTCTTTGTCTTTTATCAATGTCATAAATGTCTCCTTTCCTACACCTCCACGTGTTCACCCAACTTACTTTTCACAGAAAAGAAAGTTAACATGTGATATTTTGTATGGACGATGGTTTACCTACCATCTAATCTGATGGCTTTAGCGATCAACCTATCTTTTTATGTGATCATGTGGTTCATCTGACGACCCTGGCGATTGGCCCATCTGTCGAGGTGATCGTATGGTTTATCGCACCAAATCATTCTTTAAAAAGACTTAGCGACTTTTTCCATAAGCCTACACTTTGTCTCCATCGTGCTTTTTCATTTTCTTCCTCTGGTGACCTCGATCAAACTTTCACTTTCATTTGCTCTCAAACTTTCCACCTTCTTCCTTTTCTTGAGATCTTCTTGACCCAACCTTCTCCTTGACCCCCATCATGGACACCTCTACTTTGTGGTACACTCATCTAGTCTTGAATTTCACCGACGTAGACCTTGATAATCTCTATTTTACTTATGAGGCCCCTTGCGTCATCCATGTGATCATGCCCACTGAAAATGACCGCCCCCATAGGTCACCTGTAGGTTATGTGACCTTCTTTAAGAAGTAGATCCTTGTGGGCCTTCATTTTCGCTTCCCTAGTTTCTTCTTCGACATGAGCCGATATTTTCACATTCATCTTTGTGAGTTTGTTCCTAACTCTATTTGCATTCTGTGTGGAGTCAACATTCTCTTTCATTTGTTTGAAATTCCCTTGATCTCATGTCACGCCCCGAGAGTAAGGTTGTCCGACGAAAATTGGACAACACCTCCCCTATAACAGTGATAAATGAAACCAGTATACATTGCCCAAAGCTACTTAGAAGCCAACAACAACTCACGCAGCTGGATATAAAATATAACCACGTAGTTATATACATAGCCCACATGGCTAGAACAAAAAGAACATAACCACACAATTGTATAGTAAGCAGCTTACATGGCTAGAACAAAAAGATAGCGGAAGACATAAGCAAAACATAAAAACAATACAAACTAATTGCGAGTCGACCCGACTTAACACAACAAGTTCATAACCGAAATAAAGGACACCACAAGTCTGAAAAACCATACAGAAGGTACATAATACAAATACAAGTACAAAACCAATAATGTGAGTGGAAACAATAACGATAGAAGTCGCTCGATGTGACATGAAACTGGTGGACAGGATCTCCAGACGACTTCATAAATCCTTTACCTACTACCTGGCGAAATAAACCAGTTTACGGGATGGTGAGTATTAAGACTCAGCGAGTAATAGATAGATAGTACATGAGCATAATATATATTACCAAAGATTTAAAGGTATACAGTCTCATAAGGAAAATAGCAGATACTATAGTGATATCATAGTAAATGTCCATACCTAAAACTATATCTTAGGCTAGTAAGGTCAGGAATAATACAAACCTGCTAAAGTACTGGTCATAACTACAAGGGTAACATGTGAGCTATATATATATATTACCAATAAGTAAACCAGTGTCTAAACACAAACAATAGGTATATAACTCATCATATATAAGCATTTCACATGGATATAACAAGAGAATTACATAAATAAACAAACAGCAACATAAGTAAGTATAATAATAACAGTATATGCACGGATGGTCACTCCCGCCTACCCCTCTGCACCATGACCCCTGTATGGTCGAGAGGTTGGGTCAGTGATAGACTGTACACCACTCCAGCTACCACCACTCTCGAGTGGCCGAGGGGGCAGTTGCATAGTAGCTAACTAGCTACGTCTGCGACAGAGATCCCTATTGCCTACAACTCTAGCTATCATTACCCCTAAGTGAACGAGTAGGGGCATGACAGGACAAGTGACATCTGCTCCAGCTACCACTATCCATGAGCGGCTGAGTGTGCGTCCCTGGCCAACGACCCTCTCAACCACAAGAGAGACATGGTCGCCGACATGCTTGCAATGACATGATGCGTAAAATGCAATAGTCATCATATATATATAAACAAAAATTAGGTATGCTACATGAAGCCCGCATGCTCAATAAGATACATGAATAAATAGTAGTCAAAGCAAGTAAGCATGATATCTAGTATCTACTATATATCATGGATGACAACAAGAGACTATATATACATCAAATCTATTATCTCAAAGATCAAGTGGATAAGTATCAAGCACGGGAAAAATATGAGTGGAGACAAGGTAAATACAATAACTATCCAAATAATAGCTTATGCACTAAGGTCAAAGAACTAAGAATCAAGATAAGAAGTATCAGCTTTTATTTGTCGATCGTGATAAATAATCCTACATTGAGATGCTCATCTCGAATCACAGTCTTGCATCAATATATTTTACTTAGCTAATTTCATATAAATTAAATAGCTAAATAAAATCTCTGAACTAACTAAGGTAACTCTAATCGAACACGATCTCTGATTAACTCCAAATTAGTGTTTAGGTCTTACTGATACAATTCACCACTTAAACTAGAGTTAATCTAGTTTAACTCCAATTAATCCATATCTTAAATAAACCAGGTATCATGAATCAATTAATCCCTTACTTATCAATATCAACTCATCCACTATTCCTTTTTCTTAATCCAATAACAAATCCATCTCTTGATTACCAATCCGCCACACAATGAAATCAAAACATAATAACCCACTTTACTAATTCCATCAATCCATCATGAATCAAACACTATGCATAACCCAACCAACTCCATAATCAAATAACCAATCTGAAACAGAAATGGAACAAACACTCTGATAATCACACACTAATCGGATCTTATCTCAATCCACTCTATCATTGCTTGGTGAAAGAATCCAGAAGCAGCTAGAGGATATATAATAGTGAGCTTAGATCATAGGTATATAAACAAGATCTAATTAGCATAGGTAACAATTATATCTGGTTTACCCCATCCGGACGGAACAGAACATAATCCCTCCTACTGACCGGTTGATGCTTGGCTAGTGTCGAAAGCAACAACCTGATTGTTGTGCAACAGCGTTTGCTGAAGCTCCAGCGTCTCCAATGAAGGTGATGGTCAGGAAGCTAGGGATTCACCAGCAAAGCTTCCTCAGATGACAGCAATCACAACGTTGTTTGGGTTCTCGCGCAAGAGGGAGGGTAGCCCTACCCCACTTGCGTCAATTTCCCCTTCCGGTGTCATTGTCCAAGCAACGATGGAGCCGCGATAGAGTGGCAATGGCAATGATCGCGCGGAGGCACTAGCGATCCGTGGAACGACAGAGACGACTCAGTGAGGGAGCGACGATGAAGACGTGGGAGTCGGCGAATATCACCACGGCCGACGATAGGCGATGTGAAGAAGTCGATGGTGGTGTTGCCCAAAAACTAGGGAACAATTTGGTGTCGCCGTGTGGATCAGCTCCTAGCCAGGGCTAACATCCAAGAAGGGGCTAGTAGAGGGGACTTGCGAAGCTCAACACTGGGAGATTGGCGTCGTGAGAGGGGAGACGGCATCGATGGCACTCGAGTGGAGAGCAGAGCATATGCGAGGAAGAGAATCGACAATGGAAATAAGAGGAGAAGAGAGGACGACACTGGCTCGAGACAATCGACATCTCATCGTCGGTGGTCGATGATGATGAAGAGGAGAAGAAGAGAATCAGGAGTAGAAGAGAAGGATTGGAGATCGGGTAGAGAAAATGAGGAGAAGGTTAAGTTCGGGCTTTTATTTATACCTTAGGTTAATTAATCCAACTTTAAGTTAATTAAATCAATCAACTCCCACTTTAATTGGGATATATAAACAAGCTTTCTCCCAACCCAACTTATTCATCCCCTCAAACATGTCATACGAACTTCGTTTAATTCCCAAAAAATTTCTGAAAAATTTAATAAGGTTATTATGATTTGTTGTATCTTACACCCCATGTCTGTTTCACTATTTCTTTGTTCCCCAATGCCAAACCGATGGTATTTTCCATTTTCAACCCCACCCTAGGATAACCCTTTTTGACAGGATGCCTATGCAGGCAAGGGATTAGAAAACTATGTGCTTTTTGTTTGCTTTCCTTCTTCAGTAGCTTGGCCAATTAGACACCAATCACTTCTCCCGCCCGCGCCTACTTTAGGGGGCTTCTGTATGGAGCCAACGTTCATAGAGGGGGTCCAAACAATTATCAGGCTTGAAGTTTGATATTTCCGAGCTACTTTAGGAGGGAATCATGTACATGTTCGGTATGAGTTCCCTCCCAGCGGAAATGTTGCTTTCCTTGGGTAAGAAGCTTTGTTTTTATGTGCCCCCTTGTTTTTCCCTACTAACATCTTTTCTTTTGTAGCGGATGCGCTCTCTAGAGCCTCGGTGTTTGGGCCTCTTCGAATAAGCAACATAGAAATAAACCGGAGAATGTGGGATATTCTAGCCTAGCGGTGACGCCTGCCACCCCTTTTTCCTCCCGCTAAGGCAGCTCTTCAAGGTCCGCCTATCTGTCATTCTGCTCTGAGAGCTCCATAGACTCCACCGCCCATTCTTCATTCCACTTCGAGAGCTCCCTATTTAGGATCAGAAAGATGCTAGAGGGGGGGGGGGGGGGGGGGGGGGGGGAAAAAGCTTTCGTCGAAAATCGAGAGTGAATTAAATCGAAGAACGCAACAGAAGAATAAAAGAGGGAAAGAAATAAAGAAACCAAGTGCTAACACAAGTAATTTTACTTGGTTCAGAGCGCTTAATAACTCCTACTCCAATGTTTGCACTCGTCGAGTGCTTTCATTGGAAAATCCACTAATAACTTGAATGATTACACAAGTTAAGTACAAAAACTAAAAGGAATGTTACCGATAACAAAGAAAATAAGAATTCTTTGATCGTCGGTTGTTGGAGGAGCTTCACAGTGTCGTAGGAGTTTTTTCAGAGCACCGCGCAAGAGTCAAAGTTGTAGTAGTTGATGTTCTGAAGCTCCTAGTCAAAGGCCTTTATATAGGCCCATTCTGGGTGCCTAGAACCCCTCCGAGCGCTTGGACTATATGACTCAGCCAGTCGACGTGCTCCACCTCTGCATCTGGATAAGTTTTTGGGTCCGGGTGCATGGACCGACTCTGGGCGCCCAGATCGCTTGGGTGCTTGCGATACCCGCCTGGGCGAGCTGGTTTAAACGCCCAGACTAGCTCCATGCACCAGACCGCTCTGGACTCCCTTTTCTTCTACAGTTGCTTCCTTGTAAAAAGGGTTAGTCCAGGCAATAGAAAATATATTTACCTTGTAAAACAGAGTTAGTACAACACAATAAAATAAGAGTAGTAATTAGATCCTTTCTCCCTGAGACCAGGATTTAGTCAAGATCTCAACTTTGGTTTCCCAAATGGACCTAAGCTAGACCGATGCATACAGTTCCCTCAACGGGGAACACATCCTCACTGGATCACTCCTCTAGTCTCTTACCTTCACTTATCACTTGCAGTCGCTTGACTTGCCTTTGACTCACCAGGTTTTCTTGTCAGTTGTCAGGACCGCAGACCCAACTGGATTTCGACCGATTGTCAGGTCCTGCGGACCCAACCGGACTTTCTCGCCAGATATCATTGTAAGGGAATAGGTTGCTAAACACGCAAACGCGTAGCGGAAAAACTTATTTCCTCCAGATGATCCATGCGAAGGGAAACATAATCTTATACTAAGTTAGATCTAAAGACATGATAGAGTTATACCTTTGAAGCATGCTCACGATCTCCCGACAACTTGAATCACAGCATGATTAAGCGTTCGCGCCTCTACGGTATCCACACGAACAAGCCTTGCTTTCGTTTGTCTCACAAACTCAACATGATGGAGATCAAAACACCTAAGGTTGTGCTAGCAACATTAACTAGGAGTTTCGGCCAAGAAGAGGGAAGGAGGAAGAAGAAGATCAAGGAGACCTATTCTAATCCAATGGCTCAAAATCAACCATTCAATCCAATGGTTAAATTTTGACCATTAAGCTTCCTTGGTGAACTCAAGTTCACCCAATGAGTCTAACTCATTGATTCCCATGCTATTCGACTCAAACCAACAATTGGATCTATTTGATTCTAACTCAATGAGTCTAATTCGGATTACACTTAATCCAATGAGTGGGTTCATTCAAGTCTAACTCAATGATTAATCCAAAAAGCCTAATCATCTCATGATTGGCTCTTAGGGATAATTACTAACAATATCCCACTAGCACTAGTGTCAATCACCATTAAGATGACACCAGTACTTTGGATTTGCCCATTATTCTTAGTATCCTTTGTATTTTAGTCAAACTAAAATACCTATCTCCATATCTACTTATTCTTTGTGTGTGACCCTATAGGCTCTCGTAACGTTGGCAATGTATCCAAATCAACATTTGTGATACATAAACAATGAGTGGCATCTAGCAAGGCATCATTGCTACCCAAGTGACGAGAAAGTCGTGATCCGACCTAACCTTTCCTTGACTATTATGTTGTATGACTTGGTCCCTCTATCCTTGATATCTAGATTGATTAATGAGGTATAGACCGTGTCATCTTCTTATCAATCTTTGTGTTTTTTAATCTCCAAGTAGACACACTCAATCAAATAAACTCAATATCTCATATTGACTCATTTACGCATGACCATACTTTCTTGTGTCCTACTAATCAAGGGGCCCATAGATATCACTCCCGTCATATGGAAGGGATAGATCACATCTACATCACTCATACTCCTCCGCATAATTTATTGCATACCCAGTGATCGACTTTATAGTCCACCTTGTTACGGGTGACGTTTGACGATACCAAAATATACAACTCCTTATGTAGGGAACCGTAGTGACTTTGGGTCTAAGGACTATTCATACCAATAGTCACATGAGAATGTTTATGACACTCATACGACTATCCATGAAACATTCTCATGGCGGGTTATTCAATATATATTTTCTAATATATACCCATGTGTCAACCTGATATTTCATATCCATGACTTATGATATCAAGTCATCCGTTGACCTAAATGCTAGTCTCAACGCATTAATATTGTCCTTGTATATTAATGCTCGACCAGGAATGATTAAGAGTAGTGTTCTCTACAATATCTCACTATCAATTCAACTAATTGATATACTATAGATATGAACCTACTACCCAAGGATATTATTATATTTATTCAATCGGCAATAAACTGAAATAAATAGAATAACCATAACCATTGCCTTTTATTAATAATGATATATGATACAAGTTGAGTCCTCTACAATCATCTCATAATTGGTACTAGGGCTAATGCTAACAATTCATTAGCACTGTGCCAATCCCTGAGATATCGAATACCCATTGACCTAGTGTGACCATCATGCTTTCCCTGTGTCAAAGCTTTGGTCAAAGGATCCGCAATGTTAGCATCGGTTGGGACTCTGCATATCATCATATCTCATATATCGATTATCCCTCAAATCGTTGTAGTATCCAATACCTAAGACCACCATTTAAGTACAATACATGTCCTAACTGTGATCTAGAATCGTCCTTGTCAATTTTGGAAGCTTGCACCACTGTAACCCTTTACAACAATAGTTGTAACCCTTTACAGCAAGCTCTTCATCGCCTCCAAAGATCAAGAAATAATCTTGAGTCCTTCTTAAGTACTTAAGAATAGTCTTGACTACTGTCCAGTGACCTTCACCTAGAATTGACTGGTATCTGCTCGTCATGCTCAACGCATACGAGACATCTGGGCGAGTACAAAGCATGGCGTACATGATCAACCCTATAGCAGATGCATAAGGGATCTGATCCATGCGGTCCCTTTCTACCTTAGAAGAAGGACATTGAGTCTTCGAAAGACTCACACCATGTGACATAGGTAGGAATCCCTTCTTCGAATTCTCCATAGCAAAACGTTTAAGCACCTTGTCAATGTATGTACTCTGGCTTAAATCAAGCAATCTGTTAGATCTATCTCTATAGATCTTAAGACCTAAAATGTAGGCTGCTTCACCTAAGTCTTTTATTGAAAAATAATTTCCAAGTCAAGTCTTCACTGACTGAAAAGTAGGGATATTATTTTCAATGAGTAGTATGTCATCTACATACAATATAAGCAAGATAACTATGCTCCCACTAACCTTCTTGTAGACACAAGATTCATCTTCATTCTTAATGAAACCAAACGTTTTGATTGCATCATCGAATCGAAGATTCCAGCTTCTAGAAGCTTGCTTCAATTCATAAATGGATCTTTGTAACTTACAAACCTTTCCAGCATGCTCTGGATCTACAAAACCCTCAGGTTGTGTCATGTACACATCCTCGAGTAGATTTTCGTTAAGAAATATGGTTTTGACATCCATCTGCCAGATCTCATAATCATAGTAAGCAGCAATATCAAGCATGATCCGAATGGACTTGAGCATCACAACTGGTAAAAAGGTTTCATCATAGTCTATACCATGAATTTGTTTAAATCCTTTAGCCACCAATCTACCTTTGTAGGTATGCATATGACCATCCATGTCACTCTTCACCTTGAAGATCCACTTACACCCAATGAGTTTGATCCCTTCAGGTGGATCAACCAAAGACTATACTTGGTTAGTGTATATGGATTTCATTTCAGATCTCATGACCTCTAGCCATTTCTCAGAATCTGGGCCCTGTACAGCTTCCTGATAAGATGTAGGCTCATCAAGACCAATAAGCTCTACATCACCATGGTCAGACAAGAGAAAAGAATATCTCTCAGGTTGACGACGAATCCTATCAGATTTGCATAGAGCATGTGCTACTTGAACAGGTTGTTGCTCCGCAACTTCTTGTGGTGTAACAAACTCCTGATCCACAACATCTTGTGGTACCTGTTCAATGTCCATCAAGGTGTCATTGCTAGTTTGTGTATCTTGAATTTCTTCAAGATTGACTTCACTCCCACTAGTTTTTCTAGAAATAAATTCCATTTCTAGAAATACACCAGTCCTGGCAACAAACACCTTGCCATGTGTGGGATTATAGAAGTCATATCCCTTTGTTTCCTTGGGATATCCAACAAAGTAGCACTTATCTGATTTGGGTCCTAGTTTATCTGAGACTTGTCGTCGAACGTAAGCCTCACAACCCCAATTCTTCATAAACGACATATTGGGACTCTTCCCTGTCCATATCGTATATGGTGTCTGTATGACAGCCTTAGATGGAACTCCGTTAAATGTGAAAACGGTTGTCTCTAGAGCATGTCCCCAGAAGGAAGTAGGAAGATCTGTATGACTCATCATCGATCGTACCTTATATATCTAATAAAGTACCTTATATGTCTGTACAGATGATCGAGGTAGTAGTAAGTACCAAACTTTGGTAGGCATATGTAAATGACCTAATTATGATAGCTACACATGCATCACATACATTATGGCATATCATGGCATATATCAACATATATACAAATTTAAACGTGACATGGTTATGGCCCCATAAACTACGATCTTCTCAAGCCAATGAGAAGAGTGATAAGTCAACCTAGGTCTAAGCCGCTTCTCTAAGCACTTCCTTGGTTGTCGTGTGTTGTTGTCCCTCCTTCCTTTTCACACGTCTTCCAGAAGACTAACTCTTTCTAATTTTGTACATTACAAAATCTAAAGAAACTCGAGTTATATTTGAGTGTAATCTAATTACAATAAGAATAAAGGAGGATGAAGGCACGACACGCAGGCCCTATTATAAATTACAACATTACATACATCCAATCACATTGGGGGTCAAAGGGCCATAACCATGCACCATGTCATTTATATTCACAATATACTAAAGACATAAAATTTACTATGATTGGAGCAACTAATTATGAGTCGCAACACCACGGCGGTCTCGCTATGCCACGGCGCCCCCGAAGCAAAATTAATTTTGCATACTCGTTTAGGAGTTGTTGTCATCCCCGAGACACTACCCATAATACCAACTATGTTTCGTTCTAAACAAAACATCTCTAGTCGAGACCTTGTTGGTCACACACCAACATCGCTTTGTTCACAACAAAACACCTTTCTTGGTCGAACCCTTGTTGGTCACACACCAACTTTCGGTCAAGGGTTAGGGTTTGGCCAAGATTTGGCCGAGACATAAAATCTGGCCAAAACTCATAGTTTGGCCGAGATTCACAATCTGGTCGAGACTCATAGTCTGGCCGAGACTCATAATTTTGCCAATAATAGAAAACCCTATCATGCAATTTCTATATCATATATAAAAATTCTAATAACTTAGCATATCCCTTCGCAAGTGGCTCTGATACCACTATAAGGGAATAGGTTGCTAAACACGCAAATGCGCAGCGGAAAAAACTATTTCCTCCAGAAGATCCATGCGAAGGGAAACATAATCTTATATTAAGTTAGATCTAAAGACATGATAGAGTTATACCTTTGAAGCGTGCTCACGATCTCCCGACCGCTCGGATCACAGCACGATCAAGCATTCGCGCCTCTACGGTATCCACACGAACAAGCCTTGCCTTCGTTTGTCTCACAAACTCAACAAGATGGAGATCAAAACACCTAAGGTTGTGTTAGCAACCTTAACTAGGAGTTCCGACCAAGAAGAGGGAAGGAGGAAGAAGAAGATCAAGGAGACCTTTCACCTTCTCAAGGGATCAAATCTAATGAAAAATATCATCCAAATGATATTTATAGTCATCCCATGTAATACCAAGAGTCTCCACCCTTTCATCTTTTAATCCAATGGCTCAAAATCAACCATTCAATCCAATGGTTAAATTTTGACCATTCAACTTCCTTAGTGAACTCAAGTTCACCCAATGAGTGTAACTCATTGATTCCCATGCTATTCGACTCAATCCAACAATTGGATCTATTTGACTCTAACTCAATGAGTCTAATTCGGATTACACTTAATCCAATGAGTGGGTTCATTCGAGTCTAACTCAATGATTAATCCAAAAAGTCTAATCATCTCATGATTGGCTCTTAGGGCTAATTACTAACAATCATGCCCCACAGACCTATCTGGATTTCCCACCAGCTATCGGGTCCCACAGACCTAATTAGATTTCAGGCTCGTGTTAGGTCCTTCAGACCAGTCAACTCCTGCACACTTTATAGAAGGGTTAGACAAACAACACATATAACTTTAATGTAAATTTGTTTTGTAGTGAACAACCTGATCGATCGACTGAACAAGGCTAACTCAAACTAGAGACTAGTTCAGACCAAAAGCAGAGCACAGTTTGACCAAAGCTTGATCGGTCGACCAAACCAGAGGATTAGTAGACCGAACCTTAATGATATGGCACCCAGACCGAGCCAAAGCAGAGAAGGAAACCTGGCTGATCGGTTAACCAAACTGGAAGATCGGTCGATCGAACAATCTCTCATTAATGGAGCATTAAGTGCAAATCTCGGTGAACAGGGAAGGTTCACAGTTCGGTCGACTGAACATGGTGATCGGTCGAATGAACCATTAAATGTCATCAATGCCCAAAGATCGGATCTTAGCAAATAAGGAAGAGAGTAGGTTCGGCCGACTGAACCCAAGGATCAGTCGATCGAACGTTGACGATTCTTATAAAAAGTTACTCGAGGTCCGAGGCTGCAAGACAATCAAGTCAATCAAGTTTTCTGTTAACCTCTATGCAAAAGTTTCGTGCAACTACTCTACAACACTTCTTCAAGCAAGCTACTACTTCATTCAAGTGTCGACCGAGCTTCATCATTTTTCTACTGTCGGTATAATTTTATATTATTTGCATTGTACTTAGTTTCAATAAGATAGTAGGTTGTTTCTATCTTATATTATTCATTGTATGAATTGCTTCTTTCCAAAGGTTTCAGAAAGAAGAATTATAGTGAATTGCCTAATATTGCGATCAAGGATCATGGGCCTTGGAGTAGGAGTCGACGTAGGCTCCGAACCAATTAACCACCCCGAGTCGTCTATTTTATTATTCTATTTTTCGTTGCTTACTATGATTGTTTTTACGATATGATAAGAAGAGTTTTTAAAGAGTGATATTCACCCTCTCTCTATCACTTTCTATCGATCCTTCAATTGATATCAGATCCTGGTAGCTCTGAAATTACTTACCATTTTTTGAGCAATTTTAAAAACTTGTTCTTTTTCTTTAAAAGTGTTTTCACAAATTCGTAAGTAATAATTTATTTTGTATCCCGCACTGCTAATCTCAAGATGAAAGTTTTGGAAATTTATTTTCTATCTCTTTCTTATAAGAATGTCGACATCCTATCAAGAAGGGAGAAGCATCTATAAACCTCCACCGTACGATCAAGTCTATTTCAATTCCTGGAGGCAAATGATGGAATATTTTGTAGGAAGTAACAATTTTGACAACTGGATTGCACTGAGACAACCTTCTCGAAACTTAGAAGCAAACATAAAGGTAATGAATATATTAATTAGTATTTTGCCTAATAAAATTTTGTGTCAATTAGAAGATTACAAGAACGCATTCGAGTTGTGGACCAAATTAATCGAGCTTTACGAGACTCCGTCAAGGCTAGAAGATCAAGGCAAAAATGAGTTCGAATTCGAGTCTGAATCCGGAGAGCTATCCTTAGAGATAAATTTAGAAGATCAAGACTAAAACAACTTCATGGCACTAATTGTTGAGGAGGCAGATGGATTCAAACCCGAGTCCAACCAGACACTCAAGCCCGAATCCAAGATGGCAATGGTCAAGGGGAAGAATCTTAATAAGGATTCAAAAGGTAATATTGTGAATATAAAATTTAAAGATCACATAATATGTTTTAAGTGTAGTGAAAATGACACTACAAAAGTAAATGTCCAAAGAACCGATCTACACAACCGGAGGCAAAGGAGGAACCAATGCCTGGAGTCTGGAAAAGGAAGAACTAGATCGAATGCTTCAAGTGCAAAAGAATGGAACATTACAAATCTCAATACTTAGAGAGAAAGACTCAAGGACTTAGGGGGAGCAATTAAGGTAAATTAATTTAAGTTACATGAAAATTTGCATGCTTTAGATTTTTTCATGTTTAGATTATACTAAAGAAATAGAAATGCATAAATATTTTAAATCAACACTACTTAACAAAAATAATTTATTTTATAAAAATTTAACTAATGTAACTAACCTTGATCAAATTAACTCAAACCTTAATTTATTTGATCAAAACATAGTTCAAATATATTTAATCAAGAATTAAATTTAAATATGAATAATAAAAATTTAAAAATAAATAAAATTTAATTAAAACTTCAAATTTTAAAAATAAGGATTTAGAGTTAAAAAATAATCCTTTAACCTTCAAACATAAGAATTTGAAAAATAAATTTTCAAACTTATAAGAATCAAAACTCTATCTTAAGATTAAATAACAATGAAAATAATTTTTCTAAATTTAAAAACTCAAAATCAAAGGTAAGAAATTAGAAAAGTAAAATAACTTCTTAAAAATTAAAATTGATAAACTAGAAAATATTATTAATAATTTTATCAACTCACATAATCTAGATTTAGGTTACAAATCAAAGTCAAATCTAAAACAAAATTTTCACAAACCTAATTATAATAATGTACCCTTTAACTATAATAATAATAATAACAATAATAATAATAGCAAAACAACAATAATAATAATAAAATAATAATTATTATAAATAATATGATTTGATTGACTTCCATGATTATACATTATTACCTGTTATATACCATGTTATGCATTCTTTTCTTATATTGTTAATTTGGAATGATTAGTTAAAAAGGTTTATCAAACCCTAATAACATAGCATCAGAATGGATTGAGATGATAGTACGTCAAGGAAGCTTTGTCGAAGGTATATCTAGGCTGAATATTGTATATTCTACCTGGTGCACTAGACTTAGTGGATCTGACCGAAGCTACTTGTAACGCCCCGCCCCTTCCTGCTCTAGCTGACGGGGGTTACTTATCTTTTCTTCTTAAACAATGGAAGTCTTATCTATAGCATATATATTTATTTATTATTTTTTTTCTTTTCTTTAAACCTTTCTTTTTCTTTAACACATCATCATCAACTACCTATCATATGAGTCACATAACATGCTTAACATAAACTTAGACCATGATACTATAGAGCATGATGAAGTGTCATAGAGTTATAAAGGAAACAATCATGAACATAATTCTTTATTAATTAAAAGCAGGTGTTCCTCTTTAGCCAAGTCACTACTACACACGTCCTTCTTGCCCCTTCCTGCTGCTCCCTTAGTACATCCATTCTTTGCCCTTATCTGTGGTACAAGAAAAGTAAGCTGTGAACACTCAAGGCTCAGTAAGATCCTTTCCTACTCACAAAAACTCTATAGCATAAATAAAGCTTCAATGCATAAAGCATAAAGACAACTCATCATATCATGTATAGAAGCATCATATCATAATAAAATCATATGGTATCATGGCATATCCTCATAAAGTCATAAAGTGCATTCTAGCATAACATGATCATGATCATAACATATCAAAACATAATCGTAAGGTTCATCCTAACATAACATAACATAATCATAGGCATCATGGTGTATCGTAACATAATCATAATGTGTTATGCAAGATGACTTTTAAAAACATGATTCATGCAATAATATATATATATGCAACATGTCCTTTGAAAACTTATTTCATACATACTTAAACATAATCATAACATGGTTAGGGCCCCGACTTGTACCACTTACATAAATGTGCGCGTCCTATGTAGGTCCAAGGTAGCAAGTCTTGAACCCTACAAGGCATACATATCTAGGCCCGTTTCTTAGTCCATCGACCTAGGGGCACTTAGGAGTCCATCCCTAACGAGACCCGTTTCTTAGTCCATCAACCCCGGGGCGCTTATGGAGCCCACCCTTGGTACAAGCCATATAAAGTAAAGTAGCATGTCATACATATCATGGTTCTTATCATTTCTTGCACATCGTATTTCTTATCATATCATACCATATAGAATTTTGGGCACACAGCTCATCATAATGGTATGTAAATTTTTGGACACACAGCACATCATAAATACATGCATAGTTTGGGCACACAGCTCATCATAAATAGCATGTAAACTTGGGCACACAACTCATCACATATATCATGCGTAAATTGGGCACACAGCTCATCATAAATAACACACAACATAGCATAAGGGTTTCCATCATGTATAGATCATAAGTGTGCATAATTAAACATAGAAGCATAGCAATCTCATAAACATGGCATATAAGATACATGGGAAACATAATTAGATTTCTAACCCTAATGTCTTATAGTGGCAGAAACATATAGATTGGGTTTTAGGTAAAAACTCCATACCAATATGTGAACCCTAAATAAGTATCATTTCCTATACCATAAGGAAAACATCATAAGCATGTTTAGGTAGAGTTCTAGGTCTCTTAAGCTTACAACTTATCATGGCCGAATCTTATCAAGCATACATTGGGTTAAAAATTATCCTTCAAGCTTGTGAACCCTAAACAACTTCCATAGCAAACATTTCAAGGAAATAACATGAGCATAGTTGAGTTAGGTTCTAAGTTTCCTAAGCCCTTAAACATGATGTGGCCGAAACTTGTAGGACTTAAAACTAGGGTTCAAGTGTCCTAAAAGCATGAGAACCTTAAACAACTTTCATAGCAAATAATTCAAGC
The DNA here is from genome assembly GCF_018446385.1 of Zingiber officinale. Lineage (NCBI taxonomy): Eukaryota > Viridiplantae > Streptophyta > Magnoliopsida > Zingiberales > Zingiberaceae > Zingiber > Zingiber officinale. Next base: position 57,535,326 of record NC_055992.1, on the reverse strand, counting down.
AATAACATGAGCATAGTTGGGTTAGGTTCTAAGTTTCTTAGGCCCTTTAAACATGAGGTGGCCGAGAGTTATAGGACTTAAAACTAAGGTTCAAGTGTCCTAAGAGCATGAGAACCTTAAACAACTTTCATAGCAAATATTTCAAGGAATAACATGAGCATAGTTAAGTTAGGTTCTAAGTTTCCTAAGCCTTTAATCATGAAGTGGCCGAAACTTGTAGGGCTTAAAACTAGGGTTCAAGTGTCCTAGAAGCATGAGAACCTTAAACAACTTTCATAGCAAATAATTCAAGGAATAACATGAGCATAGTTGAGTTAGGTTCTAAGTTTCTTAAGCCTTTAATCATGAAGTGGCCGAAACTTGTAGGGCTTAAAACTAGGGTTCAAGTGTCCTAGAAGCATGAGAACCTTAAACAACTTTCATAGCAAATAATTCAAGGAATAACATGAGCATAGTTGAGTTAGGTTCTAAGTTTCTTAAGCCTTTAATCATGAAGTGGCCGAAACTTGTAGGGCTTAAAACTAGGGTTCAAGTGTCCTAGAAGCATGAGAACCTTAAACAACTTTCATAGCAAATAATTCAAGGAATAACATGAGCATAGTTGAGTTAGGTTCAAAATTTCCTAATCCCTTAAACATGATGTGGCCGAAAGTTATAGAGCATGTAATTTAATTTCCATGCAACAACAAACATAAGAACATTAAGTTAGTTTCATAACATTTAATCAAGGAGGTCATGAGCATCTTAGACTTATTTTGAATTCTCCTAAGCTTCAAAACTAAACATGGCCAAACCTTCATGAACATGAAATAGAGTTCAACTTAACATACAATCATGGGCATATCATAATAGTTTCATATCTTATCTTAGGGAGATCATGGCATGCTTAGTTTTAAATTAAAGCTCTCCTAGGCCCTTGGTTCTACCATGGCCGAATACTCATGAATCTAAGTTCTACCAAACATTCTAACATAGAGACACGATATAAATCCTTATCATAAAATATATGTTACAAGAAGAATATCGAGCATATCAAATTTAGATCTTTTCATTCCCTAAGTCCTTCCTTTGGTTTTATCTTGGTTGGAATTCTTCATGTTGTTTTCTTAGATTTTTATGTAACCGAATCTTCATAGAACAACAAGAGCTATTGTACCACAGGTGAGGGGAACTTACATCCTTTCGCTTGTGGTTTTTCCTTAGAGAGAAAAGTGTTCTAGGTGTCAAGGAAGGAGGAAGCTTCTTCTTCTTGTACCTCCTTTTGTTTCCTTTGCTTGTAAGGGCTAGAACTTGAAGGTTTCTTCTCGGGAATTAGCTTTCTTGGAGAAGAACTTAACTTAGCTATTGGAATGAGGAGAGGGAAGTTTTCTTGGTTCGGTGAAGAATGAAGAAGGGAGAAGGACGAAGAAGAAAAAGAATTTAATCCCTTGTTTTTCTTCTCTAACCTATTTATCCCTTTGCCAAATGAAACATGTCCTCATCCATTCCCTCAACTCCTCTTTTCCCCCACTCCTTTAATTCCCATGAAAATAGAGAGAGGGAGGGAAGTAGACAATCCCTCTTTTGCTTGCTCCTTTTCTTAACCAAGAGGGAAAGGAAGGTAAGCAACTAGGTTTTCTCTTGCTCTTTTTTCTTTGTTTTCTTTTCTTCTTTAACTAAATTTTTCATTCCTTTCTATCCAATTATTTCTCCTTATCCTAATGGTTAACATTCATCACTTTATCTCCATCAATTGTGGGAGGTTCAAGGTTCAATCCTTGACCTCACCTCTTCTTATTCTATATGTTTGTTTTTATTTTCCCTTTTTCTCTTATTCCTTTCATTTCTATGCTCTAAGGAAAAATAATATTCATATACATACCCTATAATTTCGTGGGTGTTACACTACTCCAGTCAAACATGGGTTAGTTAGACCAAAGCCTAGTGATCCTGTCCAAACGCCGAATCGATGGACGCTGGGCACGTGGCGCTCTCCGAACCGATGACGTAGATCTCTCACCGGCCGTATGGATCTCCGGCGAACCAGCAAAGAAGTCGGGCCGGGAAGGGGTTCCTGGCGACGACCCTCCGACGCTCAAGTCAGGCAAGAGGAAACTATGAAGTGGCTTCAAATCTCAGAGAATGCGTACCTCCGGCGAAGTCTGGGGGTTCTTATATAGAGCTGCGAAGAGGCTTATGCACATATACCAAGGCGAACACGTGTCCTCTTACCACACCTCAGTATGGGCTTGTCAGAGGAGCTTGCCTGACACTATACTGCTACAGTCCGAGCACCTCTCTGATGGGATGGCAGAACCTTCTGTCGTAAGGTTCTACGTATGGCTTGGTCGTTGGACATGCCTATTGTCAGAATATGTTCCCCGATGTTTCCCTTGTCCTTTTGTCTCTTCTGTCCCTGCGTCGAGCGTCCAGCCACTCGGCGGGCTCATCACGTCCGACCGGACATCATTATCAGTCCGACTGGGAAGATGCCCGGTCGCGTGCTCGGTTGAGACTTCCTTCACAGCATTGCTGCTTTATGCCTCGGCCGAGCGGAAAAACGCTCGGCCCGGCGACTATGTTCACCATGAGCATCGGAAACTCAACTACTAGTCAGGTTGTCTTTGACTCCGCTTGGACCCGTTCGGGCGGTTGACCCTACTCTTCTCCGATCGGCTGTTTGACTTTTGACCTCCACGTGGCGTTGACTCCTCTCAAAGGGGGTTCCACGTTCGTACCGCCGGATCACTTGCCTCCCCTTCAAGTCTAGTCGAAGGAGGCGATTAGTCCAATTGACTGGACCATCAGTCACGCCCAGCAGCATTTATATGCAACTACCCTCCGCTCGGCCCCACGGGGGTAGCTATAACGTCAGTCAACACCAACATTCCTCGGATCTCTTCGAAGTTTGCGCCAATCTCCATCATTAAGGCCGAGCACGCACTCATTAAATGCGCTCCAGTAGCTGCATGCCACGTGGCGATGCTGGCGTCATCGTATGGCGACAGCGTGGTGTCCGACGAGATCGAGGCGGCTTGAAATGGATGGTGTGATGCGTGCTCCGGTTCTCGCGACCTGCATCCGACGATGGAGGCCGCTCGGGCTCAGCCCTATAAAGCCTTCGCCTTCTCCCCCTCCTCGCTGCATTTGCGTCTTCGCGTGTCCAGTAGCTTCCTTTGGCGTTTCAGTGCTCCGGTGATTTCGTTGCTACTTCTTTCGGCGACTCCGTGTTCCTCCTCGATCTTTATTTTTATCTGTAAGGCTCTCCTTCTTTCCTATCTTTGGTTTTCTTTGCGTTTCTTTCCCGAGTTTTGGTCCTCTGGGCGCTGTCTCGCTTGTCGTCCTCTTCTTCCTACCATCTGCCTTTTGTGGTTTCGTCCGTTCGGACAATGGTTAGCTCCTCTCAGCCTCAAGACTAAGCCCTCGGCCCATGGTATACTACCATGGAGTCGCGCTTCGATCGGCGCGACGTCGATATTCTGATGGACTCTTTTGAAATCCCTTCTGATTCTGAACTTATCTTACCCTCCCCCTCCGCTCAGCCACACAAGCCGCCGCGCAGAGCTTTCTGTGTTTTCCGCGACCAGTTCATAGCCGGTTTGCGCTTTCCAATCCATCCCTTCATCGTTGAAGTTTGCAATTTTTTAGGCATTCCGCTCGGAAGCCTAGTCCCTAACACTTTCCGCCTTCTATGCGGCGTCGTCGTCTTGTTCAAAATCCACAATATCCCCCTCCGACCGGAGGTTTTCTATTACTTTTATTACCCTAAACAGTCCGAGCTGGGCACATACATGTTCCAGGCTCGGCCCGGTTTTGTTTTCTTCAATAAACTGCCCTCTTCCAATAAACATTGGAAAGAGTTCTACTTCTACCTTCGTCTCCACGAGCGGGCCGCTTTCCGAACCCAGTGGCAGGTCGGACCGTCAATCTCCCCAGAGCTCAAAAGGTTCAAGACCCGATCGGATTATCTGCACGATGCCAACATGTTAGCTGGTCTGAAGTTTGACATCAATAAGTTCCTGCCTGAAGGGTTGATGTACATATTCGGCCTGAGTCCGATCAGGACCCCCCTTCCGAGCGGCTTCGGTAAGAATTTTACTTGCGTATTCGCTTTGATTGCTAACTGATTTTCTCCTTTTTTCCTTTGCAGCGGACATCGTCATGGAGTCCGTGATGGCCGGCATTTTGAAGAGGAAGGCGGCGGCGCTCGAGCCCGCAGCTGCCAAGGAGATGGAGGCGCTCGGTATTAAGCCGGTCGGCTCACACGAAGGAGAGAGCGACACCAATGCGGGGGAGTCGGCCGCTCAGGCTTCTCTCCCGGAGCCGGCGGTTGGTGTAACTTCCAGCCGAGGGCCTTCTGCTCGGGAGGAAGGCTTCGCTCAGGAGGAAGAGCGCCCTCTACGACAAAAGAGGCGCCGAGCGGAGACACCCCTGCGATCGGCCACTTCCGCGGTGCAGCCGTCAGAGCGGGCCACCGCCGATTTTCGCGGCAAAGCCCCAGCGGTTGAGGCGATTTCATCCGATCAGACCCCATCTCAGCTGATGCGTCCGCGGACCCCCTCGAGTCCATTCCCGTCAGCGTCCTTCCGCCCGCTGCCCGCCAAGTTCAACGTTCGGCAATTTTGTCCCAGATGTCTGCGCCGACCTCCGATCCTTCCCCGGCTTCCGCTCAGACGACCCCCGGTCGGCACCGTACAATCAGGGTCTCCCTGCATCTTCCCACCGAAGAGCTGCTGCCCGAGTCCGCTCGGCCAACCGCGCCCGAGCACATGATCACAATGAAGGGGCCCTTGGCCGAGATGTGGGTCGACGCTCGGGCGCGTGTCGCGATGATTCCACTCAGCAATCTGGCCAACAGCCACATGCAGCAGGCGACTGGGGTAAGAGTGTTTTCTCAAGTCCTTTTTGCATTCTTTCCGATCGGCTATTAACAACCTTGCTCATTCCAGAGATGGGTGGAGGAGATCGCTGTCTCCAATCGTTTGGCGATGGTGGACGAGGAATTAAAAAGGCTAAGGAGTTCGGGCGACGCGCCTTCCCAGGGTCCATCATATGCCGAGATGCAGAGGGAGCTCAAGAAGACCCAAAATCTATTGGAGGCGGAACGGAAGAAGACGGCCGACCAGGCTCACACTTTGGCCGAACTTGATCGCCAGAACAAATCACTGGACCGCAAAATAAGCCTGGCCACCGAGTGGAAGAAAACGGCTATCTCCGATCTGGAGAAGAAGAATGTCGAGGCTCGGGGCCTAGAGCAAAAAGTTAAGGAGCTGATTGATCTGCTGGCCGACGAAAAGGCGAGCCGCTCGGCCGAGGCAATTAAGCATAAGGATGAACTAAAAACTCTGCAGGAGTCCCTCGTATCCTCCCAAGCGGCCTTCAAGGAATATCAAGAGGCTGAGCCTGGTTGAGTCGCAGCCCTGAGGCTAAATTGCATCCGTTCGGACGAATTCTCGGAGAAAGTCTGCGAACGGATGTACACTGCCTTCGAGCTTGCTATGACTGCCACCACAACTTATTTGAAGTCCAAGGGTCATCTTGCCGACTCCGTCCTCATCCTGGCCCAAGACCAAGCGGCGCTTCTCGACACCATCCCCCAAGACATTTATGATTTCCTTGAGTAGAAGTTTTTATGTAATTAGGCCGCTCGGCCGAAAACTATCCTTTTTTGTAATTCGGCTGCTCGGCCTTAATTTCTCTAATGATATGCTATCCTTTCGTCTGCTTTTTCTTTTGCTAATCAATACGCGTGCTATCCGCTCGACTCACCAACTACCGTTCATGTTCCCGTACTTCTCCCCGTTATTCGCCTCTCATCCCACTTCTCATGTATTCGAAAGGGATTTTTTACGAAGTATTTTGCATAGCTAGTCTGCTCGGCTGAACATATCCTATTTCGCAAATGCACTTTTTGCTAGATGTTCATGAAGTACTTTTGGTTACTTGTCCGATCGGCCAAACGACTCACAAGTCGACTTCTTTATTGTCTTCTTCCGACCGGAGTGTTTATAGTCGCCGGCGTGACTCTCGATTTTTAACGTCGGAGCTCGACGGTCTTCCGGCCAGAGGGTTTATAGTCGCCGGTGTGACTCTCGATTTTTAACGTCGGAGCTCGACGGTCTTCCGGCCGGAGGGTTTATAGTAGCCGGCGCGACTCTCGATTTTTAACGTCGGAGCTCGACGGTCTTCCGGCAGGAGGGTTTATAGTCACTGGCGCGACTCTCAATTTTTAACGTCGAAGCTCGACGGTCTTCCAGCCGGAGGGTTTATAGTCGCCGGCGCGACTCTCGATTTTTAATGTCGGAGCTCGACGGTCTTCCGGCAAGAGGGTTTATAGTCGCCAGCGCGACTCTCGATTTTTAACGTCGGAGCTCGACGGTCTTCCGGCCGGAGGGTTTATAGTCGCCAGCGCGACTCTCGATTTTTAATGTCGGAGCTCGACGGTCTTCCGGCCGGAGGGTTTATAGTCGCCAGCGCGACTCTCGATTTTTAATATTTTTAACGTCGGAGCTCGACGGTCTTCCGGCCGGAGGGTTTATAGTCGCCGGCGCGACTCTCGATTTTTAACGTCGGAGCTCGACGGTCTTCCGATTCGGCTGACGATGCTCTATACTTGCACTAATTTTCTGATTTTTTACTCCTGCATTTCAAGTATACAGTCGAACAGAAAAGATACATCATATATTACATTGGCACACCTTTCACCCCGCCCGGTAAGGCTGGAGGTGGTTCGCGCTCCATGGTCGATCCAGTTGCCGTCCGTCTTCATCCTCCAGATAATAGGCACCCGAGCGGAGCTTTTCGATGACTTTGAAGGGGCCAGTCCAAGGAGCCTCCAGCTTGCCAACATCCCCGATCGACTTTACTTTCTTCCACACTAGGTCGCCGACCTGGAACGCTCTAGGGATCACGCGCCGGTTGTAGTTCAGCTTCATTCTTTGTCGGTACGCCATCAGTTGGACGGACGCTTTGGCTCGCTCTTCGTCGATCAAGTCCAACTCCATGTCCCTCTGCTCGGAATTGTCATCATCATAGTTCTGGATCCGGACGGTCTCCACGCCGACTTCAACTGGGATAACTGCTTCGCCGCCGTATACTAAATGGAATGGCGTGACTCCCGTTCCCTCCTTTGGGGTCGTGCGGATAGCCCATAAGATGCCTGGTAGCTCGTCCACCCAGCTTCCTCCCATATGGTCGAGCCGAGCCTGAAGAATGTGAAGAATCTCCCGGTTGGCTACTTCGGCTTGACCATTGCTTTGGGGATACGCCACGAAAGTAAAATGTTGTTCGATGCCATAACTTTTGCACCATTCTTCGAGCTGCTTCCTGGCAAACTGTCATCCGTTATCAGATACGAGCCGACGAGGAATGCCGAATCGACAGATTATATGCTGCCAGATAAACCTTTTGACCATCTGCTCGGTGATCTTGGCTAGTGGTTCGACCTCCACCCATTTGGAGAAGTAGTCGACCGCCACTAAAACAAACTTCCGCTGACCGGTCGCAATAGGGAACGAACCCACGATATTCATTCCCCACTGATCGAACGGACAGGATACCGTAGACGCTTTCATCTCCTCTGCCGGTCGGTGGGAGAAGTTGTGGTACTTCTGGCAGGAGAGGCACGTCGCGACGGTCCGAGCGGCGTCTTCTTGCAGTGTTGGCCAGAAGTACCCAGCCAGCAGGATCTTCCTAGCCAGCGATCGTCCGCCCGGATGTCCTCCGCACGATCCTTGGTGCACTTCCTGGAGTATGTATGCCGCATCTTCCGAGCTCACACATTTCAAAAGTGGGCGGGAGAAAGCCTTCTTGTAGAGTTGGTCTCCCACGAGTGTGAACCGACCGGCTCTCCTTCTCAATAGCTGGGCCTCCTCCCGATCGGAAGGTGTAGCACCCGAGCGGAGAAACTCTATGATGGTTGTCCTCCAATCGCTCGGGAATGCGAGGCCTTCCATCCGGTCGATGTGCGCCACCAAAGATACTTGCTCAATTGGCTGCTGGATGACGGCCGGTGATATTGAACTTGCGAGTTTGGCTAACTCATCTGCCGCCTGGTTCTCCGCTCGGGGTATCTTCTGGATAATGACTTCTCTGAAGTGGGCCTTGAGCTTTTCGAAGGCCTCGGCGTAGAGCTTGAGCCTAGCATTGTTAATCTCAAAAGTGCCTGAGAGCTGCTGAGCGGCTAGTTGGGAGTCTGAATGGAGTGTCACCCGACCGGCGCCTACATGCCGAGCTGCCTGCAAGCCGGCTATGAGGGCCTCATACTCCGCTTCATTATTTGTGGCTTTGTAGTCCAGCTGGACGAATAAGTGCATCCGTTCTTCATGGGGAGAAAGTAATAGCACACCAATCCCGCTCCCGAGCCGAGTAGACGATCCATCCACAAATATTTTCCACATAGCTTCAGGCTCGGGATTTTGCACTTCGGTAACAAAATCTGCCAAGGAATGTGCCTTTATCGCCGACCGGGGTTGATACTGAATGTCAAATTCGCTTAATTCCGTTGTCCATTTGATGAGCCGTCCGGACGCTTCTGGATTCAACAGCACTCTTCCCAATGGGCAATTTGTCCGGACGATGATTGTATGAGCCAGAAAATAAGGACGAAGCCTCCGAGAGGCAAGGACCAAAGCAAAAGCCAGCTTCTCGAGTCCAGCGTAGCGAGATTCAACGTCTTTTAGAATATGGCTCAAGAAGTACACGGGTTGTTCTTCACCGCTCGTCCTCACTAATGTCGAGCCTACTGCCCGCTCAGTTGAAGATAAGTAAATACAGAGTGGCTCACCTACAGTTGGCTTGGCTAGCACGGGCAAGGAATTCAGGTATGCCTTCAGCTCTTCAAACGCCTGATCGCATTCCTCGTCCCAATGAAACTTAGTAGCTTTGCGCAAGATCTTGAAAAAAGGGAGGCTCCGGTCGGCAGTCTTGGAGATGAATCTTGACAACGCAGTTATCCGACCGGTCAGGCGTTGTACTTCCCTTAGATTTCTTGGGGGCGGCATATCTTGCAACGCTTTTACCTTGCTGGGATTTGCCTCTATGCCCTGCTTGGTCATTATATAGCCCAAGAAACGCCCGCCTTTTGCTCCGAACAGACATTTCTGAGGGTTCAGCTTGACTCCATACATCCTCAGCATTCGGAAGGTCTCCTGCATGTCCGTAAAAAGATCAGCCGCTCGGATGGACTTGATGAGAATATCATCCACGTACACTTCTAAATTGCGTCCGATCTGCTCCTTGAATACTTTGTTCATCAAGCGCTGGTAAGTTGCTCCCGCGTTCTTCAGTCCGAACGGTATTACATTGTAACAATAAGTGTCATCGGCTGTGACGAAGCTGACCTTCTCTTGATCTTCTCGGGCGAGCGGCACTTGATGGTAGCCCTGATAGGCGTCTAGTATGCATATCAGCTCGCAGCCGACTGTGGAGTCCACCAGTTGATCAATCCGGGGCAGAGGGTAAAAATACTTTGGGCATGCTTTTTTGAGATCCCTAAAATCGATGGAAACCCTCCACTTGTTGCCTGACTTGGAGACTAGCACGACATTTGCGAGCCAGCTCGGGAACTGGACCTCCCTTATATGGCCGGCCTCCAGGAGCTTCTCGACCTCCGCTCGGATTATGGCGTTTTGTTCGGCGTTGAAGTCCCTCTTCCTTTGCTTCACCAACCGAGCGTCCGGTCGGACGTGAAGCTCATGCTGTGCGATACTTGGCGAAATTCTCGGCAGCTCATGCATCGACCAAACGAAGACATCACAGTTTCTCTGGAGACATTTGATCACCTCCTTTTTCTGGCTTGCCTTCAGATCGATCACAATAAATGTGGTGGCCTCCGATCGGGTCGGGTGAATTTGCACTTCCTCTTTTTCTTCATAAACCAAAGAGGGTGGTTTTTCGGTTATGGCGTTCACCTCGATCCGTGGCATCTTCCGAGCGGAGTTAGCTTCGACTCGGACCATCTCGACGTAGCATCGCCGAGCCGCCAGCTGGTCTCCTCGCACTTCTCCAACTTTATCTTCAACCGGGAACTTAATTTTTTGGTAGAAGGTGGAGACGGCCGCTCGGAACTCACTGAGCGTCGGTCATCCCAAGATAACATTATATGTCGAAGGAGAGTCGACTATGACGAAGTTGGCAATTCGCGTCCTTCTGAGCGACTCTTCTCCCAGTGAAATAGCCAGTCTGATCTGTCCGACCGGCAGAACTTCATTGCCCGTAAACCCGTAGAGGGGGGTTGTCATGGGCAGCAACTCGGCTCGATCAATTTGAAGTTGGTCGAAGGCCTTTTTGAATATAATGTTGACCGAGCTTCCTGTATCGATGAAAATACAGTGAATAGTATAGTTAGCTATTACCTCTTTGATGAGGAGGGCGCCATCATGTGGCACTTCAACTCCCTCAAGGTCCCTGGGCCCGAAGCTGATTTCAGGCCCGCTCGCCCGTTCTTGACTGCAGCGGACCGCATGGATTTGGAGTTGCCTGACACTCGCCTTCCTTGCTCTGTTGGAGTCACCTCCGGTCGGTCCGCCAACGATGATGTTGATTTCACCTCGGGACGTGTCGCTTCTATTTTCTTCCTCCCGTGAGGACGGCCTAGGCTGTTCCTTGGACATCCGGGGATTGTCCTCATGCCTCTGAGGATGATGCCGCTCGGGAGACAGTTGCTGTCGCTTGTCGGATATCCGCCGATCAGCTTCATAGTGTCGCTGTCGCCTGTCGGATGATGGCGATCGACGACGGCTACTCCGAGGAGCGGGATGGGCGATCAAGGGAAGGCTTCGGCAATCTCGCGTGTTATGCGTGTCGGTCCGGTGGAACGAGCAAAACATGGGGGTTCATACCTTCTTCTTTGGTTTGGGCCGCTCGGCAACTACCTCTTGGACGTCATGGGACCTCGCATGATGAGAGCGGACTGCTTCGGTCCGCGGTCCTCTGGGCGGCTCCTGTCGAGTGACAGCCTTCCGCTCGGCAAGGACTAGCCGCTCAGTTGGAACTTCTTTTCTTCGGGCCGCCTGTGCTTCCTCCACATTAATGTATTCATTGGCCCGGTGTAACATATGATCGTAGTCTCGGGGCGGCTTCCGAATGAGTGAACGGAAGAAATCACCGTCCACGAGGCCTTGTGTGAACGTATTCATCATCGTTTTTGAGGTGGCCGTTGGAATATCCATGGCCACTCGGTTGAATCGTTGGATGTATGCTCTGAGCGACTCCCTGGGCTCTTGCTTGATGGCGAATAGGCTGACACTAGTCTTCTGGTAACACCGACTGCTTACAAAATGATGGAGGAAGGCTATGCGGAACTCCTTGAAACTTGTAATGGATCCGTCCGGCAGCCTTCAAAACCACCGTTGCGTCGATCCCGAGAGGGTGGTAAGGAACACCCGGCATTTTACTCCATCTGTGTATTAATGTAGGGTAGCCGTGTTGTCGAACTTACCCAGATGGTCGTCCGGGTTGGTGGTTCCGTTGTATTCCCCGATCGCCGGTGGAACATAATGTTTTGGCAGAGGGTCCCGCAGGATGGCCTCTGAAAATTACCGGTTGATCCGCTCGGGGGAGGCATCCGTTCGGGGAGCCTTGCCTTTTCTGTTGTCTCGCATGGGCGCCTCGTCGGACGAAGATCCTCGGTCGTGATTAACTGTTGCGGCTTCAGGAGGCGTACGAAATAGGGTCCGATGAAATGGAACCGTGGCCGGTGGTGCTTCCGCTCGGCCTCCAGACGCGGACGTCGCTTGTTGTTCCATCCGCTCGGCTTGCGCCTTCCGTTTCTGTTGCTCCACAAGCTTAGCTGCTCTTGCCTCGATCAGAGCATCGAGCTCCTCCGTGGAAAGCATCACCGTATGCGGTCGTCCAGCTTTGTCCATTACTTCCGCTCGGATGCAGGTGCGTTCCCACAGATGGCGCCAATTTGATCCTGTCCGAACGCCGAATCAATGGATGCTGGGCACGTGGCGCTCTCCAAACCGATGATGTGGATCTCTCACCGGCCGTATGGATCTCCGGCGAACCTGCAAAGAAGTCGGGCCGGGAAGGGGTTCCCGGCGACGACCCTCTGACGCTCAAGTCAGACAAGAGGAAACTATGAAGTGGCTTCGAATTTCAGAGAATGCGTACCTCCGGCGAAGTCTGGGGGTTCTTATATAGAGCTGCGAAGAGGCTTATGCACATATACCAAGGCGAACACGTGTCCTCTTACCACACCTCAGTATGGGCTTGTCAGAGGAGCTTGCCTGACACCATACTGCTACAGTCCGAGCACCTCTCTGATGGGACGGCAGAACCTTCTGTCGTAAGGTTCTACGTATGGCTTGGTCGTTGGACATGCCTATTGTCATAATATGTTCCCGATGTTTCCCTTGTCCTTTTGTCTCTTTTGTCTCTGCGCCAAGCATCCAGCCGCTCGGCGGGCTCATCACGTCCGACCGGACGTCATTATCAGTCCGACCAGGAGGATGCCCGGTCGCGTGCTCGGCTGAGACTTCCTTCACAGCATTGCTGCTTTATGCCTCGGCCGAGCGGAAGAACGCTCGGCCCGGCGACTATGTTCACCATGAGCATCGGAAACCCAACTACTAGTCAGGTTGTCTTTGACTCCGCTTGGACCCGTTCGGCCGGTTGACCCTACTCTTCTCCGATCGGCCATTCGACTTTTGACCTCCACGTGGCGTTGACTCCTCTCAAAGGGGGTTCCGCCTCCGTACCGCCGGATCACCTAGTATTAAGTTTTTTGGACAGGAATATTTTAGAAAGTATACAGCAAGTGGTCCACTGTTGATACACAAGAAGGTCATATGCCGCGCTATTGAACTGAAAACTTATTCTTAAGGAACTGCTTGATTAACCCAAAGCTAAATTTGAATCTAACATGGGTTCAACAACCTTTTTTATAGGCTCTTTATTTAACCTAATTGAATCAACTTTAACTTAAATCTTAAAATCTAAAATTAACTAAAACCTAAAATTAAATTCAATTAATTTAAGATTAAAATTTTAAATCAAAACCTAATTAAATTTAAAATAAAAAACATAACTAAAATCTTAAAATCTAAAATTAATTAAAACTTAAACTCAAACTTTAATTTTTAAACCTAATTAACTTGAACTTAAAACATAACTTAAATCATAATTTAATTCAAACCTAAATCTAAAATTATTTTAAACTTAACTTAAAGTTAAATTTGAAAAATAATTAAAACTTAAAACCAAAGTCAATTTAATTAAATTCAACTTTATATATATATATATATATATATATTAATCCAACTTAGAATTCAACTTAAAATTATTGTATCAAATTATTATAAAAAAAATAAAATAAAATAAAAACTATTAACTTAAAAAAATATTACTATTAGCGTAAATTAAAATAAAATTATTAAATTTTAAATTATTAAATTAACCTCGAAATTAATTAAAACCTTAAAATTAAAAATTTAATCAAAACAAACTAACTTAATTAAAATTTTAAACTTAATCATAATTATTTTAAAACTTAATAAAAATTTCCTTAAAACTTAATCAAAATTATTTAAAAACTTAAAATGTTTTACAACCTAATAAATAATAAGATTCAAACTTAAATCTTAACATAACTAAATAAACTTAATTATCTAAAAAAAACTTAACTTAAACTTAAACTTAATTCAAAACTTAATCCACACTTAACTCAATTCCTAAACTTAACTATTAAACTAATAAACTTAAAATAAGACTAAATCTGGCTAGTAACAAACTAGTTAAAATGATATGCTCAAATTGACCAAATTGAATCAGCAGCTGCTATCTTGTGGTAATCAACTAAGTATGAAGGTTGGACATTTCATTGTCAGGACATTTTTTTCTAGTTTTTAAAATTCATGTTTGGACTTTTAGGTACTTATCAATTTTAGGAGGAGCATAAAAAAAGAATAATTTAAAAAATTATTTTCTCAAAATTTTCTTCTTAATTTTTGAATTTTATCTATAAAAATCTTTTCAAAATTATTTTCAAATATTTCAAAATTTTTAAACTTACATTTAATTTTCAAATTATTCTTTAACTTACCAACTTTTCAAAATTATTTTACCTCAACAAATTTTTTAACTCTAAGAAATTTTTAAATGTTAACCTATCAAATTTTTTTTATAACACCTTTTCAAAATTATTTTATCTTAAAATTATTTTTCATATTCATATTTTTCAATTTTTTACTTTTAAAAATTTTCAAACCAAGTTTCTAAATCTTGCTAAGCTTTTAAAGGTCTACTTTTCTTAGATAGTTAGATTTTTTTTATCAAACCTTATTTTCAAAACTATATTGTGTTTCTCCTATTTTTGATGTGTGTCAAAGGGGGAGAGATAGTGATTCAGGGGGAGTAAAATGAAAAACAAATACTTGTTTACTTATAGTTTGCATAAATTAACTTAACTGTAAACCTTGATTGTCAAACATCAAAAAGAGGGAGATTGTTGGTGCAGGATGTGTAAGACCCCGATTCTGAGATTCTGGTTAAGGTTGACTTAAAATGTTAGATGGCACTATCCATATCACCAAGGTGCATCTTCATTTTCGGAAACCCAAACTTAAGAACTCCAAAGTTAAGCGTGCTTGGAGAAATCTGAGAATGGGTGACCTCCTGGGAAGTTTTCCAGGGTGCGTGCGAGTGGGGACAAAGCACGCTGAAAGGACCTCCGGTGGTCTGTGGAGCTAGTCGTCAACCCAATGGGCAATTCTGGTGGCGTTCCCGGTTCGGTCCGGGTGGGGTCCGCCCGGGTCGGGGCATTACAGATGGTATCAAAGCGACCTTGCAACCGTGAGTGCGCCCGTGGTAGGAGCACCCAGGGCACCACCTAGCGAGGGAGATTCTGGGATTTGTCTTGTTGGGTTTTTCGGGCCGCGAAAACCGCTTTTCGCGTCGCGGAAACCCCGAATCACCCAAAGCCGTAGATCATTGCAAAGAAAAACCGAACGAAAATACGAGTACGAGTTTCAAAGACTCTAGATCTACACTAGATGAGAGTTATACCTTCGAAGCGTGCCCTTTCGCGTTCCCGCTTGTCCAAGGAATTGCCGGATCTCTAGAGTATCAAAATAGATACTCCTCTAGAAGTATCCACACAAACATGTAGATGGAGAAAACACACAAAAAGTGTGCTAGCACCTTGTGTGGTCACGGCAAGAGGAGGAGAGGGAGAGAGCTCTCTTGAGGAAGAAGAAGAAGAAGTAATGCCTTGAATGAAAATCAAATTTCATTCACCACTTTTGTGTGGCCGGCCACTCCATGGAGTGTAACTCTCATTCCACATTAATCACAATTAATGTGAAGCCATTAAGAGGTGTTGTGTAACTCCTATGATGTGGCACATCATGAAGATGTGGACCATTACCATTGGTCCACATCTTGCCACCTCACAATGATGTGGCAAATGAGTAACCTCCACTCATTTAATGTGGCCAACCCACATTAAATGCAATGGAGGCTTGTAACCTCCATGAGGTGGCAAAGCAAGATGATGTGGAACAACACTAATGGTCCACATCTTGCCACCTCACTCATGATGTGGTAAAGAGTTAAGTCAAACTTGACTCTTCCTCTTCCTCTCTAGTCAAGTCAAACTTGACTCAATCTCTCTCATGGTTGATCTAATCTAACCATTTGATTCAAGCCAACTTAATATAATGAATCTAATTCATTTAATTAAATTGATTCAATGAGTCAAAATCTAAATTAGACTCATTGAACACATGAATCAACTTGAGTCGAACTCAAGTTAGCCCAATTAGGATTACTCTTAATCCAATTTGATTCATCAAATGAATCTAATCATCTTGGTTCATCATATGAACCTAATCTCCATCTAATTGTCCTAAGTGTGTGACCCTATAGGTTCTTGTAACGTTGACAATACCCTAAACCCATTTAGGAGCATAAGTAATGAGCGGTATCTAGCAACACATCATTACTACCCAAGTTACAAGAATGTCGAGATCCGACATCACCTTGTGACTACTAATTGTGACTCCTCACAATATATGACATTGTCCTTCTATCCTAGATATCTAGATTGATCAATGTGAGGCATAGACCGTGTCATCCTCTAATCAATCTAAATCTTGAATTCCAAGTAGACTCACTCGATCAAATGAGCTCAACATCTAATGTTGACTCATTTGGGCATGGCCATGCACTTAGTGGTCTCACTCTATCAAGAATACCGATGTCGCTCCCGTCATATGGGAGGGATAGATCCCATCTACATCACTCACATCCCTCTACATAATTCGTTATATATCCAGTAATCGCCTTTATAGTCCACCCAGTTACGGGTGACGTTTGACGAAACCAAAGTACATAACTCCTTATGTAGGGATCCATGGTGACTTCAGGTCTAAGGACTAATAGTCATACTAATAGCCACATGAGAAAGTATATGACACTCATATAACGATCCATAATACTTTCTCATGGCGGGTCATTCAGTATACATTCTCTATTGCATACCCATGTGTCAGCTTGATATCTCTATATCCATGACTTGTGAGATCAAGTCATCGAGCTGACCTACATGCTAGTCTTATTGCATTAACATTGTCCCTGAATGTTAATACTCGACTAGGAATGATTTAGAGTAGTGTTCCCTATATCATCTCACTATCGATTCAACTAATCGATTGATATAGGTATGAACCTTCTACTCAAGGACGTTATTATACTTAGTCTATTTGGCACTAATACAAATTAGTATAATAACCAAACAAATGCCTTTATTAATATACAAGAATATGATACAATGAGTCCATACAATCATCAAATGATTGGCTCTAGGGCTCTAACTAACATGTCTGTGGTGTGATTCGTGGTTACACAACGAGGACGTTGTGCCTTTAAGTGGGGGTGATTGTAATACCCCGGTTCTGAGATTCTGGTTAACTATGACTTAAAAGGATAGATGGTACTATCCATATCACCAAGGTGCACCTTCCTTTTCGGAAGCCCAAACTTAAGAACTCCAAAGTTAAGCGTGCTTGGCTTGGAGAAATCTGAGGATGAGTGACCTCTTGGGAAGTTTCCAGGGTGTGTGCGAGTGAGAACAAAGCATGCTGAAAGGATTTCCGGTGGTATGTGGAGCTAGTCGTCAACCCGATGGGCAATTCTGGTGGTGTTCCCCAGTTCGGGTGGGGCTCGCCTGGGCCGGAGCGTTACAGGATGCACCAGGATCAAACTTGAGTTTTGATATTGTCAAAGGTTCAAGTTAACTGAATGTGTAGGCTATTTACTCAACTGGGAAAGTCTAGTCGTGACTAGGCAGGAAAGACTTAGTAGATCATGGAAGTCAGGCGGAAAGATCAAGTGGGTCCAAAGGATTCGACATTTGGCAGGGAAGCTCGATAGGTTTGGAGGACCGAAGATCGAGGGAAAGTCCTGATGGGCTGATATGATGCTAAGCGGTAAAGTCTAAACAGGTTAGGAGGACCAAGGTTTGACATGTAGGTTGAGGTAAGAAAATGGAGGAGCGACAGTGAGGTTATGTTTCAGGAAGGAACAAACCCTAGGCCGCTGATTCAATTGAAGAAACTGGGAAGGTTTCCAAGTTGAGATCAAGACAGTGTTACTATCTATTACTAATAATGCATCTCACTATATTACTGTGCTAATCTTTATTTTGCAAGAAATTATCTAACTTTGTTTTGTAATGAACAAACTGATCGGTCGATCGAACCAAATGATCGATCGACTGAACAAGGCTAACTCAAACTAGAGACTAGTTCAGACCAAAAGCAGAGCACAGTCTGACCAAAGCCTGATCGGTCGACCAAACCAGAAGATCAGTAGACCGAACCTTAATGATATGGCACCCAGCCGAGCTAAAGCAGAGAAGGAAACCTGGCTGATCGATTAACCAAACTGGAAGATCGGTCGATCGAACAATCTCTCATTAATGGAGCATCAAGTGCAAATCTCAGTAAACAGGGAAGGTTCACAGTTCGGTCGACCGAACATGGTGATCAGTCGACTGAACCATTAAATGTCATCAATGCCCAAAGATCGGATCTCAGCAAAGAAGGAAGGGAGCAGGTTCGGCCGACTGAACCCAAGGATCAGTCGACCAAACGTTGACGATTCTTATAAAAAGTTACTCAAGGTCTGAGGCTGCAAGATAATCAAGTCAATCAAGTCTTCTGTTCACCTCTATACAAAAGTTTCGTGTAACTACTCTGCAACACTTCTTCAAGCAAGCTACTACTTCATTCAAGTGTTGACCGAGCATCATCATTTTTCTACTGTCGGTATAATTTTATATTGTTTGCATTGTACTTAGTTTCAATAAGATAGTAGGCTATTACTATCTTATATTATTCATTGTACGAATTACTTCTTTTCAAAGGTTTCAGAAAGAAGAATTATAGTGAATTGCCTAACATTATGATCAAGGATCGTGGGCCTTGGAGTTGGAGTTGGCGTAGGCTCCGAACCAAGTAACCACCCGAGTCGTCTATTTTATTATTCTATTTTCCGTTGCTTACTGTGATTGTTTTTACGATACGATAAGAAGAGTTTTTAAAGAGCGATATTCACCCTTCCTCTATCACTTTCTATCGATCCTTCACAAGCAAGTTTTTTTTCATGGTATTAGTTTTAAATTTTCGGAGTCGATTGGAATCGGTATAGTTGCCTCATTCCGATCAGTTTTATCGCAATCGAGTTTTCTTCTCGAAACTAGTGCAACACCACTCGAGTTCGTTTATTTGATTAATACTTTTTCTGCACTACTAAACCAAGACCTAGTCTTGGGACGAATCCTTTTATTTTTTATTGTGCGAGAATAATTTTTTAATAGTCTACCAAAGACTATGGGAAAAGTTGATTGAGCTTCACAAGAAGCTTCCAACATGAAGGTAAGTAAACGTGATTTGATATTAAAAAAAACTTTATAATATAAAAATAGAGGAAGGTGAATCGGCAAGCCAACTTCATGCACGCCTCCAAGACCTTCTCAATGGTCTCCATGCAATTAGACAAAAGGTGAAAAATCGCGACGTCATTTGGTATGCACTCAATGCATTTCCGAGGAACACTTTGTGGGCATCCATGGTAGATGCTTACAAAGTGTCTAAGGATCTTTCGCAAATTAAATTAGACGAGTTATTTTCTGAATTTGAACTACATGAACAAATTAATACTACTCGAGCCAAGAAAGGTATTGCACTACTTGCAGGGAAACTCGTGAACAAGATGTCGAAGCCTAAGCATCTAACTAAATCCGAGTCCGAAGATGAATCAAACTCAGAATAAGATGAAATCACCACTGAACTAGTCAAACTAGTTCGGAAAGCACTTAAGAAGAAGAATGTGACTCAATTGAACACAAAAGTCAAGTCTAGAGTTACCTGCTACGGCTGCAACAAGAAGGGACACTACATGCCTGAATGTCCAAACCAGAAGCAAGGAAGAAGGAAGGTGTTGAAGGCAACATGGTCGGAGTCATCGGAAGAGTCGGACAAAGAAGAACACGAGCAAGCAAGCTTCATTGCTCTACCAGCACAAGCGTACATTGTTGAAATCGAGTCTGAGTCCAAAACCGGTGCAGAATCAAAAACTGAGTCTAAAAGAAGCCATGGATCTGTATCCATTTCCGAAAGGTCAAACCACTTTGTAAGTTCTCTATTCTGTTGGGATTTTTGGGCTGCAAAAATCGCTTTTCGCGTTGCAGAAACCCCGAATCTCCCATGCCACCAGATCCGTGCGAAGTTTATAAAATAAAATTTCATGTACAAGTTTACTAAAGCCTAGATCTACACTAGGAGAAGGAATTTACCCTCGATGCGATGCCCTTCGCAATCTCGCTCATCCAACAGTTCGCCGGATCTCGAGATCGTCAAGTGTACAATCCTCTAGAAGTATCCACATGAACAAACTAGGTGGAGAAGACCAAACAAAGGTGTGCTAGCACCTTAGATGGTTCGACCAAGGAGGAGGAGAGGGAGAGCAAGAAGAGAGGAAGAAGGAGGAATGAATGCCTTGAATGAAAATCAAATTTTTCATCCACCATAAGTGGTCGGCCACTTAATGGAGTTGTAACCTCCATTCTCATTTAATGTGGCCATTAAAGAGGAGATTTGTAACCTCCATGAGGTGACACACACATGTGCTAAACATGATGATGTGTAACACCATTATTGACCACTTAATGTCAACTCACAAATGAGGTGGCATATAGTCAAGTCAAACTTGACTTTTCCTCTTCCTCTCAAGTCAAGTCAAACTTGACATTATAACTCCCATGGTTGATCAAATCCAACCATTTGATTCAAGCCAATTTAATATAATGAATCTAATTCATTTAATTAAATAGATTCAATGAGTCATAATCTAAATTAGACTCATTGAACACATGAATCAATTGAGTCCAACTCAATTAGTTCAATTAGGATTACTCTTAATCCAATTTGATTCATCACATGAATCTAATCCTCTTGGTTCATCATATGAACCTAATCTCCATCTAATTGTCCTTTGTATGTGACCCTATAGGTTCTTATAACGTTGGCAATGCTCCTAAACCCATTTAAAAGTATAAGTAATGAGCGGTATCTAGCAACACATCATTACTACCCAAGTTATAAGAATGTTGAGATCCAACATCACCTTGTGACTACTAATTGTGACTCCTCACAATATATGATATTGTCCTTCTATCCTAGATATCTAGATTGATCAATGTGAGGCATAGACCGTGTCATCCTCTAATCAATCTAAATCTTGAACTCCAAGTAGACTCACTCTATCAAATGAGTTCAATATCTCATATTAACTCATTTGGGCATGGCCATGCACTTCATGGTCTCACTCTATCAAGAATATCGATGTCGCTCCCATCATATAGGAGGGATAGATCCCATCTACATCACTCACATCCCTCTACATAATTCGTTACATACCCAGTAATCGCCTTTATAGTCCACCCAGTTATGGGTGACGTTTGACGAAGCCAAAGTACGTAACTCCTTATGTAGGGATTCATTGTGACTTCAGGTCCAAGGACTAGTAGTCATACTAATAGCCACATGAGAAAGTATATGACACTCATATAACAATCCATGATACTTTCTCATGGCGGGTCATTCAGTATACATTCTCCAATGCAACTTGATATCTCTATATCCATGACTTGTGAGATCAAGTCATCGAGTTGACCTACATGCTAATCTAGTCGCATTAACATTGTCCCTGAATGTTAATACTCGACTAGGAATGTTTAAGAGTAGTGCTCCCTATATCATCTCACTATCAGTTCAACTAACCGATTAATATAGGTAAGAACCCTCTACTCAAGGACGCTATTATACTTAGTTTATTTGGCACCAATACAAGTAAGCATAATAACCAAAAAAATCAAATGCCTTTATATATAAGAATATGATACAATGAGTCTATACAACAATCATCAAATGATTGGCTCTAGGGCTCAAACTAACATATTCGCTAGTACTCAAATATATGAATTACAAAACTTAATTGAATACTTGTTAAGAAAATGGGCTAAATCCAATCTCTGGATCAAGTCACTCTAAAAGGAGGTAACAATCCTTAAAAAAGTGACTAACTTGAGTTCTTTGACTGAGCAAATTCAAGAAGGATCCTCAACTCAAGTCCAATAACTTGAGGAAGAGAATTTCAATTTGAAAAGTCAAGTCAAAGAACTTAAGGATACGTTGGAACGGTTCACCTTGGGTTTCAAGAACCTTGATCTGATTCTTGAAAAACAAAGGACCGTATACAATTGAACCCAACTTAGATACAAGGCTAGAAATCGATTCACATCTTACTTGTCTTTAGTGAATGGATCAACTAAGAACCTAGTCCAAGCATGGGTCCCCAAGTCTAACTTGATTAATCAAGTCAGACTTGATCAATATTAGATTTTCAAGGATCAAATCCATTACCTTGATAGACATTATCGAGACTATGATTCAAGGGAAGCCAATAGAAAGATCATCTTTATAAATAAACCTGATTGATGCTTGATTTACTGTTTTTCTCTTATTCATGCTTAGATTAGGATAGATAAGGACTTGTGCTTGATATACATTTGACTAGTTAGACCCAAGATTTTCATAAAGAAAATTAAATATTCAATTTCTTTAAAAGGTTTTGTCTAGAAGTGGTTGATGATCCAATATCCAAGAAGATCTAGTGCCTCACCACAGCCTGAAAGCCAATTATTGAAATAAATATTTAATTGACTAACTGTTAAACTTTAGTTTAACTCAAATGTAAATCAATCCTTAGATTTGAATTTAAATTAAAGATTAAAATTAACCATCTCACAGAACTTATAAGGCTCCCTAATTGAAAATCTAGAAAAAAGTAAGATGGACGTAGGTTTAAAAGAAAAAGTAGTTAACTCAAATTAATTAAACTCAATTTAATTAAGTTAACTAAAATTAATTCATTTAAATGAAGTCATCTTAATTAATTTTATAATTAATTTCAAATTATTAATTAATTATTAATTTCAAAAGTATAATTAATTTTAAAATATTAATTAATTTCAAATTATTAATTAATTTATTAAGTATAATTAATTTCAAATTCTTAAGTATAATTAATTTCAAATTCTTAAGTATAATTAATTTCAAATTCTTAATCAATTTAAAAAAAAATAATGAATCCTAATATTTCAAAAATATAATTAATTAATTCAATTATTTTCAAAACATAATTTTTAAAATTCAAATTTAGTTATTCTTCAAATTAAAATTTAAACATAAAAACTCAAATTCAATCTATTATGAGTAAATTATTCTTTAAATATCTTTCAGAATTCTCCATTTCACACAATCTCATAAGCTTACCAGGTTTGATAACATAGAAAGAATGAGATGAAAAATCAAGAACATAGATAATTACTTTTATCTTATTTGTTTAGACTCTAGGATACTCAAAACTTAAAAATTTTGTTTACATTGATAAGGGGGAGTGAAAGAACTCATGTTAAATTAAACATTTTTCTAAAAGTTAAATATTTCTCAAAATTTAAAGTAGTTTTTTTAACAAAAAAAAAATTCAGTTTTTTCTTGTTTAATTATTTTTTTTAAAAGGAAGGTCTAAATATTTTTTGAAAAGTAACTTTAAATATTTTATTTGAAAAAGAAAGTTTAAATATTTCTATCTAGAAAAATAAATTTTTAAAAAAGTACTTTTAACTAAGTTTTTATGTACTTAACTAATTTTTTTTAAAATTCTTTCAAAAAAGATAAGTACTTAAGTTTTGATAAAGCTAAGTATTTTTAAGTATTCATTTTCTTAGCTAAGTATTTTTTACAAAGAATTTTTTTTAAGCTGAGATTTATCCGAGTTTTTCAAAAAAACTAAGTATTTAGTTATATTTTTTTAAAGAAAATCTTTCTAAGCTAAGTATTTAATTGTATTTTTTAAAAGAAAATCTTTTCAAGACTAAGTATTTAATTAAACTTTTTAATTTTTCAAAAAGCTAAGCATTTTAAATCCCTTTTAAGTTAAATTTGTTTAAAGTGATAAATTCAAGGGAGCTTCAAATTAAAATTTTAAAATAAATTAAGAGTTAGTATTTTTTTTTCTTACTTTTCTCTCTAACTTAGTATCTTTTTGATTATGTCAAAGGGGAGAGAAAGTTAAATCTTAGAAAGATAAAGTTAATTTAACCATATAACTTTTGATTAAGGGGAGCATAAGAGAGATTTTTTTTTTCAAAATTATTTTACTTATACATAAGTTCTTTTAATCGTTTCATTTATGCTCATGCTTAAGTTCTTTACATTATTGTTATATTTTACTTAACTTTAAACCAAGTTGTCATAATCAAAAAGGGAGAGATTGTTAGTGCAAGGAGCACTAAATGATCAAACCTAAGTTTTGATTATGACAAAGGGTCTAAAATTAAGGTTACTTGTTGTCTAACGAGATTAAATGAGCTTGCAGGAAAATCCTAGGGGATTCAAGACAGGTGAAAAATCCTAGGGGGAGGTAACTCTAGGTCCTTGGGGGAGGTAACCCTAGGTGGTAGAAAGTCCTAACTGCGGTTAGGAAAGGCGAAGTCTTGGCGGGTCGAGCACTTTAGGTGAAATCCTAGAGTCGGGGACTCTAGGTAAAAATTCTGGTGGTCCCAGACTAAGTGGAAGTCTGGACGAGTCATGGAGCGGATGTTTAGCATAAAGACCTGAAGTATTGGACGCTAAGCAAAAGTCCAGACAATTGTGGAGGACCAATCTGGAAAAAGGTAAACTCTCTTGAGAGGAGTAGGTGAGGACGCGTTCCTCCGAAGAGGGAACATTAAGCGTTGATTTGTCCTAGAGTTTTAGTGAAACTCAAAGTCAGAACCGGACAATCAGAGGCTATCAAATTTATATTATATATATTATTTTTTTACCTGGACTAACTTTATTTTATAGAAAAAAAATGGAGATTGAAAAAGTTGGTCTAGGGGCCCGGAGTCCGAGAGCCCGGAGTTCGTCTAGTCGCTCGGACCAACCTCACACAGGGCGGCCGGCAAGCGCCCAGGTGGTCCAGGCGTCCGGACCGAAAAAATCATCCATAAGTCTACATGGAGCGTGTCAATTGGCCGGGACACATGGTCTAGGCGCTTGGAGGGGTTCTAGGCGCCCGAAACAGCCTATATAAGCAGCATTCGACTAGGGGCTAACCAATGATATTCAGAATAACTTCTGCACTGCTCCTTTAAAGCCTCTCGACGCTCGAAAGCTGCTCCTACCATGACTACACTTAAGATCTATTCCTCCAAGTCATCAGTATTATTTTATTTAAAAGTTACTTGTACTACAATTGTAAATTGCTTTGTAACTTTTGATTGATTAGTGGATTGTCCATCGAAAGCACTCTCATGTGTGGACCTTGGAGTAGGAGTCAACATAGGCTCCAAACCAAGTAATTCTTGGTGTTCGTGATTGCTTTTTTTCTGTCTTGTTATTCTTATTCCGTTGTGTTTTACTTGAACATTTTCAAACAAACATAAAAGCCATGAGTGATATTCACCCCCCCCCCCCCAGCACAACGATCCTACAAATTGCTCAATTATTTAATCAAGGATCGCGAGTCTTGGAGTAGGAGTCGACTTAGGATCCAAACCAAGTAACCACCTGAGTCACTTGTCTTTCTTTTGCTATTCTATTTCCGTTACTTATTCTGATTGGTTTTACGATATGAAAAGAAAAAGTTTTAAATGAGCGATACCCCCCCCCCCCCCCCAACACTCTATTGCTTCCTATCAATCCTTCAATTTGATCACGACCCATTCAGTGATTCTAGCCAAGGCCTATGATTCCACCCATTTGGATAATCTACTGCCATGAGAAGGAATTTCCTCTAAGTTGGGGTAATGGGGAACGGTCCCACGATATCTATACCCCATTGGTTAAAAGGGCAAGAGACTATCGATATTTTCAACGGCTCTATAGGTCAATGAGGGATATTTTGTTGCTCTGGTAGGAGAGGTAAGTAGATACTAGCCGACTAGTGTCCACCTATAGTAACGCTTTGCACGCTAGCGTCCTTCCTCCAACATGGCTACCACATCAACTGTGATGGATTTCTTGCAAAATGTAGTCAAATTCGTCCGGCCCTACACACTTGAGTAGCGACTGTAAAAAATACTCGTTTGTATAGTTGATCTCCAATCAAAGTAAAGCTGCTAGACCTCCTCTTAACTAACCGAGTTGCTTTGACATTGGTCGGTAAAATTCCTTGCTGTAGGTATAGAGTGATCGAGGCTTTCCAATCGATTGCCTCCTCCCTATTGGATTGTAAGTTGATTTGAGCTATTAATAGGCTTTATGCTATCAGATGGTCTAGGACACAGGTGGACAGTGAGATGGACATTTTGGCTAGTTCATCCGCCTGGTGGTTATCCAACTAAGGTATCTTGACTAATGTAACCTCCATAAAATTCTCCTTCATCTTCTCGTAGGCCTCCTTATACATCTACAGCTTTTCACTATTGACTTCGAAGTTTCTGACCACTTGTTGAGCCACGAGCTGGGAGTCTGAGTGGATGATTACCCAAGTGGCTCCTACGTGTCGAGCTATTTACAGCCCAGCTAGCAAAGCTTCATATTTAGCCTCATTATTGCAAGCCCAAAAATTTAACCGGACGACCAATTGCATGATGTCTTCCTATGGAGATGTGAGAAGCACACCAACACCATTGCCTTGGCGAGTGGAAGATCCATCCATATAAATTTTCTATGTCCCATCCAAATCAAGTTGATGGACTTCAGTTAAGAAATCGGCCAAAGCTTGGGCCTTGATGACTTTTCGAGGTTGATAGTGTATATATATCATATTCGTTGAGTTTAGTAGTCCACTTGATAAGTTGGTCGGCCCCAGTGAGCTATTAGTAAGCATCGTGATTGAATACGCTAGGAAATAAGACCTTAAACAACGAACGATAAGGACTAACCCATAAGCAAACTTCTCAAGCACGGTGTAACAAGACTTGGCTCCTTTTAATAGATGGCTGAAAAAATACATCAACCACTGTACACTATCATGCACTTTGACCAAGACTACCTCCACAACCACCTAGGTGGCCGACAAGTATAGCCAGAGTGGCTCTCCAACCATAGGTTTAAAAAGGGAAGCAAGGCTTTCAAGTGCTTCTTCAGTTATTTAATGGCCTTGTTACACTCGTTGTCCCACTAGAATTTTGTCGCTGGCGGATTATTTTAAAGAATGGGAGGGCTCGGTCAGCTGATCAAGATATGAATCTTGAGAGTGTTGTGATCCATCCTACTAACTTCTGGGCTTCCCTGAGATTTCACGAAGCTTGCATGTCTCGAAGTGCTTGCATCTTTTCCAGGTTGGCTTCAATCCCCCGCTCAGTGACTAGGTATCCCAAAAACTTCCCTCTAGCTCTGAATAAGCACTTCAGGGTATTCATCTTTAACCTGTACTCCCACAAGGTGCCACAAGTTTCTTCGACATTCGTAATAAGATCTACTACTTGAGTGAAATTAATGAGGATGTCATCTATGTAGACTTCGACGTTCCTCCCGCTCTACTTTCAAAAGATTTTGTTCATCATTCTTTGGTATGTGGCTCCTACATTTCTTAACCCGAATGACATAATTGTGTAACAGAAAGTACCATTTGTGGTGATGAAACTAACCTTCTCCTGATCCTCTAGGGCAAGAGGGATTTGATGGTACCCCTGATAAGCATCCAACATGTAGATTTAATTTGCTCACACCTAGAAGTAGAATCAACCATCTGGTCAATCCTTTGAAGCAGATAGTAGTCTTTGGGACTGGCCTTATTGAGGTCACGAAAGTCGATACAGCCCCATCAACTGTTATTAGGTTTGGATACTACGACGACGTTGGAAAGCCAAGAAGGGAATTATACCTCCTAGACGTGTCTTGTTTCAAGGAGCTAGTCCACCTCATCTCGGATGATTTTATTCTGATTGACCAAGAAGATTCTCTTCCTCTGCTTGACCGGTCAGGAATTAGGCAAAGGTGAAGCTTGTGCTCAGCCACTGTAGGGTCTAATCTTGGAAATTCCTTGAGGGACCAGGTGAAGATGTCACGCCCCCAGAAGAGTCCCTGTCCGAGAAAATTTCGGCAGCATCTCCCCTGTACAGCGGACAATCAAAATTTTCTACAAGCACTAAATACTCAGCCACAGGCGGCTGGAATCATAACAATAATAAAAAAAACAATCACCACGCAGTTTATATATATATTCAGCCTCTGGCTGACACAACCACGCAGTAATAATACTCTGACTCAAAAACCACCCTACTCAACTACACTCGTAAAGCTCAAAACCGACGAACTCACCTCTTCTGCCATCCAGGCAGGCATGTAGTAGAATAAAAACCAAATTCAAATCCATCAATATAATAAAATCTATATCATGTCCATAAGCAAATAAATCCATAACATAACGAGTTCAAACAGTCTAGAACAGAAAGAAACCAAAGAAAACCAAACATATCCTGGAGGTCTGCAGGACCAGCACTACGTGCAGTGAGGACTAGCGACTGGAACTCCCTCCTGACAGCATCAACCTGAAAATATCAACAATGGAGGTGGGGTGAGTCCAACACTCAGCAGGTACAGTTGATATGCAAAGTAAAGAAACAACACCTAGCACTAATCATGCGTACAGTCTCCTGATAAGAAAGATAAGAATGCATCTGAAATAAACAGGAGAATAATGTACTAACCAGGTCCTGAGTATAAGGTCAAACAGTCCGAGGGATAAGAAAATCCTGTATGCATGTCAAACATAGGTATCCAAACAATATGCAGCATATAAATGCAGCAAACACAAACACAAGCAATAAATGCATCATGCATATGATGCCAATGATGCGTCCTGGTCACCCATGACGCCAGTCGATCATCTCATACAAAAGTGAGGCCGAGTGGGTAGGGCTGTGACAACCGTGCACTCTGTCGTCACTACTCCTGATGAGTGACCGAGTGGACGGGATGCTGTCGGAGTACACCTATCCTCCTACCCCAAATCATAGATGGGGGAGCGCAATGCTCTCAACTCCCGGTACTCAAAGACGGGGAGGAATCCCTGCCGGATAACACGTTGTGTCACACTACCCATGAGCGGACCAACGGTGCCTAACAGAGTCCCTGCTGCAACACACTCAGCCTGAATCGACCACTAACCCATGAGTGGTGGTGTGTGCAGATCCATGTAACTGGCGATGTGCTCAACAATAATGGAGCGGACTATCGCACAGCATGCAATCATGCAAATGGTGCATGGCACTAACCACAAGAATATCCTGACCTAATCCACATATATAAAAATGCATCAAAGGTCAACGAATCCAAAACAATCCAAAGGTATACAGAAGGTATAAAACCTAGGTCCTGAACATGGTGAAGCATGGTATATCACTACCCCCTATAAGCATGTATAAATAGGTAAAATATACATGAGATGCAAATCAATCAATCAATCAAGCACGTACCAAGATTTGGGTAGTGATTAACCGAAACAGATAAGAAACACAATTGATGCAATATGTTAATTTCATTACTAAGCATATCAAAGACAAAAAGTCAAAAGTACCCGCCTCCGATA
Source organism: Zingiber officinale (assembly GCF_018446385.1). Lineage (NCBI taxonomy): Eukaryota > Viridiplantae > Streptophyta > Magnoliopsida > Zingiberales > Zingiberaceae > Zingiber > Zingiber officinale. The sequence goes on along the minus strand of NC_055992.1, from coordinate 57,506,256 downwards.
AGAAAAGTCCAAATCTGACTCCGAGATACCCGTCTCGCGTCAAAGTCCTGTGTCACCAATATATATACATTTTTATTTAGCTACAACCCATATAAATAGCCAAATAAAAATCTCTAACACTAAATTAGAGCAAAACCTTAATCCATAAACCTTAACCAACTAAGGTTAGCTTCCTAAACCCTAATTCGTTCCACTATACAATTTGATCAAGGTCCATATATATATATACATCCGGCCTAACATAATAAATTCGAATCAAATTCCATTTCTTAACCTTTCCTTCAATTCAATGCATGCTACAACAAAAGAAACCACTGCACTACATCTTACCTCAATTTCCACAGTCGTTCTTGCTGTTGGAAATCAAAGAATTTTGCTGGAAGCAGTGACTGCCGGATCCAAGAAAAACCCCACAGCAATTTATCCTCTGCTGGAATTCTAGTACCCTGTTCGGACCAAAATTGAGGTCAATAGTGGAGATCAAAAATCAGATTCGGGATTCAACCACAGTATAGAATTAAATCACCATAATCCCAATACCAACCATACTTACCTCCAAGATCCGGCTAAAACACAGCTCGGTATTGTCTTCGGCACTATCAAACAGAGACACACTGACGAAGATGGGAAGAGGGAAAAGGGCCACAACACTGTGGTGGTCGGCGCTGGAACTCCAGGGGAAAGGCAATAGGTCGGCTGTCGGCGTGATGCTCGGCTCAGGGAAGATCGCCGGCAAATGAAGGGGTCGGCTAGGGCAAAGAGCGAAACCGCCGGAGTTTCTTGTGGCTGATGCTCGGCGTCGGTAGAGGAGAAGAGAGGAAAGGGAGGCTCGGTAGAATCCAGGGCACGGGGAAGGAGCGACGCTGGCGACCGGTGTGGCGCAGTGAAACCACACTGCTAGGGCACCTGGGAGGAAAGGCGGCGGTGCTGCTCGGAATCTCCACGGCTAGGGCTCGGAGGAAGAAGGTCGCGGCGAGGGCTCAGGCGGTTTGGGAGGAGAGGCGTCGGGTTCGGGAGGTTAGGGCACGGCACGACTCACGGGAGGGAAAAAGAAAACGGGAGAAGAAAGAAAATAAGGAAAAAGGAAAAAGAAAAGAAAAGGAATTTAGAAATCAAACATTTCCTCGCTAAAACGAGGTAACCTAAACAGGCTTTTCCGGAACCCCGTTTTATCCCTGTAAACTCGTCCATACGAGCTCCGAAAAATTCTCGAAAAATTTCCAAAATTTCTGAAAATTTCCCTTATTAACATTCGCCTATTTCCGGTATTTTACAGTCTCCCCCACTAATAAAAATTTGGTCCCCAAATTTCGTTCTCTACCATCAGCAGGCACTAACAACAGATATAAAGTATAAATGCTGAACGGTAAATTAAATCACATACCTCAAGTGAAAAGATGGGGATATCGAGCTCGGATAGCATCCTCGAGCTCCCAAGTAGCCTCCTCGTCTGAATGATGCTGCCATCCGACTTTAACCAGCCGGATAGTCTCGTTCCGCAACTGACGCTCCTTCCGGTCGAGAATCCGTACCGGATCCTCCTCATAAGTAATGTCAGGCTGAACTGAAACTGGAATATCTGCCAGTACATGCATCGGGTCGGGCACGTATCTCCTCAGCATCGATACGTGGAATACATCGTGAACGCCTGACAGGGACGGTGGTAGTGCCAGTCGGTAAGCTACCGCTCCGATCCTCTCCAAGATCTCGAAAGGGCTAATGTACCGCGGAGCTAGCTTACCTCTGAGGCCAAATCTCTTCACCCCTTTCGTGGGTGAAACTTGTAGAAATACATGGTCGCCAACAGAGAACTCTAGTGGTCTGCGTCTCCGATCAGCATAACTCTTCTGGCGGTCCTGCGCCTCTGACATCCTCCGTCTGATAGTACGGACCAACTCTGCATCCTGCTGAACTCTATGAGGTCCCAACAGCTGGGCCTCTCCAACCTCATCCCAGAGGACAGGTGTCCGACAAGGTCTACTGTACAACGCCTCAAAATGTGCCATCTGGATAGCCGAATGAAAGCTATTGTTGTAGGCAAACTCTACCAACGGCAGATGGTCCTCCCAACTGCCTCCGAAATCTATAACACACGACCTCAGCAGGTCCTCTAAAGTCTGAATGGTCCGCTCTGACTGTCCATCTGTCTGTGGATGGAAAGCTGTACTGAAACGGAGCTGTGTACCCAAGGCCTGCTGCAGACTCTGCCAGAACCGAGACGTAAACCGTAGATCTCTATCCGAAATGATACTCAACGGAACACCATGTAGTCTGATGATCTCCCGACAATTCAGATCTGCCCATCGATCCAGGGAATCAGTCCTTCGGATCGCTAAGAAGTGCGCTGATTTGGTTAATCGATCATCGATTACCCAAATCGCGTCATGGCCTCGTCGTGTCCTCGGCAACCCTACCACAAAGTCCATGGTAATGTGATCCCACTTCCACTCAGGAATAGAAATCCGCTGAAGTAATTCTACAGGTCTCTGGTGTTCAGCCTTCACCTGCTGACAAACAAGACATCTAGCTACAAAATCCGCGATGTCTTCTTTCATGTCGTTCCACCAATAGAAACATCTCAAATCTTGGTACATACGGTTACCGCCTGGGTGGACAGCAAATCATGAGCGATGAGCCTCCGGGAGTAACTCCTATAAGACCGGTTGAGACTGAGGTACGCACAATCTGTCTCGGGAGTATATAATACCCTCCTCGTCTCGGGTGAACTCGGTCTGCTGTCCGGAAGCTATCTGGCTGTAAATAAATTACAAATACTGATCAGCAGCCTAGGGCTCTCGTATCCTCGTCCTGATCAACGACTAAGCAACCATGGTAACCAGAGTACCCTGCTCTGTCTGTCCTTACCCCTCCAGGCCCAACTCGGAGAAACCTTGAATCAAGTCTGTGACCACATCTCGGTGGCAAGCTAAAGTCCCTCTGGACTTCCTGCTAAGTGCATCGACAACACATTAGCTCTCCCGGGTGATAGCTAATGGTACAATCATAATCCTTCAGGAACTTCCTCCATCTCCTCAGTCGGAGATTAAGTTTCTTTCTAAGTGAACAGATATTTGAGACTCTTATGGTCAGTGAGAATATCAAATGTAACACCGTTCAGATAACACTACCAAATCTTCAAGGCAAAAATAATGGCGGCCAGCCACAAGTCATGTACTAGGTCGTTCTCCTCATGCTCCTTCAACTACCGAGTAGGAGACTACCCTGCCGTGCTGCATCAAAACAGCGTTCAAACCTTGATTAGATGCGTCGGTGTAGAGGACATATCCGTCCTCTCCAAAAGGTAAAAATTCAAAATCGGAGCCGACACTAGTCTCCGCTTCAGCTCCTAGAAGCTGGTCTTGTCATCTTCAGTCCAAGTGAACTTCACGCCTTTCTAGGTCAAACGTGTCAGTGACATAGCTATCCGAGAGAAACCCTCAACGTATCTCCGGAAATATCGAGCCAAACAAAGGAAGTTGCGAGCCTCTTCTATAGACTCCGTCTACTCCCAACGGTAACAACCTCGATCTCCTGTGGAACCACGGTATACTCCTACTGATGACCGTGTGTCTCAAACATCTCACCGAAGACAACCAAAATATGCACTACTGATCTGCGCATATAGATGTTCCCATCGAGACAATCTCTAGAACTATACAAAGATGATGTGCATAACTCACCGCGGATCCGAAATAAATCACAACATCGTCAACAAAGACAATGGAAACTGATCCAAACATCCTCGAAATACCAAAATCATCTAGTCTTAGAAAACATCTAATGTTCTGCAAGCCTTAATGATAAAACCAAGATACATAATGTCTGTATCACAAACCTTCCTAACCATAACATCCCTGACAATAAAATCTGAAAAATGATCACCGACGATATAAATCATCTAAGCATAGATCCTCCAGTGTGAGAGCAACGCTCCATCACAGAAAATACCACATATGTGGGAGCAACGCTCTACCACAAGAAATCCTCAATATGTAGGAGTAACACTCCACTACAAATAATCTCTAACATGTATCTGCAATAGATATGGGAGCAATGCTCCGCTACCAGCAATCCGAAATATGTATATGTGGGAACTCCACTCCACCACAAACGATCCATAAGTGTCCAAGGTACCTAACTATCCAACTAGAGGCTGCACGAGATCACTCAACCACATATCATTGTGGGCAGCCAAAGGTATAAACAACCTAGTAAACAAATCAAACTCATCCTCAAATCTATCAACATCGTAGTGAATCACTCACTGATAAGAATATGGGTTGACAGGGTAATCCAACAAATAACATAATGCAGACACTCTACATCCTGCATTCAACATAAGTAAAATCATGCTGCTACCAACAATACACCTGACACACTTGCTCACACAACATATGTGTGATCGACATAATCCTCCCATTTGTACACACCAAACACACTCATAGCACAGGTATAAATCAATATGATACCTCCAACAATACCTACCGAACCCATGTGCATATATCAACATAGGTATAATCGACAATACACCTCAAACAACCTCACATGGCATATATACACCTATGCCAAGAGTATAATCAACGTAATACTTCCAAAAAAACCTAATAGACACAAGTGCATCCACAAATCAAATATAATCAATAAAATACCTCGAATATTACACTGAACACATCTGCACATATCACAACTCACATTAAAACAATAAGATACATCCAATAAAACACTCAAACATATGTGCACATTTCACAACATAGTTTTTAATTGACAAATACCTCCAATAAACAATCAGACATGTATATCTAACCACTAGGGTATAATCTACTAGACACCCTCAAAAATCATATGTATAAATGTGTACGACCCAAAAGACAAAGTCAGAATTCAAGGGCATCAAGACACTCTCATTTTTATCCTCAAAAATATCAGCCCACATAATATCAGATGAATCAGTCTCTACTCCCCATGAGAGCAAGTTAACATTCAAAACATCAAATCACTATTTATCAACATAGTCCAATATCAGAGGAAGTAAACATCAATTTTATCATCCTGTTAACTAACCACAACTAACCAGATTTATTAAAATCTCATAGGCACTCTAAACCATAAACTCTCTAGCACCCAATTTATAATCTGATCACGAATTATAATCATCAAACCTGTGAATATCATACATGACACCCACTATGTCACCATCAACGACAACCCAAATAATAGATCATCAAAATAGTTGACACTCACTATGTCACCATCAACGACAACCCAAATAATAGATCATCAAAATAGTTCTCCACTAATAGATCATCAAACAACCACATAACATTTACTCTCATAAATCATTAGAAATCAACATATCACAATATCTGATCTCCCAATATCTCTCAACCTCAAATCATTCTCAACAATGATCAAACATGATAACTCCCCAAATGACCAATTTTCATCGTAACGGATATCCTAATATCCAAAAGATATGAGTATAAAACTCTACTGGCTAAATCAACAGGAATATATAGATATCATCCATTAACCAGCTAACAATAGCAGAGGCTGGTATGTGCCTCCATCTCCTACTAGTAGTAACAGAAGCTAAAACTACTGATGGTATGATCTGAAAAATCACTAGAGACTATAATCCTTGATCTCTATTAGATCAATCATGCTCAATGGCTAACCCATCACATGTAATATGTGTTACAACAACTAGACAGGTATTACATAAAGAATGCTAATACATGTCATAAACTATAAAATTAAACATCATACCTATATGCCGTCTGGAGATGTTCCGTCGCTGTCCAGTCCCCAATTTGACCTCAAAATTCCGAACGTAAATATCGCCGGAAATCCAAATAAATCCGAAACGGAAATCCGAAACATAACCATATCGAAAATCCGAAAATGCCCAGTTTGACTCGCAAACCTGGCTAACCAAATATCCAGAATACCAACAACAGGTATCCGATAAATCTCTAGAACACCAAAAGCAGGTATCATAGCCCGCTCTGATACCAATAAATTGGTATCAGATAAATCTCGAAAATCCATAATACAAAAATCCAACAAGTATCGCCAAACTTGGCGCTCTGATACCAAGTAAATAAATTGGTATCAGGTTATCCCAAACATCAAAAATACGAAAACAAAAGATCGTATACCTGTGCTCTGATACCACTAAATTGTCACTCCCCCAGAAGAGTCCCTGTCCGAGAAAATTTCGGCAGCATCTCCCCTGTACAGCGGACAATCAAAATACTCAGCCACAGGCGGCTGGAATCATAACAATAATAAAAATCAATCACCACGCAGTTTATATATATATTCAGCCTCTGGCTGACACAACCACGCAGTAATAATACTCTGACTCAAAAACCACCCTACTCAACTACACTCGTAAAGCTCAAAACCGACGAACTCACCTCTTCTGCCATCCAGGCAGGCATGTAGTAGAATAAAAACCAAATCCAAATCCATCAATATAATAAAATCTATATCATGTCCATAAGCAAATAAATCCAGAACATAACGAGTTCAAACAGTCTAGAACAGAAAGAAACCAAAGAAAACCAAACATATCCTGGAGGTCTGCAGGACCAGCACTACGTGCAGTGAGGACTAGCGACTGGAACTCCCTCCTGACAGCATCAACCTGAAAATATCAACAATGGAGGCGGGGTGAGTCCAACACTCAGCAGGTACAGTTGATATGCAAAGTAAAGAAACAACACCTAGCACTAATCATGCGTACAGTCTCCTGATAAGAAAGATAAGAATGCATCTGAAATAAACAGGAGAATACTGTACTAACCAGGTCCTGAGTATAAGGTCAAACAGTCCGAGGGATAAGGAAATCCTGTATGCATGTCAAACATAGGTATCCAAACAATATGCAGCATATAAATGCAGCAAACACAAATACAAGCAATAAATGCATCATGCATATGATGCCAATGATGCGTCCTGGTCACCCCTGACGCCAGTCGATCATCTCATACAAAAGTGAGGCCGAGTGGGTAGGGCTGTGACAACCGTGCACTCTGTCGTCACTACTCCTGATGAGTGACCGAGTGGACGGGATGCTGTCGGAGTACACCTATCCTCCTACCCCAAATCATAGATGGGGGAGCGCAATGCTCTCAACTCCCGGTACTCAAAGACGGGAAGGAATCCCTGCCGGATAACACGTTGTGTCACACTACCCATGAGCGGACCAACGGTGCCTAACAGAGTCCCTACTGCAACACACTCAGCCTGAATCGACCACTAACCCATGAGTGGTGGTGTGTGCAGATCCATGTAACTGGCGATGTGCTCAACAATAATGGAGCGGACTATCGCACAGCATGCAATCATGCAAATGGTGCATGGCACTAACCACAAGAATATCCTGACCTAATCCACATATATAAAAATGCATCAAAGGTCAACGAATCCAAAACAATCCAAAGGTATACAGAAGGTATAAAACCTAGGTCCTGAACATGGTGAAGCATGGTATATCACTACCCCCTATAAGCATGTATAAATAGGTAAAATATACATGAGATGCAAATCAATCAATCAATCAAGCACGTACCAAGATTTGGGTAGTGATTAACCGAAACAGATAAGAAACACAATTGATGCAATATGTTAATTTCATTACTAAGCATATCAAAGACAAAAAGTCAAAAGTACCTGCCTCCGATAAGAAAAGTCCAAATCTGACTCCGAGATACCCGTCTCGCGTCAAAGTCCTGTGTCACCAATATATATACATTTTTATTTAGCTACAACCCATATAAATAGCCAAATAAAAATCTCTAACACTAAATTAGAGCAAAACCTTAATCCATAAACCTTAACCAACTAAGGTTAGCTTCCTAAACCCTAATTCGTTCCACTATACAATTTGATCAAGGTCCATATATATATATACATCCGGCCTAACATAATAAATTCGAATCAAATTCCATTTCTTAACCTTTCCTTCAATTCAATGCATGCTACAACAAAAGAAACCACTGCACTACATCTTACCTCAATTTCCACAGTCGTTCTTGCTGTTGGAAATCAAAGAATTTTGCTGGAAGCAGTGACTGCCGGATCCAAGAAAAACCCCACAGCAATTTATCCTCTGCTGGAATTCTAGTACCCTGTTCGGACCAAAATTGAGGTCAATAGTGGAGATCAAAAATCAGATTCGGGATTCAACCACAGTACAGAATTAAATCACCATAATCCCAATACCAACCATACTTACCTCCAAGATCCGGCTAAAACACAGCTCGGTATTGTCTTCGGCACTATCAAACAGAGACACACTGACGAAGATGGGAAGAGGGAAAAGGGCCACAACACTGTGGTGGTCGGCGCTGGAACTCCAGGGGAAAGGCAATAGGTCGGCTGCCGGCGTGATGCTCGGCTCAGGGAAGATCGCCGGCAAATGAAGGGGTCGGCTAGGGCAAAGAGCGAAACCGCCGGAGTATCTTGTGGCTGATGCTCGGCGTCAGTAGAGGAGAAGAGAGGAAAGGGAGGCTCGGTAAAATCCAGGGCACGGGGAAGGAGCGACGCTGGCGACCGGTGTGGCGCAGTGAAACCACACTGCTAGGGCACCTGGGAGGAAAGGTGGCGGTGCTGCTCGGAATCTCCACGGCTAGGGCTCGGAGGAAGAAGGTCGCGGCGAGGGCTCGGGCGGTTTGGGAGGAGAGGCGTCGGGGTCGGGAGGTTAGGGCACGACACGGCTCACGGGAGGGAAAAAGAAAATGGGAGAAGAAAGAAAATAAGGAAAAAGAAAAGAAAAAGAATTTAGAAATCAAACATTTCCTCGCTAAAACGAGGTAACCTAAACAGGCTTTTCCGGAACCCCGTTTTATCCCTATAAACTCGTCCATACGAGCTCCGAAAAATTCCCGAAAATTTTCTAAAAATTCTGAAAATTTCCCTTATTAACATTCGCCTATTTCCGGTATTTTACAGAAGACATCCTAGTTCTGTACCAAACAATCCACTAGGTCCTTCTTAGCCTCTGGTGGCAGATCAGCTGTTATCCTCATGATGATTTCTGGCCAATCGGGATAGAGCTGGGTGTCTTCATGGTGGATTGGCTCCTTAAGCAAAGGAAAATGCTCCTCTTGAATGGCATGCACCCCATCATCCTAGATTTTTTGGGCCTTTCTCACTAATGTCTTTATTATATCTATATAACACTTCCATGCGGTCAGCTATTCTCTCCTTACTTTCCTGACCTGATTCCCCATTGGGAACTTTATTTTCTAGTGAAAGGAGGAGACAACCGCCCAGAATTCATGCAAGGTGGGTCTCCCCTAGATAATGTTGTAGGAGGATGGAGAATCCACCATAATGAAGGTGCTCCTCTGTGTCCTCATTAGAGGTTCGATACCTAGGAAGATGGTCAATCTGATTTGGCCAATCGATCGCAATTCATTCTTAGTGAATCCATACTGGCCAATGGCCACTGGCTAGATCTCACTGGTGTCAAGCTGCATATTATTGAACGCACTTTTGAACAACACGTTGACAGAGCTTCCTATATCAACGAAAACCTTGGTCATCTAGCTATTGGCGATGACAACCTTGATGGTGAGTGTGTCGTCATGAAAGAGCTCCACTCCCTCGAGGTCTTGAGGTCCAAAGTTGATTTGGGGTCCGATTTCCTGTTCTTGGTTGCAGCCAACTACATGGACCTCTAGTCAACGATCGTGAGCTTTCTTGTTTCTAGTGGAATCCCCATCAAGCCTCTAGAGATCATGCCAATGTCCCAAATGGAAGCATTTCCCCCGTTCTCCTCTTCTCGGCTTTCCATTGGCCCCTTTCCTCTGTCAACTACTTGATGTGCGTAGATTTTATACACTTGTTTAGCATGTTTTGACCTGCATTCCTATATTTTATGCATATTTTATCTATGCATTTCCATACTCCTTGCTTTACTTTTAACATATTTACTATTCTTTGTTTGAAAATATGCTCTTGTATATTTTCTATCTACAGGAGTCAAATTTGGAGAGGAAATGATGTTCATGGCGAATTTGATCAACGAACGAAGGAAGTCAGCGCTAGCCATGTGTGCCACATGGCCATGTTAAAGGAACAGGAAGGAAAATGGTCTTAGCCGTGTGGAGAAGACCGGGTGTGCAACATCAGCAGAATAGGGGGCTGACATGGTCATGTCACTTTTGAAGAAGAATGAGAACATGACCGTGTAGATTTACACGGTCGTGCAACCCTTCTAGAAGCCAAGCATTGCCAGGTAGTGTGTGCCACACGGTCGTGCAACCTTTCCAGAGACCAAGATTGGCACGGTCGTGTGTGCCACACGACTGTGTGAGCCGTCCAGAGGCGAAGCATGGCATGGCCGTGTGAATCTCACACGGCCATGTGACTGTGGCCGAGAGGTAAGTAGCCGAGGCCATGTGAGGTCCACACGGTCGTGACACGGGACGTGTGGCACCCAAACCCCCTGCTCTATATAAAGGGTTTCTCCCTCTTTGAAAGGGAGAGGCTCTCCCTTTGGGGAGATCCAATCTGAAGATTTTTCTCTATCTTTTGGGTGTCCATCCGATGATCTAAAGACGTTTCCATTCCCGATTTGACTCTAGTAGCAAGGATTGGTTCCGAAGATTACTCGTTGTCTCTAGATAAGCATTTCTTTTCTATCTTCTTGATTTGGATTGAAATGTTTACGATCTTCTTGTCTTCAGATCTTGTCCTTTGTTTCATGGAGTAGATCTTCTTGTTCTAGGATGGAGGGAGTATTTGTGATGTGAATTAATGTAAGATTTCAAGGATTTGCCAACTTCTTGTTTCAATGATGTTGTTATGTTTTATATCAATTCAATCCTCTATGGGTTGTTGTGTTTAGATCTAATTACCATTCTTGATTGGATGTTTGTAATACTTGTAGATCTTGTAGAGGAATTCTCTAGATTGTATGACTGAGGGGTGTCGTGACAGGGTTGCCCCGTTAACGGACATCTTGGGGATCACCTTGAAGGGTGAAGCAAGAATCTACAAAGAAGTGGGATAGATAGATGAGTTGATCCCTATAATTTGATATGAATTGATTAGTGATGTGTTTCTATGTTGTATGACCAAGGGGCGTCGTGACAGGGCTACCCCGCTAACGAACTTCATAGGGATCATGACTATTTAGTTGCTTAAGGTGTAGATATAAGTCCCTAGCTGATGTTTTTTGCAGGAGATAACCGACGACTTCTTACAAATGCATGACAATTGAGGATATAATTGGTAAAATCATATTACATTGATAAGTATTAAAAAGAATCCAAATCTCCTAGAACGTTCATAAAACCTAGTTTCTGCATTACTTTTCTATTTCCATTTTCTAGTTGCTTCTTAGTACGTGTAATTTCTAATTGATTGTTTAGCTAATTCATTTTGAGATATCTTTAATGGTTATAACCAGTCCCTGTGGATATGATATCTTTTATATTATTGATGACGTAATCGTGCACTTGCAGTGACGTAACAAGTTTTTGGTACCATTGTCGAGGATTATTTTTTATTAATATTAGTTGATTAGCATATGAGTTACTCTAGAAATTTTTCTTTGTCCTTTGTCTTTTCTTTCTTGTTTTCATTATGCACTTTCTTTCTTGCAATTTAAATTCTGCATTTTCTTTTTTGCTTTTCATATAAAATTTTATTTCTTGTCTTTAGTTCTTCATTTTTATTTTTTCTCATAATTTTTTTTCTTAGATATCCATGAGCACTAACATGTCAACCAGGCCCTTAAGAGATTTTTCTGCACCAATTTCTACAAGATTTATGTCTCCCATTGTGCAACATCATATTGAAGCAAAAAGTTTTCAACTAGACCCAGAGTTAATTTTCATGATACAAGGTCACAAATTTGAAGAAGTATCAGAAAGTTCTTATCTGCACCTTGAGACATTTTTAGAGCTTTGTTATATGGTGAACTGTGAAGGAGTGTCAGCGGATGCAGTTCGATTGATGACATTTCCTTTCAGTATCAAGGATAAAACAAGGACTTGGTTATATTCTCTATATCCTCAAAGCATCACAAGTTGGGAACAATTGGGAAAGAAATTTAAATCATTTTTTCCCTCCAAGTAGAACAATTTACATGAGGAATTGCATCACAAATTTTGCTCAAGCAGATGGAGAATCATTATTTGAAGCATGAGACAAATTTAAGAGTCTACAAAGATAGTGCCCTCATCATGATTTGGAAAAATGGCTCACCTTGCACATATTCTATAGGGGAATTTATTTCTCAGATAAATATTATTTGGATTCATTATCTAGAGGTTCTTTTATGAATATGAGTGTGGACAAAGCATATACATTAATCGATCAAGTGACATTGAATCTCCAAGAATGGTCAGATAAAAGTTGGATGAAATCTCCCTCAAATATTCAAGAAGTGCAAGCCATAAATGTAAGAGAGTCTGTCAAACAAAATGTAGTTCAACCACCTAAGAATGTTGAAATTCACAAGTCACAAAATGAGGAGTTTAAACATTTGGGGCAAAGATTGATAGCATAGTTTCAAAATGATTCAAAAAAGACCTTCCTCCTACACAGACAAGATCTAGTGTAAATGATAATGATATTAAGTTGAAAAGTGGCAAGAATCATGAAGAACTTCTGAAGAGGGATTTGTTTAGAATTGAGGAGAAGAATAATAGAAGACCTCAAGAACTCAGTTTCACTACTCCAGGAAGTTCATAAAGGCCACAAGTACCTTTTCCTCAATGGTTGATAATACCAACACTAGATAAGTAAGTTGGACCTCCTTCGCAAGCTCAAAGGAAATATGGGAAAATGGAAGTACCTTTCCCAAGACCTTCACTAAGGGTTCCTTTTCCACAAAAGTTAGTGGGGGTCAATGCAAACAAAGACTTTGGCAAATTCTATGATTCTAATATGGTTGAGTGCAGGTTTCTGGATGTATATAAAAATAAAGACTCTTCATATAAGGATTGTGATAATAATGCATTGGATAACAAGTTCTCATATCTACCTCCAAGTTTTACAGGATGTTATGATGAAACTAAATTTTTAGATGATGAATGTAATGAGGTAGATCAACTTAAGAATGCAAATGAAGTCAGTGATCCTCCTATAGTTGATTCTCCCACTGAGGATATTGATATGGGTTTATTTTTTGATATTTGTGTTGATGATGATGATATGGAAGAATGTGTAGGGAGCTGTGTTGTGGAAGCAACATCTCAAGGATCACCTCCTTTGTCCACACAACCCTTAGAGGTTGTAAGAGTTGCAAGGGTTGAACATATTGTAGACCATTGTGTAGAGACTTATGCAGAGTCAATAGAGTCTCAAGAATCATCACCTTTACTTGCACCAACATCTGAGCCAGAGCCAGAACCATTATTTGATTCTGATGTCACATCCACTTGCTTAGAATTTTCAAGTACTTCTCAGAATGACAAGGTAAGTATTCTTAGTGATCCTTTGGAAAACTTTATAAAGGTATCCAACATTGATTCTATTGGATGTGTTTCATCTTTTGATACATGCTCTGTTAAACTTAATATTTTTATAGTTCTTTCTTATATTTCTCTTATATGGGAGGTGTGCTCTTTCTTTGCATGTGAGATTTCACTTGGGCTTATAATTGGAAGCTCAATCTGAACCGTCTTCAACCACCTGAAAGAACTTCAAAGAAGATGAAGATGGAGAGAGCGATACTTCACTTTATATCTCCTATATTGAAAGCTTCCTCCATAATAAAAGCCCTTGGTAGGAGGGTGTTGAAATATCTTACCCTTCCAAGAGCGAGATTTAGATGAATATAATGAGGTGGTCGAACTAATGACATAAAACAAGTGCTTCTTGGGAGACAATCCAAGGGTTCTTTTATATTAGATTCAATTTGTAATTGTCTTTTTCATTAATTAGTGCTTTTAAATTTGTTGTTAATTTTTATTTTCAAGTTGAGTTTCACTTCCTTGAGCTGGTCATATTTCTTCAAGGGCATGGAAGCGTTGGAGAAGTCGGAAAGGAGGAAGATCATCAATGACAAGATAAACAGAGCTCAATCATGTACCAGACACGGTCGTGTTAAGTCTACAGAAGAAGAGGAGTATTCAACCGTGTGACACACACTAGCCGTGTGAACTTACTCAAGGAGGAGATGTGCTAGTCGTGTACCAGACACGACCGTGTGAAGATTCCAGAGAAGAAAAATAGCTTAGTCATGTACCACACACGACCGTGTGAGTGTACTAGAGAGGAAGACTGCACTGCCCGTGCCAATTGACACGGCCGTCTAGAAATTCCCGAAAAGGAGAAGGATTCAGCCGTGTACCACACACGACCATGTGAATCAAGCCGGGAAGGGGAATGCAAGGCCTGTGTAACTTTACATGGCCGTGCTGAAAATCTAGACATGGTCGTGTGAAGGGAAAAGCATGGTCGAACCTAGTCTTTAAAGGCTAGGGCACAGGGGTGTATGTGCTACACGGCTGTGCCCGCCACACACTCCCCTTTTCTCTCTTCTTTTTCTTCTCTTCAAGGGTTCTAAACTACTTCCACTCAATCCCTTCTCTCATCTTCCTTAAAATTTCAACCTTTTTAGCTTCTACTATGTTGAATGTAATCAAGGATACTTTATTTACAAGAAAAGGGAAAGAAAAGATGCTTGCCACAAAAGGAAGAAACTCTTGTTTCAAAGGTATTTCCAATAATTTTGACATTATCTTTTCTAGCAAAGAACAACAACATCGATATTTCTCTTTAAGTAAACGTCCTCTCTTGTGTACTAAATTTTTGGATGATGCAACTTTCGATACTTTAGGGTTTAGAGATGATATTGGTTCGTTATTTGAAAGAATAGGCTGGAGTGGGTTGATGAATATGAAATATCCAACTTATCCTAGAATTATTTTAGAAATCTTAAGTTCTATAACAGTAGACAATGTACAAGGAGAGGGTAAATTAAAATTTCGTCTATTGAATGAATATTATGAATAAACATTGAGTGATTTTAATACTTGTTATGATCTACCTAAGAATGATGTGCGTACAATTTTACCTGAATTCGAGAATTCACACTTTTGGCAACAAATCTCTGGACAATCCCATTTTAACCCTCACACTTCTAGAGCTCCTTATATCATTAATCCTATTTTTAGATATATTCATTTAGTCATGAAGAACACTATATTTGGACGAGAGGATAAAGAAGGGATAGTAATACTTATGGATTTGTATTGTTTATGGGCAATGGTTGAAAATGTTTCAATTAATTCCGATTATTTCTTTCTTAAGCATTTAGTGAAATTGGGGAAAGCAGATTCTACCACACCCATTGTTTTAGGAGGGTTGTTAAATCAAATAGCATTAGTGTTAGGGTGTGATTTTGATGAATTATAGGTGATTGATGAATCTTGTATATTAGATCTAAATTCATGTTTAGCAACGAAAATAATAAGGCGTGAGGAACATGGATATAGTCTTCTTATTAAAAACAATTTCCCTTTAAGATTACCCAATCATGATTTTACTACTATTCGTGTTAAGGATAATTGATATTTAATTTTAGCAAGTCAACAATCTAGACTATTGTCAGCCTCAGTTTCAAAAGATGTTCCTTCGGTTAGTCGTAACATTCATAAATTTGATTTCATGAACTACATTCTATTTTGGACAAAATTCATAGTGATTTAGATTCGACTAACAAACTACTTACAAATAAAGTTTACAAAGGAGAGGAACAATTTAGGAAATTGCAAGAGTGTTTCAAGAGTGAGACAGAGTTGTGTGTTAAAATTTATGGATTTATGAATTCTTATAGAGCTCTTATGGAGTTTAATGAAGATTTTCGAGGTTTTATGAGATATTTGCAAGATAATTTAGATAAATTGTTTTAATATCATAAATTTTTTAGGGATGAAGTAAGATGGTTCATTAATGCTTTTCCTTTTCCTCTTCCTGAGTTCCCCAATTTACCTCAATTACCACCATATTGATTTCATTGGGACAATGAAAAGTTTAAGTCGGGGGAGGGGGTGGTTTGAAACCTGAAATTTTTGCATTTTCAGTTTTATGCATTTTGTTTATTTTTTTTTCTTCTTTTGTTATGCTTGTTTGGTTTGCATTTCGTTTTTTTTGTCTTTTGAAGTGTTTTGTGGCATTCATATTGAGAACATCAATCCTCACTCATATGTTTACTTGTCTAAAAGTAAAATGGTTAGCACGTTTATATCTTGATTCATGATGTTGTAAATGATGCTAGTATGTTTAGTGTATCTCTTTTCTCTATCTTAAGTTGCATGATGTGAGCTAAGTATTCTATAGAAATAAGTTTGAGTTTTGGCTTAACCTTAAGGATCTTACTTACACTTTACTTGAACTTGAATAGTTGATATCATTGAAATAGTCATGATTCATCCTATTTGTTTAGTACTTGGTTTCCATGGTGATTTCTCAAACTTCATTTTGGTTACTAGATGAGATTCGAATCATGTAAGCTCATTTAAAAAAATCAAAATATCCCAACATTTGTGCTTATCTATATTTGTGTTTAAGTGTTGCACCTTGCAATCACTTACACCATGTTTGGAATCCTATGGAATTGAATTCCTATGGTAATTGGAATTCAATTCCATAGTTTGGAATGAATTTTTGAGACAGATTTGATATGGAATTCAATTCCAATTCCATTCAAAACATGAATAGTAAATCAGACCTCAAATGGTCAGATTTGGATAGGGATTTACCATGAACAACTAAAATTACTTAATTACCCTTTTAACTTAAAACCCTTTTTCCATCTGCCGACTCTCTTGTTTTCTCCTGTCTTTCTCCCGTGCGTCGTTTCTCCTTGTGTCGAAAACTTCTCCTTGCACTGTTTCTCCCGTGCACCACCTTCTTCATACTGCTGTCTTAATTGTGCGATCCCTTCTTCCTATTCTCTAATACTTAACTTGATTATTAAATGATTAGTTATGAGGATAAAATGGTAAATGTATAAGAATGGAATTCAATTCAAATAGATTCCAAATTAAGGATTTCAATTCAATTCTATTATTCACTAATCCATTCCAAACATAGGAATTGAATTCAATTCCTGTCATAATTCAATTCCTAATGGAATTCAATTCAATTCCTTCACTTAAGTTGTTTCCAAACAAGGTGTTAGGGAAAAAATGAAATGAAAAAAAAAGAATGAAAAAATGATGATGATGAAAAAGGGATATAAAAAATAGTTGTCATGAGTGGAAAATAGTAAGTTATCCCTTTGAGACCGAGTTAGGTTACTGGGAAATGACTGTTATGCTTCTCTTGATATCAAGCATGCATTTAAGACCTTGGGTTGATTGAGAAATATGAACCAAGTGTATGGCAGGTAAATGCCTATCATCGGAAACATTAGGAACTCAATTGGATGATGACTTGACTAGGACGAAGATTGAAACTTGAAGAGTTTGGGCCACTTATTTGCACTGTTCACAAAGAGACTTATGCTTAAGTCATACTTGAGTTATTTCTATGATCATGCTTATCAATGAAACTTGTAGATAGAGTAAGGAAAGTGCATTAGGGATTATGATGCATTATTAAGGATGTGAGTTTTGATTATGGCATTTTGCTTGAGGACAAGCAAAAGTTTAAGTCTGGGGGTGTGATGTGAGTAGGTTTTATACACTTGTTTAGCATGTTTTGATGCGCATTTCTATATTTTATGCATGCTTTATCTATGCATTTTCATACTCCTTGCTTTACTTTTAACATATTTACTCTTCATTGTTTGGAGATCCGCTCTTGTGTATTTTCTATCTACAGGAGTCAAATTTGGAGAGGAAAAGATGTTCATGGCGAATTTGATCAACGAACGAAGGAAGTCAACGCTAGCCATGTGTGCCACATGGCCATGTCAAAGGAACAGGAAGGAAAATGGTCTTGGTCTTGTGGAGCAGATCAGGTGTGCAACATCAGCAGAAGAGGGGGATGACATGGCCATGTGGTATCACACGGTCGTGTCACTTTTGAAGCAGAATGAGAACATGGCCGTGTAGATCTGCACAGCTGTGTAACCCTTCCATAAGCCAAGAATTGCTAGGTCGTGTGTGCCACACGACCGTGCAACCTTTCCAGAGACCAAGATTGACACGACCGTGTGAGCCGTCCAAAGGAGAAGCATGGCACGACCGTGTGAATCTCACACCGCCATATGACTCTGGCCGAGAGGTAAGCAGTCGAGGCCGTGTGAGGTCCACACGGCCATAACACGGGTCATGTGCCGCCCAAACCCCCTGCTCTATATAAAGGGTTTCTCCCTCATTGAAAGGGGGAGGCTCTCCCTTTGGGGAGATCTAATCTGAAGGTTTTTCTCCATCTTTTGGGTGTCAATCCGGTGATCTAAAGGTGTTTCTATTCCCGATTCGACTCTGGTAGCAAGGATTGGTTACGAAGATTTCTCGTCGTCTCTAGATAAGCATTTCTTTTCTATCTTCTTGATTTGGATCGAAATGTTTACGATTTGTTAGTTAGAGCCCTAGAGCCAATTATTTGATAATTGTATTATGGACTAGTTGTATCATATTCTTATATAAATAAAGGCATTTGTTTTTGGTTATTATACTTACTTGTATTGGTGCCAAATAAACTAAGTATAATAGCGTCCTTGAGTAGAAGTTTCTCACCTATATCAATCGGTTAGTTGAACCGATAGTGAGATGATATAGGGAACACTACTCTTAATCATTCCTAGTCGAGTATTAACTTTCAGGGACAATGTTAATGCAATAAGACTAGCATGTAGATCAACTCGATGACTTGATCTCACAAGTCATGGATATAGAGATATCAAGTTGACACATGGGTATGCATTGGAGAATGTATATTGAATGACCCGCCATGAGAAAGTATCATGGATCGTTATATGAGTGTCATATACTTTCTCATGTGGTTATTAGTATGACTACTAGTCCTTAAACCTGAAGTCACCATGGTTCCCTACATAAGGAGTTATGTACTTTGGTTTCGTCAAACGTCACCCGTAACTGGGTGGACTATAAAGACGATTACTGGGTATGTAACGAATTGTGCAGAGGTATGTGAGTGATGTAGATGGGATCTATCCCTCCTATATGACGGGAGTGACATCAATATTCTTGATAGAGTGAGACCACGAAGTGCATGGCTATGCCCAAATGAGTCAATATGAGATATTGAGCTCATTTGATTTAGTGAGTCTACTTGGAGTTCAAGATTTAGATTGATCAGAGGATGACACGGTCTATGCCTCACATTGATTAATCTAGATGTCTAGCATAGAAGGACACTTGTCATATATTGTGAGGAGTCATAATTAGTAGTCACAAGGTGATGTTGGATCTCAACATTCTTGTAACTAGGGTAGTAATGATGTGTTGCTAGATACCGCTCATTACTTATGCTCCTAAATGGGTTTAGGGGCATTGCCAACGTTACAAGAACATATAGGGTCACACACTAAGGACAATTAGATGGAGATTAGGTTCATATGATGAACCAAGAGGATTAGATTCATTTGATGAATCAAATTGGATTAAGAGTATTCCTAATTGGGCTAATTGAGTTGGACTCAAGTTGATTCATGTGTTCAATGAGTCTAATTTAGATTATGACTCATTGAATCAATTAAATTTAATGAATTAGATTCATTATATTATGTTGGCTTGAATTAAATGGTTGGATTAGATCAACCATGAGAGAGATTAAGTCAAGTTTGACTTGACTTGAGAGGAAGAGGAAGAGTCAAGTTTGACTTGACTTTATGCCACCTCATTGGTGAGTTGGCATTGAGTGGGCCAATGATGATGCTCCACATCATCATAGTTGCTTAAGTGGGATGTCACCTCATAGGAGTTACCATGAGTTGTGACTCTTGGCATTCCATGGAGGTTACACATCCTCTTAATGTGGCCGACCACATCAATTGGAGAAATAAGTTTCATTTTTGAGTAATTCTCATTCATTCCTTCATCTTCTTCCTTGCTCCATTTTCTTCTCTCCCTCTCCTCATCTTGCCGAACCCTACTAAGGTGCTAGCACACTTTAGTTTGGTGATCTCCTTCTTGTGTTCGTGTGGATACTTCTAGAGGGTTGTCTACTTTGACAACCTTGAGATCCTGCACCATTGGACGAGCGGGATTCGCGTAGGGCGCACATCAAGGGTATATTATTTGTTTCCCTTTGTAGATCTACTATAGATCGAGGTTTAGAAACTCGTACTCGTAAGTTTTTCGAAAGTTTTTACTTCACACGGATCCGTGGCTGGGGGTTTCGGGGTTTCCGCGACACGAAAAGCGGTTTTCGTGGCCCGAAAAACCCAACAGTGGTATCAGAGCCACGTGCGAAGACTTGTACGAGTTTAATTTGATTTTTTATGAAAAATATAGGTTCTGTGATATTCTGTAATTTTATGATTTTTAGAGTTTTTATGGGAATTTTTCTCGTAGAAGCGAAGCACAAGTGTCTCGACACTTGTAGGCTTCGACTACCAAGAAGTTTTTTCAAAAACGGCAAGGTTTCACCCCAAATATTTTTGGGACAGTGGGCTAAGGCGCTATTGGATCACTAAGGGACACTCGCGATGGTTAGATCGCGGGTAGGGGCGCTGCCCCTGGTCCCGCAAGGGGATTCATTTCGCGATTGCGCCCGAAAACCGTTAAACGGGACCGCCGGGAAATTTTACTCGTAAAAATTAGTATTAAAATTACAGAAAATTATGGAAATTACATAATTTAGAATTATGTATAATTTGTGATAGTCATGGCCTAAAAGGACCCAATTGGATTGGTATATTTTGTGTTGTAATTCATAATACGACCTGCGTGCTGTCATGTGATTATGTGTGTTGTATTTTTGATACGCGACCTGCGCGTCGTGCCTTTCTCTATTTATTCTTGTCGTAAATTAGTTTAGACTTGAATGTAACTCGAGTTTCAAAATTGTAATGTACAAAATTGGAGCCGTGGAAGGTCCACTCGAGATGGAGTTACGAGGAGGGCGCGAGCAACACAAGGTGGTCAAAGGGAGGAGCTTAAGAAGCTGTTGACCCTAAGTTGACCATCCGATCTTCTCATTGGCTTGAGAAGATCGTAGTAGGGACATGACAAATCACAAATTAATTTAATTAATTGCTTGTGTATATGTGATGCATGATTAAGTAATTAATTAATGCCTAATGATTAGATTAGATTTAAGTCGTGCACATGATGCACCATTTCGATTAGATTAGATCTATCGAGTATATGATACGCATCATCGTTTAGATTAGATCTAAATCACGTCAACTCTAATGCCTACCGTGCCGTGATACCTATCACTACCTCGATCACATGTGTTGTTGAATCTGCCAAAGCAGAGCAACACATATTATCTTGGTAGGGTATGGAAGGACAATCTTGGTCCCACTTATCAACGCATGGGCGAATACAAACTCAATTAGATTGAGTATTCCTAGTTAACTCGGTTGGATCGAGTACAACTATAGGCATTCTTCCAATGGTTGGAAAGATAGGATATAAATCACATTTATATTAATTCTTGGGTGTATTAGCCAAAGCTAACTCAAGTTTTAATATAACTGCGGATAATGATCCTATAAACAAGAGTTGCATAGAGATGTAATTGGTAAATCGTTACCTACCGATCATACTAAATCTTGGGCGTATTAGCCAAAGCTAACTCAAGGGTTAGTATGATGTGGATTTTGTCCCACATGAATTATAGAATTCAGTGGGAGCATCATTTAGTTAAAGGCCTAATTAAATGATTTAAAAGAATATGATATTTATTTTCTGTATTTTTCTGTTGTAGATAACCATGACGTCGAATACGAACACCTTCTCTCTACGTTCTGTCCTTGAGAAGGACAAGCTCAACGGAACAAATTTCCTGGACTGGTACAGGAACTTAAGAATAGTTCTCACCCAGGAACGTAAACAGTACGTTCTGGAGCAGCCCATTCCGGGGGCTCCTCCTGCTAATGCCCCGCGAGCTGACAAAAATGCTTACAAGAAGCATCAAGATGACGCATTAGATGTGTCCTGTCTAATGCTCGCGAACATGAACTCTAAGCTTCAGAAGCAACACGAGTTAATGGGCGCTTACGATATGGTTGAACATCTTCGTCAACTGTATCAAGGACAAGCGAGGCATGAGAGATTTGAGATCTCAAGGGCATTGTTTCAGTGCAAGATGTCAGATGGGGCTCCTGTAGGCCCATATGTACTCAAAATGATTGGGTACATAGAAAACCTATAGAGGTTGGGATTCCCGCTTGGCCAAGAGCTGGCCACTGACCTGATCTTGCAATCCTTGCCAGATAGCTATAGTCAGTTCGTTCTAAACTACAATATGAACGAAATTGACAAGCCACTGCCCGAGCTGCTTAGCATGTTAAGAATTGCTGAGCTGAACCTTAAGAAGGCAAAGCCCCACTCTGTTCTGATGGTTCAGAAACACAAGGGCAAGGGCAAGCCCAAAGGCAAGGGAAAGTCCCAAGCCAAGGGCAAAGGCAAGGCACTGAAGCCTAAAGGAGGGGTCGCCAAGGATGCTACATACTTCCACTGCGGTCAGACCGGGCACTGGAAGAGGAACTGCAAGGTGTACCTGGAAGATCTTAAGAAGAAGCGAAGTGAGACTTCCACTTCAGGTATATATGTTATAGAAGTCAATCTATCTATTTCTTCATCATGTGTATTAGATACCGGATGTGCATCTCACATTTGTACTAATGTGTAGGCGCTGAGAAATAGCAGGGCATTGGCGAAGGGTGAGGTGGACCTACGTGTAGGCAATGGAGCACGAGTTCCTGCTGTTGCTATAGGGACTTATTTTCTATCTCTGCCCTATAGGCTTGTATTAGAGTTAGATGATTGTTGTTATGTGCCTGCATTAACTAAAAACATAATTTCAGTTTCTTGTTTGGACAAGAAAGGTTTCTCTTTTATAATTAAGGACAAATGTTGTTCTATTTATTTAAAAGATATGTTCTATTGTAGTGCACCTCTGATGAACGGACTCTACATTCTAGATCTTCAAAGCCCTATCTATAACATAAATACCAAGAGGTTCAAGTCA
The DNA here is from genome assembly GCF_018446385.1 of Zingiber officinale. Classification (NCBI taxonomy): domain Eukaryota; kingdom Viridiplantae; phylum Streptophyta; class Magnoliopsida; order Zingiberales; family Zingiberaceae; genus Zingiber; species Zingiber officinale. The sequence goes on along the minus strand of NC_055992.1, from coordinate 57,483,171 downwards.
AATGACATGAACCAAACCTATCTCTGGCACTGTCGCTTAGGTCATATAAATGACAAGCACTTATCCCAGCTTCATAAGGATGGTTTGCTGGACTCATTTGAATTTGAATCTTATGATACGTGCGAGTCATGCCTACTAGGCAAGATGACCATGACTCTCTTTAGTGGGCACAGCGAAAGAGCGACTGATTTGTTAGGACTCATACATAGTTATGTATGTAGCCCTTTCAATGTCGTTTCTAGAGGTGGTTATAGGTACTTTATCACATTTACTGATGACTTCAGTAGATATGGTTATGTGTACTTAATGACACATAAGTCAGAATCTTTTGAAAAGTTCAAAGAATTCATGAATGAAGTATAGAACCAGCTTGGCAAGAGTATTAAGATACTTCGATCAGATCGAGGTGGAGAATACCTTAGCCATGAGTTTCGTGACTACCTAGCTGAGTGTGAGATTCTATCCCAACTCACTCCTCCTGGAACACCACAGTGGAATGGTGTATCCGAAAGGAGGAATCGTACAATATTAGATATGGTACGATCTATGATGAGTCACACAGATCTTCCAACATACCTTTGGGGCTATGCTCTAGACACGACAGCTTTTATACTCAACCGAGTTCCATCCAAAGCCGTGATAAAGATACCATATAGGATATGGACTGGGAGAGATGCCCAGGTGTCTTTCATGAGGATTTGGGATTGTGAGTTTTACGTTCGACGTCAAGTCTCAGACAAGTTAGGACCCAAATCCGACAAGTGCTACTTTATTGGATATCCCAAGGAAACTAAGGGATATTACTTCTACATTCTCAGTCAGCACAAGGTAGTTGTGGCAAAGACTGGGGTCTTTCTAGAAAGGGACTTTGTTTCTAGAAAGACTAGTGAGAGTACGTTCGATCTTGAAGAAGTTCAAGATGCGGACCATAGCACTGAAGCCTCGATGGAAGTTGAACTGGAACCACAAAGTGTTGTGGATGATGTTGTTCCATAAGGAGTTGAGGAACAACAACCAGTTCAAGTAGACATACCTGTTCGCAGGTCTGATAGGGTACGTCGTCAGCCTGAGAGATACTCATTTCTCTTGTCTGACCATGATGACATTGTGCTCATAGAGGATGAGCCTACCACCTATCAGGAAGCTGTGATGAGACCAGATTCCGAGAAATGGCTAGAAGCCATGAGATCCTAAATGGAATCCATGTACACCAACCAAGTATGGACTTTGGTTGATCCACTTGAAGGGGTAAAACCCATTGGGTGCAAGTGGGTCTTTAAGAGAAAGACTGACATGGATGGACTTATCTATAAGGGTCGCTTGGTAGCTAAAGGTTTCAAGCAGATTCATGGTATTGACTATGATGAAACCTTTTCTCCAGTAGCGATGTTTAAGTCCATTCGGATCATGCTTGCTATTGCAGCCTACCATGACTATGAGATATGGCAGATGGATGTCAAAACCGCGTTTCTGAATGGAAACCTGCTCGAGGATGTGTACATGACACAACCTGAGGGTTTTGTAGATCCACAGCATACTAGTAGAGTATGCAAGCTGCATAGGTCCATTTATAGACTAAAGCAAGCTTCTCGGAGCTGGAATCTTTGATTCGATGATGCAATAAAACAGTTTGGTTTCATCAAGAACGAAGATGAACCTTGTGTCTACAAGAAGGTTGTAGGGGATATAGTTGTCTTCCTCATATTGTATGTGGATCACATACTACTCATTGGGAAGGACATCCCTATGTTTCAGTCTGTCAAGACTTGGCTAGGGAGTTGCTTCTCAATGAAGGACTTAGGTGAGGCATCCCGCATTCTAGGGATACAGATCTATAGAGATAGATCTAAGAGATTGCTTGGCCTAAGTCAGAGTACATATATTGACAAGGTACTCCTTCGGTTTGCCATGCAGAACTCCAAGAAGGGATTTCTGCCGATGTCACATGGCGTGAGTCTTTCGAAGACTCAAGGTCCCTCTTCTAGAGAGGAGAGAGACAACATGGATCAGATCCCTTATGTCTCAGTCATAGGATCTATCATGTACGCCATGCTATGTACTCGACTTGATGTCTCGTATGCTTTGAGCATGACGAGTAGATACCAGTCAGATCTAGGTGAAAGTCACTGGATAGCGGTCAAGAATATTCTTAAGTACTTGAGAAGGACTAAAGAATATTTCTTGATATATGGAGGCAATGATGAGCTAGCTGTAAAGGGTTACAATGATGCCAGCTTCCAGACCGATCAGGATGATTATAGATCGCAGTCAGGGTTCGTATTTTGCATTAATGGTGGTGTTGTGAGCTGGAAGATTTTGAAGCAGGACACAGTAGCTGATTCTACGACAGAGGCCGAGTACATTGCAGCATCAGAGGCAGGAAAGGAGGCAGTTTGGATTCGCAAGTTCATCACTGAACTTGGGGTGGTTCCCAGTATCGCTGACCCTATTGAGCTCTATTGTGACAACAATGGAGTTATAGCACAGGCGAAGGAACCTCGCTCACACCAGCGGACCAAACACATACTACGGCGCTTCCATCTCATTCGAGAGATTATCGAGAGAGGAGATGTGAAGATATGCAGAGTACCTAGCGAGGCTAATATCGCAGATTCCTTGACCAAGGCTTTGGCACAGAGGAAGCATGATGGCCACACTAGGTCATTGGGGCTTAGAGCCTACACTGATTGACACTAGTGCTAGTGGGAGATTGTTAGTTAGAGCCCTAGAGCCAATCATTTGATGTTTGTATTATGGACTTGTTGTATCATATTCTTATATAAATAAAGGCATTTGTTTTTGGTTATTTTACTTACTTGTATTTGTGCCAAATAAACTAAGTATAATAGCGTCCTTGAGTAGAAGATTCTCACCTATATCAATCGGTTAGTTGAACCGATAGTGAGATGATATAGGGAACACTACTCTTAATCATTCCTAGTCGAGTATTAACTTTCAGGGGCAATGTTAATGCAATAAGACTAGCATATAGGTCAACTCGATGACTTGATCTCACAAGTCATGGATATAGAGATATCAAGTTGACACATGGGTATGCATTGGAGAATGTATATTAAATGACCCGCCATGAGAAAGTATCATGGATCGTTATATGAGTGTCATATACTTTCTCATGTGGTTATTAGTATGACTACTAGTCCTTAGACCTGAAGTCACCATGGTTCCCTACATAAGGAGTTATGTACTTTGGTTTCGTCAAACGTCACCCGTAATTGGGTGGACTATAAAGACGATTACTGGGTGTGTAACGAATTATGCAGAGGGATGTGAGTGATGTAGATGGGATCTATCCCTCCTATATGATGGGAGTGACATCGATATTCTTGATAGAGTGAGACCACGAAGTGCATGACCATGCCCAAATGAGTCAATATGAGATATTGAGCTCATTTGATTTAGTGAGTCTACTAGGAGTTCAAGATTTAGATTGATCAAAGGATGACACAGTCTATGCCTCACATTGATTAATCTAGATATCTAGGATAGAAGGACACTTGTCATATTTTGTGAGGAGTCATAATTAGTAGTCACAAGGTGATGTTGGATCTCAACATTCTTGTAACTTGCGTAGTAATGATGTGTTGCTAGATACCGCTCATTACTTATGCTCCTAAATGGGTTTAGGGGCATTGCCAACGTTACAAGAACCTATAGGGTCACACACTAAGGACAATTAGATGGAGATTAGGTTCATATGATGAACCAAGAGGATTAGATTCATTTGATGAATCAAATTGGATTAAGAGTAATTTAGATTAATTGAGTTAGACTCAAGTTGATTCATGTGTTCAATGAGTCTAATTTAGATTATGACTCATTGAATCAATTTAATTTAATGAATTAGATTCATTATATTAAGTTGGCTTGAATTAAATGGTTGGATTAGATCAACCATGAGAGAGATTAAGTCAAGTTTGACTTGACTTGAGAGGAAGAGGAAGAGTCAAGTTTGACTTGACTTTATGCCACTTCATTGGTGAGTTGACATTGAGTGGGCCAATGATGATGCTCCACATCATCATGGTTGCTTAAGTGGGATGCCACCTCATGGGAGTTACCAAGAGTTGTGACTCTTGGCATTCCATGGAGGTTACACATCCTCTTAATGTGGTCAGCCACATCAATTGGAGAAATAAGTTTCATTTTTGAGTAATTCTCATTCCTTCATCTTCTTCCTTGCTCCATTTTCTTCTCTCCCTCTCTTCATCTTGCCGAACCCTACTAAGGTGCTAGCACACTTTAGTTTGGTGATCTCCTTCTTGTGTTCGTGTGGATACTTCTAGAGGGTTGTCTACTTTGACTACCTTGAGATCCGGCACCATTGGACGAGCGGGATTCGCGTAGGGCGCACATCAAGGGTATATTCTTTGTTTCCCTTTGTAGATCTACTATAGATTGAGGTTTAGAAACTTGTACTCGTAAGTTTTTCGAAAGTTTTTACTTCGCACGGATCTGTGGTTGGGGGTTTCGGGGTTTCCGCGACGCGAAAAGCGATTTTCGCGGCCCGGAAAACCCAACACGATTTTCTTATCTTCGGATCTTTTCCTTTGTTTCATGGAGTAGATCTTCTTGTTCTAGGATTGAGGGAATATTTGTGATGTGAATTGATGTAAGATTTCAAGGATTTGCCAACTTCTTGTTTCAATGATGTTATTATGTTTTATATCAATTCAACCTTGTATGGGTTGTTGTGTTTGGTTCTAATTACCATTATTGATTGGATGTTTGTAATACTTGTGGATCTTGTAGAGGAATTCTCTAGATTGTATGACCGAGGGGCGTCGTGACAGGGTTGCCCCGTTAACGAACATCTTGGGGATCATCTTGAAGGGTGAAGCAAGAATCTACAAAGAAGTGGGATAGATAGATGAGTTGTTTCCTATATTTTGATGTGAATTGATTAGTGATGTGTTTCTATGTTGTATGACCAAGGGACGTCATGACAGGGCTGCCCCGCTAACAAACTTCATAGGGATCATGACTATTTAGTTGCTTAAGGTGTAGATATAAGTCTCTAGCTAGTGTTTTCTGCAGGAGATAACCGATGACTTCTTACAAATGCATGACAATTGAGGATATAATTGGTAAAATCAAATTACATTGATAAGTATCACAAAGAAACCAAATCTCCTAGAACTTTCATAAAACCTAGTTTCTGCATTACTTTTCTATTTCCATTTTCTAGTTGCTTCTTAGTTCGTGTAATTCCTAATTGTTAGTTAGAGCCCTAGAGCCAACCATTTGATGATTATTGTATGGACTCGCTGTATTATATTCTTGTATATAAATAAAGGTATTTGTTTTTGGTTATTATACTTACTTGTATTAGTGTCAAATAACTAAGTATAATAGCGTCCTTGAGTAGAAGGTTCTTACCTATATCAATCGATTGGTTGAATCGATAGTGAGATGATACAGGGAACACTACTCTTAATCATTCCTAGTCGAGTATTAACATTCAGGGACAATGTTAATGCGACGAAACTAGCATGTAGGTCAACTCGATGACTTGATCTCACAAGTCATGGATATGGAGATATCAAGTTGACACATGAGTATGCATTGGAGAATGTATACTGAATAACCCGCCATGAGAAAGTATCATGAATCAATATGAGTGTCATATACTTTCTCGTGTGGCTATTAGTATGACTACTAGTCCTTGGACCTGAAGTCACCATGGTTCCCTACATAAGGAGTTACGTACTTTGGCTTCGTCAAACGTCACCCGTAACTGGGTGGACTATAAAGGTGATTACTGGGTATGTAACGAATTATATAGAGGGATGTGAGTGATGTAGATGGGATCTATCCCTCCTATATGACGGGAGTGACATCGATATTCTTGATAGAGTGAGACCACGAAGTGCATGGCCATGCCCAAATGAGTCAATATGAGATATTGAGACATTTGATTGAGTGAGTCTACTTGGAGTTCAAGATTTAGATTGATTAGAGGATGACACGGTCTATGCCTCACATTGATCAATCTAGATGTCTAGGATAGAAGGACATTGTCATATATTGTGAAGAGTCACAATTAGTAGTCACAAGGTGATGTTGGATCTCAGCATTCTTGTAACTTGGGTAGTAATGATATGTTGCTAGATACCGCTCATTACTTATGCTTATAAATGAGTTTAGGAGCATTTCCAATGTTACAAGAACCTATAGGGTCACACACAAAGGGAAATTAGATGGAGATTAGGTTCATTTGATGAACCTAAAGGATTAGGTTCATTTGATGAACCTAAAGGATTAGGTTCATTTGATAAACCTAAAGGATTAGGTTCATGTGATGAACCAAATTGGATTAAGAGTAATCCAAATTGAGCTAATTGAGTTGGACTCAATTTGGTTCATGTGTTAAGTGAGTCTAATTTGGACTTAGACTCATTTAATTAATTTAATTCAATGAATTTAGATTCATTAAATTAAAATTGACTTGAACCAATTGTTAGATTAGATCAACCGAGGGAGAGAAGTGGTCAAGTTTGACTTGACTTGAGAGGAAGATGAAGGGTCAAGTTTGGCTTGACAATTTACCACCTCATTGGTGAGTTGGCAAAGAGTGGGCCAATGATGATGCTCCACATCATCATGTTTGCTTAAGTGGGATGCCACCTCCTGGGAGTTACCAAGAGTTGTGACTCTTGGTATCCCATGGAGGTTACAAACCTCATGATGTGGTCGGCCACTTTTAGAGAGGAATGAATTGATTTTCATTCAAGTGAATTCATTTCTTCTTCTTCTTCTCAAGCTCTCATCTTCTTATCCCTCTCCTCCACCTCCTTGGCCGAAACTTCTAAAGGTGCTAGCACACCTTTTAGTTGTTTTCTCCATCTCTTGCCTATGTGGATACACATAGAGGAGTGTCTATTTTGATACTCTCGAGATCCGACAAACCTTGGACGAGCGGGATACGCGAAGGGCTTCGCATCAAGGGTAAATTTCTTTTCTTCCTTGTAGATCTAGTGTAGGTCTAGGTTAGAAACTCGTACATGAAGTTTTTCAAAATTTTATAAACTTTGCATGGATCCGTGGCATGGGTTTCAGGGTTTCCGTAATGCAAAAAGCAGTTTTTGCGGCCTAAAAAATCCCACAGTAGTATCAGAGCCACGTGCAAAGCGTGTACGAGTTTTGTTTTTATTTTTATGAAAAAAATTCAGATCTGTAAGTTTCTGTATATTTGTGATTTTTATAGATTTTATGGGTATTTTTCTCGTAGAAGCGAAGCACAAGTGTTTAGACACTTGTAGGCTTCGACTACCGAGAAGATCTTTCCGAAACGGCAAGGTTTCGCCCCAAATCATTTTGGGACAGTGGGCTAAGGCGCTGTAGGATCGCTAAGGAACACTCTCGATGGTTATATCACAGGTAGGGATGTTGCCCCTGACCCCGCAAGGGGTTTCGTTCCGTGATTGCGCCCGAAAATCGCTAAACGGGACCGCTGGGAATTTTTACTCATAAAAATTGTAAAAATTATGGAAAATTTACAGAAATTTATAGAAATAACATAATTTAGAATTATGTATTATTTTGTGATAGTCATATCCCAAAATACCCAATTAGATTGAAAAAAAATTGTGTTGTAATTCATAATATGGCCTGCGTGCCATTTTGTGTTTGTGCGTGTTGTACTTGATTCGCGACCTGCGCGTCGTGCCTTCCTCTATTTTATATTCCTGTTGTAAAATAGTTTTTTAGACTCGAATGTAACTCGAGTTTCAATTTTAATGTACAAAATTGGAGCGGTGGAAGGTCCACTCGAGACGGAGTTACGAGGAGGGCGCGAGTAACACATGGTGGTCAAAGGAAGGAGCTTGAGAAGTTGTTGACCTTAGGTTGACCATCCGATCTTCTCATTGGCTTGAGAAGATCGTAGTAGGGCCATGACTAATCACAAAATATTTAATTAATTACTTATGTGTGTATATGTGATGCATGCTAGAATAGTAATTAATTAGCGCCTTGACGATTAGATTAGATCTAAATCGCGTGCATGATGCGCCCTAACGATTAGATTAGATCTAAATCGCATATATGATACACCTCGACGATTAGATTAGATCTCAATTGCGTCAACTCGTAATGCCTACCATGCCGTGATACCTATCACTACATCGATCACATGTTGTTGTTGAATCTGCCAAAGTAGAGCAACACATATTATCTTGGTAGGGTACGGAGGGACAATCTTGGTCCCGCCTATCAACGCATGGATGAGTACAACTCAATTAGATTGAGCAACTAGTTAACTCAATTGGATCGAGTTTAACTATAGGCATTTTCCAATGGTTGGTAGATAGGTCAAAATCACGTTTATATTAACTCTTGGGCGTATTAGCCAAAGCTAACTCGAGTTTTAATATAAAATGCGGATCTTGATCCTATAAACAAGAGTTGCATAGAGATGTAATTGGTAATTAGTTACCTACCGATCATACTAAGTTTTGGGTGATTTAGCCAAAGCTAACTCAAGGCGTAGTATGATATGGATCTTGTCCCACATGAATTATAGAATTCAGTGGGAGCATCATTTAATTAAAGGTCTAATTAGATGATTAATATAATATGATATTTATTTATTTTATGTATTTTTCTGTTGTAGATAACCATGACGTCAAATACGAACTCTTTCTCCCTGCATTCCGTCCTTGAGAAGGACAAGCTCAACGGAGCAAATTTCCTGGACTGGTACAGGAACCTGAGAATCGTTCTCACACAAGAATGTAAACTGTACGTTATGGAGCAGCCCATTCCGGAGGCACCTCCTGCCACTGCCACGCGAGTTGACCGTGATGCTTATAAGAAATATCAAAATGACGCATTAGATGTGTCATGTCTTATGCTCGCGACCATGAACTCTGAGCTTCAGAAGTAACATGAGTTGATGGGCGCTTATGATATGGTGGAACATCTTCGTCAACTATATCAAGGACAAGCGAGGCACGAGAGATTCAAGATCTCTAAGGCACTGTTTCAGTGCAAGATGCAAGATGGGACTCCCGTAGGCCCATATGTACTCAAAATGATTGGGTACATAGAAAACCTACAGAGGTTGGGATTCCCACTAGGCCAAGAGCTGGCCACTGATCTGATCTTGCAATCCTTGCCAGATAACTATAGTCAATTCATTCTATATTATAACAAGAACGAAATTGACAAGCCACTGCCCGAGCTGCTTAGCATGTTAAGAACTGCTGAGCTCAACCTTAAGAAGGTTAAGCCCAACTCCATTTTGATGGTGCAAAAGGGCAAAGGCAAGGGAAAGTCCCAAGCCAAAGGCAAAGGCAAGGCACTGAAACCAAAAGGAGGGATCACCAAGGATGCTACCTACTTCCACTAAGGTCAGACCGGGCACTTGAAGAGGAACTGCAAAGTTTACCTGGAAGATCTTAAGAAGAAGAGAAGTGAGACTTCCACTTCAGGTATCTATGTTATAAAAGTCAATATATCTATTTCTTCATCATGAGTATTAAATACCAGATGTGCTTCTCACATTTGTACTAATGTGCAGGCGCTGAGAAATAGCAGGGCATTGACAAAGGGCGAGGTGGACCTACGCGTAGGCAATGGAGCACGGGTTGCTGCTGTTGCTGTAGGAACTTATCATCTATCTCTGCCTACTGGGCTTGTATTAGAATTAGATGAATGTTGTTATGTGCCTTCTTTAACTAAGAACATAATTTCAGTTTCTTGTTTGGACAAGAAAGGTTTTTCATTTATAATAAAGAATAAATGTTGTTCAGTTTATTTAAATGATATGTTCTATTGTAGTGCACCTCTGATGAACGGACTCTATATTCTAGACCTTGAGAACCCTATCTATAACATAAGTACCAAGAGGTTCAAGTTAAATGACATGAACCAAACATATCTCTGGCACTGTCGCTTAGGTCATATAAATGGCAAACGCTTATCCCAACTCCATAAGGATGGTTTGCTGGACTCATTTGATTTTGAATCATATGAGACATACGAGTCATGCCTTCTAGGCAAGATGACCAAGACTCCTTTTAGTGGACACAGTGAGAGAGCGACTGACTTGTTAGGTCTTATACATAGTGATGTATGTGGCACTTTCAATGTCACTGCTAGAGGTGGTTATAGGTACTTTATTACATTTACTGATGACTTCAGTAGATATGGCTATGTGTATTTGATGACACATAAGTCAGAATCTTTTGACAAGGTCAAAGAATTCAAGAATGAAGTACAAAACCAGCTTGGCAAAAGTATCAGATCGAGGTGGTGAATACCTTAGTCATGAGTTTTGTGACTATCTAGCTGAGTGTGGGATTCTATCTCAACTCACTCCTCCTGGAACACCACAGTGGAAAGGTGTATCCGAAAGGAGGAATCGTACCTTATTAGATATGGTACGATCTATGATGAGTCACACAGATCTTCCTATGTATCTTTGGGGTTATGCTCTAGACACAGCAGCCTTCATTCTCAACCGAGTTCCATCCAAGGCTGTAATAAAGACACCATATAGGATATGGACTGGGAGAAATGCCCAGGTGCCTTTTATGAGGATTTGGGGTTGTGAGGCTTACGTTAGACGTCAAGTCTCGGACAAATTGGGACCTAAATCCGATAAGTGCTATTTTATTGGATATCCCAAGGAAACGAAGGGATATTACTTCTACATTCTCAGTCAATACAAGATAGTTGTGGCTAAGACTGGGGTATTTCTAGAAAGAGATTTTGTTTCTAGAAAGACTAGTGGGAGTACGTTCGATCTTGAAGAAGTTCAAGATGTGAACCATAGCACTGAAGCCTCGATGGAAGTTGAACTGGAACCACAAAGTGTTGTGGATGATGTTGTTCCACAAGGAGTTGAGGAACCACAACCAGTTTAAGTAGATCTACCTCTTCGCAAATCTGATAGGGTACGTCGTCAGCCTGAGAGATACTCATTTCTCTTGTCTGACCATGATGACGTTGTGCTCATTGAGGATGAGCCTACCTCCTATCAGGAAGCTGTGATGAGTCCAGATTCCGAGAAATGGCTAGAGGCCATGAGATCCGAGATGGAATCCATGTACACTAACCAAGTATGGACTTTGGATGATCCACCTGAAGGGGTCAAACCCATTGGGTGTAAGTGGGTCTTTAAGAGAAAGACTGACATGGATGGACTTATTTATAAGGGGGTCGCTTGGTAGCTAAAGGTTTCAAGCAAATTTATTGTATTGACTATGATGAAACCTTTTCTCCAGTAGTGATGTTTAAGTTCATTCGGATCATGCTTGCTATTGCAGCATATCATGACTATGAGATATGGTAGATGGATGTCAAAATCGCGTTTCTGAATGGAAACCTGCTCAAGGATGTGTACATGATACAACCTGAGGGTTTTGTAGATCCACAGCATACTAGCAGAGTATGCAAGCTGCATAGGTCCATTTATGGACTAAAGTAAGCTTCTCGGAGCTGGAATCTTTAATTCGATGATGCAATCAAACAGTTTGGTTTTATCAAGAACGAAGATGAGCCTTGTGTCTGTAATAAGGTTGTTGGGAGCACAGTTGTCTTCCTTATATTGTATGTGGATGACATACTACTCATTGGGAAAGACATCCCTTTGCTGCAGTCTGTTAAGACTTGGCTAGGGACTTGTTTCTCAATGAAGGACTTAGGTGAAGCATCCCGCATTCTAGGCATACAGATCTATAGAGATAGATCTAAGAGGTTGCTAGGCCTAAGTCAGAGTACATATATTGACAAGGTACTCCTTCAGTTTACCATGCAGAACTCCAAGAAGGGATTTCTGCCGATGTCACATGGTGTGAGTCTTTCAAAGACTCAAGGTCCCTCTTCTAGAGAGGAGAGAGACTGCATGGATCAGATCCCTTATGTCTCAGCCATAGGATCTATCATGTACGCCTTGCTATGTACTCGTCCTGATGTCTCGTATGCTTTGAGCATGACGAGCAGATACCAGTCAGATCTAGGTGAAAGTCACTGGATAGCGGTCAAGAATATTCTTAAGTACTTGAGAAGGACTAAAGAATATTTCTTGATATATGGAGGCGATGACGAGCTAGCTGTAAAGGGTTACAGTGATGCCAGTTTCCAGACCGACCAGCATGATTATCGATCGCAGTCAGGGTTCGTGTTTTGCATAAATGGTGGTGATGTGAGCTGGAAGAGATCGAAGCAGGACACAGTCGCTGATTCTACAACAGAGGCCGAGTATATTGCTGCATCAGAGGCAGCAAAGGAGGCAGTTTGGATCCGCAAGTTCATCACTGAACTTGGGGTGGTTCCTAGCATCGCTGACCCTATTGAGCTATATTGTGACAACAATGGAGCAATTGCACAAGCTAAGGAACCTCGCTCACACCAGCGAACCAAACACATGCTACGGCGCTTCCATCTCATTCGAGATATCATCGATAGAAGAGATGTGAAGATTTGCAGAGTATCCACTGAGGCTAACATCGCAGATCCCTTGACCAAGGCTTTGGCACAGTGAAAGCATGATGGTCACACTAGGTCATTGGACCTTAGAGCCTATACTGATTAGCACTAGTGCTAGTGGGAGATTGTTAGTTAGAGACCTAGATCCAATCATTTGATGATTATTGTATGGACTCGCTGTATCATATTCTTGTATATAAATAAAGGCATTTATTTTTGGTTATTATACTTACTTGTATTGGTGCCAAATAACTAAGTATAATAGCGTCCTTGAGTAGAAGGTTCTTACCTATATCAATCGATTGGTTGAATCGATAGTGAGATGATATAGGGAACACTACTCTTAATCATTCCTAGTCGAGTATTAACATTCATGGACAATGTTAATGCGACGAGACTAGCATGTAGATCAACTCGATGACTTGATCTCACAAGTCATGGATATGGAGATATCAAGTTGACACATGGGTATGCATTGGAGAATGTATACTGAATGACCCGCCATGAGAAAGTATCATGGATCATTATATAAGTGTCATATACTTTCTTATGTGGCTATTAGTATGACTACTAGTCCTTGGACCTGAAGTCACCATGGTTCCCTACATAAGAAGTTACGTACTTTGCCTTCGTCAAACGTCACCCGTAACTGGGTGGACTATATAGGCGATTACTGGGTATGTAACGAATTATGCAGAGGGATGTGAGTGATGTAGATGGGATCTATCCCTCCTATATGACGGGAGTGACATCGATATTCTTGATAGAGTGAGACCACGAAGTGTATGGCCATGCCCAAATGAGTCAATATGAGATATTGAGCTCATTTGATTGAGTGAGTCTACTTAGAGTTCAAGATTTAGATTGATTAGAGGATGACACGGTCTATGCCTCACATTGATCAATCTAGATGTCTAGGATAGAAGAACATTGTCATATATTGTGAAGAGTCACAATTAGTAGTCACAAGGTGATATTAGATCTCAACATTCTTGTAACTTGGGTAGTAATGATGTGTTGCTAAATACCGCTCATTACTTATGCTTCTAAATGGGTTTAGGAGCATTGCTAACGTTACAAGAACCTATAGGGTCACACACAAAGGGAAATTAGATGGAGATTAGGTTCATTTGATGAACCTAAAGGATTAGGTTCATGTGATGAACCAAATTGGATTAAGAGTAATCCAAATTGAGCTAATTGAGTTCGACTCAATTTGGTTCATGTGTTAAGTGAGTCTAATTTGGACTTAGACTCATTTAATTAATTTAATTCAATGAATATAGATTCATTAAATTAAAATTGACTTGAACCAATGGTTAGATTAGATTAACCAAGGGAGAGAAGTTGTCAAGTTTGACTTGACTTGAGAGGAAGATGAAGGGTCAAGTTTGACTTGACCATTTGCCACCTCATTGGTGAGTTGGCAAAGAGTGGGCCAATGATGATGCTCTACATCATCATGTTTGCTTAAGTGGGATGCCACCTCATGGGAGTTACCAAGAGTTGTGGCTCTTGGTATCCCATGGAGGTTACAAACCTCATGAAGTGGCCGACCACTTTTAGAGTGGAATGAATTGATTTTCATTCAAGTGAATTCATTTCTTCTTCTTCCTCTCAAGCTCTCATCTTCTTCTCCCTCTCCTCCACCTCCTTGGCCGAAACTTCTAAGGGTGCTAGCACACCTTTTAGTTGTTTTCTCCATCTCTTGCTTGTGTGGATACACATAAAGGAGTGTCTATTTTGATACTCTCGAGATCCGGCGAACCTTGGACGAGCAGGATACGCGAAGGGCTTCGCATCAAGGGTAATTTCTTTTCTTCCTTGTAGATCTAGTGTAGGTCTATGTTAGAAACTCGTACATGAAGTTTTTCAAAATTTTATAAACTTTGCACGGATCCGTGACATGGGTTTCGAGGTTTCCGCAACCTAAAAAGCGGTTTTTACGACCCGAAAAATCCAACACTAATTGATTGTTTAGCTAATTCGTTTTGTGATATCTTTAGTGGTTATAACCAGTCCCCATGGGTACGATATCTTTTATATTACTGACGACATAACCGTACACTTGCGGTGACGTAACACTACTCGGTCACCATGGTTTCCTAACCCTTAAGGCAGGTTAGCCAGGCGACCAGTGGTGTTGGGGTTGTTGGTCTACTACTTCAGGAGTTGAGGCATGATGTCGAGTGTAAGCAGGCCTAGTTTAGCTACTCAGCGGGAGTCCCAGGCAAACTGAACGCAATTTCCCGTGTCATGGGTATAAGATCGGTGATAGGTGCAGTACCGGGCCTCCCATGGGCAGGTTTGTTAATAGGGTTTCAAATGGCCTCGATCCATTGTACCTCTCTAGCAACTTGGACTAGTGGAAGATTCGACCGGGGGTCTCTAGGCCAGACAGGAGGCAGTAGTGGCTTCCTCTCTACCCAACTGGTTGGCACAAGGCTCTTTACTTCTTTCTTCCGGGCAACATAAGCTTCATCTATATTGATGTATTTGACCACTTTCTTGAGCAAATTGTCAAAGTCCTTTGTAGGTTTTCGGATGAGGGCCCTGAAGAAATACCCTTCTAACAGGCATTGAGAGAAGACACTTATTAATATCTCAGAGGTGGCGGAGGGCACGTCCAGTGCCACCTGATTGAAACGCTTAATGTATGCCCTCAGAGACTCCGCAGATACTTGTTTGAGGGCAATTAGACTATGATTAGTCTTCTGGTTTCTCCTGCTACTGGCAAAATGATGTGGGAAGATATTTTTAAACTCTTTGAAGTAAGTGATAGACTCGACTGGTAGTCTATCAAACCATCTTTGTGTCGAATGGGAGAGAGTGATTAGAAACACTTGGCACTTTATAGCGTCGCTATACTGGTGCAGTAGGGTGACGTTTTGAAATTTACGGAGGTGATCTTCCAGGTCCTTATTACCTTCATATTCCCCGATAGACATGGGCTTATAACCCCTAGGTATTTTTCTCATCTAGCACCTCCTAAAAGAAGGCCACGCTAGGTTGCTCAGACGTCTCCTGCACAATTCGGGCCTTTCCCCTTTTGGGGTCCCTCAAGGTTGAATTTTTGGCGGAGGAGCCCTGCAATGGCATGATATTTGTGCCATCTTCTCAGTGTTTGATAAAGCACCCGAGGAAAGTCACATGTCTTCTTCCTCTTGGACCTTCCATCCGAGGCGGAGGGTCCATCCTTTGAGGCCATAGGTGCGTGGCACTAGTGAGAATTTGCAATATATTTTTCTGAGGGCTACTCGCATCTTGGCCACGTTGATTCTACCAGTATCGTCCATCTTCATGTTTTGGAGTAGGTGAATATATTCCTACAGATGACAACAAATTTGATCTCATCCGAAAGCTAAGTTGGATGGGGAAAGTCGATGACAAGGGTGAGCACTTTGTCTAGGCAAAGACTTTGACCTGGGGTTAGAGGACGCGTTGTGGGCTCTAAACCTTTAAGCAGAGCAGGGGAGGGGGAGTCAAGGTCGCAAAGGATAACATGAGCCTATACACACATAGATAAATCACACAAGAATGTTAGAGCTCAAAACCAGGGAAGAGGTCCATGGCGTAGGCCTTCCAACGCTCAAGTCAAAAGCAGCACCAAGCAAAAAGTACGGAAAGAGAATGGATAGTAGTATGGTAGTGGATGCGTGTAGGTATGTGTACCTAACCAATAGAGAGGATTTCATTTTTATACTGCCTCTCATAACTTCCGCAATCATGAAGCATCAGAGAATGTTAGGTGTCAAAGTATGTCAGATGATGGATGAAGTACAGTGGACTCCCATAGGGTGGAGGAAGGTTCCACGTTATGCCTATGACAGAGTATTAGAATATTCCCTGACACATAGCCATTATCTTTTGACAAGTAGTTGTGATTCCCTAACAGGGTTGTCTCCAGCCCATAGTCCGACCGATGCTTGGGTCGTCCGAGAGTATATTGGGAGCTAGGCTCATGGAAAGTGAGAATTGAGCTCTAGGGGCCCAACTAGTTAAGAAGTCGACCGAACGTACACTGGGGTGGTGCCTAAGAAAAATGAGAAGACTGAGCCCTGGGGTCCGACTGGCTAAGAAGCTGACCTAGAGTAGACTGGGGTCGTGCCCAGGAGAAATGAGGAGACTCAGCCCTGGGGCTCGACCAACTAAGAAGCCGACTGGGAGTAGACTGGGATGGTGCCTAGAAGAGATGAGGGGGCTGAGCCTTGGAGGTCCGACAAGCTAAAAAGACGATGATGAGTAGACTGGGGCGGTGTCTAGGAGAAATGAGAGGACTAAGTCCTAGGAGGCTTGACCAGCTAAGAATCCGACCAAAAATACTCTGGGACGGTGCCTAGGAGAAATGAGGAGACTGAGCTATGGGGTCAGACTGGCTTTGTGATCGGCCAGGAGTTATATCGAGAGTCATGCTTATAAGGTGGGAGGGTTGTCCCAGAAGAATTTCTTGGCCTTGACTGTTACTTCCCTTTTCGGACCAAGCCAGGGACTTCTCGGCCTCAACTGTCACCTCTTCTTAACTTTTAACTGTCATATCCCCTTGACTATTAACCTCCTAATATTACCGGGGCCCTCCATTACGCAGGGTATCTTGCTTCTAATATTTGGATTCTCTAAGATGTCTAAAACTCATGCACAACAAATTTTATTGATAAGCTCCCTGTGTTGACCACTAGGTCCTACAAATGTTATAAAGGACCTAAAGTACAAAAGTTTGCTTTCCATTTCATTTTGTAATCAAAACTTGAACCGCCAACTAAGTCTG
Organism: Zingiber officinale; assembly: GCF_018446385.1. NCBI lineage: Eukaryota > Viridiplantae > Streptophyta > Magnoliopsida > Zingiberales > Zingiberaceae > Zingiber > Zingiber officinale. The sequence goes on along the minus strand of NC_055992.1, from coordinate 57,465,953 downwards.
AAACACTTAATGTCATTTAGAAGTGCCAAACAAATGTTACAATTGTTACTCAATGCAATAATTAATGATACTAACTGTGAGTTTAGACCTTATTGTAACAATTTTGGTCAAAACTACGGCAACCGAAACTGTTACAATGTAGAGCAACGAGGATAAGTCTTGAAATGCATCTTATAGTTTCAGACTCGAGTGAACACGATGGAATGTTCCAAAGTAAAATGTAAATTAGTCTAGATGTTGTTCTAGTTTTGGTTAAAACTGTCATACCATAAAGCAGTAATTGATAAGTTTTAAAATGTTACATGGGGTAGTTTTGAAATATTACATGAAGCAAAACTCATGTGCCAAAGACCATTGCACCTTACAACTCCTTAGAGCCAGATGAACACAATGGAATATTTAAAATTAAAATGCAAATCAAGTTAGACATTGTAGCAATTTTGGATAAAACCACTACAACATAGAGCAATTTTGTCTGAAATTGTTACTCAGTTAGGATGACTACTAAGCTTTAGTTGTTAATATACCAATTTTGTAGTCAGCAACTCTAACTACAATGTGGAGCAATTTATCCAAAACTATTACACTCAATGAAACAAGTTACAATGCTAAACTTGGAGCCAATAGGATTGTAATATACATTAATATTTGACTACTAAACTTGGGTAGTCAATGTACTAATTTAAATTGATAAATTCTAATATTGTTACATTGACTTCGTCTGCTCTTCGGGATGACTTAGAACCCTTAATAGGTTGTTATTCGCACCTTCAAAGAAGTTTTCATGAGAAATTGAAAACGATCAATGAAAAGAGGAACGATGGAACAATAATAATAAGTGAAAATGCAAGCGCCTTTGAAGAAAATTTAGAGTAGGGTAAAAATGACTTAAATTGAAATATCGACCTTTTTGATCAATTGAGAAAAAAGAAAATTGAGAAGAAAGAAAATTGAGAGGAACGATCAAACAGCTTCCCTTCGTGTTTCACGGCCAATAGAGAATAAGAATCATCATTATGGATTTGCTTTAGGCCGATCTGTGTGGTGAAAGATTATATGGAATTGTTTTTATCTTTTATTTTATAAAAAAAAACAAAATGTTTTTGATTGATTTGCAATATACCTGTCTTCATAAAGTTACTCGAAATGTTAAAATTGAAAATATTACATCTACAGTGTAGGGAAAAAGTGAGCAAAAATGTATGCAGCTAGTGAGTAGTGTGCAAAGATGCAAGTCTGAATCACAACTGAAAAAGTCGGGGATACATGAAACGAAAGAGATTGCCATGGAAAAAAGAAAAGAAGCTAAAGAATAATACAGCAATCTCTCTTGATGCCTCTCAAACATCGAAGGTCTTAAAGGAATCAACCATCTCGCGTAGCTTGTCCTTCATCGCCTCCCATCTCCTTTCATTGGCTCCTGTTGTCAATGTGTAAAACTTACCTGCCATGGTGCAAGTAATTTCAGTAAAATTTTTACTAGGCAATTTTCATTCTTTTACAAACACCAGAAATTCATTCCATCAGAAATATGACATAAGAAGTTCTAAATCGTGAAAACTGCACAAATGAACATGTGGTAAATGCAAGTTCAATGAAACCGTAAGCACCATGAACCATACAAACCATACAAAAAGTCTTCTATGTTGAATGTCCTAAATGTTGGACGTTGCATTAGTTGCAATGTTAGGAAGATAAAGGGGTATCTTTTCATCTTCATCTTCCTTCATAATATGCCATTAAAGCATCGATTTGTAACCGATATTTTCTTCTCATATAATGAAGCGTCCAAGAGCAATCGACGAAGGAGTAAGAGGGTGATTAGTGTGTGATCGATCGAGGTGATCATGAGCAAAGAGAAGAACATTCAAGAAGCAAAGGTTTTGGTTCGTGAACCTTGATAAGAGCTTTTCGATTCAGTTTCGTCGATTCAGTTTCGTGATAGCTCTTCCAACGACAAGCGATGACCGGTGACCAAGTTCGTCTCGGGAGACCACTGTGAGTTGTTACCATTTTATTTTGTGTTTGTTTCATGTTATCAAAGACAACAATGGTATCAGAGCGTTAGTCCTAAGTGCATGAAAATCCCTTGGAATTTTTCTCTATTCTGCCCGCGATTTGGTTGACAAAATCGTGATCTACAGCTGCTAAACAAAATCACGATTTGTGATTAACGTTGGCAAGCTACCAGCTTCCGTGACCGGTGAACGCAGAGGATCATGTTTGAAAGGTAAGCAATGCTGACCACCGTATTTGTTATGGGAAAAGAAGCACGGGTGGAAAAAAAGAGGAAAAATGGGGAAGATGAACAATATTTTTATCAACACAGTAATATTTCCATGTTTTTTAATCGATTTAGTAAAAACATAATCAATTAAAAATGAATGAACAATGCTTTTAACGAAACACAGTGACTTCGTGAAATTTTTTGATTTTATTAAATCAAAATTAAAAAAAAAAAGTGAATAAATGAATAGTGCCTTTCATGTTTAAAATTTAATTAAATATATTTATTAATTAATTAAATGCATATAGAAATGTATTATTGAAAATTAAACTAGACCAATTTGTCCAATCAAAACCAGGTTTGGTTTAAATCATTAGTTGATTTAAGCAGACTAGTTTGATTCAATAATACCTAGATCTGGTTCAAATCATTTGTTGGTTTTACCAGATCAGTTTATTATTGAATTAGTTGGGATGATTTTGATTACATAAGTTAGGCTGATCAAATATGACCAGATTAGTTATATTGTATCAGATTTGATAAAAAAAATAGATTTGTTTTAATGCGTCGGACTTAATCCAATGAATATTGGATTAATTAAATGAACCTGAATTTGATCAACAAGTCTGAGATTGACTTAAATGACTTAGATTAAAACAATAATAGAACATAAGTTAGAAATCTTTATCTAATTAGATTAGTTCTAATAAGGACAATGGACTAAGCTTAGGATCTGAATTCCTGATCGACTGATCTAATGGGTCAGTCGACTTGAACTCTTGAAAATTGAGAAGATTTGTTTTTCTTGATTTATTATGATGGTTCTATGTCTGCATAAATTGAATTAAACTGATTTTGTACTGATTAGTCGGTTTTGTATTGACTTATTTAAATTCAATTTTTTAGATGGCACGGACAATTACCACATTGACTCATCCGCGAAGTGCGACAAAACTAGCTCAGGGAGGAGATAGAATATAATTCTGCTTATGGACTTGATGGACATGTTAGACGGCTTGATAGACTATTTTGGAAACTTGAGCAAGAAGAGTTTCCCGTCCTGGACAATTATAGGATCTGGGCTTTGATGTATTCATTGCCAAAGTATCCTAGGGTGATAGTGTTGGTGCAGTTAGCACTAACGGTCTAACTCAGGTTTTGATGAATGACAAATCAGGTTAAGTTAGGTTCGTTGTTATCTAACACTCTGATCGAGTGTGCAGGATAAGTCCAGCTAGGTCGACGGGCTGACCGGATAGCTGGCGACAAGTCCAAGCGGGTCGACGGGCTGACCGGACGCTTGGCGAGAAGTCCAGCTAGGTCGACGGGCCGACCGGATAGCTGGCGAGAAGTCCAGACGGGTCGACGGGCTGACCGGACGTCTGGCAGGTAGGTAAGGTAAGTCACTGGAGGGGAGTGACTGTGAGAACGCGTTCCCGGGAAGGGGACATTAGGCGTCGATCCGGCTTAGATCCATTTCGGATGTCTAAGTCGAGATCGTGACTAGATTCCGGTCTCGGAAAGACGGAATCTAAGTCATACTCTTTTTATCCATCTGTTGAATTTTAACTGTGCTAACAATCTGTTTTACAGGATATATATTTGCCTCGGACTAACTTTGTTTTTCAGGAAAAGAGAGTTTTCTGGAACAAGGTGGTCCGGGCGCCCGGAAGGCGAATTCTATCCAGCCAAGTCGTCGCCACGTGGAGCATCTCGGTTTGAGCAGTTACGTCACATTCCAGGCGCCCGGAACAGCATATAAAAGAAGCCCCAGGCAGGAGCTTCAGAATCAATCAAGCTGAGAACTCTTCTACTGCTGGTCTTGCTGCTCGACGTTCAGTGCGACGCCAACAAAGCTCCGACACTACGCTCCGTTCTTTTCCCTTTTTGTCGGTATTTGTTTTCAGTTTTCATTAGCATTCCCTGTACGATTCTTTTTGTAATCATCATTTCGAATTGCTAGTGATTGCCCAACGAAAGTGGTCAAGGACCACGGGCCTTCGAGTAGGAGTCGTCACAGGCTCCGAACGAAGTAAAACCATTGTGTCTATTTTACTTTTCCGCTGCGTTTATACTCGATATTTTCGAATCGATATTCACCCCCCCCTCTATCGAATCTAACGGTCTTACAAGTGGTATCAGAGGAGGTACCGCTCTGATTTGGTGCAACCACAAATCAGACAGGGGGTGAATTTTTTCTTTCAATTAATTCTAAAACTGGTGTATCGTTAACTTAAATTAGTGCAACATGAATCTAGATTTTTTTTTCTATTTTTCTCTTCCCGCACTACTAATCCAAGACCAAGTCTTGGGATATTTTTTGGTTATTTACCTGTGCACAGAATGTCCCAACAAGAAGGATTCAGCACAGTACGACCTCCACTCTTCAACGGGGACGACTTTCCATACTGGAAGAAGCGCATGGAGGTTTACCTCAAAACAGACTTCGACCAATGGATGAGCGTTACGAGACCCTACAAGATTCCGGCAGATACCTCCGGGAATATACTGGATACTGAAGACTGGACAGCTGACTTGAAGAAGAAGGCGTCAACCGAAAATAAAGCAATCAACACTCTACAGTGCGGATTGACAAGAGAAGAACTAAACAGAGTCGGTCCACACAAGAACGCTAAAGAGCTGTGAGACAAGTTGATCGAGCTGCACGAGGGAACGAGCGACGCCAAGGTAACCAAACGAGACTTGCTTTTAAATAAGATTTTTAATATAAAAATGCAGGAAGGTGAAACGGCGAATCAGCTTCACGCGAGGATCAAGGACATCCTCAACGGGCTTCATGCGATAGGCCATCAGATGGAAAACAGAGACTTAATAAGGTACGCATTAAACGCTTTTCCACGTAATAGTTTGTAGGCATCAATAGTGGATGCCTACAAAATTTCTAAAAATCTCTCTAAGTTAAAGTTAGATGAACTTTTCTGTGAATTGGAATTACACGAACAAACTAATGCTGGAGCCGAGAAAGGTATAGCCTTATTTGCAGGTTCCTCCAAAGAAAAGAAAAGCAAGCCTGAACTTGAAGAAGACTCCGACCAAGATTCTGAAGACGAAGAACACCTGGTGAACTTGGTAAGAAAAATGTTTACCAGGAGAAAAAGGAGCTTCAGCAAAAAGGACCTTCAAAAGATCAGTTCTCCCTCAGAACAAAAGAACGTGACTTGCTACGGATGCAATAAAAAGGGACACTACAAGAACGAATGCCCAAAACTGAAGTTCGACAAACCAAAGCCAACAAAAAAGAAGGCACTCAAAGCAACGTGGGACGACTCCTCGGACGAATCGGAAGAAGAAGAGCAGAAACATCAGAGCCACCTCGCACTGATGGCCCACGAAGCTGAAACAGAAGACGAGTCAGAAGATGAAGACGGGTCTGAACCCGAAACAAGCCACGAGTCCGTACTCGTTTCCGAAGACTCGAATGAGGTATATTTTAATTTAAACAAAAATTTTTTAGAATTATTTCCTGTTTAAATAGTAGATTAACTAAAGTAGAAAATGAAAACAAGTCACTTCTTGAGGAAAATCAAAACCTCAAGGAACAAATCAAAAATTCAAATCCAACTCAAGATCTAACACTTGAGGAGGAGAATTTATCATTAAAAAATGAGATTAACAATTTAAAAGAAATGTTAGAAAAATTCACAACAAGATCAAAAAATCTAGACTTAATCCTAAATAATCAAAAAGCATGTTATAATAAAACCGGATTAGGATATAAGTCGAATTCAAATAAAACCTTCAAATCATTAATAACCCAATATAAATCAACCAATCTAGCTTGGGTTCCGAAAGCGTGTCTGACCACGCAAGTAGGACTTAATCAATATTATATACCTAAAGAAAAAATACATTATATAAAATCGAATAAACCAAACCAAAATCCAAAATACAAACCTAAATCAAATTCAAAATCTAAACATTTTAAAAATCAACAAAATTATCACCAAGTTAACCATAACTATAAAAAGAATCGACACAAACCTAAAACCAAAATCTAAATTAATGGCCAATAATTCAGGGGGAGGCTCCAGAATAGCTGGCACCTCCAAAACTAACCTACCCGACAGGGTAACCCAAAACAAACTAACCCGGCAGGGTAATTAGGATTAGTTAAAAAGAGACCAAGTTTAACTTGACTCATGGTACTGGTGAAGTTTTTGGATGATAGTACGTTAGGGAAGCTTGGGCATCGCATGTCTAGAAAGATATGGCTTCGATCTGGTGCATTTGGCCAAGTGGAACTGACCGAAGCTACCCTTAAACGAATCCTAACCAGTTAGACCAAGATTTGGTACTAAGTTCCGTGGATAGGACTATTCGGAAAACCTCGAAAGGTTGGTTACTTCTAATGATGTCCATGTGACTCACCAAGCTTAGAAGTTTATCCGAAGAATGCCTATTTGTGGAAACCAAAGCTAAGTCTGAATCTAACACAAGTTAAACCAAAACTCTGTAATCAAACCAATTTCATCTCACAAAATCATAGGATTCCCTGATTGATAATATAGATCGGGTGAGATGAATAAGGCTTAAATTTTAAAGTTAAAATTTTTAATTTTAACTTAAAAAATTAATTTCAAAATTTTAAATTTTAAACTTAAAAATTAATTTCAAAATTTTAATTTTAACTTAAAAATTAATTTCAAAATTTTTAATTTTAACTTAAAAATTAATTTCAAATTTTAATTTTAACTTAAAAATTAATTTCAAAATTTAAATTTTTAATTTTAACTTAAAAATTAATTTCAATTTTTAATTTTAACTTAAAAATTAATTTCAAAATTTTTAATTTTAACTTAAAAATTAATTTCAAAATTTTAATTTTAACTTAAAAATTAATTTCAAATTTTAATTTTAAACTTAAAAATTAATTTCAAAATTTTAATTTTAACTTAAAAATTAATTTCAAATTTTAATTTCAAACTTAAAAATTAATTTCAAAATTTTAATTTTAACTTAAAAATTAATTTCAAAATTTTAATCTTAAACTTAAATTAATTTTAATTAATTTCAAAATTTTAAACTTAAATTAATTTCAAAATTTTAACTTTAATTTAATTTCAAAATTTTAATTTTAATTTCAAAACTCTTTTTTAAAAATTCAGTTTCAAAATATTTAATTCAAAATTTTTAAATTTTAAAACTTAACTCCAAAACCTAAAACTCTAACAAAAAAAAAAAAAAAATGCAGTCAAAAACCAGGGGCGAGCGCCCGGAAGGGGATCCGGGCGCCCCGCCCTAAATCAACCCCGGGCGCCCGGAGTCCCCTATAAATAAGGGGCAGCAGGCGCCCCCAATCTTTGCACCACTAATTCTCACTTTTGCCAAGGTTCACTCCGAACCTCAGTGCGAAAGTACTCTAAATCAAAATTTTCTTGCGGTGAAGACGCTGTTGCGATTCAACCGAGGTCGTCAGATCTTTATTTGTCGATGGCTCCTCGGTAAAAAATTCTTCCCCTCCCTAAAAATTTTATTAGAATTTGGTCTCTTATTTTGTTTCTTAGAATGTTTTATTATATATATACAGTAGGAAACGAACAAATACTGGTGCTGGACCCTCCAATGCTAGTACAGACCCTAGGTTCCCCACAGACGAACTTAGGATTAAGTTTGAGTCAACTATCTATAAGGCCATTAGGACTGCCTGCATAGATAGATCTTTCTTTCTAGTGTCATGTCCCTCCGTTTTAGAGGTTATAGACCACTATAACTTAAAGAACCTTGTCGAATGTACTAGTCCAATAAACATAAGTCTGTGTGCCGAATTTTGCAATAACCTAGTGAAAGTAGACGATCTCACCTATACCACTAGGGCAGCAGGCACTGATATCATATTTTCCCCTACTACTATCCGAGAGTTCTTAGAGTTACGTCCATCTATTTGTTCCTTTTTGTGCTATCCTCCCAGGGATCTACCATTCGGAGATCCCTACTCACATATTACTCTCGATACGATTTATTCGTATTTTTTTTTAGGAGAGCGAGATCCCACTGTGACACAGTTTAGGTCGGTAGAACTTCGAGTCCAGGACTACGCTCTTTATAGGGTGTTAGTTCTTTGCATTTTACCACTGACTACTCGGGACATCGCTGTGATGCGCCCATTTCATTCGTTCTTACTCTATGCCCTGAGTCATAGGTTAGATATTGACATCAGCCTACATATCTTCTCCACCATTATCTACTCGGCTGGATTCGTGACTGATAGACGAGTCCACATGCCATTTTGTCACATTCTGACAGCCTATATGTCCTCGTTGCACATTGATGTCACTAGAGGAGACATTGCCCATATGACCGAGTTCGATGTTATAGCGGCTCGGAACTTTTCCCTAGCTGGTGTCCAGATAGATAGTGTAAAATACCGGAAAATAGGCGAATACTAATAAGGGAATTTTCCGGAATTTTTGGAAATTTTTCGGGAATTTTTCGGAGCTCGTATGGACGAGTTAACGGGGATGAAAATGGGGCCCGGGGAAAAGCCTGTTTAGGCGACCCATTTAAGTGAGGAAATGTTTATTTTATATTTCCTTTTTCTTTTTCCTTTATTTTTCCTTTTCCTCTCCGTTTCTTTTTCTCTTCCGTGCGTGCCCGACACTGCCTTCTCCCGTGCCCTAAACAGCGCCGAGCAGTTCCCCTTTCTTCTTCTCTTCTCACTCGGCGCCGGTTTCTTCTCATCTGTGCCCTAGCCAGCCCGGCCTTCTTCTTCTCCTCTCCCTGCCGGCGACGCCACCCCATGCCCTAGCCTCTCCTCCCTCACGCGCGCCACTGCCGTTCCGACGCTGAGACACCACCGGCCACAGGAACTCCAGTCGCCTGAGCTCTAGCCGGTGCCACCACAGTCCTCTTCCTCTACAGACTTGGTGTCTCTGTGCCCTAGCGTTGGCCCGCCGCCGAGCCTTGGTCGCCTCACAGCCACTCTTTGCCGCCGGCCTTCCTCAGCCCTAGTTCTCCGGCCGACTCCTCCTCCTTCCCGAGCCACACCGTGCCTTAGATTTGGGCCAAAGCCGCGACACCCCTCTCTTCAGCGACATCTGAGCACGGCCGACTGCCGTCCCTCTCTGCCCTAGCGTCGGCAGCCAACCAATTTGCCTACACGGGTTCTCTGTGCCATTGTTTTCCTTTGTGCTACACTGTCCTTCCAGCGCTGGATCTCAGCCTCGGGTTGCTGTGAAGTGCAGACAGTGAGTAAGGTGATCAGACCCCCAAGGTGAGCCTTGATTTGGACTTGCATGGTTGAGCATGTACACACTGTGAATTGGACATTGGATTTGTCTAGGTGCTGTTTTGGAAGGGTTAACTTGCTAGGCAACGGTTCCACCTCGCTCCGGATAGGATTGTTGGCAGCAACTTCGTCTACTGTGCTGCAATAGTGAATCTTCACCAGCTGTGATCTGAGGTGAAAATGTGTTTTATGTATGAATTGATACGTACCTAATTTGGTTATAGGATGATACATTGATGGCGGATCCTTGTTGTAGATTGAGTTGGTTTTAAATGAATCTAATGGAACGATTAGGGTTAAGATCATTAACCTTAGTCAATGGTTAGATTTAATTTTTGGTAGGTAATTGGTTATGTTAATTAGGGTTTTTCCCTGATATTAGTTTCGTGGGTTTTATTAAGCTATTTAAATTCATTTGAATTGTAGCTAAATAAAATATATCTATATGTTCGACACAGGACTTTGATTCGGGACGGTATCTCGACGAGTATCTTGATTACAGGATTGGACCATTTTATCGGAGGCGGGTACTTTGACTTATGTCTTTTGATATGCATGATAATATGTTTAACATATAACAATAATTGTGTTATCTGTTTGTTTCGGTTGGTCGCTACATGATTAGTTACATGTTTGTTTGTTTATTTATGCTGCACTGCATGATATCTACCTGATCACATATGCTTTAGGTAGTGAATCAACCACATGCTATGATATGTTCTGGATCTAGGGTTTATTTGATACCCTATTTGATTGGTGTACCTTCTATTTGATACTTCTTCCAGTGGTACACACTTGTATCTAGTTATATGGACTATGCCATGTTTTTAGTGTCATGCATCATGATTGCATGCTGTGCGATTGTCGGCTCCACTTTGGTTGACCCCATCGCCAGTTACATGTACTGCACACACCACCCATGGATTAGTTGTATATCTGGCTGGAGTGTGGCGGTTCTGCTGTTTGGCTCCGTTGGTCAGGTGACCAGACAGTTCCGCTCTGCTTGGCTCCGTTGGCATTTAGGGTAGCAGCGTGGCCGGCAGATGGTGGACTCTGTTGGCTCCGTTGGTCGAGACTCGGTAGTAGCCGGAGATTTCCTCCCGTCGTTGTGTAACGGAGATGAGAGCATAGAGCTCCCCATTTATGATTTGGGGCGGAGGCGGAGTATTCGACAAAGATTCCGTCCACTCGATCACTGTCAGGAGCGGTGATGTCCGAGTGCACGGTCACCATATCATTTATTGCATTTTATTGTTGTGATTGTTGCACTTATATGCTGCATTTGTATGGATGCATTTGATTGACATGCATACAGATTATGATTCTTTTGACCCTGTTACCTTTGTACCTTAATCCCGGTTAGTACAGTTATCTCCTGATTTCGTTTCAGTTGCATTTATTCTTTCTCGTATTCAGGAGACTGTACGCATGATTAGTGTTGTCTGTTATTTGTTTTATTATGCATATCAGTTGTACCTGCTGAGTGTTGGACTCACCCCGCATCCATTGTTGATATTTTCAGGTTGAGGCTGTCCGGAGCAGTTCCAGTCGCTAGCCCCCATATGCACGTAGAGCTAGTTCTCTACTAGTTCGTTATTGGTTTTATTTAGGCCTTTTTCTATATCAGACTTTGTTTTAGTATTGTCTTTGGATTTTTCCTATAGATATTGTATGGATTGACACCTTTTTATGGATTTTTGATATGGTATTGGATTTCATTCTACTACGTACCTGCCTGGACGGCAGAAGAGGTGAGTTCGTTGGATTTGAGCTTTACGAGTGTAGTGGAGTAGGGTGGATTTTGAGTCAGAGTCCTATTGTTATTGATTACTATTATAACTGCGTGGTTGTGACAGCCAGAGGCTGAATATCTTTATTAACTGCGTGGTATTTGTTTTTTTTTATTTTTGTTATCATTCCAGCCGCTTGTGGCTGATGTATATGTGATATGTAGAAAGTTTCATATTGTCCGCTGTACAGGGGAGATGCTGTCGAAATTTCTTCGGACAGAGACTCCTCTGGGGCGTGACAATTTAGTGGTATCAGAGCGAGTATACGATACTTGCTATGTGTTCTAGATTTTTGAGAGCTTAAGTTTTACGATCTTTGTTTTCGTATTTCGGATAGTTGATATAACCTGATACCAATTGATATGGTATCAGAGCGCCAAAGTTTGGCGATATTTGTTTGATTTTCGTGTGTTGGATTTTCGAGATTTATCTGATACCAATTCATTGGTATCAGAGCAGGGTGTGATACCTGCTTTTGGTATTTTGGATATTTTTATACTAGCCCTAGTTGCGAGACATATTGGTGTGGGCAGTTATTTTTGGTTGCACGGATTTGTCCGTTTCGATTATGTTATGGACTTCCGTTTTGGATTTATATGGATTTCCGGTGTTTGTTTTTCTCGTACGGAATTCCGAGGTCATTTTGGGGACTGGACAGCGATGGAACATCTCCAGACGGCATATAGGTATGATGTTTAATTTTATAGTTTTTGACAGGTATTAGCATTCTTTATTTAGTACCTGTCTGATTGCTGTAGCACATATTACTTGTGATGAGTTAGCCATTGAGGATGGTTGACCTTAATAGAGATAAGGGATTATAGTCTCTGGTGATTTTTCTTATCATACCATCAGTAGTTTTAGCTTCTGTTACTACTCATAAGGGATGGAGGCACATACCAGCCTCTGCTATTGTTAGCTGGGTAGTGGATGATACCTATAGACTCCTGTTGACTTAGCCAGTAGAGTTTTTATACTCATACCTTTTGGATATTAGGGTACCCGATACGATGGGAATTGGTCATTGGGGGTTATCATGTTTGATCATTGTTGAGAATGATTTGAGGTTGAGAGATATTGTGAGATCAGGTATTGTGATATGTTCATTTCTAATGATTTATGAGGATAAATGTTATGTGGTTGTCTGATGACCAATTACTAGATATTTGTTTTGATGATCTATTTGTGGATAACTATTTTGATGATTTATATTTGGGATGTCGTTAATGGTGACATAATGAATGTCATGTATGATATTCACAGGTTTGATGATTATGGTGGGTGATCAGATTATAAATTTGGGTGCTGGAGAGTTTTACGGTTGAATGTGCCTATGAGATTTAAATAAACCTGGTTGGTTATGGATAGTTAACAGGATGATATAAAAAAAAATGATGATATATGCTTCCTCTGATATGGGACTATGTGGATAAATAATGATTGATGTTTTGAATGCTAACTTGCCCTCATGGGGAGTAAAGGTTTATTCATCTGATATAGTGTGGGCTGATGTTTTTGAGGATGAAGATGAGAGTGTCTTGATGTTCTTAAATTCTGACTTTTTCTTTTGGGTCGTACACATTTATACATATGATATTATATGGTTAGATATACCTTAGTTGCTTGTGGAGGATTAAGGTATTCTTGATTAGTTAGTAGATGAATGATTTAGTTTTGTTGGTTGATCAGTAGAGGATTGCCATACTCTATTTTTAGAGGTTCGAACCTTTAGGATATTTGTGCTTAGTTATGTATCTAAAGCACATTTGAGTACATGTTTTGTACTGACGTGGAAAGGACTGATTTTGCCATATATCACTGACGGCTTGGATAGGTTATAGAGGATCGATGTATCATATTCTATGAAGACTTTGACCGTGGACTGTGTATACCTGGTGGGATAACTTAGAGAGTGCATTGGGATATGTGACCCTACTGATGTAAGGAAGTGTAGAGCTAATTGCTTAACACTTATGAGATACAATCGTTACTAGTGTATACTGGAAGAGTACATTTGGATTTATGATGATAAAATTTTCCCCATTAGATATAGTCTTGGTAGTGTATGACATTGACTTGCAATGTTATACCATGATGTGTATATCTTTCTTGTCCGATACTAGTTCCTTTGAACCTATAGCAGGGTGGTTACTGGATGATTAGACTGCTTTATTTTGGGTTGCTTTTGATTGATGTATTCATGCTTGACACATATGCATGAATTTTGTTTAGATATACCTGTAACCCATGAGTGTTGGTAGCATAAGGTTGGTCTTTTTGGTTGAGCTGGTATGCTGATTTTGGATGTCTATGTTGCATGTATATTATGATTTGTTATGTGTTGTGGGAGTCCTATGGTAGACTGTCCATTTGCAAGTAGTATATGTATCCATGTTCTGATATGGTTTGAAGGTTCCTTGTGGATCATAGATATGTAGTTCGGTGTATGTATTTGGATGTGTTATTGAAGATATCTTGTCAATTAAATCTGAGTTGTAGTATAAGTACATCGGTGGTGTTTTGATGGAGGCATTTTGTCGATTTAATCTGAGTCGTGATATGTACATATGTGTTTGGTGTGATATCTGAGGTATCTTTTTGATTATGTTTGATTTGTGAGTGCACCTGGGTTTAGTATGCTTATTTGGAAGTATATGTTGGATATACTCTTGGCATAGGTGAAGATATGTCATGTGAGTGTGGTTTGAGGTGTATTGTTGATTTTACCTATGTTGATTTTGCACACGACTTCGGTATGCATTGTTGGAGATATCATACTGAATATACCTGAGTTGTGAGTATGTTTAGTGTATAATAATTGGAGGATTTTGTTGATCATACATATGTTGTGTGAGCATGTGTGCTAGGTGTATACATTGGTAGCAGTATGATGATTCTACTTATACTGAATTCAGAATGTGGAGTGACTGCATTATGTCATTTGTTGAATTAACCCATCAACTAATTTTCCTATCAGTGGATGACCCACTAGGATGCTGATAGAGTTGATGATGGATTTGAGTAGTTACTAGGTTGTTATATCCTAGGCTAACCACAGCGAATTGTGGTAGAGAGATTTTGTACAGTCTCTAGCTGGATAGTTAGGTGTCTTGGGGTACTTAGGTATTATTTTGTGGTGGAGCGTTGCTCCCACATATCACGGATTGCTGGTAGCGGAGCATTGCTCCTATATTTATTGCAGATACATATTTCAGATTATTTGTGGTGGAGTATTGCTCCCACATATTGAGGATTTCTTGTGGTAGAGCGTTGCTCCCACATATGTGGTGTTTCCTGTGATGGAGCGTTGCTCTCACCCTGGAGGATTTATTTTTTTTTGGTGATTTATGTTATTGATGATTAGATTTTTCGATTTATTATTGGAGATCTTATGAATAGGAATGTCTGTGATACAGACATTATGTGTATTGGTTTTTGTCATATAGGCTTACAGTGCCTTAGATGTTTTCAGGGACTCGATGATCCTGGTATGTCGAGGATGTTTGGATAGGTGTCCATTATCTTTGTGGACGATGTTGTGATTTATTACGGATCCGAGGTGAGTCACGTACACTATCTTTGCATAGATCTAGAGATGATTCGACAAGAACATTTATATGTGATTATCAGTAGTGCTGGTTTGGATTGTCTTTTGTTATGATGTTTGGGACACACGGTCACCAGTAGGAGTGTACGTGGTTCCACAGGAGATAGAGGTTGTTACCGTTGGGAGCAGCCGAAATCAGTGTAGGAGATCCGCAGTCTTTTGTGACTCGCAGGATATTACAGACCTTTCGTCGAGGGTTGCTTTCACATAGCTATGCTACTTTCACGCGTGACCATGAAAGGCGTGAAGTTACTTGGACTGAGGATTGCAAGACCAGCTTCTAGGAGCTGAAGCGGAGACGGGTGTCGACTTTGATTTTTGGTTTTTTTTACCTTCGGAAGAGGACGAATTTGTCCTCTACACCGACGCGTCTCTACAGGGTATGGGTGCTGTTCTGGTGCAGCACGGTAGAGTATTCTTATATGCTTCTCGATAGTTGAGGGAGCCTGAGAAGAAAATACTCAGTTCATGATCTGGAGTTGGCCGCTGTTATTTTTGCCCTGAAGATTTGGCGGCAGTACCTGTATGATATTACATTGAGATTCTCACTGACCATCGGAGTCTCAAATATCTGTTCATTCAAAAGGAACTTAATCTTCGACCGAGGAGATAGATGGAGTTCCTGAAGTATTATGATTGTACCATTAGCTATCACCTGGGAAAAAGCTAATGTGGTTACCGATGCACTTAGCTAGAGGTCCAAAGGGACTTTAGCTTGCCACCGAGTTGTGGTCACAGATTTGATTCAGGATTTCTCTGAGTTAGACATTGAGGAGCAGGGACAGACAGAGCAAGGTATTCTTGTTACCATAGTTGCTCAGTCGTCGATCAGGACGAGAATCCGAGAGACCCAGTTGTTAAGACCTCATAGAGCTCAACGTAAGGCAAAGTGGTCCATATTATCAGACAGAGGATGTCAGAGGCATAAGACTGCCAGAAGTGTTATGCTGACCGGAGTCGGAGACCTTAGAGTTCTCCATTTGCGACCAGGTATTTCTACGAGTTTCACCCACGAAAGGGGTGAAGAGATTGGCCTCAGAGGTAAGCTAGCTCCGCGATACATTGGACCTTTCCAGATCTCGGAAAGGATTGGAGCAGTAGCTTATCGGTTGGCACTATTGCCGTCCTTGGCAGGCGTTCACGCCGTATTCCACGTGTCTATGCTAAGGAGATACGTACCCGATCTGATACATGTGTTGATAGATAATCTCAGTTCTCCTTTCAGCCTGACGTCACCTATGAGGAGGTTCCGGTATGGATTCTAGACCGGAAAGAACGTCAGTTGCGGAACAAGACCATCCGGCTGGTTAAAGTCGGATGGCAGCATCATTCGGACGAAGAGACTACTTGGGAGCTTGAGGATACGATCCGAGCTCGATATCCCCACCTTTTCACTTGAGGTATGTGATTTAGTTTACCGTTCAGCATTTATACTTTATATCTGTTGTTGGTACTTGCTGATGGTAGATAACGAAATTTGGGGACCAAATTTTTTATTAGTGGGGGAGAATGTAAAATACCGGAAAATAGGCGAATATTAATAAGGGAATTTTCCGAAATTTTTGGAAATTTTTCGGGAATTTTTCGGAGCTCGTATGGACGAGTTAACGGGGATGAAAATGGGCCCGGGGAAAAGCCTGTTTAGGCGACCCATTTAAGTGAGGAAATGTTTATTTTATATTTCCTTTTTCTTTTTCCTTTATTTTTCCTTTTCCTCTCCGTTTCTTTTTCTCTTCCGTGCGTGCCCGACACTGCCTTCTCCCGTGCCCTAAACAGCGCCGAGCGGTTCCCCTTTCTTCTTCTCTTCTCACTCGGCGCCGGTTTCTTCTCATCTGTGCCCTAGCCAGCCCGGCCTTCTTCTTCTCCTCTCCCTGCCGGCGACGCCACCCCATGCCCTAGCCTCTCCTCCCTCACGCGCGCCACTGCCGTTCCGACGCTGAGACACCACCGGCCACAGGAACTCCAGTCGCCTGAGCTCTAGCCGTAGCGTTGGCCCGCCGCCGAGCCTTGGTCGCCTCACAGCCACTCTTTGCCGCCGGCCTTCCTCAGCCCTAGTTCTCCGGCCGACTCCTCCTCCTTCCCGAGCCACACCGTGCCTTAGATTTGGGCCAAAGCCGCGACACCCCTCTCTTCAGCGACATCTGAGCACGGCCGACTGCCGTCCCTCTCTACCCTAGCGTCGGCAGCCAACCAATTTGCCTACACGGGTTCTCTGTGCCATTGTTTTCCTTTGTGCTACACTGTCCTTCCAGCGCTGGATCTCAGCCTCGGGTTGCTGTGAAGTGCAGACAGTGAGTAAGGTGATCAGACCCCCAAGGTGAGCCTTGATTTGGACTTGCATGGTTGAGCATGTACACACTGTGAATTGGACATTGGATTTGTCTAGGTGCTGTTTTGGAAGGGTTAACTTGCTAGGCAACGGTTCCACCTCGCTCCGGATAGGATTGTTGGCAGCAACTTCGTCTACTGTGCTGCAATAGTGAATCTTCACCAGCTGTGATCTGAGGTGAAAATGTGTTTTATGTATGAATTGATACGTACCTAATTTGGTTATAGGATGATACATTGATGGCGGATCCTTGTTGTAGATTGAGTTGGTTTTAAATGAATCTAATGGAACGATTAGGGTTAAGATCATTAACCTTAGTCAATGGTTAGATTTAATTTTTGGTAGGTAATTGGTTATGTTAATTAGGGTTTTTCCCTGATATTAGTTTCGTGGATTTTATTAAGCTATTTAAATTCATTTGAATTGTAGCTAAATAAAATATATCTATATGTTCGACACAGGACTTTGATTCGGGACCGTATCTCGACGGGTATCTTGATTCCCGGATTGGACCATTTTATCGGAGGCGGGTACTTTGACTTATGTCTTTTGATATGCATGATAATATGTTTAACATATAACAATAATTGTGTTATCTGTTTGTTTCGGTTGGTCGCTACATGATTAGTTACATGTTTGTTTGTTTATTTATGCTGCACTGCATGATATCTACCTGATCACATATGCTTTAGGTAGTGAATCAACCACATGCTATGATATGTTCTGGATCTAGGGTTTATTTGATACCCTATTTGATTGGTGTACCTTCTATTTGATACTTCTTCCAGTGGTACACACTTGTATCTAGTTATATAGACTATGCCATGTTTTTAGTGTCATGCATCATGATTGCATGATGTGCGATTGTCGGCTCCACTTTGGTTGAGCCCATCGCCAGTTACATGTACTGCACACACCACCCATGGATTAGTGGTATATCAGGCAGGTGTGTGGTGGTTCTGCTGTTTGGCTCCGTTGGTCAGGTGACTCAGCGTGGTAGCCGGCAGTCAGTTCCGCTTTGTTTGGCTCTGCTGGCATTTAGTGTAGCAGCGTGGTAGCCGGCAGATGGTGGACTCTGTTTGGCTCCGTTGGTCAGATGACTCAGCGTGGTAGCCCCCGTCGTTGTGTACCGGGAGATGAGAGCATAGAGCTCCCCATTTATGATTTGGGGCTAGAGGACGGAGTACTCCGACAGATCCGTCCACTCGTCCTCATCAGGAGCAGTGATGTCCGAGTGCACGGTCACCATATGCATTTATTGCATTTTATTGTTGTGATTGCTGCACTTATATGCTGCATTTGTATGGATGCATTTGATTGACATGCATACAGGATTATGATTTCTTCGGTCTGACGACCTGTTACCTTTGTACCTTAATCCCGGTTAGTACAGTTATCTCCTGATTTCGTTTCAGTTGCATTTATTCTTTCTCGTATTCAGGAGACTGTACGCATGATTAGTGTTGTCTGTTATTTGTTTTATTATGCATATCAGTTGTACCTGCTGAGTGTTGGACTCACCCCACCTCCATTGTTGATATTTTCAGGTTGAGGCTGTCCGGAGCAGTTCCAGTCGCTAGCCCCCATATGCACGTAGAGCTAGTTCTCTACTAGTTCGTTATTGGTTTTATTTTGGCCTTTTTCTATATCAGACTTTGTTTTAGTATTGTCTTTGGATTTTTCCTATAGATATTGTATGGATTGACACCTTTTTATGGATTTTTGATATGGTATTGGATTTCATTCTACTACGTACCTGCCTGGACGGCAGAAGATGTGAGTTCGTTGGATTTGAGCTTTACGAGTGTAGTGGAGTAGGGTGGATTTTGAGTCAGAGTCCTATTGTTATTGATTACTATTATAACTGCGTGGTTGTAACAGCCAGAGGCTGAATATCTTTATTAACTGCGTGGTATTTGTTTTTTTTATTTTTGTTATCATTCCAGCCGCTTGTGGCTGATGTATATGTAATATGTAGAAAGTTTCATATTGTCCGCTGTACAGGGGAGATGCTGTCGAAATTTCTTCGGACAGAGACTCCTCTGTGGCGTGACAGATAGGGATGACGGGACTATGTTTTGGCGGAGGGGGGCACAGCACCAGCCAGATCCAGACGCACAGGTGGACGAGTTCATGCTCGCACTATTTCCAGAGGAAGCCGCACCGGCTCCACCACCGCCCCCAGCTCGAGCACCACGACACGCTCCCCGCACTCTAGCCGACCGTATGACCGGACTAGAGAGAGCTATGGCGAGTCTCCAGCAGGAGAACTCTGATTTTCATCGGGACATACGGCGAGAGGTTGCCGAGTTACTAGCTGCCGGGGACACCCGACACACTGAGCTGATGGCACTTCTTCGATCCTTGGGATCTGAACCACCCCCTTCATCATCTCAGTAGTTTTAGTTATGACCTACTTCTGTAGCTACACTACTTGTAAAATATTTTGGATTTATCTAGTGATATTTCAGACCTACATTGATTATGTTCTATCTCGGTAGCCTAGGAATTTTAAATTTCAAAATTGTTTTCAAAAATCACTCTTTCAAATTATAAGTCAAATTTGTTTGTTTTCAAAACCTTCCATTTTTAGACTTTCAAAAACAGTTTTGGCCTTAGACTAGCTTGGAATCCATAGAAAGCATGCACCCATAGGGCTAGTTTTTGAGCATCTCACCAACACTTTAGGTTTACCTTGCGTGTGTTTGACAAACATAGAAAGGGGTGAGATGCATAGGCCAACTGTCTGGACTTAAGATGCTCATCTCAGTGCATCAGCATAAGTCTGGACGTTAAATACAAATCAGACAGTAATCAGATTAAGTTCATCAGTCAAGTCAAACACTGACTGCTTATAATCAACTTAATCTGACTAACCAAGTGAAAACTACTATTTTCTGATAGTGAGTTAGTAACTAATTGGTTAGACAGCTGTTTAAATTTTAGTATCAAGTTCAGGGGGAGAAATTAATTAAAATGTTATGTGTTTGAAAAGTGCCTTTTAAAACTAACTTGTGGTTGGACATCAGTTTACAAAGAGTTAAAATTTAACTAAGTATTTGAAAAACTTGGAAGTTTAATCCCACCTAATTTTCACACCTGATTTTAAAAGTTAACTATTGAAAATTAAACTTTCCAAATTTCGCTTTTTAGCCTTAATTTTTTCAAATTTAGCTTGATTAACTTTGAAAATTGTTTTCTTGAACCAAACTCAGATTTTTACAGTAACTCTACACTATGATTGTTCACCCTTGTGTTTTTTGATGAATGCCAAAGGGGGGTTAGGTGGTTAAGTTAGAACAACAAAATGCCAACTTGAAAAACTAACTTAAAACCTTAAAAACCTCGAAAATCATGTTTGATTTCTGCATATATTTATCACTAACTTAATCAGGTTGTCATTCCATCAAAAAGGGGGAGATTGTTGGTGCAGTTAGCACTAACGGTCTAACTCAGGTTTTGATGAATGACAAATCAGGTTAAGTTAGGTTCGTTGTTATCTAACACTCTGATCGAGTGTGCAGGATAAGTCCAGCTAGGTCGACGGGCTGACCGGATAGCTGGCGAGAAGTCCAAGCGGGTCGACGGGCTGACCGGACGCATGGCGAGAAGTCCAAGCGGGTCGACGGGCTGACCGGACGCTTGGCGAGAAGTCCAGCTAGGTCGACGGGCTGACCGGATAGCTGGCGAGAAGTCCAGACGGGTCGACGGGCTGACCGGACGTCTGGCAGGTAGGTAAGGTAAGTCACTGGAGGGGAGTGACTGTGAGGACGCGTTCCCGGGAAGGGGACATTAGGCGTCGATCCGGCTTAGATCCATTTCGGATGACTAAGTCGAGATCGTGACTAGATTCCGGTCTCGGAAAGACGGAATCTAAGTCATACTCTTTTTATCCATCTGTTGAATTTTAACTGTGCTAACAATCTGTTTTACAGGATATATATTTGCCTCGGACTAACTTTGTTTTTCAGGAAAAGGGAGTTTTCTGGAACAAGGTGGTCCGGGCGCCCGGAAGGCGAATTCTATCCAGCCAAGTCGTCGCCACGTGGAGCATCTCGGTTTGAGCAGTTACGTCACATTCCAGGCGCCCGGAAGGAATCCAGGCGCCCGGAACAGCATATAAAAGAAGCTTCAGATCAATCAATCAAGCTGAGAACTCTTCTACTGCTGGTCTTGCTGCTCGACGTTCAGTGCGACGCCAACAAAGCTCCGACACTACGCTCCGTTCTTTTCCCTTTTTGTCGGTATTTGTTTTCAGTTTTCATTAGCATTCCCTGTACGGTTCTTTTTGTAATCATCATTTCGAATTGCTAGTGATTGCCCAACGAAAGTGGTCAAGGACCACGGGCCATCGAGTAGGAGTCGTCACAGGCTCCGAACGAAGTAAAACCATTGTGTCTATTTTACTTTTCCGCTGCGTTTATACTCGATATTTTCGAATCGATATTCACCCCCCCCCCCCCTCTATCAAATCTAACGGTCTTACAGATAGCAGACTATGTATGGGAACGTCATGAAGGACGCATCACATATTCAAAACTGTGTAAGGAACTACTTCACCATATAGGTGAAGAAGATCCTGAAGAGTATGAAGAGGACTAGGAAATGTTCGAGGAAGATCTAGAAATAGATCTGATGACGAATCTTGAAGCAGTCTCATATGAAATTATCCCAAATGAGTCTAGGATGATAGGGATAATGTTGACCGCGGGACTAGTATTTGTCATAGTGGGAGTGGTATTGACTTATCTAGTTTATTAGTGTTCTGTTTACTGTCGTTTATGAACAGTTTTAGCCCATTTAGTTTTTGAGTCGTGTATTAATTTCTATCGTTATGTACGAACAAAGTTATGTTCTGAAAAGTTATGTTATCTGTTAAAAAACTTAAAAATGATTAGTTGATTTCATGATTCATTCATGTTCAATGATTCATTCATATTCATGATTAGTTCATGTTTAATTATGATTAGTTCATATATCCATATGATTAGTTCATATGAAAAATTATTAGTTCATTTGATGGGATGTGTGTAATATAATTGATTGATTAGATTGGAACATACAAATGATAAGTAGAAACATCGTTATCACTTGATTTTGTAAATCAATTCTAATTTAGTCAATAATTAATTGACTGCATATGAATTATACTAAAAAAATAAATAATGTGTTTATTTATGTAGATTATGACAACTAAAAACATCAGAACTCAATAAAGGAGAAAAATTATATGGGGATAACTACAAAATATAACACCTTAAGAAACAATACATTCTTGAGGAACAAGAAGTTCTAGAGGCTGTAAATCAATTCATGGATGAACTGGCTGATGGTTTTACAGGACAGCACAAACTTGATGCCTATAAGGCATGGAAAAGAAAGGACTCCATTGCTAAGGGAATATTGATTAGTTCAATGGTTGATGACCTAGTATTTGAGTATGAGCCATTACCATCGGCTTATACTGTCTGGGCAGCCCTTAGAGAAAAGTACAGTGGAGTAAGTATGAGTAAGATCCATCAGCTAACAATCAAGTTTGATAGCTGTAAAAGATACTCGAATGTTACCATAGCCCAACATCTCAGGGAGATGGGTAACATGATTCGAAAGCTTAAGACTGTTGGTCATACGTTGATCGATGAACAACAGGTTCAGGCAGTTATCTGTTCCCTTCCTGATTCTTGGGAAACGATGAAACAGAATCTAACCCACAGTGAGAGTATCAAGACTTTCATTGATGTCTCACGCCATGTAGAACTTGAGGCAGAGATGATTGAATCTGCAAGAATTTCTGGTCAAGCTTTTGTAACTGAAGGTTCTGATTCTAAGAATAAGAAAAGATGGTTTAAGAAAGGAAAGGGAAAAGGAAAGGAGGTTAGTGTTGTTGCTGCTAAAAACCAAATCAAGAAGCAAAGAAAGAAATATGGACAAAAACCTAAAAGTAAGCTGAGTTGCTTCAACAGTGGCAAGAAGGGTCATTTTGCTCAGGATTGTACTGAGCCTAAAAAGGTAGATCTATCTTTAACTTCTTTCCATGAGCATTATGTTGCAAGTACAGTGTTGTTAGTTGATTCTTATCCTTTGTGGATTGTAGATTCAGGAACAATGAACCATGTAGCTCGTGATCGAGCTACATATGTGGAGTACCGTCGGGTACCAACTGACAACAAATAGATATATGAGGGAAACAATGCAAGAATTGAAGTCAAAGGAATTGACACTTGCAAGCTCAACCTACGTGGTGGGCGTACCTTGTTTCTACGTGATGTCTTGTATGCTCTTGAGATTCGACGAAATCCGGTTTCCGTCACTTGTCTTCTTGATTTAGGTTATTGTGCAAATTTTTATAGTCGTTGTGTAGAACTTCGAATTAACTCTGTGCTAATTGGGCATGATTATGTAATAAATGATTTTATGGTTTTTAATGTAGAACCAAATAATAATGATGGTTGTTTTTCGAATATTACTCTTACTAGTAATGCTGATGTTAATGATGAAATTTGGCATGCTAGACTAGGACATATAGGACAAGAACGAATAAATAGATTAGCTAAGGAGGACCTTTTAGGCACTCATGCTAAGATTAACTTATCTATATGTGGGCATTGTCTTGCTGAAAAGACAACTAGGAAATCATTTGGCAAGGCTATTAGTGTTGAATCATCATTGCAATTGATTCATTTGGATATTTGTGATCGAATGAAATTGAAAGCTAGAAATGAGAGTTCTTATTTCATTACATTTATTGATAACTTCACTCATTTTGATCATGTGTATTTGATTTCTCATAAATATGAAGCGCTTCATTCGTTACTTGAACGAAGTTGAGAATCAATTGGAATGTAAGGTTAAAACCTTACGCACTGACCATGGAGGTGAATATTTTTTTGATTAGTTCAAGACAATGTATAATGAGAAAGAAATTGTTAGACAGCTAACTATTCTTGAAACTCCAGGGCAAAATAGGGTTGTTGAAAGAAGAAATAAGACTCTTCTTGAAATGGTTAGGTCTATGATGGCACAATCTCCTATTGAGGAGATGCATTATTAGTTGCGGCTTATATACTTAACAAAGTGCTTTCAAAGTCAATTCCATCTACCCCACATGAACGTTGGACAGGCAAAAAGCTGGATTTGAGTAATCTGAGACCTTGGGAGTCAGCTGCCTACGTTCATGATAAGACTCACGAATATGGAAAATTAGGACCCAGAGTAAGAAGTGTATCTTTATAAGGTATTCTGAGACTTCTAAGGGTTATGTCTTCATTGGTGAGCGATAAGATGGAACCATCTCTGAAATAGAGTTAAGAGATGCTACTTTTCTAGAAACTGAGTTCCCAATATGAGGTAAAATTGATAAGATAATTCCTCTATATGAGATAGAGAAGGAGGATAATGTTCCTTTAACAACAAATCAGGAGATGTCTGAATCTAGTCAACCTATTAGGAGTAATTTGTCACTGTCTAACCTATAAAGAAGTAGTCGTCAGATTATTCCTCGGAAAAGGTTTGATATTGAGAATGAGACATTGATGATTCTCCCAATTGACGATGAGGGACCTCGAACAATTGAGGAAGCTTTAAGAAGCTCAGTAAGAGAAAAATGGGAAATTACAATGGATGAGGAGATAGAGTCAATGAGAAAGAATAAAATTTGGGATTTAGTCGATCTTCCTCCTGGCCGAAGGACTATTGGGAATAAGTGGATTCTCAAAGTAAAAAGGAAAGAAGATGGATCGATTAATAGATACAAAGCTCGATTAGTTGTAAAAGGATATACCCAAATGGAGGGTATTGATTTTGAAGAAACATTCTTCTCATTTGTGAAGTTTGTGTAAATACGTATTATTCTAGCTATAGTAGCACAATTTGACATGGAATTACATCAGATGGATGTAAAAATAGCTTTCCTTAATGATAATCTTGACGAAGAAATCTATATGGTACAACCAAAAGGTTACGTTGTTGAAGGCCAAGAGCAAAGAGTATGTAGACTTGGAAAGTCTATATATGGGTATAAAGCAAACGTCAAGACAATGGAACGTAAGATTTAATGAAGTCATTTTGTCTTATGGTTTCGAAATGATCAATGAGGATAATTGTGCTTACCTAAGAAAGGAAAAAGGAAAGTTTGTCATTTTATCATTATATGTTGATGATATGCTAATAGTTGGAAGTGACATAAAGTGTGTGATAGAAGTCAAATCCTAGTTTTTATCGCAATTTGACATAATAGATATGGGAGAAACAGAGTACATTTTAGGAGTGAAGATCATTAGAGATCGATCAAAAAGGCTTTTGGATTTGTCTCAAGAAGTTTATATCACTAAGATGCTACAACACTTCAATATGTCAGATTGCAATATTGAACAGACGCTTATAGCGAGAGGTCCTATTTTAAGCAAAAGTATGTATCACAAGACTCCCGAGGAAATAGCCAAAATGAAGAAAAAATCATATGTCAATGCTATTGGTAGTTTAATATACACTATGTTGTGCACTCGTCCTAATATAAGCTATGTTGTTGGCTTAGTTAGTCGTTTCTAGTCAAAACCAGGATCGAGACACTGGAAAGCGATAAAGAGAATATTCAGATATCTCAAAGGAACAGCAGATTATTCTCTCTGTTTCCAAGGATCAGATATGAGCCTGAGTGGCTACACAGATGCAGATTGAGTAGGACCTTGATGATAGAAAATCCACATTTAGGTATATCTTCTTGCTGAATGGTGGCGTCATCTCATGGAACAGTAAGAAGCAAGCTTGTGTAGCCTTTTTGACAATGAAAGTTGAGTATGTGGCTTGTACAGCGGTTGTGCAAGAGGTCGTCTGACTAAGAAGGTTTCTGAAGTATCTGAATATTACTGAGAACAGTGAGAGTCCTGTTATAGTGTACACAGTCAAGCTACAATAGCTTTTTCCAAGGATCCCAAATATTACAACAAAGACAAACATATAGAAATTAAGTATAATTTTGTAAGGGATATTGTTACAAGAAAAAGATAATTCTTGAGTACATCACTATACGTGATATGTTTGCCGATCATTTTACTAAGCTATTAGCTAAAGAGTCATTTCAAGGACATGTAAAGTCTTTGGGATTTCGAAGAATGTAACTTATTGTCAAGACATTTTGATAAATGAAAATGTCATGATCTATTCAGTGTATATGTTTTGGTTACATTCGAATAAAAGTCTCGATAAACATGTTGGCAGATTAAGATTGGTCCACTCACATGGACACTCATCTCTATTTGTTATGTACAAATAGAGGTAAAACTGTTGCTTATAGAACAACTTATGTAGCCGTGAATAGAGAGACATACTAACAAGTTAAGGTTGCCTTGATAATTGTGTCAAGATGAGATCACTTATGTAATGATTGGAGTAAATACACCTACCATTTACTAAATCTGCTTAAGGCCGTATTGGAATTCATATATTGAATTCAGGTGGCAAAAGGCGAATACGCTCGCCCCAGCGCCCCCGCCAATCCGTCCCAGGACCAACACGAAGGAGATAAATCACGGTCATGCACTCTTTTTAGTAAAAAGAACATCGTAACATGTGATTCATACCACATGTGTTATGGCGACAAGAATGATAGTAAGATAATGGATCCCTACTTCTCTACTATGTGAGACCCTTGAGATTATAAGTTAATCTCAATCTTACCATAAGTAACTATTTAGCTGTTTACTTGAAGTTCTGATCAGTGTCTACTACTTTAGTATGTTTCTTATTGGTTATGGATGATTTGGTCTATAGAGCATAACTAGAAAAGCGACATTCTAGTTAAAAAGATTAAGATTGATTTACATCTGTGATATTTATTCACTAGTACCAGTTACATTTTTAGTTCGGTACATAAAATGTAATTGTGAATAATTATATTGATTGGAGATGTTGAACATGCTCTTGACATAATAGTATGTTCATATTGATGTAAATAATTTAATCTGGGCTAAAGGCAAGTTATGATATCTTTGATTCGTTCTATGAAGCAGCTATGTAAGGTGTAACAATCTTCTTAACAATTATTGCTCAGTGTGCTTGCTGTCGCACGAATCATTTACCTTAAAGTATGAATTGGATGTTCTTATTTAGTCTTTGTGACTAATTAATTTATGCTCTGGTCTTTGTGACTTGATCATGATAAAGTTTATGTGACTTATCTGGTCTTTGTGACTAATTAATTTTGCTTTAGTCTTCGTGACTTGATCGTCAAATAGTTTATGTGACTTATTTGATCTTTGTGACCAATTAATGTTTAGCTTTGACCTTGTGGCATGATCATCTTGTAGTCTATGTGACTGACATGATCTATGTGACCAGATAACCTTTATGAATTGACTTGGACAAGTGGGAGATGTTGGACATTGCATTAGTTGCAACGTTAAGAAGATGAAGGGGTGCCTTTTCACCTTCATCTTCCTCCATAATGTGCCATTAAAGCATCGGTTTGTAACCGATGTTTTCTTCTTATATAATGAAGCGTCCAAAAGCAATCGATGAAGGAGTAAGAGGGTGATCAGTGTGTGATCGATCAAGGTGATCATGTGCAAAGAGAAGAACATTCGAGAAGCAAAGGTTTTGGTTCATGAACCTTGAGAAGAGCTTTTTGATTCAATTTCGTCGATTCAGTTTCGTGATCGCTCTTCCAACGGCAAGTGGTGACCGATTGACCAAGTTCGTTTCGGGAGATCACTATGAGTTGTTACCATTTTTATTTTGTATTTGTTTCGTGCAATCAAAGACTACACTAAACAGAGATGCATCTTCTGATGATGTATTGCGCCAACTGTAAAAATAGAATGCAATGCTTTGTGATTTCTTGGAGGAAGCTGAAAGGTTGTGTTAAGAAATAAACACACTTGATATCTTTCTTGTGCAAAGAAATTAATATATTAGCATTTGTGGGAGTTTCGTACATCATATTGTCATTTTTTTGAGACTAAATTTGACTGAATAATTTATAAGTGAATGGATAATATGGCTATTATTGTCAACCAATCAATAAATAAAATTATCAATCTCTGCTATTGAAGGATTTTGTTCATTGAAACCCCTTGTTTGAGAATCCATACTATGCCCTCATGATAGAACTAATCAAAGATATTGCATCCCTTGTTCGGAATTATAGTGTGAAGAGTTCATACCGTTTGCAATAGAAATTGCACCAAGGCCATGCCTAGTAAAGTTAGGAGCCTGAGCAATGAACTCAAAGGTGTAGTAAGCTCTGCCGTCAACATCACGCTAAATCAAGAAATATAAATTAAATCAGTGTAAGATTTTAAATACAATACTACACGCTAGTAAAGAAGCTAATAGAAGTTTTATCAACATCCACAAAACTGAGGTAAGAGGATTTTAATGAGATTGAATGTGGACAGTGAATAGTGATTCACAAGAAAACTAATTAATAACACCAGAAGTATTCTATACCACTACTATTGAGATATTTGCATTTTGGTAACTGCATTATAGACTTGCTTAGTTTACAAAAATTCACATAATTATAAAAGCGTAAAGAAAATTAGTGTTTATTCACATCTAACCAAAACTACAATCTGCCTCATTTGTATATACAAATTCTTTTTTTTTTTAATTATCAAATTCACTAGTCTGTTCATTTTCATGATGTAGATCCATATGACGCTGGACATAGTTACCCAGTACAAACAGAAAGAAGACCTTAATAATTTTTGGAAAGACTTGAAACGAGTTTCAAAGTTAATGATGTATACTGATACTTACCCATTTTAAAAAAGGAAGGTAATTCTTGATTTCTCTTACTTTCTTTTCTAACATCTGCTTCATTTTTCAATGCCCTAAATTCTCAATATTTCTATAATGAGACCTAACGATTTCATTTTTCTGTTTTCCTGGCAACCTAGTGGTCATGGATGAGCTTACAAAACCACATAAAAGATCAGCATCTCTTGTTTGATTGTTCTCAGTTAAATAATTTCAATTTTTTCCCCACTTCTAATAGCACAAAGGAGGGTGACATATGGTGAGAATTTATACATCAAAGGACAAAAGATAAACTGGGATGTTTTATTAAGAACCTCACACCTCATGATTCTCCAACAAGCAATTAATTATAGATATGAGAAAATTATTGCAGCAAAAGGCGAAGCCCTCGCCCCCAGGGCCCCCACCGACCGGACCCACGGCCATCGTGAGGGAGGTAAATCGCAGCACCCGAGCTAGTATGGGACGGACCGGGTGGGATACAGGGATAGGGTTTAGGGTTTAGTGGTTCAATATATTATTACTAGCTACTTCCACTAAAGGATCAACAGAAGGAACAAGGAAAAACCTCTGCAGCTTCAATCAACTTTGTTTTCTGTGAAGCAGGAGCCAAAACCTTTTTGACCAAAGCCTCAGCAACCTGAGATAACATTGTTGATTAAGTATAAAGCAGTGAAAAAGCTGTATACGGGGTTAGTTTAACTTTGGTAGAAATCATGTATATAATAGAAAAACAACTAACCACTTGTGGGGGTCCAAGTTCTTTAATACTTTGCTTGTTAGTCACAACCATATTGACACTAACATTTTCTAATGGTTCAATTACATCCTTGAAAACTTTATCTTGTCCTTGAATGACAACTTCCTGGACATAAAAATATCCAGATGATATTTAAACATATAATCATCGTAAACTGTGAACGTCTGCGAAATAGGGATGCTAGATTTTTTATCAGCTCTGTGAAAAGAACACATTGGAATTTTACCTGCCATCCAAATGGGTACAAAAATGAGTAGCCATCCTTCTTATCCAAGACAGCTAGAAATCCTTTTTTAGCCTCTGCAGCAACTGATCCATATTATGGTTTGTTTCAGAAATCCATAACAAATTTTAGGAACTAACACACTGCACAATTTAAAAGCAAGCCCCCATGGCACTTAAAATTCTTAGAAAATTCAATATAATTTTTAAAATGACCATAAGCAACACTTACATGATGGAAAATTAGCAGATTGGGAGCCAACAATTGAAATAGTTCCTAGAATTAGTGCTTGCCTTCTCCCAGATGCTTCTGCAAGCACAAAAGCATCATGATATAAGGAACCGAGCAAATATAAATCATCTTCAAAGTTCTCACTGATATCGATGATAGTTAAGAAATTAGAGGACCTTAATACTACAGGAAACCACCTATCCACAAGTACCTCATGTACATTTTCAATAGTAAAAGCTCCTCACCCTATAATTCTTCTAACAAACAAATCTTTCAATTTTAATTAGTTGTATCCAAACAACTCAAAATTTGTCCCTTGCTTCTATGTATTTTCCCTATTACTTAACATGATAGCAATCTTGCTTTTTGCACTTGGTTCCAGTCTACATTTTTATTTCATTCAATTTTGAAATCTGTGACATTCCTACTGTTGAGATTTGCTACCAAATGATTATTTAATTTTGGCTTTTTTTGACTTGCTGAGTTGCTTATTCCTTTTTCTTTTGAATCCTCCAAATCTAACAGGGATAACAGTTGAGAATGGAACCTGAGTGTCTATTGTAGGTGAGTTATGATCATGGTTTGAAATCTCATAAGTCTATTGAGGTGAGTTATGATTATGGTTTGAAATCTCATACCGTGCTAGGCGAAACGGTCAAAACATGTCATTCCAATAAAATACCAAAACTCAATACTATTTGACCGTGAGACAATGTCTCCTATATCATCGTGTCAATCATATCAACGAGTATCATTTCATATAAATAATCAACATCTCTTGGCCTGCCAAAATTGAAATAATGTTATTATTTTTTTTAGTTTGTTTCCATATAGGATAAAAGATAATGTCAAAATCATAACATTCCAGATGAAAAGCAACCATTGAACTTAACTAGTTGCCTTTTCTTTTTTTCTTCATCTCTTTCCTCCTTCTACCTCCGATTTGTCACTGACATCATACATGGAACATCGACACAATTCCAAAACAATGTCATTCAATCAAAGACCAAAACACTAGCACTACTCGAGATTTTAAACCTTGAATATGATCATGCTTCTACAAACTTAATAATAGCTTTATCATGTGAATATTGTGGTGATTAGTGTGTATTTTATAGCAAATATGTCATCGAAACCTGTTGTTCCAATTGAACCTTATCAATTGCATGGATGATAATAGGATTTAGCATAGTCGATGTTAGTGTCTATATTTTACATTAAAAAAATATTTTAATTTGAGCACGTGTTCCTCCCCACTAAAGTCATGGGGAATTGTTATTTATTCTCTTTAATGTCATTCTTGTGATGTTTGGTCATTCTTAGGAATGATTGAAATGCTACTTGTCGACATGATTAATACAACAACACAAGAGCGTTGTCCTAGCGTCGAGGAATATCAATGCGGAGTAATAGCAAGTTTCGGTAATTTATCGAAATAATATGTTTCAATTATTTCACCTAGCATGGTACAAGATTCAAAGATTTAGGAAATATGAGAAATTCACTTGCTATTAAGATATCTCTCTTAGGAGGAGATATTTATCTCTCATAGCGAAAATATATTTAATATGCCTAAGGAAAGCGACTTATTTGATGGTTAAACCAGATGACACTCCTATGGATGCAAATGTTAAACTAAGGACACAACAAGAGTGTTGGTGCAATCGGCTTCCAAAATTTTGATGGTTTGATTTGAAAAATATGTTTAAGAAAATTTAGTTAAAGGTGACCAAATAATATTATCATGATTGACTAAGTCTGTTAGTACCAAGAAGTCAGCCTCTTTACTGGAGGTCGGCCTAGGTTGGGAGGGGATGAGTCTGCTCTCTGACTGGCTTCGAGAGCATCTAACTGATCTATCTCCCCGTCACTGAGAGAAGAGAGTCGCTCTTATCTGGCTTCCAGAAGCTAGAATCTCTGGCGCACTACGTGAAACTTCCCTGGTCGATCTCAACCGTAGACTCCGCGCTTCCGAACCTGGCTGATCTCATACTTACGGAGAAACTTCCTAGAAGCTCAGCATAGAGGGGCTAGGTAGTGGAAGAGTTAGTTGGGAACTACATAATGGAAGTCCTAGCAGGGCTAGATGGTGGAAGATCTAGTTGGGAACTAGCTTAAGTCCAAGGTAGGTCAAGTGGAAGCTGAACACTTAGCAAAGAGAGAAGTCTTGGAGGAGTAAAACTCCAAGCAAGTGAATCTAGTAGGTTAGGTAAAACCAAGTGCTAGGTTTTGCATGTTTTGTTTATTGTTTGCTTGTTTGTTTTGCAAGGAAAAGCAATTGGACTAAGGCTCGGGTGAACTAGTCCAAGTCACCAGACTCATGGTCCGGTTGACCGAAAGTCGACGTGATCAGGATTCCATGAGTCGGTCCATGAATAAGTTTTGATTGAGCTCTAGGTGACCGGAGGATGTTCCAGTCGACCAGGATGTCAAAACTTAGCTTAAAGAGGATCGAGTTTGCAACTGAGTCAGCGGAGGTCCAGTCGGTCGAAGGAGCGTCAAGTCGACCGAAGGAGTGTCGATCAAGCTTTATAAAAGGAAGTCAAGGCAGCCTCTTCTATGATTACCTACAATCAATTCATCTTCATTATGTGCTTCGAAAGTGCTTCAAATTTTGCTCGTGTAATCTAGGAATATCCAAGACAAGCATTGTCACACCCAAGACTTGTAGATCGAAAACACAAGTTTGTTATCATTTTTATGCATGTGCTATTAACTACTTCTCTTTTGTATTTAACTAATCTGAGAAAAAATAGAAGATTTGTTGGCAAACTAAATTATTTTGTGGTTAGAAGGCTAGGCATATCATTCGCAATGAGTGCGATTAGTTAGTTCCTTCAAGTTGGGATATGCTTCTAAAAAACTAATAAATTTGTATTGTGATAACTAAGTTGTCATGCACATAACTCTTTATCAGTATTTCACAAGAGAACAAAACACATAAAGATTAATTATCATTTTATTTTTTAAAAAAAAGTATAGTCCAAGGAGATCACTGTATAATTTCTAAGTTCTAATGATAAATTAGAGGACTTGCTAAGTAAGTCCTTGAAAGGTCCTAAGATTAATATATCTGTACCAAGTTGGGTTATCATAGCATCTTTGCAGCAACTTGAGGGGAGAGTTAAGAACCTACTTATTTATAAGTAATATACATTATAAGGGTTTAAATGAATGTAATATTACTATGATGAATAACACATACACAGATTGAACCTAGGGTATTTAACCTAAATCTTTCTCTCTACATGTTAGGTGAGGATTAGTCTCATGGTCATATACTATAGGTCCCCGAAGGTAGAGCTTCTAGAACCAGTGGTCATATAGGAGAAGGTATAGACAACAGTGTAGATTATAAGTCCCTCTCAGTCACAGTCACTAACTTTGAATTAGATGATCAAATTGAAAATAATAGAGTGAACTCAAGGAATGTGACATCAAAAGAAATAAATATGCATTGTAATTCAAGAGACTAACAACAATTTGCCTTTTGTAACCAAGATAAACTTGACTGATTTAGGTGACAATTTATCTCTTCTGGATGATAAGTTATAGACAAAGGAAATACACCTAAATACCTTTGGCGGAAGCCACAGAAGAGAGCTGTGGATTATAAGGAAGTATGTTGCAAGAAAGACCTCAACACAAAAAAAAAAATGAGTGGAACCCTCATGTCACTAAATGTTCTAACAAATTTTCTTTCAACTTAATCATTTTGTTGTGGTGTATATGAACATGATAACTAATGAAATATACTTTGGCCAGCGATGAGGGATTGAAAGGAGTACAAGAAAATTCCTTAGCATTATCACTTCTTAATACCTAATGGAAACACCAATTTGAGTTCTATATTTCTCCATAAAAGGAGCAAAAAATAGAATATACTTCAGATCAGTCTTTCATTATTATTGATCTTAACTAATCATCAATTAAGGTAAGAAAGTATTTAAAACCAAATTTGTAACAAACTCAACTAGGACCCTAAATGTCATAATGAACTAAAAAATGGTACAAAAACACGTATTCAATCACTATCCAGAAATATTGACTAAATTTGTTCCCCAAATTGACAAAACTCATACTCAAAACTTAAGATGGTGGCAAACTATGGACCATTTGTTGTGGTTTAGAAAGAGTTGGATGAAAAAAACAATAAGGGGGCAAACTATGCACCATTTATTGTGGTTTAGAAAGATTCGGATGACCAAGACAAAAATATGGGGGCAAACTAGGGACCATTTGATGAGGTTTATTAACGCCCAGATGACAAGAGTGAACTTATAGTCATTACTTAGAACTGTCAACCAAAAAGGTAGAGGTGTTGTAGATAATTGATATAATCCAAAAAGATTCATGACCGACACTTATCACCTTCATTGTCATGGAATCCTGAATGGAACTAAAAGCAAATATGATGCAAAAATCCAAAAAAATTATAACATTATTAATAAATGATAAAGTAAAAAAAATCAGGTACCTAAAGAACAAAGGAAAAGTGATAATGATGAAGTGATAGGAATTTGTCCAATATCTTTTGCCATTATGAAAGTCATTGACAAGCATGACACTCATGAATGAGTAAAGCAATGTAATGAGAGTAGAAAATGAGTGAATATTACCAAATGTATGCTCAAAGGCACCTTAGTTAAGAATCGAGGTAGAAAGTAGAAGGTTAGATAAAATATAACACAAACATAGTAGATGTACCTCCATGGGATAAGGTAGATCCATGAAATAAGGTAGTGTTTATGGTGATGAGGTTCTATTGCAACATAAAGCTAGGAACAGTAATGGTACAGCTAGAACTAGAAGTTCTAGGTTTCGATGTAACATCTTGAGTCGCCATATTTGATTGTACTACATAAGCAATGTGTAGAGAATGGCCCGGTGGATAGTCGTGAAGAGTGTAGCAGTCATCTCTAACATAGTGAAATATCCCTCAGTGGGTAGAACCTCCACAATTTTGCCAATGGCCTCCTCTACTACCTCGAGCTCCTTCAAATAACACCCAGAGTGGCTTGAGCAAATGTGTCTATTGGAGAATCTGATAATGCTATGGATATGGTGGACCCCTTAACAACGTCATGCAAACATCTAAAAAAGATGGAATGGAGGTGTATCCTAAGATTTTGAGTCTTCAAGGGTTCTAGCTCAAATAGAACCTTGTCAAGATATATATTGGTCAGAAGCTAGTGAAAACACTCTTGCATGGCCCATACATCTAAGGTGAACAAAAAAAAAAACCTCAAATATCAGGAGCAATGGTAGAGTCAACTAATATATGTTGTGATATTTGGGTCAAGCTATAGTAAATAAATTTGTAATCACATTATATGTTCGAGAAATATATCCTATGTATAGATCTCTAGCTTGTATCAAGGTATCATAATAGGAAACAAAAATTCAAAAAGGTTCTAGCCATGGTTTAAAATTCCAAGCCGTATCTTTTGGTCTATGACTGAAACGATACGGTTTCGATACTGTATCATGTCGTACTAATATGATTTTGATATTTTTTAATATAAAATATATTAATAAAAATAAAAAATTAATTTAAATATTTAAAAATTTAAATAAATACATATGATAAAAAAATAGCTCTTATTATATATTTTTAGAATTAAAATAAATAATATATTATATAATAAATTAATGTTATAGTTCTATTAGGGATTAATAAAGCATGTTTAGATTATCGCTACTATAGCTAGGAGTTAATTGAAATTATTAAACTATGATTTAATTAAAAAATTTATCACCGGCATGCAACCAGCCTCTCGTGACCACTCCGGGGCGACCGTCGAGGTTGCGTGATCACTCCGATGCTCGGCCACTAGGTCACGCGACCACTCCAATGAGGTCACAGGGTCATGCAACTTCTCCTACATAGCCGGGAGGTCGCGCAGACGCGGTTGAGGTGGTCGTGTGACCATTTGACGTAGCCGAGCTGGTCGCACAACCCCTCCAGTGCAGTCGAGGTGGTCGCGCGACCCCTCTGGGGCGGTCGAGGGGGTCGCGCAACTCCTTCGGGGCGGTCGTGGAGATTGCCCGTTTCGGCATTCCTATATTGTGCCAGTGCCGATCTGTGGGCAGAATGGTTCCTACATTGGCTCTAGAACCACTTTCTAGACAAAGTCTTTTAAAGAAATTAAATATTTAATTATCTCTCTGAAAGTCCAAAAAAAATAATAACTTAAGCATACACCATGCATTCTAGAACACCATGCAGTCTCATCTGGAATTGGAAATATTGGAATCCAGATCGAGAACACCATGCAATCTAGAACACCATGCAATCCCGTCCGAAGTTGGAAATATTGGAATCTAGAACGAGATGAATCTATGGTTCATTATGGACTGCCAAAAAAGAGCCAACAACTGCCCATCATGTTGCTCCCATGAAATTTGCAAGAATATAACGGCTCATATAGGAAGGGAATCCTTGGCGCAACGGTAAAGTTGTTGCTTTGTGACCAAAAGGTCACGGGTTCGAATCCTGGAAACAGCCTCTTGCAAAAAGCAAGGTAAGGCTTCGTACAATGGATCCTTCCCCAGGACCCCGCATGGCGGGAGCTTCGTGCATCAGGTTGCCCTTTATCATGGCTCATATAGCAATGTGTTCTAGCTTTTCCCAACCATGAACCACTGTTGCCCATAATGCATAATTCTTCTTGTTAAATGTTTTTGGTCATATTCATAGATCTAGAAAAGGACAAGCAAGCATTAGATTGAACATGTGGTGATGTAGTTTTGGAGCTTGGAATTTTTTTTTATTGTGAGAATTAGGTTAGTGTCTCTTGTTGAGACTTCATCGTGGGTGGAAAGGCATACAAGAGCGAAGTTGTTGGTTGGCAACACCTGTTGGTTAGCAACATTGATGCTTGGCGACGCTGCAGGTGGCTGGTCACTCACGATGAGTTAGCTCATGGTCAATGTTCAAGAAGAAGATAAGCATTCACATTGTGGTTCCCTCAACTTGACTTCCCAGTTTTCTCATCATTGTGAAGTAGAGGAGAGGAGAGGAGATGGGTGGACAAGAAGCGAAGGGGTGCCATGCAACCCTTAGGTGGAGAAGAAGAGATGGGCCATCACATAACCCCACACCTAGTGTTTCTCTTTGAGATAGGGGCAGAGCTTAATTCACTAACTTTGGCATTACTTTGAATGTGGAAGATAGAGGCATAGCTCGCAATATCTCAACAGCATATTAAGTGTGGAGGATAGAGGCATGCCTCTCTATCAGGATGAGACATGACTCTCAATCAAGATGAGGAGACATGCTTTCCTCCTTTGTTGAAGGGTGGGTGTTACATATTATTTTTAAGTACCCTAAGAGTATCTACACCAGATTCCCTATCTAAAATTTAAAATTTAGGATAGAAAATTTACTTTATTAAATTTGGATATCCACTTTTGACTATACAATACATCAACTGCCATATAATTTACTATATCTTTATTTTTATATTATTTTTTCTCTCTCCTCTATATTTTTTAATATTATCTATGAAATGACAAACGTGGAAATGGAAAGTGAGAACTAGAGAAAATAATATTTTAATATTTAAAGAATGGATTTTATTCCCCAAATTTAAAGAAACACTGTTTATAAAATCTAAATTTACGGAATGAGTAGGGTAGCTGATGTAAAAGTTTTTTTAAATGTAAAATATAAAATTTGAGGTAAAATCTTTGTTTAGGGATCTGATGTAAATGCTTTAAGTAGTCCCTTCCACCTGTACATGTATTATTCATCAAAACAATATTTCATTTAAACCTTGTATTGTATACTATCTGCAAATAGGTCCCTGACAATTAGTAAGGATAAGCAAATTACTTGGCTAAGGTTCCAAGATAAGTTTAACAAAAAATATTTTCCAGAAAAGGTTTAGTTGTTGCAACGGTAAAGTTATTAGTTTGTGACCAAAAAGTCACGGATTTGAATTCTGGAAACAGCCTCTTGCAAAAAGCAGGGTAAGGCTGCATACAATGGATCCTTCCCTAAGACCCCGCATGGCGGGAGCTTCGTGCATCGGGCTGCCCTTTTTTTTCAAAAAAGGTTTGTAATGAGAAATGAGGTTACTGAATTTGATTCAAGATAACACTATTACTAAGTTCTAATTTTCTCCTCATATGGGAGTTAATGATGCAGAGAATATGTGAAGGTTCTGGAGTTGGAAAAGGCTGAGCACTAGAAGCAAACTTTCAACCTTAATGCTACAAGACATCTCATAGGTAGTTGCACAAACAATGTTGACAGCGCATCCTAAAGAAGATAAGCAATTATAAGATAACTACCCTCAGGAAGTAAAGATCAAAGGGTTAACAAGTCACATATATGAACAGCAAACCTGGACAACTCAGTAAAAGCCTTTAACTTCATATTACACCACCGACATGTTACCTTAAATAAAATCCAAAAACTTCATCTTGCTTTTATCAATCACATACATTGTGGAAAATACTTCATGATGAACTACTCTAGATATTTCTGACTCGACAATGTTAACTTCTACAAAATTGAGAAAACTGCAATTCATCAAAATTATCAGCTCGTGGCAGATTGAATTCATTATGATAAAACAAATACTGGTTGGGAGATTCAATTATCTTTATATGGTCATACTGATAAAGTTTACTTCTGAGTGTCACTAGTATGTATTGTGAGCTTCATCAAAATCATATCTATAAGATTCTGTGATATCAAACTTTGTCAGGGGTAGACCTTCCTCAACAGGGGGTAACCTAAAGGTGGAGTGCATTAATACATGATCATATATCAAGATGATTGTTGTCCTACCACTAGTTATTCCTCACTCATTGCTGAAAATGTTAAGAATTTGGCAAATTAAGAAGCAAATAATAATTTCTCATTCTACAGACAAGGGAGGATATAGATCCATGGCACAAGGTGGCTGGGAAATATTGAATTTAAACTTTAATGCCTTCTTATCTACATTTGTTTCTCAAAATACTGCTTCTTTCTGCATTATTTTGTATTTCTATTGTCCATTTTCCAGACAATATCTTAACTAAGTGTAATTATTTATTTTCCTTCTATCATACCTAAGACAAGATTAAAAAATATTTTTGCACCATCTACGGGAGATAATTAAAAGTGAAGCACCTTTGTTTAATACTGCCCACCCAGAGGATTTAATTTTACGCAATTACTTCAGCCATAAGTTGAGATTAAAAGTAATTTCTCTTAATAAGAGGAGGTATAGCTCAGTGGAGTGTCATATTTCCAATTAACCCTAAGTTCTTTCTCCTGAACCAAAACTGACGCACATCAACTTCTATGAAAGTAAATTGTAAGTCCCTGGTTTCTCTGGGAATTTGCTCAACAAAAACACCTAATAGACCTCTTGAAATGAACAAAACACACAATGGGCTCAGCAGCCAACCTTGTTGGGAAGTGGGAGCAGCCTCTGCTTTAACACGCAAAGGAAGCCTTCTGCTGCTGTAGCGGCGAGGCAACAACACTGCGCCCTGAAAGAGAAAAAAAATACAGAAAAAGAAAAACTCAAAGCGAATCCCATAGTGCGTCGGCGACATATGATTGTCAAATTTGTCATCCGAAAGGAGGGGATTGGAAAGAAAAGGAAGATAACCTGATGGGGAATTGATGCGGCAGAGGAGGAAGAGTTGAAGGGAGAAGCTCGATGCCCCGCAGCAGG
Source organism: Zingiber officinale (assembly GCF_018446385.1). Taxonomy (NCBI): domain Eukaryota; kingdom Viridiplantae; phylum Streptophyta; class Magnoliopsida; order Zingiberales; family Zingiberaceae; genus Zingiber; species Zingiber officinale. The sequence goes on along the minus strand of NC_055992.1, from coordinate 57,426,103 downwards.
CAGCTGATGCATTGCAGCCATCTGTCTGGGTGTGTGTGTGAGAAACTGGATTTGTGGAGGGGAAAAGGAAGAACAGAGAGGAGGGCGATATCCCGCGCGGGAGGTGGCGAGGGGCTTATCGGTTATCCTATACGGGTGCTGTTATTGGTCCATATCTGCCACGTCATGTGAATCACCCCTTCAACAATGATTTTTATAAAGGGACAAATGTTTATCAACAAATAAGTATTAAACAACAGTAGCTAAATAAAAAAATTAATTTTGAAATATATATTATAATAATATATCCAAAAATGATGACATAATTTTATAGTAAAAATTATTATAGTCACTTAGACGTTGAGATATATAACACTTTGGTTAAGATCTGTCAAAGTCATTGATTCAATTGTTAGAGGTAGGGTTAATTGTCAAGTTAATTATTCAAATTGGTGAGGACGGTATGATAACCTAGATCTTATCCATGTTAGATGTTGAGGAGATGAAGGGATGCCTCTTCCCCTTCATCTCCCTCACTGATGCAAATGTCAAGGAGACGAAGGGGCACCCTTGCACTTTCGTCTTTCTCAATCATCTTATATATGAGCGTCCAAGTCAGGGAGATTCATAGAGAAAACGAGAGGGATTTAACAGTGGACAAAGGAGTAAAGAAGAACATACTATCGGGATTTGGTTTGTGATCTTGCGAAAAGCTTTTTGATTTGTGATGACTCTTTTGATAACAAGCAAGAAGAACTTGTCGAGATTTGGCTCGTCGTTTTCAAAATCGTCTCGAGAGATCAGTGCAAGTGTTTATTGTTGTTTATAGATTTATTTTGTTTCATGATGTTAGATCTAATATTGGTATCAGAGCAATTAGTTCTAAGTGCATAAAAAACCCCTGAAATGGTCCCCTCGGGACGGTTTAGTGGCTAGCATGAGGTGTTGCCACCATGAGGTCTGAGATTCAAATCTCGGCAAAGTCGAGATAAAATGCCTCCCTTATGTCTAGTCACTATTCCTAAGGCTAGTAGTCGCCCGTGATTTACCTCCTCCGTGTTGGCCCTGGGACGGGTTTGCGGGGGCGCTGAGGGCGAGCGTATTCGCCTTTTACCACCATGAAAAACCCCTGAAATTCCCTCTGTGATTTTTTTCTTTTGCCCGTAATTTTGTTGACAAAATCATGATTTGCCGCCTTCAGCGATCGCGATCTGCAATTGATGTTAGCAGGCGACCGGCTTCCATGGTCTGCAAAGGCCAGCGATCGACCGACCACCATATTTGTTATGGGAAAAGGAACATGAGCCGAAAAAAAGAAAGGAAAACAAGGAAGATGAACATTTTTTTTATTGCATAGCAATATTTTTCATGTTTTAATCGATTAATCAATTAATTCATTCATTTGAGTCGATTGAATTGACGACACAATATTATGAGAAAATATTTGATTTTTATAAATCAAAAAGAAAATATTTTCTACATCATTAATCAAGTTTTTTTATTAGTTGAATCGATTGAATTGACGACACAATGAGCATTGGATTGATCAAACAAACTTGAGTTTAATTAATAAGTCTGAGATTGGCTTAAATAAGCTTAGATTAAATAATAACAGAACATAGGTAAGAAATTCCTATCCAATTAGATTAGTTCTAACGAGGACAATAGACTAAACATAGAATTTGGATTCTCGATCAACCGGTCCAATGGGTTAGTCGACTTAGACTCCTAAAAATTAAGAAGATTTATTTTTTTTATTTATAATGATGGTTTCATGCCTGTATAAATTGAATTAATCCAATTTTGTACTGGTTAGTAGATTTTGTACTAACTTATTTAATTTTAATTTTTTAGATGGCATGGACGATTAACACATTGACTCGTCATGAAGTGCGGCGAAACTAGCTCAGGGAAGAGATTCAGGAGATAGAGTTTAACTCTGCTTATGGAGTCAACGGATATGTTAGATGGCCTGATAGATTATTTTAGAAACTTGAGCAAGAAGAGTTTCCAGTCCTGGATAGTTATAAGATCCGGGCTTTTAATGCGTTCATTGCCAGAATATCCTAGAGTGATACCAGACTATGTATGGGGGCGTCATAAAGGACGTGTCGCATATTTAGAATTGTGGCAGGAACTATTTCACCATATGACTGAAGAAGATCCTAAAGAGTTCGAAGATGACCCGGAAATGTTCAAGGAAGATCTAGAAATGGATCCGATGGAGAATTCTGAAGTTGTCCCACCTGAGATTGCCTCAAATGAGTACAGGTTGAAAAGGGTAATGTTGGCCACTGCACTAGTGTTTGTCCTAGTTGGAGTGGTGTTGACCTATCTAATTTATTAGAGTTCTTTTATTATTACTGTCATTATGTACAAACAGTATTAGCTCATTTAATTTTTGAGTCATGTAATAATTTCTGTCATTATATACGAACAGAGCTATTTTATGAAAAGTTATGTTATGTGTTAACAAACTTGAAAATAATTAGTTCATTTCATGATAAACTCGTGTTCAATTCAATGATTAATTCATTTCATGATTAGTTCATATTCATTTTAATGATATGTTCATTCGATGATTAGTTCATTTTAATGATTTCCGATCCGAGCACCCGGAAGGGTTCCGGGTGCCTGGATCGCCTTGGTGAGGCGCCCCAGCTGAACCAGACCGGTTTGGGCACTCAGAGTAGCCTGGGCGCCTGAAATAGCTCCGGGTGCCCAGACTACAGTCAACTTTAAGTTGACTTTTTGTCCAAGTCTTTCGCTCTGACTCCACTTGCTTGGGTGATTTCGGTCATCCAGGATAGGATTCACCCGAACTCATTTTCCGGCTTTCTCAAGCAGTTTTCTGCTCCAGCTTCTCGTCCCTCGAAAACACCGTGCGCCTCCTTATTCGCTAACATACTCTTCCGTACCACCTCATGTAACGACCCAAGCTAGGGCCGGCCAAAGGCATGGTTCATTGGTTCATGAGGTGGCCGGCCCTAACTTGAACCCAAGCTTAAGTGGTCGGCCCTATTAAAATAAAAAGTAATTTTATTTTTTAAATTTTTCCATGATTTTTAAAAGAGAGTTTAAAATTTAAAATCTTTCCTTTTATAGCTTTCTACAAAAGATTAAGAAAAGATTTGAAATCTTTCCTTATTTGTAGATTGAAAGGTAGATTTTAATTTTAAGAAAACTTTCCTTTTTTAACCATGTTCATGATTTAAAAGAGAATTTTAAAATTAAATATTTCTTTTATAAAGCTTCTACAAAAGATTAAGAAAAGATTTGATATCTTTCCTTATTTGTAGATTGAAAGATATTTTAATTTTTTAGAGATAACTTTCTTTTTATCCACATGTTTAAAAGAAAGATTTAATTTATAAAAATTCCTTTTTATAAACCACCATGAAGGGAAAAATTATTAGAGAAAGTTTTTATAAAATTTCCGGAAAAAAATTAGGAAGTTTTAATTCTTGTGTGAATTAAACTTTCCTTGATTGGGGATTAAAAGTGGTCGGTCATATGATTTAAGAAAAGGTTTTTAATTTTAATTAATTAAATTTTCCTTTTCATGGCAAAGGAATTAAGGAAGTTTTTATTAAAATTTCTTTATTTGGCAAGATCAAGGAATATAAAAGAGGGGGTAGAGGTGCCTTCATGGTGAACGACTCTATTCTATTTCCTCCCCTCTCATCCTTGGTGTGGCCGACCATCATCCCCTTCTCTTTTCTCTTCTCTCCATCTTGCGGCCGAACCTCATCTCATCCTTGGAGTCCTTGTGGTGGCCGGATCTTGCTTGGAGAAGAAGGAGAGAAAAGGAGGTGATATTTCTAGCATCCGTTGGAGCTTGGTGGTGGCCGAACCTCTTCATCCTTGGAGGAGCTTTTGGTGGCCGAAACTAGGAAGGAAGAAGAAGGGCTTGGGTGGTTCTCATCTCGGTAGATCGTTGCCCACACAACGTCCGAGATAAGAAGAGGAATACGGTAGAAGATCAAGAGGTTATTTGCTTACAAAGAAAGGTATAACTAGTAATTGTTTCCCGCATCATACTAGTTTTCTTTGTATAGTTATTTTTGGAAATACCAAACACAAGAGGCATATGATTCTAGAGTTTTCGAATTTGTTTCGAAGTTATGTTTCTTTTCTTTTATTTTTCGAATTTGTGATTCGATTGTTCTTTTTGGTTAAACCTAGAGTTATTTAAGGAAATTAAATATTAGCTTTCCTTAAAAGGCTTTGTGTAGGTGGTGGTGGTTGCTCCCATTCCAAGAAGGTAATGTGCCTCGCCATGCAGTCTTGGAAGCCAATTTTAGAAATTAATATTTAATAGAATTAATAACATAGGTGGATTTGAATCAATAGTGTTAAGTTCCGCTTGCGATTCAAATCTAAACCATTAAGAACAGATAAGTTAAATTTGGAATCAATGATGTTAAGTTCCGTCTGTGATTCCTAATTTAACTTCTAAAGAACACAATAGGTTATTTAAGGAAAGGTTCGACACTTGTAAAAAAAAATTTGTACAGTGGAACCGGTACGTTTTCCTAGGACTAACCAACATCAGGCTCATATTATCTTCAAAACACAGAAGGGAGAGTTCTTGGGCACCCCTGGAGTGCAAATCATTTATAGCCCTACCGAACTTAATAATCTTATATCGCTCGAGAAATACAGATATCCGAGAACGAGCGGACTAACACCTCTTTAGTGTATTTCAAGAATCCAATCATGTGAAATTCAGCGCTATCAAAAGAACAAATCAAGTTTACTTTAAGCAATTTCCCTCCGTTTGGCCATGCGAACAAATAACAAGTATGCTCATAATTTATGTACTTCATTCGGTAAATACAATGTAGGCCAAATATCGCTTGAAAAATAAGCGCAGTTTAAGCAGCGTGGTAATTACCGGGCAAACATTTTTATTCTGCTCAAGCGGCCGTCGATTGGGGACTTTAAGGAGTGATCAATCAGTTTTTCTTAAGGAATCTCAAAGACGTTAAACCATCATGAGGTTAGTGAAAGCATTTTTAGTTTCACTCAAAATCAAAGTCGACCAGGAAATCTCTTGAAGTAATCCGGACGGGTCTTCTTGAGAGGAACCCGAGACTCTAAACTATTAAAAGTAAAGTCGACCGGGAAATCTCTTGAAGTAACCCGGACGTGCCTTCTTGAGAGGAACCGGACACTCTAAACTATCAAAAGCAAAGTTGCCCGGGAAATCTCTTGAAGTAACCCGGACGGGCCTTCTCGAGAGGAACCGGAGACTCTAAACTATCACAAACATAGTCGATCAGGAAATCTCTTGAAGTAACCCGGACGGGCCTTCTCGAGAGGAACCGGAGACTCTAAACTATCACAAACATAGTCGATCGGAAAATCTCTTGAAGTAACTCGGACGGGCCTTCTTGAGAGGAATCGGACACTTTAAACTAGCACAAACATAGTCGATCGGGAAATCTTTTGAAGTAACCCGGATGGGCCTTCTTGAGAAGAACCAGAGACTTTAAACTTTCAAGAGCAAAGTCGATCGGGAAATTTCTTGAAGTAACCCAGACGGGCCTTCTTAAGAGGAACCGGGGACTCTAAACTATCACAAACATAGTTGATTGGGAAATCTCTTGAAGTAACCCGGACGGGCCTTCTTGAGAGGAATCAGAGACTTTAAACTAGCACAAACATAGTCGATCGGGAAATCTCTTGAAGTAACCCGGACGTGCCTTCTTGAGAGGAACAGAGACTCTAAACTATCAAAAGCAAAGTCGCCCAGGAAATCTCTTGAAGTAACCCAGACGGGCCTTCTTGAGAGGAACCGAAGACTCTAAACTATCACAAACATAGTTGATCGGGAAATCTCTTGAAGTAACCCGGACGAGTCTTCTTGAGTGGAACCGGAGACTCTAAATTATCACAAATATAGTCAATCAGGAAATCTCTTGAAGTAACCCGGACGAGCCTTCTTAATAGGAATCGGAGACTTTAAACTAGCACAAACATAGTCGATCAGGAAATCTCTTGAAGTAACCCGGACGGGCCTTCTTGAGAGGAATCAGAGACTTTAAACTAGCACAAACATAGTCGATCGGGAAATCTCTTGAAGTAACCCGGACAGGCCTTCTTGAGAGGAACCGAAGACTTTAAACTATCAAGAGCAAAGTCGATCGGGAAATCTCTTGAAGTAACCTGGACGGGCCTTCTTGAAAGGAATCGTAGACTCTAAACTATCACAAACATAGTCGATCGAGAAATCTCTTGAAGTAACCCGGACGGGCCTTCTTGAGAGGAATCGGAGACTTTAAACTAGCACAAACATAGTAAATCGAGAAATCTCTTGAAGTAACCCAGACGGTCCTTCTTAAGAGGAATCAGAGACTTTAAACTAGCACAAACATAGTCGATCGAGAAATCTCTTGAAGTAACCCGGACGGGCCTTCTTAAGAGGAATTAGAGACTTTAAACTATCAAGAGCAAAGTCGATCGGGAAATCTCTTGAAGTAACCCGGACGGGCCTTCTTGAGAGGAACCGGAGACTCTAAACTATCACAAACATAGTCGATCAGGAAATCTCTTGATAAAACCTGGGCGGACCTTGTTGAAAGGAATCGGAGACTTTAAACTAGCACAAACATGGTCGATCGAGAAATCTCCTGAAGTAACCCGGACGGGTCTTCTTGGGAGGAACTCGAGACTTTAAACTATCATGAGCAAAGTCTGGCGAAAATTAAGTAGTTGACCAAAATATGATAGAGCACAGGACTCTATGGACTCAAATCGATCGAGATTATACACCGGACTAAAGGTTGATGAAAATTTTCATATTAAATCGATCGGAATTACACGCCCGACCGAAAACTCAAAGGTTGATATCAAACTGTTCGGGATTACACACCCATTCGAAATCTAAAGTCATTTGGCTTCCTTTATAAAAATCACTTGGGATTACATTCTCGCCTGGGATTCGAAATTCAATAGAAATTCATTGGTTATTCAAAACTACACTCCCTGCCTGAACTCATGGTATTATGAGAGAATTCTGTGATTTGTCACACATTATCGTTCAGGATTACACGCTCGTCCGATGTCTAAAGTCATCAGGATTTCTTTATGAAGATCACTCGGCATTACACTCCCAACCAGGATTCAAAGTTCAAAGGGAATTCTTTATATATATAATTCTTCAAAGTTATATTTCCTATCAGAAGTCACAATCATATGAAGTTCTCTATTTAAAATCGCTCAGGATTGTAATCTCAACCAAGAATAGATAAATCCTATGAAGTTTTTCATATGAAATTACTCGAGATTGCGCGTCCTTCGGAAGCACTGAGGTCTTTGGAATTCCTTATATACAGTTAAGCCTGAATAAAGATCAAAGTGTTTGCTGAAAAGCCTTATTGTTCAGAGCCCTATGATCAATAAAGATACCACAACAGGAAAAGCTTTTGAGTAAGACAGTACTTATTCTCAAGAGGCAGCAGCCAGATAATGAAGGTCGGAAAAATAGGTAAGTACGAATTTTTACAAATATTGCAAATACTAAATTACAAGTCTTTTATTTACAAGTCTTTTTGAGTATATAATCATGCTTACTTAAATTCGCCTGTCAAGTCTTTGGGTAACTCATGGTTAAGTCTGCGATGATTTATGAATTGAAGGGAGGTTCGCGAGGTAGATAAATACCTTCCCTCAATTGTTGAATAACTCCAGTCACGGAATGGTTTAAAGTCCCTATGACCCGGCGGATATATTCATTAGTAAATGTTGGGGACCTTAGATAGGCTAAGCGCCTGTCCTCCCATCGATCCTCCTCATGCTCCTTATAACTTTGAAATTCGATTTGTAGTGTAGCAGCTTGGGCTTTGAAAGAATCTCTTTCTGATTTAAGCTGCTCTATCTCCTTCTAGAGTGAGGATATCTCGGCATCCTGAGCCTTTCTTTGTTCTTTCTCTTGTAGAATAGCAAAATCTCTTGAGGCTGAATCTTGAGCCTACTCAGAAAGAAAGACATTGTGAAGCCTCTCCACTTTCTCTAAGACAACGTTTTTATGAGAAATATCTAAGATGACTTTGTCTTTTAAAGCAGATTCCACCTGGAGGCTGGAATTTAACTGATCCACTCGTAACTTTAGGGTTCTTCTTTCAAGCTCTTTGTTTTTCAATGACTATCGCTCATGCTGCAGTTCCCTTTTCATAGCCTCTATCTGTTGGGCCTGTAAAGCTATCTTCTCTTGTAACTAAGTAAGCTCAGTGTGGGAAGGAGGAAGATTAGCTTTCAGTGCCTCTACTTGAGCTTTTAACTTGCCGTTTTCCCTTTCTAAAGTAATGATCAGTTGGTCTAGATGAAGACTTGAGGCAAGAAACTGAAACAATAGTGCAGTTAGCAGGAAATAATGATACGATAACAATATATAATGAAAAACACTTACCGCAACAGCTTGACGACTATGACTGTCAACACCGTTGGAAATGCTAGTGCCCCTTAGCAGTTCTTGGCTATGCTGCCAAGATTCAGCCAACGGGCCTTGTAGCTGCAAAAAACTGTAACTGGGAGGGTCCAAAGCTTGCCCCATTTGAGAGGACAGACCCACAACCTGTCTAAATAAAGGTGGGAGGATAGAAGGTGAGGAAGGCCGGGTAGAAGAAGAAGGAAGAGAGAGAGGAGAAGTGGTAGAAATGGGAATAACAGAGGAAGAACTAGAGGGGATGGAAGGTGGCACAGCAATAAAAGTTGATTCAGTTGTTGAAGCATGGATAGGGGATGGTCCTGGACTCGGAGAAGATCTCTTGCAAGGTGTTCTTCTAGCTCGGGGTCTAGAAGCCAGAGGAGGTAAAGCCAGGGAAAGAGGTTGAGTGGAAGCCGAGGTGGTAGTAGCCATCTGAGAAGCAGAAGTAGCTGAAACAATAGCAGAAGAGGAAGGAATAAGCAGACCCGGTCTTATCATTCTGAGAGAAAGATTGGAAATAATGTGGGTAGTGAGCATTGGTGCCTTACCTCTCACAAAAGAAATAGGTGAAGGAGCAATTGTTAGGACCAAAAGTAGCTAGAGGGGGAGGGGGTGAATAGCTCGTCGCGTTCGCTCGGTGCTCGGCGTTGCTTGTTCCTTCAAAGATGTGTAGCGGAAATACAAAGAACAATCACACAACGCTAACACGGTTGGTTTACTTGGTATCCACCTCACAAGAGGTGACTAATCCAAGGATCCACACCAACACACACACCCTCCACTAAATAAAACTCTCCTTTATGGTAACTACCAAGGGCGGAGAAGCCCTACAAGACTCAATACAAGAAGAGAGGGAAAGGAAACAAGAAATACAAGCTTACAAGCTTACAATGAGTATAAACCCTAACCCTAGCTTCTCTTCTTGGCTTTGATCCGCCTCTTGACTTGGAAAACTTCCAAGATCCTTCAAGAACTGGCGATCTGAGCTTTGTGAGTGCTGTGGAGGAGCTGGCGAGAAATCTGGAGTGAATCGGAGAAGAGATGCCGAAGGAAATGAACGCCTGCGGCCTTTATCGACGCCAACGGTCGGATCCCGATCGATTCGAATATTCCCAATCGATCGGGGAGGCTTTGGATCGATCCACGGATCGATCCAGAGCGCCTCTGTGCTCTGGAAAAACGCCTGGATCGATCCACGGATCGATCCAGCGCTTATCGCGCGAAGCAGCCGCGTCCCAATCGATCCACTGATCGATTGGAACATCTGGATCGATCCACGGATCGATCCAGAGGCTCTCTGTTCGCTTGGGAAAGGCCTGGATCGATCCACTGATCGATCCAGCTCCTGGATCGATCCACTGATCGATCCAACACTTGGTTTTTGCCCAAAACCAAGTTCCAAGCCTCTCAAACCAACATCCGGTCAACCTTGACCTGTTGGTACATCATGCCTAGCATCTGGTCACTCCTTTGACCTGCTAGGACTTCCCACCAAGTGTCTGGTCAATCCCTTTGACCCACTTAGACTTTTCTATTCATGCCAAGTATCTGGTCACTCCCTTGACCTACTTGGACTTCCATCAGATGTCTGGTCAATCCCTTTGACCTATCTGTATTTCCTCGTGCAAAGTATCCAGTCAATCCTTTGACCTACTTGGACTTCCCAACACCAGATGTCCAATCATCCTTGATCCATCTGGATTTTCCCTTGCCTGGCTTCACTCACCAGGACTTTCACCTAGCTTCACTCACTAGGGTTTTCCATCTGCCTAGCTTCACTCACTAGGGCTTTCACCTTGCTTCACTCACCAGGACTTTCACCTAGCTTCACTCACTAGGATTTTCCTTCTGCCTGGCTTCACTCACCAGGACTTTCACCTAGCTTCACTCACTAGGGTTTTCACCTGGTTTCACTCACCAGGACTTTCACCTAGCTTCACTCACTAGGGTTTTCACCTGGTTTCACTCACCAGGACTTTCACCTAGCTTCACTCACTAGCTTCACTAACTAGGGTTTTCCTTCTGCCTGGCTTCACTCACCAGGACTTCCCTGTCAAGTATCCGGTCAACCTTGACCTACTTGACTCTTCTTCAATCAATTTCTTATTGTCAAACATCTAAACTCAAACCAAGACTCAGCTTGGTCACCCAGGTCAACCTTGACCTGAGGGATGTTGCACCAACAATTTCCCCCTTTTTGATGTTTGACAATACCACAATAACACTTACAATACCACATGTAAGTTAGGCTAATCCTATAGCCTCAATCTTCATGCCACTAGGTAATGAACATATAAATTAAGCTCTTCATTCTCCCCCTACGAGGGCACACTCCCTCTAGGTAATGAAAGCCTAACTTACACCCATTCATAGGTCCTTTCATTCTCCCCCTATTGGCACACATCAACCCATCTTTGGGCACACATCAACCCATGCCCTAATTTTGGGTACACATCAACAAATCCATTTGTTGACGACTCTCCCCCTGAAGAGTTACTCATCATTGTTCACACCATCACTCGTTGTGATCAACACGATAAAGAAGGTCCCATACCCTTCATTTATCCTTAACTTCTCCCTCAATGTAGACAAATACCCAACCTTGAGCATTATCTAACCACTTGAGTTCCCACTTGAAATAATGAGGATATCCACTCCCCATTTCAAGTTCAAAAGCTTATACATGAGCATTTTCTTTACAGAAGGTTAACCACCTTCCAAGGTTCATGAAAAGTAATTTTTCATGTCTTTAAAGAGTCCCTCCCCCTAAAGACATGGTGGTGACTTCTGTCATTACACCAACAATGACTTGGAATCCCTAAACCTTTAGGAAACCCAAATTTAGAAGTTTTGAGGTTCAAATACTCAAAATTTGAAACAAACCTCAACCTAAACTTCAATGAAGCCTTCCTTAACCAATCCATCCTTGTTTTCACATGAAAACACCCTTTGTATGTATACAAATGTATTTTAGGGGTTTGGAATGGTTACCTAGACTCAAAGAGGTTCAAAGATGCTGAAATCAAGCCTTCCGGCCAAAATCAGCAACTTGGATCGATTGAGTTGGGTTCCAATCGATTGAACCTTTCAATCGATCCACCGATCGATTCGAGACTACTGGATCGATCGGCCGATCGATCCAGTGAGTCCCCGTGATGAGACTTCAATCGATCCACGGATCGATTCGGGCACTCCAATCGATCAATGGATCGATCGGAGCTCTGATAGTTGCTGAAATTCCATTTCAGTCAACTTCAGAAACCCCTAGAAAATTCTACAAAAATCAAAAAATCATGAAATTTTGTGTAGACATTATTTAGGGCATACTTAATCATGGAAAAATAGCTTTATATGAAAATACATCATATTTTCAAAGATTGACACAAACTTGAAAACTTGCAAAAACTTTAGTGTTTTTCTTCAAGTTTGTGTCTAACTATTCAATGGTGATTACTATCAAAAGATAGCCTTCACCAAGGTTTTCCAAAAACAATTTAAAAACATTTTCAAAACCAATATCCCATCATGTTCCTTGGGCATAATGCACATGACTTGTACATTAGCTTTCCCAATGATGGAAAAACACATAACTATGTGTTTTGATGAACCTAAAAACTCAAAAGAATGCACTAAATCAACATCTTGAGCTTTGTTCATCATCCTAACATCTCACTTGTATCTAATGTGCACTAATCACATACAAGTCACCTTATAGTCTTTGTGAGATGTAGATTTTGGTTTTTGCCCTAATCTAGGGATCATGCATATCTATCTAGGCATTTTAGAAATATTAGTCATCCACCTAGGATGTCACTTGTCAATAAGTGTCGTTAAATGCCATTCGTCCTTAATTACAAGGAATTAAACTTAATGCATGATTATGTTATGGCATACATCAAAAGAAAATAATTTTCAAAAGAAAATATCCTATTACTACATGATGTATGAATGTCATGACATGGTATTTTTGGATTTTTTCATAATAAAACATGAATGCAAAACTAGACATGATGTCATGGCATATGATGGGCAAACAATCATGGCAAGATTTAGCATAAATAAAATATACCTCGATTAACTATCTAAGTATCCTTAAAGTCTTAGCTAAATTTACAACTTAAACCTAGATTGCCCTAAAGTGCTACAAGAGAATGCCAAAGCCTAAATTGGCATTTCTAATTTCCTTGATTTAATGTATGCCAATTGAAAATAAACATGTCCTCAAATGTTGGCATATTCCATTTTTCCTCAAGAGTGATTACATAAATCAAGGCCCGGATTGCCTTAAATTTCCAAGAGAATACCAAAATCCCAACTTGGTATTTCTCAAGGTTTTCCCAATTTGTGTCATTTTAGATTAAAATCAATTCTTCCACCATTAGGCATATTTTACTCTTTCAAGGAGTAAACAAAGATCCACTTCATTTTCAAAGGTTAACAAAAACCTTGAAAATGCTCCTTGAGTGTCAATTTCCTCAAAGTCAGTTTAACTACCCTTCTAATCGGAGTTGACACTCTCTAACCCATCTATGGGGTAGAGAAGATGCTCCTAGGAACCCAACACCTATTGGTGCTCCTTGGATGCTCTAGGTACTCACTAGGGATAACTTCCCTAGATACCTTCCTAGTGACCTTGTTGGGCTTCTTAGAACCCTTGGTCACAGTTTCTAGGTCAACTCTAGGGATAACCTCCCTTGTGACCTTGTCTGTGACTTTCTTAGACTTCTTAGAAGTCTTAGTCACATTTATTGCAAAAATACTCTTAGGGATGACTTCCCTAGTATTTTTGGCTTGACCACTAGACCTAGGGTTTGTTCCATAACTATATGGAACTCTATGGTAAGAGGGCACATCCTTCTTAGCCTTTGGTTTGTATCCCAAACCTCTATGGCCATTGGATGACTTTTGTACCCCTAAACCTAGGTTATGCTCATTTTGCCCTAATAGGATATTTTCCATCCTTTTTAGGGTCTTTTCCATTTTATCAAGTCTTGACCTCAAGACTTGATTTTCTATCACTAAGTCCTTAGTTTTAGATTTTTCATTTGATTCATGAGCATATTTGTTTTTGGCCTTGTATCTAAAATCTTTAGAGTTATTGCCCAAGTGTCTATCTACCTTCCTAACCTTAGGTTGGGTAGTTTTGGCATGTAGGGCCACATGTTTTTCCTTAAAGCCCTCATGCTTTCTATTCTTATGGTAAATTGCATTAAAATGATAAAAGTTAGAACTATCATGCTTTTCACCATAATGTAAGGGGGTAGGCTCAATAAATATTACCTTCTTCTTTACCTTGGAGGCTCCCCCTTGACGAATGCCTCCTTGAGCCTTGACCATCTTCTTCCCCTTGGGGCATTGACTTCGGTAATGCCCTTTTTGATTGCAAGAGAAGCACACAATGTGCTCCTTGCTCTTCTTTGTTCCGGGGATGGTCTCCTTGAGCTTCTCCTTTCCTTTTTGTGCCATTTGGCCCTTTTTCTTGGCCAATTTGGGGCACTTGCTCTTGTAGTGCCCATGTTCCCTACATTCAAAGCATATAATATGATTTTTATTATTAATTGAAATGTTTATACCTTTGCTTGTAGGGGTGGCATCTTTCCCTTTTGATCCGGAGGTAGAAGCTTCCTCTTGATCCGATCTTGATTCTCCTCCATTTGATTTTTATTGACTCGTGGAGGTAGAAGCTTCTTCAATCTCTTCATCTCTTGACCCGGATGTAGAAGCTTCTCCTTCTTCTTGATCCGGCGTCACCAAGGATTGCTCCCCCTCAATCCTAGAGGTGGAGGCTTCATTATCTTGAATATGAAACAAGGAGTATGCTCCCTCCTTGTTCCCTTCGTTGCATTCCCTTGAGGATGAAGCTTCTTGGATTTCTTCTTCTTCGGAGGTTGAGCATCTCTCAACCTTGGAGTCCTCCTCTTGATCTTGCTCCAAAGAGTCACCCTCTCCGGATTCTTCATGATCTTGTACAGTGGAGGGGATCTCTTCATGAAGCTTGGCCAATTTGCTCCATAGTTCCTTTGCATCTTCAAATTCTCCAATTTTGCAAAGGATGGTGCTTGGCAATAAATTGACCAAAAGCTTGGTCACTTTGTCATTGGCCTCGCACCTTTGGACTTGCTCTTGGCTCCACTTGCTCCTCTTGAGAACTTTGCCCTTTGAGTTTGTTGGAGCCTCGAAGCCTTCCATTAGAGCAAACCATTGCTCTATCTCCATCATAAGAAAATTTTCAATTCTTGATTTCCAAGAATCAAAACTCGTGGAAGTGTATGGTGGAGCCACCCTTGTGTCAAATCCAAGTCCATCTTGGAATTGCATCTTGAAGTTGAGCTTTTTGATATCTTTGACTTTGACAATTTTTGCTTCAACTTCTTCACCCTCTAGCTTTTCTTGTTATGCTTGACCCTTCCGGCGATGATTCCGGTGAAGAGCGGCCTTGCTCTGATACCACTTGTTAGGACCAAAAGTAGCTAGAGGGGGGGGTGAATAGCTCGTCGCGTTCGCTCGGTGCTCGGCGTTGCTTGTTCCTTCAAAGATGTGCAGCGGAAATACAAAGAACAATCACACAACGCTAACACGGTTGGTTTACTTGGTATCCACCTCACAAGATGTGACTAATCCAAGGATCCACACCAACACACACACCCTCCACTAAATAAAACTCTCCTTTATGGTAACTACCAAGGGCGGAGAAGCCCTACAAGACTCAATACAAGAAGAGAGGGAAAGGAAACAAGAAATACAAGCTTACAAGCTTACAATGAGTATAAACCCTAACCCTAGCTTCTCTTCTTGGCTTTGATCCGCCTCTTGACTTGGAAAACTTCCAAGATCCTTCAAGAACTGGCGATCTGAGCTTTGTGAGTGCTGTGGAGGAGCTGGCGAGAAATCTGGAGTGAATCGGAGAAGAGATGCAGAAGGAAATGAACGCCTGCGGCCTTTATCGACGCCAACGGTCGGATCCCGATCGATTTGAATATTCCCAATCGATCGGGGAGGCTTTGGATCGATCCACGGATCGATCCATAGCGCCTCTGTGCTCTGGCGCTGGATCGATCCACGGATCGATCCAGCGCTTATCGCGCGAAGCAGCCGCGTCCCAATCGATCCACTGATCGATTGGAACATCTGGATCGATCCAGAGGCTCTCTGTTCGCTTAGGAGAAGCCTGGATCGATCCACTGATCGATCCAGCTCCTGGATCGATCCACTGATCGATCCAACACTTGGTTTTTGCCCAAAACCAAGTTCCAAGCCTCTCAAACCAACATCCGGTCAACCTTGACCTGTTGGTACATCATGCCTAGCATCTGGTCACTCCTTTGACCTGCTAGGACTTCCCACCAAGTGTCTGGTCAATCCCTTTGACCCACTTAGACTTTTCTATTCATGCCAAGTATCTGGTCACTCCCTTGACCTACTTGGACTTCCATCAGATGTCTGGTCAATCCCTTTGACCTATCTGTATTTCCTCGTGCCAAGTATCCAGTCAATCCTTTGACCTACTTGGACTTCCCAACACCAGATGTCCGATCATCCTTGATCCATCTGGATTTTCCCTTGCCTGGCTTCACTCACCAGGACTTTCACCTAGCTTCACTCACTAGGGTTTTCCATCTGCCTAGCTTCACTCACTAGGGCTTTCACCTGGCTTCACTCACCAGGACTTTCACCTAGCTTCACTCACTAGGGTTTTCCTTCTGCCTGGCTTCACTCACCAGGACTTTCACCTAGCTTCACTCACTAGGGTTTTCACCTGGTTTCACTCACCAGGCCTTTCACCTAGCTTCACTCACTAGGACTTTCACCTAGCTTCACTCACTAGGGTTTTCCTTCTGCCTGGCTTCACTCACCAGGACTTCCCTGTCAAGTATCCGGTCAACCTTGACCTACTTGACTCTTCTTCAATCAATTTCTTATTGTCAAACATCTAAACTCAAACCAAGACTCAGCTTGGTCACCCAGGTCAACCTTGACCTGAGGGATGTTGCACCAACAGCAATAGGGGTCTGCACAAAAGTACCAAAAGTATCACGAAAGGGAACTTCCTCAGTAAGCTTGGGTTTCTTGAGTATGGTAATAAAAGGTTGTTCCTCTTCTTCTTCCATAGAAGCAATAGCTTCCGCTGTTTGTTCTTCCCTAGATAATAAACCCAAAGTAGAGGTAGTAAGATTAGCTCGATGAGCCTATAGCCATTTTCTCCAAGTTTATTCAAAAAAGACTTGGTCATATTTGTATTCTTGTACATGAAAGCGGGTAGAAGAGCATTAACTGAAACACAAGAATTGGGCATCATTATAGAAAATAATTAACAAATAGCTGATAAAAATAACCAAGAATGTTTAGACATACCAAAAGAGACATCCAAGGGAGTGTCGATGTAACTTATTCCAAAGGGAAACATTAAACCCTCCACAATCAAGGATGGTAAGTAAAATTTAGCCCCCTTTAGCTTGGATAAGGCAAGAGAGACAAAAGGATCAGTGAGGAAGTTATCAGTGTTAGGAGCCGGGGGGAGATTATGTATCCAGGTAATAGGAAAAGAAGCAGAAGAAGGGAGACACATAAAGAAAAATTTGTGACGCCATTCCTCTTGAGGAGGAATCCTGCTAAACAAAATAGCCTTAGGGCGAGACTGAAATTTAAAGACACCATTGTCTACTTGGCGGGGCATGAAGAAGTAGTGAAAAAGATGAGGGGATAAGGGGAAATCTAGTAGTTTAGACACCCCAACAAAACCCACGAGGATAGAAAAAGACTGAGGAATAAACTAATTAAGATGAATATCAAAATAAATACTAACATCAACGAAAAAGGGATGAAGGGGGAATCAGAAACCTTGTAAGGCTTGAGCCCAGAAGATCGATATACTTCCTAAAGGAGGAAGATGCAGACTATCCTGGGGGGTAGGGCAAACTATATAGGAGGGAAACCATAGTTCACTTGTAACTCCACCTCCTCTGGCTCGGTAAGGCTAGAAGCGTACGAAAGGAACCACGCGGAGGAAGAAGTGGCCATGGTTCAATAGCAGAGGGAAAGAGAATAGGAGAAGGAGGAGAAATAGTCGGGGAGCAGGAGAGAGAGTCTTAAACCCTTGCCTCCCTCTGTGTCTTAGACCAAAAACCCTTAAGCAGAAATAGAAGAAGAACTGGAAAAAGGGAAAATCCAAAAGCCAATGATAATTTGTGCGGAACTTAGGTATAAAGGAGGATAGGAAAAGAAAAAATGTAAACTCAATAAAGAAGAACATACGGAGACATAACTGCCATAAAGAGGTGAGGTCATCGAAGAATGGGATCGAATTCAAAAAGAAGGATGAATCTCACGGAAAAGGTAAGCTTAGTAATCATCCTCGAAAAACGCGACCAGTTTTTCTCTCTCTATGCACTTGATTCTTAAAGAATCAAAGAGGTATGAGGAAAATTGGTCGGGTATGAGGTTAATAGGGTAGTTTAAGATTATCTATGTGATTAAACAATAAACCCGGAAGGTCATACTGGATCGGGCGAGATTTAGTTAAGTATAAAACACCAGACGATATTTATAAATATGGAGGTAAATCGACCGGTCATAATAAACCGGTCGAGACTGACGTCGGTCGGTTATACCGAATTGGATGAAAACTAGTCAAGTATAAAGCACCGGACGATATTTGCAAGCCTAATGGTAAATCGATCGGTTGTAATAGACCGACCGATATTGACGATAGGTTAGGACCTTATTCGAATATAGTCGGGTAATAGTAATAGTGTTGGTTGCTACTCGGAAAACCTAATGGTTCCACTGTACAAAAATTTTGTACAAAGGTCTGAACCTTTTCCTAGCTACCATGTGTTCTTTTAAATTAAACTTGGATCGCCTGCAGAACTTAACACGTTTGATCCAAAGTTTAATCTATTTGTTCTTTTAGGTTTAGACTTGGATCTCCTGCGGAACTTAACACGTTCGATCCAAATCACCTAGGTTATTAATTCCATTAAATATTAATTTCCAAAATTGACTTCCAAGACTGCATGGCGAGGTACATGACCTTCTTGGATATGGGAACAACCACCACCGCCTAGACAAAGCCTTTTAAGGAAAGCTAATATTTAATTTCCTTAAATAACTTTAGGTCAACCGAAAAGAACAATCAAATCATAAGGAAAATAAAAACAAAAGAACACAAGATCGAAAACAAATTCAAAATACTAGAATCGCATGCCTCTTGTATTTGGTATTTTTACAAAGAAGTAAAACTAGTATGATGCGGAAATTAAATACTAGTATACCTTTTCTTTTGCAAGCAAAAACCTCTAGGTCTTCTACCGTATTCCTCTTCTAACCTCGGACGTTGTGTGGGCAACGATCTTCCGAGATGAGAAACCACCAAAGCACCTTCTTCTCCTTTCTTCAAGTTTCGGCCAAGCACAATGCTTCCAAAAGATGAAGATCTTTTTCCACCAACCAAGCTCCAAGGGATGTAAGCTTTCTCTCCTTCTTCTCCAAGCTAAAATCCGGCCACCACAAGATCTCCAAGGAAGAAGAAAGGTTCGGCCACAAGGATGGAGAGAAGAGAAAGAGAAGTGCTGGCCACACCAAGGAAGAAAAGAGGAAGAAAATAATAGAGGTTGTTCACCTTGAAGGCTCCCAAAACCCCCTCTTTTATAATCCTTAGCTTTGACAAATAAGGAAATTTAATTACAATAAAATTTCCTTAACTTTCCTTGACATGAATTAATTAAGAAAAATTAAACAAAATTTCCTAATCCCTCATGTCATTGTCGGCCACCTCATGGAGAGCAAACAAGATAATTTTCAATCAACAATTAAAAATTCCTTATTTGTCTTCAGAAATTTAAAAAAATAAAATTTCCTTTTAAAATCCCTTCATGGTTGATAAAAATAAATTTCTATAATTTTAATTTTTCAACATGTGAATAATTTATAAAGAAGAAAAATAAAATATCTTTCCAATCTACAAATAAGGAAAGAGATTTAATCTCTTTCTTTAATCTTTTGTAGAACCTTATAAAAGAGATATTTTAATTTTTAATCTCTCCAATAAATTATATCTTTCACATAAGAAAAATTTAAATTTAAAATTCTTTTTTAATTAAATAGGGCCGGCCACCTAAGCTTGGGTTCAAGCTAGGGCCGGCCACCTATGAACCAATGGTTTGGCCGGCCCTAGCTTGATCCACAAGCTATCTTGGCCGACCCCTTCACCATGGGTATGAAGGTGGGTATAGGTGGGTATAGTACTCTATAAATAAGAGACTACGATAGGGACCGAGAGGAGGAATTGGTTTTGGTCTCCCGATAAAATTAAGCATCCCGTGTTTGCCCCGAACACACAACTTAATTTTATCAATAATAATTCATTCCACTAGAGAACTATTATTGAACTACCACACCAATCCCAAATTACATTTTTGGGCTCCTTCTTATTATGAGTGTGTTAGTCTCCCTGTGTTTAAGATGTCGAATGTCCACTAATTAAGTGAGTTACTGACAACTCATTTAATTAATATCTTAGTCCAAGAATAGTACCACTCAACCTTATCGTCATGTCGGACTAAGTCCACTTACAGGGTTTAACATGAAAATCCTTAGAGCTCTTCTTGGGGACATTATCAACCTAGATCACTAGGACACAGTTTCCTTCTATAATCAACAACACACACTATAAGTGATATCATTTCCCAACTTATCGGGCTTATTGATTTATCAAACTAAATCTCACCCATTGATAAATTAAAGAAATAATTATCAAATATATGTGCTTGTTATTATATTAGGATTAAGAGCACACACTTCCATAATAACTGAGGTCTTTGTTCCTTTATAAAGTCAGTATAAAAGAAACGACCTCTAATGGTCCTACTCAATACACTCTAAGTATACTAGTATAATTATATAGTTAAGATAAACTAATCCCTAATTACACTACGACCTTCCAATGGTTTGTTCCTTTCCATTTTGGTCGTGAGCTACTGTTTATAATTTACAAGGTACTGATAACATCATCTTCTGTATGTGACACCACATACTATGTTATCTACAATATAAATTAATTGAACAACTACAAACAAATGTAGATAATTTGATCAAATGTGATTCTTTATTTATAATAAATGTTTACAAAAGCTTAGGCTTTCAATATACACTCTAACAATCTCCCACTTATACTAATGACTAAGCTGCCATATCTTCTGCCATACATCTGATTCCCATTCCATCCACATGTCGATCAAAAGCTTTTGCCGGAAGGGCCTTAGTGAAAGGATCTGCTAGGTTATCTGCTGATGCAATCTTGGTGATGACAACTTCTCCTCGCTTCACGATATCTCGTATCAGGTGGTACTTGCACTCTATATATTTACTTGCCTTATGGGCTTGTGGTTCCTTCGAGTTTGCAACTGCACCGCTATTATCACAATAAATTGTGATGATTTTGGGCAAACTAGGAATCACATCTAAGTCCATTAGAAAGTTCCTGAGCCATACTGCTTCTTTAGCTGCCTCAGAGGCTGCTACATACTCAGCTTCCATGGTTGACTCCGAAATGTATTTCTGCTTAACACTCCTCCATGCAATGGCTTCACCTCCTAAAGTAAACACATAGCCTGATGTAGACTTACTGTTGTCCCTATCTGATTGGAAATCTAAATCCGTGTAACCCACAGGGAGCAAATCGTCTGCTTGGTAAACTAGCATATAATCTCTTGTCCTTCTCAGGTACTTTAATATATGCTTTACTGTAGTCCAATGTCCTTGTCCAGGGTTACTCTGATATCTGCTAACCATGCCCACGGTAAAACAGATATAAGGTCTCGTACACAGCATTGCATACATAAGGCTTCCTACAGCCGAGGCATAAGGAACTGCTTTCATGTCCTCTATCTCTTTTGATGTCTTCGGAGACATCTCTTTAGATAGAGCTACTCCATGCCTAAAAGGTAAGAAACCTTTCTTGGAATCTTGCATGCTAAAACGAGCAAGGATTGTATCTATATATGAAGCTTGGGACAGACACAACATTCTTTTCTTGCGATCCCTTATAACTTTGATCCCAAGAATGTGTGCACAATCTCCTAAATCCTTCATATCAAATTGTTTGGACAACCATACCCTTACGCCCGATAATACCTTGACATTGTTGTCAATTAACAAAATATCATCTACGTATAGTACAAGAAATACCACCATGTTTCCGTTACACTTCTTGTATACACAAGACTCATCCGGACACTGAATAAATCCATATGACTGGATTACTTTATTAAACCGAATGTTCCAAGACCTTGAAGCTTGCTTCAGTCCATAAATGGACTGATTGAGCTTGCACACTAGATGCTCTTTGCCTTTTTCAATGAACCCTTCTGGTTGCTTCATATGGATGTTCTCTTCAAGACTTCCATTAAGGAAAGCTGTCTTGACATCCATTTGCCAAATCTCATAATCCATATGAGTAGCAATGGATAAGAGTATCCGGATAGACTTAAGCATCGCTACCGGTGAAAAGGTCTCCTCATAATCGATTCCCTCTTTCTGAGTATACCCTTTCGCAACAAGCCTAGCTTTGAAGATTTCTACCCATCTGTCCTTCTTTTCCTTTTGTACATCCACTTGCATCCAACGACTTTTACACCATCGGGTGTTTCTACAAGCTCCCAGACCTTATTAAAGTACATAGACTCTATTTCAGAATTCATTACCTTTTGCCAAGATGCTGCATCTATATCTTGGAGTGCTTCGTCATATGTTCGGGGATCAGGTTCATATTTACCCAGGATCAAGTCCGAAGACTCTCCCAAAAACATGAATCTCTTAGGTTCTCTCACAACTCTCCCACTACGACGAGGCACCGTCTGTGGTTGTGTATCAGGTGTAACACGTGTTGCAGTCTCTTGTGGTACTTCATCTTGTGCTGTTGGTACTAAAGTAGACGTGTCCTCTCTAAGTTCTTCTAGAACAACTTTGCTACTGGGCTTGTGATCCATTATATAGTCTTCTTCTAAAAACTGGGCATTGGTGCTAACAATGACCTTCTGGTCTTTAGGACTATAAAATAAACCACCTTTCGTTCCTCTGGGATAACCCACAAACACGCGGACTTCTGTACGAGATTCTAACTTATCAGCATATGATTTCAGCACATGTGTTGGACTACCCCAAATCCTAATATGTCTTAGACTAGGTTTTCGCCCATTCTACAATTCTGTGGGAGTAGAAGAAACTGATTTAGAAGGTACTAAGTTCAGAATGTGCGCTGCCGTTTCCAGAGCGTATCCCCAAAACGAATTTAGTAATTCTGAATAACCCATCATCGATCTAACCATCTCCATAAGAGTCCTATTCCTTCGTTCTGCCACACCATTTTGTTGGGGTATACTAGGTGAAGACAATTGGGATTGAATCCCGGCCTCTGATAAGTAATTCCTAAACTCTCCTAAGAGGTATTCGCCACCACGATCAAACCGTAGTGTCTTGATACTTTTACCTAGTCGTTTCTCCACATCAGCCTTGTACTCTTTGAACTTATCAAAGCACTCGTACTTGCGGCGCATTAGGTAAATGTATCCGTATCTTGAATAATCGTCTATAAAAGAGACAAAATATTCAAAATCACCTCTCGCCTGGATAGACATAGGACCACACAAATCAGAATGAACCAATTCTAACACTTCTTTGGCTCTATACCCCTTGGCCTTAAAAGGCCTCTAGGTCATTTTACCTTCCAAGCAAGATTCACAGGTTGGAAAATTTTCCAACTCTAATGAACCCAAGAGTCCATCGGCTATAAGCCTTTGAATCCTACTTAAGTTAATATGACCAAGCCTTAGATGCCAAAGATATGCTTGGTTCATTTCCGAAGGTTCTTTTCTCTTATTTGAGTTAGAAGATGTGTTATTAATTTTCATATTTTGCTTTGTGGGAGAAATTGGATTTAAAGTATATAAATTGCCAACCAATGCACCAGAACCGATAATCACTTTATTTCTGTTAATAACCACATCGTTACTAAAGGAAACTGAATATCCATCCAAAAACAGCTTAGAAACTGAAATTAAATTCTTTCTAAAACTAGGTATATAAAGACAATTTCTTAAAATCAAATTTCTATTCCTATTAAAAGATAAGTAGACGTCTCCCACCTTAGTAGCATTGCCCATGTAGACGGTAATCTCTCCTTCAGTTAGTCATCGGGTTTCCTGGAACCCCTGCAAGGAATTGCAGACATGATCAGTGGCTCCCGTATCTACACACCAGGTGCTGGTAGATAACACCGCTAAACATGTTTCAACAACTAGAGCATGAGATATACCTTTGTTGTTTTGATTCCTACGAGGACAGTCCGCCTTCCAATGCCCTGACTGCTTGCAGATGAAGCACTTGCCCTTCGGCTTCTTCATTCCAGCTTTAGGTCCTGTACTCTGAGATTTATTCACTTTCTTTGCTGAGCTAACTTGTTTCTTCTTCTTCTTTCCTTTCGGTTTAGAAGTAGAACCATTTTCAGCATAGTGAATATGAGAATTATGACGGAACAAACCTTCTGCTGCCTGAAGTTCTGTCAGTAGTTCCGCCAATGAATATACCCTTTTATTCATGTTGTAATTCAGATGGAATTGCTCAAAACTTCTAGGTAGTGTTTGGAGGATCATATCGATCTGGGTTTTCCCATCAATTTCTCCTCCAAGAATTTGTATTTCATTTAGATAAGTCATCATCTTTAGGATATGATCCCTCACGGGAGTACCCTCTTGCATGGTGGCCGTCATTATCTTTCTCATGGCTTCTTGCCTAGAAGCCCGATCCTGGTGACCAAAGAGTTCCTTGAGATTGTTCATAATATCATAGGCTGTTGGTAAATCATGATGCTGATGTTGCAATACATTTGACATTGAAGCCAAAATGTAACACCGCGCCATCTCATCTGCTTTTACCCATTTCCTATGATACTCAATCTCCTCTTGGGTAGATCACCATTGGGTGTATCAGGGCAAGGTTCAGTCAGTACAAACTTATAGCTTTCAGCAGTAAGAACAATGTCCAGGTTCCTTTTCCAATCTATGTAGTTAGGACCAGTAAGTCTGTTCTCTTTTAGTATGATGGCCAGTGGGTTTAAAGTCATCCTAAGAATCACAAATAACTTTTGGTCAGAACTCTAAATTTAGAATAATATTGATTCCTCAAACAATACTATTTTAAATTAACCAACACCTCAAAACACCGTGAATTTTGTATGCCACGATAGTGTGGACGTATACAAATTCAACATTTGTAAAAGGAGGGTTTAACCCAATAATTTTATTATCTTGTCAACCTAACTTTTTGACAAATAAAATTAATAGTTGGTTTCCTTTGGTCACACGAATAAGAGCAGTGACTCCGATGGGGAGGATACTATTAGACGTGCCTAAGTGTATACCATTACTTGACACTAAGTCCATTAATAAGATTGTGCCCCTTCCGATGGGGAAGATCACACGCTCTTAATTAATTTCCTATAGTCATCCAAAATGGAAGTATGTTCTAGTGATCCACAAACAAGCTCATCCGATATGGAGGAAGACACTCAGAGCCAACGCGTAAGCTTGTTTGCATCACTTACAAACCAGTAATGGAGACCGTGGAATTTATTTAAAATTCCTCTCCCACTTAGTTATTTAAAGTGAGGAATTTTCACTATGCTAGTCTACTAAACATGTATACTAACATGCACACACAGCACAATATAAAAGAAATAAATAGAAAAACTAATTTTCAACTATTATGGCTTTTATCTATTGTTGTCCTCTGTGTGTCGTCATCCCTAGCTGCTGCCATCTTTGGCCACTGCCACCGGGTCTAGTTGTCGCATCCATCTTGCTCCTTGTTCCGCTGCGCCTCTGGTCCTCAAAAGGTTCCACGCCTTGCAAGATTCGATCCGCGACATAAATAGAATTTTACATTTTCGATCCTATATTTCTCGAAGGCATGTACATGTAAACTAGATCGAACATAAAATAAAATTTACATCCATCGATCCTATATTCCATAAAAGGAATGTACATGTAACTAGATCAAAAATAAAATCCTAATAAAACTAAATACAACTCCTGCTGTATTTTATAATACAATCATGCACACACAATAAATATCCTTGACATGTCCAAGGGTCCAATCACACACATAATAACTAAAAGTCATAATAGTTGGATCCTGCATCCACAAAGTTAACACATCCTACAATTAACCTGCCTAAATTATGTATGACATGTGCATAATTAAACTAATACCAAATACAAAGAGGAAAAACCCTAGCTCTAATACCAATTGTTGGTTGCTACACGGAAAACCTAATAATTCCACTGTACAAAAATTTTGTACAAAGGTCTGAACCTTTTCCTAGCTACCATGTGTTCTTTTAAATTAAACTTGGATCCCCTGCGGAACTTAACACGTTTGATCCAAAGTTTAATCTATTTGTTCTTTTAGGTTTAGACTTGGATCTCCTGCGGAACTTAACACGTTCGATCCAAATCACCTAGGTTATTAATTCCATTAAATATTAATTTCCAAAATTAGCTTCCAGGACTGCATGGCGAGGCACATGGCCTTTTTGGATATGAGAACAACCACCACCGCCTAGACAAAGCCTTTTAAGGAAAGCTAATATTTAATTTCCTTAAATAACTCTAGGTCAACCGAAAAGAACAATCAAATCACAAGGAAAAGAAAAACAAAAGAACACAACATCGAAAACAAATTCGAAATACTAGAATCGCATGCCTCTTGTATTTGGCATTTTTACAAAGAAGTAAAACTAGTATGATGCGGAAATTAAATACTAGTATACCTTTTCTTTTGCAAGCAAAAACCTCTAGGTCTTCTACCATATTCCTCTTCTAACCTCGGACATTGTGTGGGCAACGATCTTCCGAGATGAGAAACCACCAAAGCACCTTCTTCTCCTTTCTTCAAGTTTCGGCCAAGCACAATGCTTCCAAAAGATGAAGATCTTTTTCCACCAACCAAGCTCCAACGGATGTAAGCTTTCTCTCCTTCTTCTCCAAGCTAAAATCCGGCCACCACAAGATCTCCAAGGAAGAAGAAAGGTTCGGCCACAAGGATGGAGAGAAGAGAAAGAGAAGTGCTGGCCACACCAAGGAAGAAAAGAGGGAGAAAATAATAGAGGTTGTTCACCTTGAAGGCTCCCAAAACCCCCTCTTTTATAATCCTTAGCTTTGGCAAATAAGGAAATTTAATTACAATAAAATTTCCTTAACTTTCCTTGACATGAATTAATTAAGAAAAATTAAACAAAATTTCCTAATCCCTCATGTCATGGCCGACCACCTCATGGAGAGCAAACAAGACAATTTTTAATCAACAATTAAAAATTCCTTATTTGTCTTCAGAAATTTTAAAAAATAAACTTTCCCTTTAAAATCCCTTCATGGTTGATAAAAAGAAATTTCTATAATTTTAATTTTTCAACATGTGAATAATTTATAAAGAAGAAAAATAAAATATCTTTCCAATCTACAAATAAGGAAAGAGATTTAATCTCTTTCTTTAATCTTTTGTAGAACCTTATATAAGAGATATTTTAATTTTTAATCTCTCCAATAAATTATATCTTTCACATAAGAAAAAT
Organism: Zingiber officinale; assembly: GCF_018446385.1. Classification (NCBI taxonomy): domain Eukaryota; kingdom Viridiplantae; phylum Streptophyta; class Magnoliopsida; order Zingiberales; family Zingiberaceae; genus Zingiber; species Zingiber officinale. The sequence goes on along the minus strand of NC_055992.1, from coordinate 57,399,068 downwards.
TTAAATTTAAAATTCTTTTTTAATTAAATAGGGTCGGCCACCTAAGCTTGGGTTCAAGCTAGGGCCGGCCACCCATGAACCAATGGTTTGGCCGGCCCTAGCTAGATCCACAAGCTAGCTTGGCCGACCCCTTCACCATGGGTATGAAGGTGGGTATTGGTGTGTATAGTATTCTATAAATAAGAGGCTACGATAGGGATCGAGAGGAGGAATTGATTTTGGTCTCCCGATAAAATTAAGCATCCCGTGTTCGTCCCGAACACACAACTTAATTTTATCAATAATAATTCATTCCACTAGAGAACTATTATTGAACTACCGCACCAATCCCAAATTACATTTTTGGGCTCCTTCTTATTATGAGTGTGTTAGTCTCCCTGTGTTTAAGATGTCGAATGTCCACTAATTAAGTGAGTTACTGACAACTCATTTAATTAATATCTTAGTCCAAGAATAGTACCACTCAACCTTATCGCCATGTCGGACTAAGTCCACCTGCAGGGTTTAACATGACAATCCTTATGAGCTCTTCTTGGGGACATTATCAATCTAGATCACTAGGACACAGTTTCCTTCTATAATCAACAACACACACTATAAGTGATATCATTTCCCAACTTATCGAGCTTATTGATTTATCGAACTAAATCTCACCCATTGATAAATTAAAGAAATAATTATCAAATATATGTGCTTGTTATTATATTAGGATTAAGAGCACACACTTCCATAATAACTGAGGTCTTTGTTCGTTTATAAAGTCAGTATAAAAGAAACGACCTCTAATGGTCCTACTCAATACACTCTAAGTGTACTAGTGTAATTATATAGTTAAGATAAACTAATCCCTAATTACACTACGACCTTCCAATGGTTTGTTCCTTTCCATTTTGGTCGTGAGCTACTGTTTATAATTTACAAGGTACTGATAACATCATCTTCTGTATGTGACACCACATACTATGTTATCTACAATATAAATTAATTGAACAACTACAAACAAATGTAGATAATTTGACCAAATGTGATTTTTTATTCATAATAAATGTTTACAAAAGCTTAGGCTTTCAGTATACACTCTAACAAATAGACCAGACAATATTTGATATGCTAAGACAAAGTGAACAAGAAAAAGACAAGTACAAAGGTAGGATGAATTCAGAAGGGAGGTAGTAGAGCCTCATGAATGAAAAGAGTTTAGACACATAAACACAAAAGATAAAAGTATATGAGCCAAATGGTCACAAATTCATAGTTAGTTTTACAATAACTAGAACCAAAATAGAACGATCATTCTATAGACAATTGAGGAAATAGGTCTGCAGGTCTGTTATCAATCAGCTTATGCCAGTTCAAGAAGTTAGGAGGAGGATCACGAGACAGGAAGCCTTCTTCTAGCAATTGTTTTACTGCTCCTTCAGCTCCGGCGGTATAGGCGGCCAAAATAGACTTTACGATCGACCTGTTGAATTCAGTAGATTTGATCAAGGTGGTGGCCCGATCTTTAAAGCGATTATCTTCACCAACTTTATACTCCACCAAAGTTGTTTGAGAAGACTTCAGCTCGGCGTCTTTTGTGGAAGCCTCCATTTTAGCTTTATTCAAAGAAGTATTCAAAGAAGTTATTTCCTCATCCTTTAACTGTAGAGCTTTGAGTTTGTCGGCCAAGGTGGGCTCGTAATCAGATTTCAGCTTGTAAGTCTTAGCAAGCTGCTTCTCTAATTGGGAAGATAACTCAATATTAAGGTCTGTGACCGTTTTAAATTGGGACTGAAGGCTCTCAAATTAGGTTTCATATTGTTTCTTAGACTTTTCTGAAAGAGTGGTAGAAGATAGCTCAGCAACTTGTCATTTTAACTTCTCGTTCTCATGATATAGGTTATGCGCTAGGCGAGCTAAACCCATATTGACCATCCATCGCTACGAACATAAGAATGGGTCATACAATAGTCATGGATAAATAACAAATAAATAATAGCAAATATACCTTGGTTTCCTCATGTGAGAATTGATCAATTGCCTCGGAAGGGGGAAGCTCTCCAAAGAGAGGAAGAATTTCCTCTCGAGCAGTGGTGAAAGAGCCTCCTAGCAGTATAGGAAGAATAGGGATAGAAGAGGAAGTGGTAGAAAAGGAGAAAGTTGGGATAGAAGGGGGAGCGAAGACTAAGTAAGAAGAGGATGAAGGAGGTAAAGACCCAGATTCTGAAACAGATAAAGGAAAAGTAAAAGAAGTACTACTAGGGGCAGTATTGCTAAGAGAAGAGGAAGAAAAAAGAAGGGAAGGATATAAATCAGCCAAAGTAGGCTCATTAGAAGAAGGGACAGCAGAAGCAAAACCTTCTGAGGGTGATTCCTCAGCAGGAAGAGTGAGTCTCCTTTTAGAAGGAGGAACTCTAGTTAGTTTGCGTCCCGGGCGTTTGCCCGGAGCAATTTCAGCAAGAGATTTTTCTGAGTTTACAGGGGATGTAAGCTCAGCAACGGAAAGAGAAGTGGCTGATGAAGGAGCAGTTGGCAAAGTGATAGCAGGAACTCCTGCTGGAAGAATCTCGAGAACATCAGGAGTAACTTGAGAACTAGAAGCTTCAACTGGGGGAACCGAAGCTTCAATTGAAGGTGGCGGATTAATGGTAGCAAGAAGCTCTTGCTCTTTTGCATGAAGTTGGGCCTCTTCCAGACGTAGTTCTTCGTCAATCAAAGCAGCATAAAAATCAGCCACTACACAAAATGGTAGAAAATATTTTAATTAGTAAAAATTGATAGAAAAAGAGACAAAATTTTACCTAAGGAGCCGCGTATCTTAGATCTAACTGGGCTCAAACCAAACAGATACAGAAGATCGCTTCGCAGCCATTTAGTAATAGAAAGACGATGACATAGCAATTTTTCACAGTAAAGGGGAAAAGACTGGTGAAGGTGAAACTCCTTAACATCAGGCAAAGGAGGTAAAGAGGATTTCCAAGAATGAGACCAAGGAATAGGTCCAAGAAACTTTATGAAAAAGAAACGAGATTTCCAGCCTTTAAGAGAAGAAGACATATCATTAAAAAGGACCATCTTGGTCCGAGACTGGAAGAGAAAAACACCCGGCTCTGCTAACTTTGGATAAGAAAACATGAAAACATTTTGAGGAGTAGGAGGAATTCCAAGTGTACGAAACAACATGTACAGGCCACACAAATAATGAAAGACATTGGACACAAATTGTTGAAGGGGAATGCCAAAGTATTGATTTACATCAATTAGAAAGGGAGGAATGGAAAACCTTAAGTCCCCTATCAATTAATCCCTAAAGAAAGCCACACAGTTAGCAGGAGGACGGTGAGGATGCTTGTCTAGTTCAGGGATTATGATATCATATTCCTCAGGAATTTCATATTGCATACGGATAGCAAGTTGAGCATCCTTGTCGAAAGAAGATGAAATTTGAGTATACCAAGGAGCAATTGTTTCTTTATCCATAGATAGAAGTAAAGGTTAACGGAGCAACAGGTTACTTACTGAGAACTAAGAAAGAAGAGCACGGGAAGACAACAAGCATGAAGATGGATCAAAAGAGTGCAGTCAAATAAAAAAAATGCTAAGGCAAGGAAGAAGGGGCAAAGTCGACAAGAAAATGAAGGGTTTAGGGTTGAAAGAATGTGCAACCACCGTCAGATCGGAATACCTTTTTCCAACAGACACCGTTGATTATAGAAGCGTGCTAACGTTGGTATTACAAAGAGGAAAGAAAAGACACGCGTCAAATGACCATAAATGGGCATTGATGATGGATGCGACAAATCGAATCATGCAGGAGTTGGTAACACCTCGTCATGCGCCTCCAACATTCTCTTACCGTGGAAAGACCAATCATAATCAAGAAAATGCTGGAAAAAGGGCATAGTTTACTAGGGGCAATAAATAGAGATGGATTAGATCTGACAAATCCCTGGTTAGAAGGAAAAAAGGAGAAAATAAGGGTCAGTCATGTAGAAAATATTGACCAAGCTAGTGTAATCATAAAAAGGAAATCAGTATCGGCCGGGATGACCTTGTCCATAATGAATAGGCTAATATCGGTCGAGATACTCTTATCTATAATGGATAGGCTAATATCGGTCGGTATAACATGGTCTACAATAGACAGGCTGATATCGATCGGGTACCGCGTTCATAATAGATGGGTTAATGTCGACCGGGTCAACACGTGCATAAGAGACAGGTCAATATCAACTGAGTTAATACGTCTATAAAAGATAAGTCTGCATCATCCGAGGTTAAAGGGATTGATTGAATATAACATATCGATTGCATTTGAGGCATTTAGCCTTATATAGTCAAACACGTATTACATGTACTTAGCAGGCAAAGCCTGATCGAGCATACAACATTGCCCCAGCTATGTAACTCAACTAAACATAGACTTATGTCCAGTCAGTTGACTGATACTTCCTTCAGCCAGACTTAAAGGGAAGCCCGTTGGAACGTGAGCCCTTGAACTTCTCAGAAAACTTCAACCCATCTGAAAATAAACCCGGCCAGGTTGGAGAAGTGGGAATATTTTACCTGGCAGGGGGATAGGGTGAAAAATCTGTCATCCAACGGAATTTCCCTCCCCCCTCCTCCTTGTTTAGAAGAGCTAGTGTCTTCTTTTACGCCTGGGAGAAAGTAGGAAAAAGAGTGGTCTCATGAACAAAGGAGGTGCAAACTTGTTTAAGCCCCTTCAGACGTGTCATGAAGCAATCCATTTCCTGCTTGAACATTTTGAGTTCTGCTGCCTGAGTGTCTACCTTAGTCTACAGACAGTCTGAGTTTTGCTGCCATCTGGAAGACAACAGGCTAGCTATGTGACCCTCCTCAGTTAACGAGAGCACTTCTGAAGCCTGTTGAGTCTGTAAAGCAGGCATTTCTTTGGCTTGAAGTTCTAGATCTCGGTGAACTTCGTTCTCAGAGGCCATCCTCAATCGTACTTGAGACTGGGTGACCAACAGGAATACCCCTAGTTCTCGGGCTAGAGAGTTAACTGGATCCAAAGCTCGAGCAACTTCATCTATAGATTTCACCTTGTCCAACAGAAAGGGGGGAGCCCTAAAGCCATACTCTTGGTAAGGGAAGATGAACAAGGAGGAAGAGAGCTGAGATAAGTGGAGAAGGAAGGGAGGATTGCAACCCTATTTAAAGGGTCAAAAGACTCACGGGATCACTATACTTGAGTTCACAGGATTGTTGTACCAGAAGTCACAGGGACTACTGTGAAGAAAGTCATGGGTCTATTGTAGTGACCATGGCAAAACCATGAGTAAAGATAGGCAAAGAAACAAAAATAGACCTGTGTCTAGTCAGTTGGCTACACCTTCTTCGACTAGACTTGGAGGGAAGGCTAGTGATATGGGTTAGGTTTAGTTTGTCCCCGGTGAAAAGGGGAAAAAAGATAGTAGAATCAAGCAGGTATGCATACCGGTAGGGGTAACGTGCTTAAGAAAGTATAGGCCAAGGCCGGTCAGGATAACAGGCTTAGAGCAATATAGGTCAAGGCCGGTCGAGATAACAAGCTTAAGGAGGTATAGACCAATATCGACCGAGCTAACAGGCTTAAAGAAATATAGGCCAATATCGGCCGGGATAACAAGCCTAATGAAATATAAGCCAATATCGGCCGGGATAACATGCTTAAGGAGATATAGACCAAGGCCGGTCGGGATAACAAGCTTAAGGATGTATAACCCAATATCAACTGGGATAACATAATATAGCCCAATATCGGCCGGGATAACAAGCCTAATGAAATATAGACCAATATCGACTGGGATAACATGCTTAAGAAAATACAAGTCAACACCGCACGGGGTAGCAAGTATTTTGAGAATGTACATAAATAGCTCATGAAAATATCTATTTCATATGATTTTATGACAGGTTGACTAATTTGGCGGGAAAAATGTCTCTAGACTCTTCTACAGGCGCTAGACGACAAAGAAGGTATATCTGGGGTACAAAAAAGATTTCTTAAAAAGCTATCTTCTGTAAGTACAGGACTGACGTCATCTCATAACAAACTCTAACAAACCGGAGTCCACTTCATGACTATGGAGGTTATATGAAGTGGTATAAAAGGGGGAATCCTCTCCGTTGGCCAAGTATGCTCAGGCTCATCACACTCACAACCCACTTTACAAACCCTAATTTTAATCACTGTTCATCTTCATCTTTTTCGCCCACACCAAGAGAGATCACTAACTTGAGCGTCGGAGGGCCTAGCCAGGGATTCCCACCCCGGTCTTAGGTCATTGACGATAGTGTTAACGGTTCTCTTGTGCGCAGGAAGTCATCGGAGTTCCAGATCTTGGCATTTTTTCACTGGAGCCTTCCTTTCGTCTTTGGATCTTGGTACAAGGAGGGCGTTCGGTGAGTTCATTCTCTTAGATCCGCTTTGGGTTTCTCAGATCGGTAGTCCACATGTATTATTCTTCATCAGCGGTGAGGTTTTCTCCCAGCTTTCCTTTTTGTCAAGTTTCTCAGACTGGATCAAATCCTGTCTGAGTGTAACCAAATATATTTTTATTTATTTTATTTTATTTTTTTAGAGCTTAGGGTTTATAGTTTATGTTATTGTATTTAAGTTAATCTTTTTTTTTAAAAAAAAAATTACACTTGATGCTCACAAGGTAAGCACTATAAGGTAAGTAGAGTAACAACCTCTCTCTCTCTCTCTATAGTTTTGACATGTTGCTGACATTATATTGCACACCTTGTGCACACCTAATGTATTTTTTTCACTTCCTTTAGAACAAATACTAGTGTAAATCTTAAATCCTAAATCCTAAACCCTAAGCTCTATGCCCTAAACCCTAAGCTCTAAAAAAATACACTAGGTATGGATGGGTGTGTAACATAAGCTGGGTAGCATACCAAAATGCTTTCTCTCTCTATATATAGGGGTGGAGCTACCCTTGGGCTAGGGTGGGCTCAACCCCACCCATTTTTTAAAAAAATTAAAATTAAAATTTTATTTTAGCCACACCCCAATTTCAATTAATCTTAAAATTTTCCTATTGTATAGCTGCTTGCCACTTCATCTCCCCATGCATGGCTTCATCCCCACTAATTTTAAGAAAATTAAAATTTTATTTCAGCCCTCCACAATTTTAATTAAATCTAAAATTTCCCTTTATTGTACAATTGCTTCATCTCCTCACACACAACACACTACTTGATCTGCTGCGCAAGCAGCTGACATTAGCGGCTCTTTCCTTGTCTCTCCTCTCAGGCATCTGACTGTGACATGACGAGCACAACCATGACCTCCGTTCTCCCTAATAACAAGCGATATTTGCTGTTGTTCTCCCTACTACAAGCGATGCCAACTCTGCTTTATCATCGCGACTTGACTGTGACCATCGTTGCCGGAACACCAACACCAGCCACCCATATATGAGCCAACCCCATGCCACCATCGACCGTCAATAACTGTTGCCAAATACTGAAAGATAATCAATATGTTAATTAAATATATTTTGATTAATTAATTAATTAGTTTATTGAGAATTAATCAATAACATGAAATCAATTTGATTTGATGATTAATGTTAATCAATTTAATTGACTTATTAATAATAATTAGCTTAATTCATTAATTGATAAAATGATTTAATGACATATAGGTTAGATTATTAAATTGATTTATTCTTTATTGATAGCTTGGTAAATTGATTAAATTTGTTAATAGATTTATTAATTAATTATACGAATCTAGAGCTCTAAACACGTAGAAAGTGTAGCGGAAAAAACTGACTAGATCCTTTCCAAAAGATTCATGCGAAAGAAAAATCATATACTAAGTTTGTTAAAAGGGAGTTATACCTTTGTTGTGTGCCCTTTGCAATCCCGACAACAACTTTTCTTTGGATGCAGATCACAGCGTGATCAAGTGTTAGGGCATCTACGGTATCCATATGAACACATTCTATCTATCGCATGAACACGACTTCAGAGAAGAACCACCTTCTTGTGCTAGCAAGCAAGAGTGGTTAGACCAAAGAGGAAGGAGGAAGAAGACAAATTTTCTTACATGAAAATGAATGAGACATACCTTTTGTACTTATTCAAGGAATACTAAAGGTCATTTGACTTTTGGTTTTCCTTTGATTAATGATCCATTAATCTCTATTAATGGACATTAACCCTCTTGTGTATCTTGGTCTTCTTTGATTAATGATGAATTAATCTTTATTAATATTCATTAATCTCTTAATGGGTTAGATTAGTATATTAGATTAACCATTAACGCAATAAGCCTAATCATCTCAAAATTGCTCTTAGGATTAATACTAACATTTCCCACTAACACTATGCTAATCATTACAAAGATGACACTAATACTTTGGATTAATCCATTATTATTAAGTTCCTTAGTATTTTAGTCAAATTAAAATAAACTCATCTCCAAATAAACATGTTCTTTGTGTGTGATCCAATAGACTCTTGTAACATTGGCAATGTATCTAAAATGACTTTAGAAACATAAGCAATGAGTGACATATAGTAATGCATCATTACTACCCAAGTGACGAGAATATCGAGATCTGACTTAACCTTTCCGTGTTTATTATCTTGTATGATTCAGTCCTTCTATCCTTGATATCTAGATTGATCAATGAGGCATAGACCATGTCATTCTCTTATCAATCTTTGTGTTTCTTGATCTCTAAGTAGACACAGTCAAATAAATAAGTTCAATATCTTATACTGGTTCATTTGAGCATGACCATGTATTCTTCTGTCCTATTAATCAGGGAGCTCACAGATATCACTTTCGTTAATATAGAAGGGATATATATCATCTATATCACTCACATCCCTCCGCATAACTTATTACATACTCAGTGATCAACTTTATAGTCCATCTTATTATAGGTGACGTTTGTCGATACCAAAGTACACAACTCCTTATGTAGAGAACCGTAATGACTTTAGGTCTAAGGACTATTCATACCAATAGTCACATAAGAATGTTTATGACACTCATATAATGATTCATAAAATGTCTCATAGCAGGCCAATTCAGTACATATCACTACAACAAAAACCCTCATAGACATCGGTTTTCCACCGGTGTCTATTACATTTTCGACCGATGTCTATGAAGGCGATGTAAAAGGTCTGTCATTTTAGATATCGGGTTAAAACTGGTGTAGTATCACTTAACGACATCAGTTTTCGAATCGGTTATAAACAGATGTAGTATCACTTAACGACACTGTTTCAGCAACGGTGTAAAACCGATGTAATATGAATATACCTTGACAACTACCCATGTTGGTTGTTTTTTCCCTTAACACTTTGAATTTGCAGAGCTCAAACACCCATTCCTTATCAATTACACGTTACACTCAAAACTTATCTTGTACACAAAATCACCAAAGAAATTATAGTGGCGGAACTATAATAAGGGAAAAGATTGTTATTATACATGGCTCATAGTAATTGTTAACCTCGGTTTGTCTCGACAAGGAAAGAATAACTACCACAAAAACACTATTGGTGAGCAACTTTCAATCAACTTTACATGTTGAAATATCTAAGAGCTTTACAAATTTTGATGGCCAGTTTATAAACCCAGCTTCTTGTTCAAAAGAGTAGGTCCAACAGCTGAACCACTAGGAACCTCAGTTCACAGGAGGGGAATTAGTATACCATATTTGGGATGATTTCTATATCCAGGCTAGAGAACCTCGATCATTTGCCACTTGAGGTCTGCCTCGGGTAGGCGTGGCTGGTTGTTGGCATTAATTTCCAGAGGAGATAAACAATTTTGTTTCCAAGTCATAAAGAATGCAGATAGATGCAACAATAAAGTGCAAACATCAAAAGAGTTAACTGTAATGCCCGAAAATTCTCAAAAGACTTTTATAAATATCCTACTATTTTTTTGGAATTTTAGGATATTTTTATGAAATTTTAGAGTAGTGGAAGTAGCAAAAATAAATAGAAGCGTAAAATAGACTACGTGGGTATTGGACCCGAGACCTACTAGACCTTATGCTTTAGGGAGGACTCTAGTGACCAAGTGAACCCAGCAGGGCCGTGCTGAAAGAAAAGGGAATCAATTATATTTATGTTAGAGTTGGGCCGAATTACCCACTTAATATAAATAGGGAAATAATTAAGTGAGGGTTTAGTTTGGATCGGGATTTCTTCCTCTCCTCAAACCCTTACATGCCGCCCCTCTTCCTTCTCTTCTTCTCTCGGCGCACCAAGCCAGGGAACCTAGGGTTTTATCCCAAGGACTATAGGAGCACCTTCCAGCGACAACTCCGGTACGAGGACGCTTTCCTCCGTGAGAAGAACACGTAGACGTAGGAGGATCGTCGAGAAGATCGTCTTTCCGGAAAATCTAGCGATCAGATCGTAAGGAAATCTAGCGCAGGATGTAAGAAACCCCTCACCTGCAGTATAAGCAGCTAATCGTATGTTTTATGCATTAGTTTAGTCGTGTGCAGATTTTCAGTACGTAGGGTGTGTTCTAGCGCACACCAAGTGTTTGATAAAATGTTTAGCTCAGTAAAATGCTACAGTAGGCATTTTTAATAGCTCAGTAAATGCAATAGAAGCATTTAAAATAGCTTAGTTAGTCTTGCTACAGCATATATGGGACTACGGTCCAATGGGTGGGCTCCCACAGTCGCCTTTAGGTTCAGATAACTTAGCTCTAGGTTCAGATAACCTAGTAAAAGCAAGATAAATTAATTAGCGTATGATCCAGTATTTTACTTTTAACAGTGGCACTGTACTGGACTAGATGTCCTTGGGTTGGACTCCCATCGTCGTCCCTAGGTTTAGATAACCTAGTAAACCCTACTAGATTCGGGATTTGCTGCCTCGGGTCTAGTTAGGGATGCGCGCATAGCAAGTACAGTTGCCGGACCCATCAGCAGCATGATTATGTATTTTCATCTATTTATGATAAATATCTTTCAAAACTTCACAAATTAGTTTATGTGAATACAGAGCAGCTTAGCATCAGTTAGCAGTAGTATAGCTCAGCTTTTATTTCAATTTAGTTCTTATGGATCCACATGATGGTTTTATGCTTAGCTATGATTGCCATGTATTGTATGTGATTATGCCATGTTTTAGAATCCATGTTTAGCAATGTTCAGCATATATTTCAAATAGCATGTTTTAAAAGCATAAATTGCATCGAATGCATGTTTTGTGAGGTAGATGGTTTCTTACTAAGCTCCCAAGCTTACAGATGCTTCTTTTCCTTATACTGCAGATAAAGGTAAAGGAAGGATGGATTAGCGGAGGCTGGAGGACAATGCAATGAAGATGTGTGTGGATGGAACCTGGAATAAAGATCTTGGAAGAACTAGAACATTTAAGAACTTAGCGTTTCTTATCATGTTACTCTTTGCTTACTTAGTTATCTAAATACCTTGAATTGTGAAAGTATGTCTAGAATACTAGTTATCATGCTTAGAATACTAGTATCTGATATTAGAATATTGTCCAGCCACTTTAGAATTTATGTATGTGATTTGGGCACGAAATTGTGCTGAAATCAGACTCCTGATACGAAATCAGTAACCCCGATCGATCAGTCGATCGATTCGCGAGTTCCCAATCGATCAGCTGATCGATTTGGTAGTTTTTCAACGAACAGTAAGCTCCTGGATCGATCATCCGATCGATCCGGCCGTGTTCTGTAGCGAACAGAGAGCTCTGGGATCGATCACTGGATCAATTTACTAAGTTGGATCGATTAGCCGATCGATCCATAAATTCTCCCGTGCACAGTAGCACGCTGACTCGATCCCTGGATCAATTAGTCAGGCCGGATCGATCAACCTATCGATCCAAAATTTTGTCCGTGCACAGTAGCACGCTGAATCGATCAGCGGATTAATCAGATGACTCCAATCGATCAACCGATCGATTGGAGTGTCTAATTCCAACTGGAAGGTTCTCATTTCAGTTTTTTTTTATCAAGTAGAAAGTTTGGGTTCCTTCCCTAGTGTATGTATGTTAATAGAAAGGTCTTTGAACCTAATCTTACAGACTGTAATGGTCATTAGCAGAGTAAGAAATTAATTAGTACAGCTTTCCGCACCTTAAGATATAGCTTAGCACATCATAATGTAACCCCCGGCCTTACAGCTTAGTTAGTAGGAGGCGGGTCATTACAGAGTGGTATCAGAGCAAAAGTTCCATACTTCCTACACACACATCAGCATTGAACCTGCAGCTTCAAAGTAAGAACATCTCTCACTTCATTTATGTTTTGTTTGTTTCATGTTCCTAGATAGCTAAAGCATGCTTATGTATGATAGCCTATAACGTGATTATGGTAGCTAGTTAAACATGATAACAATAGTTATGCAATATGATCCTACTAGTTATGTATGTCCTCTATTTCTTTAGAAAATGGTACGAGGACGTCCAGGTAGAAAGACGCCAGCTACTGAGCCCCAGCATGAGGCAGACAACTCAGTGCCTCCCCCAGACCTTACCGTAGTAGTGGCTCAGTTACAGAAGCAACTAGCTGAACAACAACAGGAGATAGCCACCTTAAGGGCTAGTCAACAGAACACTCCCACTATCACTCCGGAACCTAACCTAGCAACCCCAGTAGTAATAGCGGTTCCACCAGTCCAACCTACAGCACCAGTAGCCCCAGCAGCAGGGGCAAGGAGGGAAGCTTATCTGATCCAGTGGCAGAAAATTAAGCCAGAGAACTTCTCAGGCACCAGTGAACCATGGGATGCTCAAGCCTGGTTCAAAACACTGGAGAGTACGATGGAGCTTCTGGACTGGCCAGCACACGAGAAGGTGAAGTGCGCCTCTTTCTATCTGACAGGAGACGCATGTATGTGGTGGGAGAAAATTAAAGCGAAGCGCCCAGTGAATCAGATGACATGGACTGACTTCGAAAGGGAATTCTTTGAAGAGTTCTTCCATATGCGGGTCACGAACCGCCACTACGACGAGTTCACTGAATTTCGTCAGGGCAACCTTTCAGTTGAGGAGGCCGTGAGGAAATTTAACAGACTGGCTCGTCTATGCCCCGAACTAGTCAGCACTGAAAGAGAATGAGTCTGGTTGATGCTCAAGATGTTAAGGCCGGAAATAGCAATGAATGTGGCCAGCGGGGTCCGTAGGCCGCAGACTACAAAAGAACTAGTGAGCAGTACCTTAACCACCGAGCATTATCAGAACAGTATCAAACAGCAGAAGCAAGTCCTCTCAGAGTCTAAAGGCCAAGGAGGCTCAGGTACTCAGAAACACCAGGGCCACAGCTCCCATGGCTCTAACTGGAAAGGGAACTCCAGCAACAAACGTAAACCAGGGAGTTACCCAAAAGGAGGACCAGCTAGTAAACAGCCCAGCTATCCCAAGTGTTCTACTTGTGGAAAATTTCACCCAGGAGTTTGTCGCAAGGGCACACGAGGATGCTTTGAATATGGCCAAGAAGGGCATATGGCTAAACAATGCCTAAACAAGACCAGCTTTCCTCCACCACAGCCGATTCAGTACGAGGTTAAGCCAGCACAGTTGCACCAGATGCAGGCTGCTTTAGATGGTTCACACATCAGCCAAGGCAGACTAGAAGCCCCCTCAGTCGCGACAAATGCAAGGATCTACTCACTGACCAGAGAAGACATAGTGAATGCCTCGACAGTTGTTACAGGTCAGATTAGTATTTTACAGCAAAGTGCAATTGTCTTATTCGATACTGGGGCAACCCATTCTTATATATCCAGGGCATTCGCTGAAAAGTTAGCAGTACCCCCAGAGGTATTCAGTGGTCAGTTTTTGATGACACTACATTCGGGAGAAATCATGGCATCTACGCACTGGCTTAGAGTAGTGCCAGTCATTATAGCAGACAGAGAGCTTTTTGGCGATCTGATAGTGCTAGATATGGCTGACTACGATGTCATCATGGGGATGGACTTTCTGATCAAGTATGGTGCTTCCATAGAGTGCCATAAACAGAAAGTTATATTCCAACCTGAAGCAGGAGGGCAGTTTGAGTACAGCGGAGAGCCAAAGAGAAGAACCAAGAAGTTTCTCTCAGCTCTGAAAGCACATAAACTAATGGATTCAGGATGTATGAGATTCTTAGCACGTGTAGTCAGTACCAGCCAGGATAAGGACCGAAAACTAGAGGAGATCCGAGTCATATGTGACTACCTAGCAGTCTTTCCTGAGGAGTTACCAGGCCTAGCACCAGACAGGGAGATAGAATTTGAGATAGAACTTATTCCCGGTACAAATCCCATCTCCAAAGCACCCTACCGCATGGCTCCAGCAGAACTGAAGGAACTTCAGGAGCAACTACAGGAGCTGCTTGACAAGGGCTTCATACGTCCTAGTCACTCACCATGGGGAGCGCTTGTATTGTTCGTGAAGAAGAAGGACGGGAGCATGCGCCTGTGTATAGATTACAGAGCACTTAACCAAGTCACGATTAAGAACAGGTATCCTCTTCCCAGAATAGATGACCTGTTTGATCAGCTAAAGGGAGCAGCAGTGTTCTCTAAGATAGATCTCAGATCGGGATATCACCAAGTTAAAGTCAAGGAAGGTGATATACCCAAGACGGCTTTCAGGACCAGATACAGACACTATGAGTTCGTAGTCATGCCCTTTGGTGTGACAAATGCTCCAGCTACTTTCATGGACCTCATGAACAGGGTATTCAGAGAATACTTAGATAAGTTTATTATCGTATTCATCGATGACATCCTTATCTATTCTAGAACTCAGGAAGAACACGCAGAACACCTGAAGATAGTACTACAGACCCTTCAGCAGAACCAGTTGTACGCCAAGTTCACAAAATGTGAATTCTGGCTCGATCAGGTAGCCTTTCTGGGTCACATTATCTCCAAGGATGGTATTATGGTAGACCCCGGTAAAATAGAGGCTGTGAGTAACTGGAAAAGACCCAAGAACGCCAGTGAGATCAGAAGATTTTTGGGACTAGCAGGTTATTACAGGAAATTCATAGAGGATTTCTCTAGGATAGCCTCCCCACTGACAGCTCTCACCAGAAAGAACAGAAAATTTCAGTGGACAAAGGACTGTGAGAACAGTTTCATGGAGCTCAAAAGAAGATTGATCAGTGCTCCCATTCTGACTCTACCAGAAAACACAGACAACTTTGATATTTATAGCGATGCCTCTAAATTGGGACTAGGAGCGGTACTGATGTAAAATGGCAAAGTGATCGCCTATGCCTCCAGACAACTCAAGGACTATGAGAGGAACTACCCTACTCATGACCTTGAGCTTGCAGCAGTTGTGTTCGCCTTCAAAATTTGGAGACACTACTTGTATGGAGCTCAGTGTAGAGTGTATATAGATCATCAGAGTCTGAAGTATTTCTTCACTCAGAAGGATCTGAATATGCGACAGCGCAGATGGCTTGAGCTGGTCAAAGACTATGACATAGACATCCTCTACCACCCAGGAAAAGCCAATAAGGTGGCAGACGCGCTTAGCAGGAGTCCAGCGCTACCTTATTATCCCTAGTAGCCATGTCACCGCCCCTATAGAAGGAGATTTCAGTCTCGAACTTATAGTGCGACAGCTCTCTACTATGACGTTAGAATCCACCTTGCTCGGTGACATCCAGGCAGCTCAGGGACAGGATCCTGAAATTCAGAAAATCAAGCAAGGGTTAACAGAATTAGGAGGTGGAGAGTTCAGAATATCCGATAGTGGGGCATTACATTTTGGTGACAGACTTTGTGTTCCAGATCAGGAGGAACTAAAGAGAAAGATTTTAGACGAGGCTCACAGGACTCCCTATGCGATGCATCCGGGTTCCACCAAGATGTACCAAGACCTAAAGAGACGTTTTTGGCGGCCTGGGATGAAAAGAGACATCGCTAGATATGTTAGTATTTGTCTGACCTACCAGAGGGTCAAGGTAGAACACTAGAGATCAGGAGGAGTTCTGCAGCCTATCTAGATTCCAGAGTAGAGGTGGGAGGATATTTCCATGGATTTTATAGTGGGACTATCCAAGACCACGAATGGTTTTGATGTCATCTGGGTAATAGTCGACAGGTTGACTAAATCAGCCCACTTCTTAGCTATCAGGATATCCTACTCCATGGAGCAGCTAGCTCAGTTGTATCTCAAGGAGATTGTCAGACTGCATGGAGTCCCACAGACCATTATTTCAGACAGAGACAATAGATTCACATCACACTTCTGGGAGTGTGTACAGTCAGCATTGGGCACCAAGTTAAAAATTTAGCACAGCTTTCCATCCTTAGACAGATGGTCAGACGGAGCGAGTGAATCAGGTACTCGAAGACATGCTCCGAGCATGTGCCCTGGACTTCAAGGGAAGTTGGTGCAAATATATGAGTTTAGCAGAATTTGCATACAACAACAGCTATCAGGTCACTATCGGTATGGTACCCTACGAGGCTCTCTATGGGTGAAGGTGTAGATCTCCAATCTGCTGGTATGAGAGTGGTGAACAGAAAGAACTAGAACTCCAGACAGATCTAGTAGCAGATACCACAGCAGCTATACAGCAGATCCGCCAGAGGATAGAGACAACTCAGAGCCGCCAGAAAAGCTATACTGATACACAGCGCAGACCCTTAGAGTTTTCAGTTGGGGATTCAGTGTTCCTCAGAGTAGCTCCCATGAAGGGAGTAATGCGTTTTGGGAAGAAGGACAAACTAAGTCCTAGATATGTGGGACCATACCTTATCACCAGAAGAGTTGGCAAGATAGCATATGAGCTAGAGCTACCTCAGGAGATGTCAGCTATCCACAATATATTTCATGTCTCTATGCTGAAGAAGCATATTCCAGACGCCACCCAGGTGATTGAGCCCTAGTCGGTACAAGTCCGCGAAGACCTCAGCAATGACAGTCGACCTATTCAGATAATAGACCGAGCAGTTAAGAAATTGCGGAACAAGGAAGTACCATTAGTAAAAGTCATTTGGCAAAGTCACACAGCAGAAGAGGCAACTTGGGAGACAGAAGCTAGCATGAGACAGAAGTACCCAGAGTTATTCTAAGTTCGAGGATGAACTTTTTATAAGGTATGGGGGATTGTAATGCCCAAAAATTCTCAAAAGACTTTTATAAATATCCTACTATTTTTCTGGAATTTTAGGATATTTTTATGGAATTTTAGAGTAGTGGAAGTAGCAAAAATATATAGAAGCGTAAAATAGACTACGTGGGTATTGAACCCGAGACCTACTAGACCTTATGCTTTAGGGAGGACTCTAATGACCAAGTGAACCTAGCAGGGCCGTGCTGAAAGAAAAGGGAATCAATTATATTTATGTTAGAGTTGGGCCGAATTACCCACTTAATATAAATAGGGAAATAATTAAGGGAGGGTTTAGTTTGGATCGGGATTTCTTCCTCTCCTCAAACCCTTACACGCCACCCCTCTTCCTTCTCTTCTTCTCTCGGCGCACCAAGCCAGGGAACCTAGGGTTTCATCCCAAGGACTATAGGAGAACCTTCCGGCGACAACTCTGGTACGAGGACGCTTTCCTCCGTGAGAAGAACACGTAGACGTAGGAGGATCATCGAGAAGATCGTCTTTCCGAAAAATCTAGCGATCAGATCGTAAGGAAATCTAGCGCAGGATGTAAGAAACCCCTCACCTGCAGTATAAGTAGCTATTCGTATGTTTTATGCATTAGTTTAGTCATGTGCAGATTTTCAGTACGTAGGGTGTGTTCTAGCGCACACCAAGTGTTTGATAAAATGTTTAGCTCAGTAAAATGCTACAGTAGGCATTTTTAATAACTCAGTAAATGCAATAGAAGCATTTAAAATAGCTTAGTTAGTCTTGCTACAGCATATATGGGACTACGGTCCAATGGGTGGGCTCCCACAGTCGCCTCTAGGTTCAGATAACCTAGCTCTAAGTTCAGATAACCTAGTTAAAGCAAGATAAATTAATTAGCATATGATCCAGTATTTTACTTTTAACAGTGGCACTGTACTGGACTAGATGTCCTTGGGTTGGACTCCCATAGTCGTCCCTAGGTTTAGATAACCTAGTAAACCCTACTAGATTCGGGATTTGCTACCTCGGGTCTAGTTAGGGATGCGCGCATAGCAAGTACAGTTGCCGGGGCCATCAGCAGCATGATTATGTATTTTCATCTATATATGATAAATATCTTTCAAAACTTCACAAATTAGTTTTTGTGAATACAGAGCAGCTTAGCATCAGTTAGCAGTAGTATAGCTCAGCTTTTATTTCAATTTAGTTC
Organism: Zingiber officinale; assembly: GCF_018446385.1. Classification (NCBI taxonomy): domain Eukaryota; kingdom Viridiplantae; phylum Streptophyta; class Magnoliopsida; order Zingiberales; family Zingiberaceae; genus Zingiber; species Zingiber officinale. The sequence continues at coordinate 57,380,811 of NC_055992.1, read as the reverse complement.
TTATGGATCCACATGATGGTTTTATGCTTAGCTATGATTGCCATGTATCGTATGTGATTATGCCATGTTTTAGAATCCATGTTTAGCAATGTTCAGCATATATTTCAAATAGCATGTTTTAAAAGCATAAATTGCATCGAATGCATGTTTTGTGAGGTAGATGGTTTCTTACTAAGCTCCCAAGCTTACAGATGCTTCTTTTCCTTATACTGCAGATAAAGGTAAAGGAAAGATGGATTAGCGGAGGCTGGAGGACAATGCAATGAAGATGTGTGTGGATGGAACCTGGAATAAAGATCTTGGAAGAACTAGAACATTTAAGAACTTAGCGTTTCTTATCATGTTACTCTTTGCTTACTTAGTTATCTAAATGCCTTGAATTGTGAAAGTATGTCTAGAATACTAGTTATCATGCTTAGAATACTAGTATCTGATATTAGAATATTGTCCAGCCACTTTAGAATTTATGTATGTGATTTGGGCACGAAATAGTGCTGAAATCAGACTCCTGATACGAAATCAGTAACCCCGATCGATCAGCCAATCGATTCGCGGGTTCCCAATCGATCAGCTGATCGATTGGGTAGTTTTTCCGCAATCAGTAAGCTCCTGGATCGATATCCGATCGATTCGGTCGCGTTCTGTAGCGAACAGAGAGCTCTGTGATCGATCACTGGATCGATTGACTAAGTTGGATCGATCAGCCGATCGATCCATAAATTCTCCCGTGCACAGTAGCACACTGACTCGATCCCTGGATCGATTAGTCAGGCCGGATCGATCAGCCTATCGATCTAAAATTTTGTCCGTGCACAGTAGCACGCTGAATCGATCAGCGGATCAATCAGATGACTCCAATCGATCAGCCGATCGATTGGAGTGTCCAATTCCAGCTGGAAGGTTCTCATTTCAGTTTTTTTTTTTTATCAAGTAGAAAGTTTGGGTTCCTTCCCTAGTGTATGTATGTTAATAGAAAGGTCTTTGAACCTAATCTTACAAACTGTAATAGTCATTAGCAGAGTAAGAAATTAATTAGTACAGCTTTTCGCACCTTAAGATATAGCTTAGCACAGCATAATGTAACCCCCGGCCTTACAGCTTAGTTAGTAGGAGGCGGGTCGTTACATTAACGCAGCAATACTTGCATCCATGTATCCTTAATATGACGTTCCGATGATGTTTCAGGAGAATGGAAGGCAGGAGGTAAGGGATGAATTAGCTTTGGGACAACCACAAGATCTCGTCCCAAAACCAAAATTACCCCCGTGTTATTTGTTGTTCCTAGATATATGGATTGAAAGAAAATTAGGAGAATTAATAGACAAATAATAGACTGAGCAAAGCTATGGATCCTCACCACAATAGTTAGTTGCAGAGAAAAGAGTGATTAAATGACCCTGAGCAAATCGTTCAAAACCATCCATGACACGCTCATGCGCCCTTACTATCAACTGGAGGTCATTATTATTGCAAAACTCAATAACTAACTTGGTCAGGTTGTCAAATCAAAAGATCAAAAATTTGAAACCATTGTATAGGAATTAAGTAGAAAATGGTCCGAGCCAAACATATTGGTCTTAACCCCAAAAGTAACCAAGCCAGGCCCCTTGCCATTTGGTCTTAACCCCTCAACACTGTCGTTCTCTGTTGGATCAGACCTGCATGAATAAGAAATAGGAAATAGTTATTCACAGGAATAAGGTATTTCTTTTTAGTTATTTATTTGTACGACCATAGCAGATCCATAAGAACTATTGCGCCAGTTTCCATTGTGATAGGTCGTTGAAGGTTTTCGATCTGCTCTACATGATTTATGGAATGACCAATACCACTGATATAGCCTAAAATCTATATTAAATGTCACAAATAGGCTTATCAAATTAACAATTTAATATTTCCCTGAACCCCTTAATTTCACAATAACGTTGTAGTAACGAGCCCAGGATCGCTCTCGAGGAACCAACAGTATGATGTAATCTAGGATTGTCTTTTTATACCTATTTTTGGGGTTTTCGATATAAAAATGGAGTTGGGGGTTTTAAAGCTTTGAATATAAATCTACAAAGGAAAACACAGCAGTAAAGAAATTAATCTAAAGCATAAGAGTGAAACCTAAACAAATGAAATCTACTTGTGTGCCAACAATCAAACCATAATGCATTGTCACCCTACATTATAATTAAATCATCAACACACATCAAACGAAGATTGAAATAAGAAGACTCAAGTAAATTTGATCTAAAGCAAGATGTAAAGCCTAGCTTAGAATTTAAACACTAAACAAGTAACCAAGCATCAACTAAAACTTAAACTAAGCTTCAATAAGGAAAGAAATGCTAACTACTTGCATAAAAATATAACAAAACATAAAAGTAATCTGTGCTAAGCTATAAAAACAATAACAAAAGTGAACTAAAATGTAAACCAATCCATTCTCACAATCATCTACCAAGCTACACACTCAAGCCGTCACACAAGAGTGCCAAAATCGAAACCACCTAATTTCGGACCTCAGTGGAGCATCTAAGTAGCGTATCAGCTCGAGGAAGGTTCAGCTACACCGACGGACCACCCCCGACGAGCTGAAACAACCCGAAACTGACTCAAGTGCCGAAAATCTGGAAATCTGCCTCTGGATCTGATGGAAGGCTGTGGAACGCGGATGAACGTCGAGTGAAGCTCAGGAACACCGGAAAGACCACCTCCGAATGTTGCTGATGGGAATCGGAGCTTGGATTTGGAGGACCACCGCCAAATCGAGCTGGAAAAGGAAGATGCCGCGAGCCAAATTCCACCAGAGAGAACACTCTCCGATGGCTCCAGATGATCAGGATGTCGCCGCCGAGAAGCTCACCACCAAGATAGAAGCTCGGGAGATTGATCGGAGAAGGAATGGGGTCGAAATCCAGAAAAAACCGCGCCGGGACGAAGCTACTATGCATGGAGGAATTGACGAAGAAGAAAGGGAACTGTAGCTTCTGTTTTAAATCTGATCCAGATTTGAACGGACGGCTAGGAGCAATTTGGAGCTAAATCAACGGTAAAAGCTTGTCCAAAATCCTATCCGAAGGTACTGATCTTGATCTAGAGATTGGATCTACCCTCCCTTAGGTTGGATCGATCAGATCATCACTGGATGGCCCAGATATGCTGATCTTCAATGAACGGCCCAGATTAATCCGGCTGGATCAATGGCTGGATGAACTCAGATCTGGATCAAAACTTCTGGATCTTCATCAATGGCTTAGATCTGCTCCCCATTAGGTTGGATCGGCCAGATCTTCAATGGATGGTCCAGATCTGTCCTATTCTTGATGAATGACCCATAATGCTCCAAAGCTTGATCTTCTTGTTTGAACTCCGATTCGAGCCCAATTTCGGTCCAAATAGATCCAAATTCAAGATTCTTTGATGCCTACAAAATAAGAATCAAATATTAGCATCAAATAATATAAAAATAAAGTAATTTGTAATTAAGTCCAAAAATACACACAATGCACAAAATGTGATGTAACCATGATTTTAACCTATGAAATCAACATCAACATATATGAATCAAAATAATGCAGTAAAATCATGGTTATCAAATCCCCCACACTTAGTCTTGAACGTCCCGTGAAAGTAAAGAAAACTCAAAATCATCTCCATAGAAAATTCCCTAGCAATATCTAAAAGATAGTAAAAAGAATTTAACTAAGACCATCTAAAGATCACTAACAATTATGAATACAATACAAACAATAATCAGTATGTATGGTAGTTTCAATCCAATTGAAAAATTAAGCAAGATGCAATCTCACAAGGGATTTATCTAATCTATCTCTCACACTCAAGCATGTGTATAAGTGGAGCTCACTCAATGCAACTCACAACATTTCACTACCATAAGTTTGCTCATTTTCTAATTCTCCACCACTATAAAACATAGCATACATGAATCAAAAGGAATTTATCATGAAGAATTGAAATGGAAGCAAAAAGAACAAGTGAAATGTATAAAATAGGCAAAAGAAAAGGCATAAATGAAGAAATTTAGGAGATGAGAGTATTGGAGGAGTGTACTTGATGAGTTGACCATTTTGATGTAAAAAGCGATGAATACCATTTGTTTTTATCAATTCAAAAGACCAAGCTAACCTCCTCTTCAATTTAATAGCAAACCGAAAATCTTGATACTCTTTTGATACACTCTTTTGATGTGCCATTTTTCTCTTCTCTTCTTCACTGTTTTTTTTCCTATCACTGTTCTTCCACTTCAATTCTAGCATTTGAAGGAAAAAACAAACTCACATTAGCTAATGGAAAATAGATCCCTCCCCCACACTTAAAATTTGGCCGTCTCGGACAATAAAGAACAACATGCTTTCCAATTCTTAACACACTTTAAAATCACTGTTTTCATTTACTTTCCAACAGAAATTTCAGAATTAAGGTTGCTTTCAAAAATCCTGGTTTCGATCTGAGTTCCCAAACTCAACATCATCATTTTACATTCTCCAATCATGATCAAGTGTTAAACAAAATGAACAACAAGCCAAAATCCTATTGGTAACTCAAAATCAGATCTGCAAAGACAGCAACCTTGTAGTAAAAAGTTTCAGAATCTGTAAGGGAAAGGAATTCAGCTTATGACATGGAGATTCCAACATATCAAACACTCCCATTTATCACTGAGATAATAAAAGGTTGATTTCTAACTTAGGCTATTCAGAATCAACAAATTAACTTGACAATAAACAGGGCTTGGAGCTAAGAACTGCTGCAATTGATTTCAGAATCAGATTCTAGGTTTAATTGTGCCATTGCAGAGATTCAGAGTTAGAGGAACTTGGCACGCAAACTGTTGACACTTCAGTTTCTACCGGTTCTTGATACCTCTTCTCTGTTTCAGTGACTCCTCACATCTTTTACAATAACAACTGAAGTGAAGTAACAGATTCAGTTCAACCTTTTCAGATTCAGTTCAATTCTTAACACACTTTGAAAACCACTGTTTACTCTGTTACTACTGCAGAATTCTTTACTTTCTCTGCATATCCGAATACAACATGAACAAATAACATTACAAATTGGGCATTTAACTTGGATTAGTCACTGTCCAAGAAGTACATAAGAGAAGGTGGCACAATCTTTACTCCTCAAGGGCAGGACAACACAAAACTGACTATTCCTGCACTTGTAGTACTGAAATTCTGAACAAGTGTTCAAACATCAGAAATAATTTCTTGCATTTCCAATTCTAACAATAGCAAGAACAATAACTTGATTCATCTGTTCATACTTCTCTTGGAATCAACATCTTTAGCTCCAAATAATTATGAAGTCAAGCTTCAATGAATACATCCAGCAGTAAGAACAGATATGACTTCCTGATTCAAGTTCTAGATTTTTACAGTTAAGACAGTTTCAGCTTGTATCATGGAGAATTCAGTTTAACATAGAATGAATAAGAAGTTCAATTTCATTTACTGCTGATCAAAATCCACACAAAATTGGCACTAAACAGTGCAGTGCAATTTGACAACTCCAGATTCAACATCTTCGGAAATGCATGCTCTACATCATGGTACTGGTTCTGAAATTCCTTAGAAGAAATGTAGGAGCATCCTCTTAAAGTATTAGTATCAAAATTACAAAAACATTTGATTGCAGCTCTTAAACTCCAACTCCAGCAATTTGATTTAGCTGCAGTTCCCAGATTTCAATTTCATAATTCTGTTTAAGCAATTAGAATTCTGTCCAATCCAATTCCCGGAAAAATATGAAATCTTTGTTGATAGTGTGATTTCTGCGCAATCTGGGTATTCAAATTGTTGGAATTCTTATTCTTTGATAGCTGTAATGAACTCAATTCCTGCTTGGTTACTTTAGTTCCAAAAGAATAAAAAATAGAGAAAATATAACCTACAGCAGAAAAGACATAGCTTCCAATTTTTCAGTGAATTCCATATATTATGAGAACTTTATGACTTAATTTCGTTCATCAATTAGCTCTCCATGTGTCTCCAAAGTTTGATTAGAAACTGCCTTAGTTGAAAACTGCTCATATTCAGATTTAGCACTGAAATTTCTGCAGGACTGACTTTGTATCAACTATGCCCTATTTAGCCACTGAAATTCCCAATACTTCTTCATCTTATTTCTTAAAACCATTACAATTCATGTCTGAAGGTCTTTCATTTTCCAGCAGCTCTTTTTCTTCACATTTCTCTTCCCAATTTGGCACACAAAGGCCTACTTCATTTTACAAAATCTGCATTTCTGGAGTTTCTGCACTATGTTAATTTCTGTCATTACAGCAAACGTTCCCTTTTGTTTTCATGTGTTCATTCAGATTGGAAATTCCATTCCTTGGATTGAGTATCACTTCACAAACCAACAACCATCAATGTCTTCTTTCATTCTTCTCATTCAACTAAACGCAGAAAATGAATTCTGATAAGAACTATTGATGCCAACATTCCATTCACATTACAAAAGCTCATGTAAGCCTTTCCCCTACATGATTTCATTTCTGAATTCTTGATACTCCCACAGCTCTCAACTTTTACAGAATTTCCTAGTACTGTAAATTTCTCACAGAATTCTGAATTCAGATGGTTCACTTGATATCCACAACTGATGTTACTGCTTTTTCACTTCAAGCTTCAACAATTTATTCCCATAAAACTTTACAACCATTTAATCAAATACTAGCTTGATCTCCATCTTGTCTCGGCTTATAACATCAATTATAAGGTTTACTGCAATTTCAGAATTCAAGCAACTTGTTTCCATATGTTTCTGAATTCTGTTTCTAGCTTTTAAACTCACTGTTTTGAGTATCAAGTGTTGCCCTTTTCTTCAACTTTTCAGAGTAAACGATGCAATGCTCAAGTGCTGTGTTGATAAAATACTACCCACGAATTGAATTCTGAATTATGGTTCATGAAAATCCCCTTCCAGTGGCTATAAAACTCACTGCTCTTGCATTGTTTTGTGTCCATATGGATTCCTGAATTCATCTCTGCAAATGCTATAAAAGGTAAGCATCCATTTGTTTCAGCATATTCTTAATTTTCAACTAAACTCCTACTCATTTAGATTTACATTCTGAATTTTGATACTAAGATGATACAGAATTCCCCACTCTGCTCTTCAGCTTCTGCAGATTTCCACAGCCTTTCCTTTGTGTACAGTTTCAGTTTCTTGCTCCTGATCAGAGAAAATTCTACACCAGTGCATTCCTGCACTTCATCACTTCTAATTGTTAACGAGAGGGCAAAGTTTGCTTTAAAAGAAAACCTCACTTTGTCACTGAAATGATAGAGGTTAAACTTCATGTTACTGCTGGTTGAAAAGAGCATGCATCTTGGCACAACATTGTCACTAAGCTCTTCATTTACATATTACTGCAGCCTCATTCTCAATAAACCTCTTTCACTTCATATTTCAGGACCTTGTAACTGTCCATAACAAGCAAAATTCAACAAACCGAATTGCTGAAATTAATAGCAGACAACTTCTCTTCAGAACAAACCATTGTTGGGTTCAAAGATTGTTCTTGTACAGAATTGTAATAGCAAGGTTAGGATTAAATGCAGTAATGATTCTACATCTTAGCAATTTATAATTTCTGTTACAGCAATTGCTTGTTCTGAAAACCGTACAGTAGCAATGCTAATCTGCATTCCTATTGTTAAACACATTCTTCTTAAAGGTTATAGCACATCTCATGGCAGCAACACCAAAAGAATGTTTAGATTCCAGCATTTCAAAACTTCAAACAATATATCCATCAACTTGGATTCTCAATTTCAGAATTTCCAAACCATTTGAAGTAAGAAACCTCAAGAATCTTAAGCATATACAATTCTGCCCTGCACTTAAATCTTTGTTCATGTAATCAAGCTAACTCATCAAGCAATTAATCCAAAACTCTCAACGAAATAACAGAAATATGACAAGCAAACATTATCAAGAATTAAAATGCTAGATGAGAATATATAAAGGAAATTGTGAGGAAAGGAATTGGAAAGTATGAAGGGAAACAAAATTGATAATATCCTTTATCTCCATGCACACATATGCCATTGTGACTTTGAAAAAAAACTAAGCAAGTTCTAGAGTTTCAATTGTTATGAGTGCATGTCACACAAAAGAAAATAATAGTGTATAGGCTCTAAGTAGACCTCACTAGGTAATATTATGCAATCAAGCTCAATTAATCAAATTGATATCCACCACCATTTTAACCAATATCATGTAAGTAGAGCACCCAATCATGTCAAATGACCTAAATTTGATGATCAAATTTAAGAGACTTTTACCATCTTAAAAGTATCACTAAACAATTCATGGAGACTTTTATTCAAATGACATGCTATGTATACCAAACTAAATGCAAAGTATGGAAGCAAAATGACGAATTTATTAGAGAAAAACTAAACACAAAGCATGACTCAAAATGCAAGGGAAAGCAAAATTGGAACTAACTCCCCTTTAATTCCCGGTGGTTGAAGAAGGTCTAAAAGAAGAAGCCACCCCGGAAGTGGAGTAATCATGGTTCCACTCAAATTCTCCTTATTACTCATTTGTCCCTTCAAAATTCTTTTCGGAGGTCTTAATCGGTTCAGTTTTAGCACCCACTCCGGAAGCTTATGTTCTCCTACAACATCAATAAAACAAAACACCTCCCACACACATGTGGGGCAAAAAGAAAATAGGAGAATATCAGTGTGGGCAAAATATATATCAAGAATTGCATCACAACTAATAAAATCAACAATTGGTACCTCAATAAAATTCTCTGAAAATTTACACAAAATACTCACCTTATCGTGTTGAAAGGTACCTAGAGTGGTGATTATTACCTCTTCATCATCAACTAAATGCTCAGACTCTATTTCTGGTAACTGTTCAACTTCATGTAGTGATTCTTGGGTGTTTGGCTCCATAGCACAAGTCCCTACACTTACATCCTCTTCATCATCATCAAAGTCAGGTGATCCTTGAGGTATTGCTTCCAGTAAGCAATCCCCTACACTTAAATCATCTTTTGCATCAAGACCTGCATCATTCACATCATCTACAGCAACATTATTAGTAGAGTCAGAAATTTTAACAACTACATCATCATCACAAATAAAATTAGAAAATTGTTATGAAGAAATAGAAGTAGTGTCAGGCCTGACAAGATCTCCACAATCCACCTCTTCACTGGCTCTTTGTGCTTGTAACTGATTAATAGATGATGCTATCTGATCTAACTGACTCTGTATATTCTGTATCCTTGCAAATTGCTGCTCTTGATGCTCTCTCATTTGTTGCATAACTTCATTGCATTTCCACATTGATTCTTCAATTTGTTCTTGTGCATCCTCATACCTATTCCGTTGCTCCATAGGTAGGTAGGACTGATAGGACTGAGTTTGAGGCTAATAAAAATAATTCTCCATCCCATCTCTAAAATACTGATGATATGGATCCATGGTCACATGAATTTCCTGTTCTTACACTGAAACACTAGAAAATAAAATCAGAAGACTCAGGAACAAATAAAATCAACACATGGATATATAAACATGAAAGCAATCAAAATAACTATCCTAAAATTACAAAACAATGCATATTACAATCTCCCCGGCAACGGCGCCAAAATTTGATATAAGCGAATCTGTCACATCCGCTAATTAAATTGATAATTGTATTTATTCACTGAACCCCTTAATTTCACAATAACGTTGTAGTAACGAGCCCAAGATCGCTCTCGAGGAACCAACAGTATGATGTAATCTAGGGTTGTCCTTTTATTTCTATTTTTGGGGTTTTCGATATAAAAATGGAGTTGGGGGTTTTAAAGCTTTGAATATAAATCTACAAAGGAAAACACAGCAGTAAAGAAATTAATCTAAAGCATAAGAGTGAAACCTAAATAAATGAAATCTACTTGTGTGCCAACAATCAAACCATAATGCATTGTCACCCTACATTATAATTAAATCATCAACACACATCAAACGAAGATTGAAATAAGAAGACTCAAGTAAATCTGATCTAAAGCAAGATGTAAACCCTAGCTTAGAATTTAAACACTAAACAAGTAACCAAGCATCAACTAAAACTTAAACTAAGCTTCAACAAGGAAAGAAATGCTAACTACTTGCATAAAAATATAACAAAACATAAAAGTAATCTGTGCTAAGCTATAAAAACAATAACAAAAGTGAACTAAAATGTAAACCAATCCATTCTCACAATCATCTACCAAGCTACACACTCAAGCCGTCACACAAGAGTGCCAAAATCGAAACCACCCAATTTCGGACCTCAGTGGAGCATCTAAGTAGCATATCAGCTCGAGGAAGGTTCAGCTACACCGACAGACCACCCCCGACGAGCTGAAACAACCCGGAACCCACTCAAGTGCTGAAAATCTGGAAATCTGCCTCTGGATCTGATGGAAGGCTGTGGAACGCGGATGAACGTCGAGTGAAGCTCAGGAACACCGGAAGACCACCTCCGAATGTTGTTGATGGGAATCGGAGCTTAGATTTGGAGGACCACCGCCAAATCGAGCTGGAAAAGGAAGATGCCGCGAGCCAAATTCCACCAGAGAGAACACTCTCCGATGGCTCCAGATGATCGGGATGTCGCCGCCGAGAAGCTCACCACCAAGATAGAAGCTCGGGAGATTGATCGGAGAAGGAATGGGGCCGAAATCCAGAAAAAACCGCGCTGGGACGAAGCTACTGTGCGTGGAGGAATCGACGAAGAAGAAAGGGAACTGTAGCTTCTGTTTTAAATCTGATCCAGTTTTGAACGGACGGCTAGGAGCAATTTGGAGCTAAATCAATGGTAAAAGCTTGTCCAAAATCCTATCCGAAGGTACTGATCTTGATCTAGAGATTGGATCTACCCTCCCTTAGGTCGGATCGATCAGATCATCACTGGATGGCCCAGATCTGCTGATCTTCAATGAACGGCCCAGATTAATCCGACTGGATCAATGGCTGGATGAACTCAGATCTGGATCAAAACTTCTGGATCTTCATCAATGGCTTAGATCTGCTCCCCATTAGGTTGGATCGGCCAGATCTTCAATGGATGGTCCATATCTGTCCTATTCTTGATGAATGACCCATAATGCTCCAAAGCTTGATCTTCTTGTTTGAACTCCGATTCGAGCCCAATTTCGGTCCAAATAGATCCAAATTCAAGATCCTTTGATGCCTACAAAATAAGAATCAAATATTAGCATCAAATAATATAAAAATAAAGTAATTTGTAATTAAGTCCAAAAATACACACAATGCACAAAATGTGATGTAACCATGATTTTAACCTATGAAATCCACATCAAACCATGCATATATGAATCAAAATAATGCAGTAAAATCTTGGTTATCAACCACCATGCATGCAGATAACTTTCTTCTCCATTAAAGCAGCTAAAGGCAACCAATTAAACAATCTGTTAATACAGCGCCATGCCCAGATTCTGTCTTGTTCTCCCTGTTTCCAAACAATAAACAATGATATGGAACATAATTTTTTCTTGATAAACTAAATAATGATAGCAAATAGAAATTAGTGGTACCATTCTCTCGATGCACTCGGTACGAAACCCAAATAAAGCATTAATGTCTGTTGCCTCATGGTTTCCACGAATTAAATGTATATTATGTGGATATTCAATCTATAACATTGATTCAGAAAATTTTGAAAAGTTTAAAGATACAACATATTTGTAAACATAAACCTGTACAAGAAGAGTGCAAAGTAATACCTTCAAGAATTCTTTGATGCTAAATATTTTCATAAAAATATTTGCTTGGATAAGACTGATCACATTGACAAGCTTGAGGGGAAAGTAATACCTTCAATGCAAGGAGAAGAGTAATAGTTTTCAGGCTATGTTGGCCACGATCAACGTAATCACCCAAAAAGAGATAATCAATATAACTGAAAGTGGCAAAAACATAAGACAGTGTCACAAGCGGATAAAGAAAAATATGAACTAAAATTAACACTACAAATTTTAAAAAAAAAGATGCACCCAAGTGTGTAGCCAAAACTGTGTATCAACATCTATTTTCATGCTACAATATATGAAAATAGGCCAAAGCAAACTTAAACCTAGGATCTAAATAACTGAAGTCATAGAGTACAAGTGCAAACCAAAATACTACATGTCAAAAAAAGTTGCACATTATCATCTGGGACACTTTGAATTTGCAGAGCTCAATCCTAAGATGCTTCACCAATTAAAGGAATTCAAGAACTATCGCTTATATGTACAAGCCTGAACAACCACAACACTTGTAACAAGGATTTAGTACATGTCGATGAAAAAGTTATGCTTTACAAAAGCATCCAACAATTACAAAAGATGACAATGCATATTGTAAGAATAAGATGAACTATACCTCTACATCGAGCCCCAATGAATTCCTTCGAATCACATCTTTTAGATGTAATATATGCAACCGGTGTAGTATCACTTCGAATTCCTTCAATTTGCACCTTCCCTCTAGCAACCTTGAAGAAGGATGATGGAGTGACATTTGCTCCTATGCCTCTCACACGTCCACCATGTTTGTTAGAATTCAAGGCCTTCGTGAGAATATCTTCACGAAGCGCTGATGAAAGTCACGAGCTTTTCCATCACGAAGAATGCCAAAGCGGAGATTTCCTTTTCAATTATGTTTAATTGAAAAGTATAATTATGTTTAATTGGTGTTCCTTTTCAAGAGACGTAATCATCATTATAATTTTTGTAGTTATCGACAAAATCTAACACCAAAGTCAATAAGGTTTAACTCTCTTTTACCTATCAAATAACATTCCTCTCCATCTAACATAATTTTTAACCAACAGATCAATTTCTGGTTAGTCATCTCTATTTGGATTATAACAAACATCTCAATTTCTGGTTTATTCCCAAAGATCATATTGAGTTAACAAACAACTCAATTTCTGCTGTAAATTTACAATGTCGTATGGTAAAATTTGTTTAATCAATAATATCTCTATAAGGAACATCTCAAAACTCCAAGTGAAGAAACTCTCAGATATGAAAACAGAGATACTTCAGAGTCCAGTGAAATAAAAATGATAGATTAACAAAAACAAAACTAACTTTAGCAGAAAGGGCAAGCTAGCATGGAAATCAAGCAATCAGTAGTTGGGGTTCTTAAAGTAAAAGGACATTTCAACCAACGAAAGCTGCACTTTACCTTGTATTAGATAATCACTAAAAAAGTTGACAAGGAAAGTTACGTGTGTTGGTGCAATATCCCTCAGGTCAAGGTTGACCTGGGTAACCAAGCTGAGTCTTGGTTTGGGTTTAGATGTTTGACAATAAGATATTGATTGAAGAAGAGTCAAGTAGGTCAAGGTTGACTGGATACTTGACTGGGAAGTCCTAACAGGGATGTTAGGCAAAATGAAAGTCCTGGTGAGTGAAGCCAGGCAGAAGAAAAGTCCTGGTGAGTGAAGCCAGGCAGAAGAAAAGTCCTGGTGAGTGAAGCCAGGCAAAAGAAAAGTCCTGGTGAGTGAAGCCAGGCAAAAGAAAAGTCCTGGTGAGTGAAGCCAGGTGAAAGTCCTGGTGAGTGAAGCCAGGTGAAAGTCCTAGTGAGTGAAGCTAGGTGAAAGTCCTGGTGAAGCCAGGCAAGGGAAAATCCAGATGGATCAAGGATGATCGGACATCTGGTGCTGGGAAGTCCAAGTAGGTCAAAGGATTGACTGGATACTTGGTATAAAAGAAAAGTCCAAGTAGGTCAAAGGGATTGACCGGATACTTGGCACAGAGAAAAGTCCAAGTGGGTCAAAGGGATTGATCGGACACTTGGTAAGGGAGTCCTAGCAGGTCAAGGGAGTGACTAGATGCTAGGCATGACATACCAACAGGTCAAGGTTGACCGGATGTTGGTTTGGGAGGTTTAGGACTTGGTTTTGGATAAAAATCAAGTGCTGGATTGATCAGTGGATCGATCCAGGCTCTGGATAGATCAGTGGATCGATCCAGACCTGTCCCAGCAAACAGAGAGCTTCTGGATCGATCCGTGGATCGATCCAGAGGTCCCAATCGATCAGTCAATCGATTGGGACGCGGCTGCTTCGCGCGATAAGCGCTGGATCGATCCGTGGATCGATCCAGGCGCGTTTCCAGAGCACAGAGGCGCTCTGTTTGATCCGTGGATCGATCCAAAGCCTCCCCGATCGATTGGGAACATTTGAATCGATCGGGATCCGACCGTTGGCGTCGTTTATAGCTGCAGGCGTTCTATGGCTGCGGTATATCTTCTCCGATTCACTCCAGAGCTCTCGCCAACTCCTCCACAGCGCTCACAAAGCTCAGATCGTCAGTTCTTGAAGGATCTTGGAAGCTCTCCAAGTCAAGAGGCGGATCAAAGCCAAGAAGAGAAGCTAGGGTTAGGGTTTTGTACTCATTGTAAGCTTGTAAGCTTGTATTTCTTGTATCCTTTCCCTCTCTTCTTGTATTGAGTCTTGTAGGGCTTCTCCGCCCTCGGTAGTTACCGAAAAGGAGTGTTTTCATAGTGGAGGGTGCGTGCGTGGTGTGGATCCTTGGATTAGTCACCTCTTGTGAGGTGGATACCAAGTAAACCAACCGTGTTAGCGTTGTTGTATTTGTTTCTGTATTTTCCGCTGCACATCTTTGAAGGAACAAGCAACGCCGAGCACCGAGCGAACGCGACGAGCTATTCACCCCCCCCCCCCCCTCCTCTAGCTACTTTTGGTCCTAACAACGTGAGAGGTGAAGGATTGAGCATCTATAGCATATCTCGTACTAAATCAGAATTACAAAAAAATAATAAGAAGAAAGATCTTGGTGCCTTAGAGAAACAAGGGAAGTTGAAAATTGATGGCAAAGCAATGGTATAGAATCCCTCACCTTTCAGCTTCTCAAAGAGCCATTTAGCCTTCTCCTCCACTATGCTTGAAAAAGCGCTGATGAAGTCAAGATCAGATCATCATAAGACATCAATCGAGAAAAGATCGGATTAAAAAGGTAAACGCAGTCATGCATGCAATTTCTCCCTTGTATGAACCAGAAAAGGGCAAAAACTAGAATGTAAAAGACTCAAGCATCACGGTTGTGTGGCGAACGTCAGAAATATGATCCACGAGATGACCTAAAAAAATCCCTCGGATTGGGTAGGGAACATCCTGGATCTCAACACACACACTACTCTTCCTCATCTCAAGATCGACATTTGGGCGAAAATGCTTTCTTTTACACTGCTTCTTCCATGAGATCAAAGACACCGGTAGGGCTCACAGAGAAAATCTGAGAAAATACAAAAAAGGAAAGGTTCTGCTTACAGAAAGGTCATCGCTCATGGAGGAAATCTCTGCTTTGGCTTTAAAATGACCGGAATGCGAAGAAGGTCTCCTCTTCTCGAGTTGGAGGAGATGTGGTGTGGTTGGACGGAGAAGCAAGGGCGTCGTGTCTTGATCCTGATCGAGAGAGGAAGGGGCATCGATCTAGGAAGGGGAAGAGGGAGATGAGGCTGAGAGAGATGGTCGGACGACCAGCGGCTAGGAGGAAAGTCGTGGTGGTGTCGCGACGGTATATGGTGGACGGCGGGATATAGGTTTAAGTTTGGAGGGAAGAGTGAAGTGTTGCAAATTTTGGCTAAGTATTGGTGGGAAAATTAAATTATTTTATTTTGGTTCATTAACACCGGGTTTTAAAAATCGTTGTTAAAACTGGTATCTATTAACGAAAAAAGGCGCTCATAGACATCGGCTAAAAAATCGATGTCTATGAGCGAAAATCTGCGCTCATAGACACCGATTTTTGGAAAAATCGGTGTAAAATACTCAAAGACATCGATTTTTGCTTAAAACCATTGTTGTTCCACCGATGTCTATGAGGGTTTTTCTTGTAGTGTATTCTCTAATATATACCTATGTGTCAACCTGATATCTCATATCCATGACTTATGAGATTAAGTTATCTGTTGACCTACATGCTAGTCTCAACACATTAATATTATCCTTGTATATTAATGCTTGACTAGCAATAATTAAGAGTAATATTCTATATATATCTATAATATTCCACCATCAATTCAACTAATTGATATATTGACGATTAGAACCTACTACCCTAGAATATTATTATATTTATTTATTCGCCATTAAACTAAAGTAAATATAATAACCAACTTTGCCTTTTATTAATTAGTGAAAATGATACAAAAATACCCTTATCAATCATCTCATAACTTGTACTAGGGTTAATACTAACAATCTCCTTGTGTTACTAGTGGCAATCATTGAGATATCTAATATCCATTAACCTAGTGTGACCATCATGCTTCCTGTGTGCCAAAGTATTAGTTAAAGGATCCGCAATGTTAGTATCGGTCGATATTCTACATAGTCTCACATCTCCTCTATCGATGATCTCTCGAATGAGATGGAACTATTGTAGTATCTAATACCCAGCATCACCATTTAAGTAAAATACATACCCTGACTATGATATGAAATCATCCTAGTCAATTTAGAAGCTGGCATCAGTGTAACCCTTTATAGAAAGCTCTTCATCGCCTTCAAAGATCAAGAAATAATCTTGAGTTCTTCTCAAGTACTTAAGAATATTCTTGACTACTATCTAGTGATCTTCACTTGGATCTGATTGGTATCTGTTCGTTATGCTTAACGTATATGAAACATTAGAGTGAGTACAAAGCATGGTGCCCATGATAAACCCTATAGCAGATGCATAAGGAATCTGATCCATTTGGTCCGTTTCTTTTTTAGAAGAGGGGCATTGAGTTTTCGCACACCATGTGACATCGATAAGAATCCCTTCTTGGAATTCTATATGGTGAAATGATTAAGCACCTTGTCAATATATGTACTCTGACTTAGGCCAAGTAATCTCTTAGATCTATCTCTATAGATCTTGATGCCTAAAATATAGGTTGTTTCGCCTAAGTCCTTCATTGAGAAATAATTCCTAAGCCACAACTTCACTAACTGAAGAGTAGGGATATCATTTCCAATGAGAAGTATGTCATTTACATACACTATGAGAAAGATGACTATGCTCCCACTAACCTTCTTGTAGACATAAGGTTTATCTTCATTCTTGATAAACCTAAACACTTGGATTGTATCATCGAATCGAAGATTCTAGTTTCTAGAAGCCTTCTTTAATCCATAAATGAATCTTTGTAACTTATATACCTTTCCAACATGCTCTTGATCGACAAAACCTTAGGTTGTGTCAGTACATATATTCGATTAGATTCCATTAAGAAATGTAGTTCTGACATCCATCTACCAGATCTCATAATCATAGAAAGCTACAATAGCAAGTATGATCCTAATAGACTTGAGCATCACAACTGGTGAAAAGGTTTCATCATAGTTTACATTATGAATATGCTTAAATCCATTAACCACAAATCTACCTTTATAGGTATGTATAAGACTATCCATGTCAGTCTTCACTTTAAAAACCCACTTATACCCAATGGGTTTGATCCCTTCAGGTGGATCAACCAAAATCCATACTCGGTTAGTGTATATGGATTCTATTTTGGATCTCATGGCCTCTATCCATTTCTCATAATCTAGGCCTTATACAACTTTCTAATAAGATGTAGGCTCATTAAGACCAATAAGCACTACATCACCATGGGTCAGACAAGAGAAAAGAATACCTCTCAGGTTAATGACAGGTCCTATCAGATCTACGTAGAGGTTGTTCTACTTGAATAGGTTATTTTTTCACAACTTGCGGTGTAATAAAATCATGACCCGTAATATCTTGTGGTACCTTTTCAATTTCCATTAAGGCTTTGATGTTAATTTGTGTATCTTGAATTTCTTCAAGATCGATTTTACTCTCGCTAGTTTTTCTAAAAATAAATTCTCTTTCTAGAAAGACGCCATTTCTAGCAACAAACACTTTGCCTTGTGTGTGATTATAAAAGTAATATGCCTTTGTTTCCTTAGGATATCCTACAAAATAACACTTGTCTGATTTGGGTCCTAGTTTATTAGAGACTTGTTATCGAACATAAGCCTCACATCCCTAAATTTTTATAAAAGACATCTTGGGACTCTTCCCAGTCCATATCATATATGATGTCTTTATGATGGCTTTAGATGGAACATAGTTAAATTTCTCAAGTTTTAATCTCTAAGTCTAGTCAAGTCATCATATAGCTGTGTTCCTTATACTCTTAGCAAGAGACACTTACCTGCCACATGCATGGTTCATATCTCTAAAACTACACAAGATCTCAAAGGATTACTCAAAATCAAGAGAAACATAATATTTATTTCCCTAATAACCTAATTTGGTCTCAAATGGGTAAATTATTAGTTTCCACTCACGACAATTATTTTATATCTCTTATTCAAATGATTTTTTTGTGCTTTAAATGTGTAGCACTAACACAAATACAAATATAAATAAAAATGCAGGGATTTTGATTTTTCCAAGTGAGTTGCCATGATCTAAGATCATCTAGTAACCAAAATGTAATTGAGAGGTCATCTTAGAAACACAAGTAGTAGTCTAGCTCTATGAATGATAATTATTTTTAGAGTTATTTACCATTAAAATTAGGCAAAGTGTATAGAGATCCTAAAACAAGGACAACACTCAAACTCCTATAGTAAAAATATTGCTCACTTCATACTAACATGGATAGGAAAAGATACATTACTAGACATACTAGCACCATAAGTCAATAATAAACCACATGAAATCTAGAACAAGCATACTAATATTTTTACATTAAGGACAAACAATCATAGTGGCAAAAGGCGATTTACTCATGCCCAGAGCCTCCACCAGCCCATTCTCAAGCCAACACGAAAGGAACAAATAATCATGACATTATGTATGATAGAACTAGAAAAAATTTTATTATACAAAAAGAAATATTGTCGGCGTTGGGAGTTTCGTTCTATGTAAATCCCCTGTACAAAAATTTGTACAAGCACAGAACCTTTCTTGGCAACCCACATGCT
Organism: Zingiber officinale; assembly: GCF_018446385.1. NCBI lineage: Eukaryota > Viridiplantae > Streptophyta > Magnoliopsida > Zingiberales > Zingiberaceae > Zingiber > Zingiber officinale. Next base: position 57,361,806 of record NC_055992.1, on the reverse strand, counting down.
CAATCAGACATGTGTTTGATCAATCAAGTAAGTTCTTTATTGATCAAAGCACACCTTGATCAAAGCATAAGATCGCTGGCCTCTTATGTTGGTGTTCAGGATCCATACGAAAAAGAACAAACTAATTGCGTTGTGGAATAAGAATTAGTTGTACCTTTCCTCGTATGCTAAGACCTCTTGATCTTCTGCTGTATTCCTCTCCTCCTCTTGGATGTCATGTGGGTGATGATCTACCAAGACAAAACTACCCGACTCCTTCTTCTTGTTTCTAATCTTTCGACCACCAAGAGATGCTAGAATAGGATGCCTCCTTCTCTTCTTCTTCTCCTCCAAGCAACCAGCCATAAAGTAAACTCTTCTCCAAAGGGGTGCAGCCCTAATGAAGAGGAAGGGAAAGATGCCGCCGACCCTAGGGAAAGAAGCAAGGGGAAACTAAGAGAGAGGGGCGCCGTCCACAAGAGAATAGAAGAGGATTCTTAGGTTAGTTTTTGGGCACTACCCTCTCTTCTTTTATAATCTTTGCTGGCGGCTAAAAAGGAAAGATTTTAACAAAAATTTTGTTTTAAATAAAATTTCCCTTTTATTCCTATTGTGGCTGGTTACAAAAAAGGAAAGATTTTAACAAAATTAAAATCTCTCTTTTAAACCATTGTAAATAGCTATAAAAGGAAAAATTTTAACAAAATTTTGTTTTAAATAAAATCTCCCTTTTATTCCTATTGTGGTCGGCCCCTTGCTTGGGCACCAAGCAAGGCTTGGTCAACCCTTATCTTGGGCACCAAGCAAGGCTTGGTCGATCCTATGCTTGGGCAACAAGTAAGGCTTGGACATCCCCTTGCTTGGGTAAGAAGCAGGGCTTGGGTGGATGTGAGGCTTTATATATATAGAGGCTTCAGCAGGGGCCGAGAGGAGGAATTGGTTTTGGCCTCCTGATGGACTTGAGCTTCCTTTGCTCGACTCAAATGCTCAACTCAAGTTTATCAATAATAACCCATACCACTAAAGGGTCATTATTGAACTACTGCACCAATCCCATATTACAATATAGGCTCCTACTTATCATGAGTGCATTAATCTCCTTGTGTTTAAGATATCGTATGTCCGTTAATTAAATAAGTTACTGACAACTTATTTAATTAACATCTGACTGTAAGAGTAGTATCACTTAACTTTATTATCATGTAAGACTAAGTCAACCTGCAAGGTTTACATGATAATCCTTATTAGCTCCTCAAGGGGACATCATCAACCTAGATAAATAGGACACCATTTCCCTTTATAATCAACAACACACCATATAAATGGTATTATCTCCCAACTTATCGGGCCTATTGATTTAACGAATAAATCTCACCCATTGATAAGTTAAAGAAATAAATACTAAGTATATGTGTTTGTTATTATATCGGGATTAAGAGTACCATCCATAATAATAGAGGTTATGTTCTTTTATATAGTCAGTATAAATCGAACAACCTCAAATGGTCCTGCTCAATACACACATAGTGTACTAGTGTAATTATATAGTCAAGACAAACTAATACCAAATTACACTACAACCATTCCAATGGTTTGCCCCTATCCATCTTGGTTGTGAGCTACTATTTATAAATTATAAGGAACCGATAACATGATCTTCTATGTGGCACCACACACCATGTTATCTACAATATAAATTAAATAGACAACTGCATCGACATATATATAAATATAAAATACAGACATTTGACCAAAGTGATTCTCATTTCAAAATATCTTAAAAACAGATGTTCATACAAAAGCTAGGCTTATAGTATACATCCCAACAATCTCCCACTTATATTAAAAGACTATACTGCCATATATGCTGTCATACATCTGATTCCCATCCCCTCAACATGGCCATCAAAAGCTCTCATCGGAAGGGCCTTAGTGAAAGGATCACTATGTGAAAATAGACAATAGACTTCGGTACTATTTATTTCGATAATCAGTAATTACGAAGTAATATATGATAATAAACTTCAGTAATAAATTTAATGCAGTAAATATGATTTTAGACTTTGTAGGTTTAAAAATATGGACCTCACTTCTAATTTTATTTGATATTTTATTTTATAATATATATTCAATGAAGTAATAAGTTATAAAATAAAATTTATATGGGTAAGTATTGAAGTAATAAGTTGAATGGGTTAAAACCTAAGTTCCGCCGAAAGGTTGTTCTCCTTCGTGTTTTCTCCCGACGCGCGATACAGCAACCTTCTCTAGGTTTCCGCTGAAAGGTTTTTCTCCTTTGCATTTTCTCCTGGATGTGCAATGGAAGCCTTCTCCTTCGCATGCCACCCCGGACAACAGCCTTCTCCTTCATGTTTTCCCCTAGATGGCAATCTTCTCATTTTTCCTCGATGCAAAGCCTTCACGTTGAGATGCTTCATCTCCTCTTCTCTCAGCACGCTAGGTTTCTTCCCTCTCCACCCCCTTCTTTCCTTTCCTCTCTACTTCACTGCCACTTAACTTGAATCACTGCCGCTTGAGGAACCTGCCTCTTTCTACCCCCAGCCCCTTGGAGGTGCCCATTTTCTCCTCGCTCCTGGTTGTTAACTTTGTCGTTATTTTAAATTTCTTATCTTTCTTGTTTTGTCTTGCTTGATTTGTAGCATTGAATTTGAGGGTTTTCATCGGTTATTCCATTTACAAAGGGAAGGCAACACTCACAGTGGATCCATGAGCCCCTGAATTCACCCCTCTTGAAGTGAGTTTTTTAGTTTCTACTAAGAGTTCGTCAAAATTTGGTTTTTATATATTTGTAGTCAGTGTGGTGATTTTATATCATATCGTTGTAGTTTGGAGCTTACAAAGTCTCTAAGGAAGGATTTACTCTCCTCCAATTTGCTCATGTTGTAGGTACTCAACAATATGATTGGAGCAGAAAGCAAGTATGCCAAATTGTTTTTTTTATCATTCTCTGTGTGTGATTGTAATGTCATGACTCTTAGATAATTTCAATCCTTCCCTTCTTATCACATGTCATGAAAAAAATGAATTAAAAAGGCTTTTCTATTATCTTTCTAATGATACTTGCCACTAGCAAGAGCCTCAGTCAAACTGTTAGTGACCCATTAGAGCTATTTATTTAATTTTATATAAAAATAAAAAGTTGTCATTAACGATGCTGAAATTTGAGCCTTTGACCTCATTATAAGCAAAATAACTCCTTTACAAACATAGAAACTTGATACATATGACACAGTGATAAGACTACTTCAACCGTAACTCATTCAATGTCTTTGCTTAAGTGCAACTTTTATTATTATTATTATTATTTTACAGCAAGGAAGGCAAGATAAGGAAGATTTTAAAGGTTGAACCTCTTGTAGATGGCATCGGATATTTCTTTAATCTCAATAATTCATTAGTTTCTTATATTTTGAATTTAAACAGGATTTTTTTTCCATATGATGTAATCTGTCAGGCCTCGATAGTTACTCTTTAAATACCCTTGTGTTTCTCATTTGTTATTAACACAAGAAATGTTCATCTTTTAAATCCTATATGTAATCTAATTGTGTTATTCAAGCTTATGGTCGTACATCGGATAAATGTTCTTTGGTTTGTGCCTTTGAAGCCTCAAACTAGTAACTAGTCTTGCCTGTATACAAACATCCATAAAATTTGCATGAAACAATTTTATAATTTTCTTGTTTTAGTTCATCCCATTTCTTTGGATCAAATTATTCCATTCATTCATAATTTTTTATAGTTTTGTTATGGCTAATCCTACTAAAAAAAAATCTCCATTTGTTCATAATGTTCACATGTCATTGTGCTAATTGATAGTATGTATTATGAATATGTATTTAGGTATCAATTAATAATTTTTATTATTTAGACTGTGACTAATTGTATTACGTTTTTAATTTCATTAGGGTAATTTAAAATAAATGATGATGTTGAATGTGGATATTGTGTAATGCGATACATAAAAGAGATAGTCTTGGATGAATATCCATAATTGGAGATGAAGGTGAATTTCTTTTTTATAAAATATCTTCTTTATGAAATATTGAGTCATTTTGCATTGACCCTCAAACTTCTGTTAATGTTTCAGTTTGCAACATAAAAAAATAAACAGTATTATAATCAATCTCAGTATGATGAAGTTAGAAGTGAATGGAGCAAATTCATCTATTTCTATATAGGTGCTTAAATGTAAGTTATGATATAAATTTTGGATTGTATTTAGAGATTTATGGATTAAAAAACTTTTGGGTTATGGTTAAACATGTCTTTCATGAATACACTAGGATTGTATTTAATACATATTTGTGATATATTTGTACAATTTTTGTGGTAAAAAATATTGTGTTGTAGCAAAATATTATAATATACACTTTGTCAATTAAAATTATATTATAGTAAAATATGGCCAATTACTTCTATGCTATGAATAAATGATAGAGTAATACAAAATAAAAGACTTCAATAAATTTAAATAGTGGTGTAATTAAAGAAACTATTTACTTCATTACTAATCAAATTTGTGAAGTAGTTTGTATGAATTACTTCGCTACATTGAATTTTTTATTGTAATAAAATATACTCTATTACTTCTATACTGCGATAAAGTAATAGAATAATAAATACTTCGACCAAGTCAAATTATACAGAAGTAAAATTAAATATTTACCCCACCAAAATTCAAAAATTGTGAAGTCGTATATACATATTTTACTTCGTTAAACAACATAACCTTTGAAGTAATATATCATCAACTACTTCGGTATTTTTATTGGCCTTAATGAAGCAATAGAACTTTTTTACTTCGAAAATGACTATTTTGAACCAGTTTTGGACCGGCGATATACTTCGGTAATCGTGTGGCGAAGTAAAAATTTGACCCTTTTACTTTACATGCGTCTACTTCGGTAATTATTTACCTATTACTTCGGATAATATCCAAAGTCTATTGCCGATTTTCACATAGTGGATCTGGCAGGTTATCTGCTGATGCAATCTTAGCGACAACAACTTCTCCTCGCTTTACGATGTCTCATATCGGTGTTACTTGCGCTCAATGTGTTTACTTGCCTTATGGGCTCGTGGTTCCTTCGAGTTTGCTACTGCACCACTATTATCACAATAAATTGTGATAATTTTGGGCAAATCAGGAATCACATCTAAGTCCATTAAGAAGTTTCTGAGTCATACAACTTCTTTGGCTACCTCAGAGGCTGCCACATACTCAGCTTCCATGGTGGAGTCTGAAATGCATTTCTGCTTAACACTCCTCCATGTTATGACTCCACCTCCCAAAGTAAACATATACCCTGAGGTTGACTTACTATTGTCCCTATCTGATTAGAAGTCAGAATTCGTGTAATCCACAGGGAGCAAATCTGTAAAATATCGGAAAATAGGCGAATATTAATAAGGGAATTTTCCGGAATTTTTGGAAATTTTTCGGGAATTTTTTGGAGTTCGTATGGACAAGTTAACGGGGATAAAAACGGGGCCCGGGAAAGCCTATTTAGGCTACCCCATTTAAGAGAGGAAAAGTTTGTTTTTCTTTTATTTCTTTTCTTTATTTGTTTTTATTTTCTTTTCCTCCGGTTTTATTTGTCGTTGTTTCCCTCTTCTCCTGCCCGAGCCCTCTTCCTTTCTTCTTCCCGACGCCGCTCGTTTTCCCCTCTTTGCCCTAACCGCCGGCCACGGCAGTCTCCTCCGCCGCCACATCTTCCTTCTCTTCTCTCCCAAGCCGAACCCCACTTCTCCTCCGCCCAGCCGTGCCCTAGAACGAGCGGCGGAGCCGATCCTTAGCCGCGTCGCTGCCACTCCTTCCCGACGCCTTCCTCTCCTCTGCCCGACGCCGACGACGCCAGGGAATAGAGAGCCGACGATTGAGTGTCTTCTCTTCCCCCTGTGCTCGCATACCGCCGACCGCCCCATGCCCTAGCTTCACTGCCCGACGCTTACTTCGATCGCCGATGCCCTAGCCGTCTCCACTGCCGATCCTCTGCCCTATTTGTAAGTCGAGGCTTTTGGATTTGGGTCTTCTTCTTCCTCATTGTGGTCACACTTTTGTTGCCACCGTGCTTTGGATCAGTGACACCGAGTGGGGCTCAGAGCACCAAGGCGAGAATCGAGATCTGGCGATGATCTCTGGAGGTGGCTAATCAAGGTAGGGCAGTGATGAGAAGATTAGGGATTTGAGGATCTTGTTTGATCTTGGATCAGTTTTCTTGTGACCTTCCTGTTTTGTTCGGCTTGATTTGTAGATTGTTTTGGGATTAGGATGTTAACAGGTATTGTTTGATTTGTTATCTTCTTGCCGGATCTCATCTTGTTTTGTTCAATGAAGGAATCCAACGGGAAACTACTGTTCTGTGGATTTTCTGGTGTCGGCAGCAATCTCATTTCCAACAGCAACATCCACTTCTTTCCAGCATCTCGTTCGGCTGTGAGTTTAAGGTAAGGCATAGGAATTTGATATACGCTGTTGATCATGTATGGGTTGAATTAGGTTGTTGTTGGCTGTGATGAACTCTTGAGCTCCCTTTTGATCCGAACAGTGAATTGCAGGGCGTTACTTGGGTTTACAGTAACTACCTTTGTTCAGGCAGTAACTAGCTTTGGGCTGTGATTTGAGGTATGTTGTAGGATGTTGGCTACGCATTGTAATTAGATAATGAATCAGGTGCAGATTGATTAGATTTATATGTTGATTAGGTTTATGTGTTTTTGAATTAGGGGTTTGCCCTAATTTAGGATTAGAGATTTCATTTAGCTATTTATGAGAATTGTAGTTAAATGAAATATATTTACATTGGTATCACAAGACTTTGATGCGAGACGAGTATCTCGGAGTCAGATTGGACCTTTCTATTTTCGGAGGCGGGTACTTTTGACTTATTGTCTTTGATATGCTTAGTAATGGAATTAACATGTTTCATTAATTATGTTTCTTATCTATTCCGGTTAATCACTACCCAAATCTTGGTACATGTTTGATTGATTGATTTGTTTTGCATCCCATGTATACTTTACCTGTCTATACATGCTTATAGGGGTAGTGATATGTCATGCTTGACCATGTTCAGGACCTAGGTTTTATACCTTCTGTATACCTTTGGATTGTTTTGGATTCGTTGACCTATGATGCATTTTTATATATATGTGGATTAGGTCAGGATATTCTTGTGGTTAGTGCCATGCACCATTTGCATGATTGCATGCTGTGCGATAGTCCGTTCCATTATTGTTGAGCACATCGCCAGTTACATGGATCTGCACACACCACCACTCATGGGTTAGTGGTCGATTCAGGCAGAGTGTGTTGCAGCAGGGACTCTGTTAGGCACCGTTGGTCCGCTCATGGGTAGTGTGACACAACGTGTTATCCGGCAGGGATTCCTCCCCGTCACTGTGTACCGGGAGTTGAGAGCATTGCGCTCCCCCATTTATGATTTGGGGTAGGAGGATAGGTGTACTCCGACAGCATCCCGTCCACTCGGTCACTCATCGGGGAGTAGTAGAGTGCAGTTGTCACCCTACCCACTCGGCCTCACTATTGTGTGTGAGATGATCGACTGGCGTCAGGGGTGACCAGGACGCATCATTGGCATCATATGCATGATGCATTTATTGCTTGTGTTTGTGTTTGCTGCATTTATATGCTGCATATTGTTTGGATACCTATGTTTGACATGCATACAGGATTTCCTTATCCCTCGGACTGTTTGACCTTATACTCAGGACCTGGTTAGTACAGTATTCTCCTGTTTACTTCAGATGCATTTTTATCTTTCTTATCAGGAGACTGTACGCATGATTAGTGCTAGGTGTTGTTTCTTTACTTTGCATATCAATTGTACCTGCTGAGTGTTGGACTCACCCCGCCTCCATTGTTGTTATTTTCAGGTTGATGCTGTCCGAAGGGAGTTCCAGTCGCTAGTCCTCACTGCACGTAGTGCTGGTCCCTGCAGACCTCGAGGATATGTTTGGTTTTTCTTTGGTTTCTTTTCTGTTCTAGACTGTTTTGAACATGATATGTTTTGGATTATTCTGCTTATGGATATTGTACGGATTTTATTATTGCGATGGATTTGGATTTGGATTTTATTCTACTACATGCCTGCCTGGATGGCTGAAGAGGTGAGTTCGTCGGATTTGAGCTTTACGAGTGTAGTGGAGTAGGGTGGATTTCGAGTCAGAGTATTATTTTACTGTTTAATTATCTTAACTGTGTGGTTGTGACAGCCAGAGGATGAATAGATTATATATAACTGCGTGGTGATGTTTTATTTTGTTGTTATTATTCCAGCCGCCTGTGGCTGAGGTATTTGTAAGATGTAGAAAAGTTTCAGATTGTCCACCGTACAGGGGAGATGCTGCCGAAATTTTCTCGGACAGGGACTCCTCTGGGGCGTGACAAAATCATCTGGCTGATAAACCAACATATAATTTCTAGTCCTTTTCAGGTACTTTAATATATGTTTTACGACAGTCCAATGCCCCTGTTCTAGGTTAATTTGATATCTGCTCACCATGCCTATGGAAAAATAGATATCCAGTCTCGTACATAGCATCGCATACATTAGGCTTCCTACAGCCGAAGCATAAGGAACTGCTTTCATCTCCTCTATCTCCTTTGATGTTTTAGGACACATCTCTTTAGATAAAGGTACTCCATGACGAAAAAGTAGAAAACTTTTCTTGGAGTTTTGCATGCTAAAACGAGCTAGGATAGTATCGATATATGAAGCTTGGGATAAGTACAATATCCTTTTCTTGCGATCCCTTATTACTTTGATCCCAAGAATATGCCCACTTTCTCCCAAGTCCTTCATATGAAACTTCTTGGACAACCATACCCTTACATCTGACAACACTTTGACATTGTTGCCAATGAGCAAAATGTCATCTACATATAGTACAAGAAATACCACCACGTTTCCGTCACTTTTCTTGTATACACAAGACTCATCTGGACACTGAATGAATCCATAAGACTGGATCACTTTATCAAACCAGATGTTCCAAGATCTCGAAGCTTGCTTCAGTCCATAAATGGGCTGATTGAGCTTGCATACAAGATGCTCTTTGCCCTTCACAATGAATCCCTCTGGTTGCTTCATATAGATGTTTTCTTCAAGACTTCCGTTAAGGAAAGCTGTCCTGACATCCATTTGCTAAACCTCATAATCTATATGAGCAGTAATAGATAAAAGAATCCAGATAGACTTGAGCATGGCTATCAGTGAAAAGGTTTCCTCATAATTGATTCCCTCTTCCTGAGTATACCCCTTCGCAACAAGCCTTACTTTAAAGGTTTCCACCTTCCTATCTGCCCCTCTTTTCCTTTTGTAGACCCATTCACATCCAATGACTTTTACACCATTTGGTGGTTCTAAAAGCTCCCAGACTTGATTAGAATATATAGATTCTATTTCAGAGTTCATTGCACTTTGCCAAGATACTGTATCTTTATCTTGGAGTGCTTCATCATATGTCCAGGGATTAGGTTTATGCTCACCAGGGATCAAGTCCAAAGACTCTCCCAAAAATATGAATCTATCAGGTTGCCAAAAAACCCTTTCACTAAGACGAGGCACTACCTGTAATTGTGCATCATTTGTGACACATGTTGTAGTTTCTTGTGGTCTCTCATCTTGTACCGTTGGTACTAAATTAGACGTTTCCTCTCTTATTTCCTCAAGAATAATTTTACTCATGGGTTTGTGGTTCATTACATAATCCTCTTCTAAAAATCGGACATGGGTGCTAACAATAACCTTCTGATCTTTGGGACTATAAAATAAGCCACCTTTCGTTCCTTTAGAATAACCCACAAACAAGCAAACTTCTGTACGTGATTCTAACTTATCAGCATCTCCCTTCAGCATATGTGATGGACTACCCCAAATTTGAATATGTCTTAGACTAGACTTACACCCATTCCATAATTTTGAGGGAGTAAAGGGTACTGTCTTAGAAGGTACCAAGTTCAGAATGTACGCCGCCGTTTCTAGAGCATATCCCCAAAACGAATTTGGTAATTCTGAATAACTCATCATTGATCTAACCATTTCTATAAGAGTCATATTCTTTCGTTCTGCCACGCCATTTTGTTGGGGTGTACCAGGTGCAAATAATTGGGATTGAACCCCGATCTTTGATAAGTAATTCCTAAACTCTCCTAAGAGGTACTCTCCACCATGATCTGACTGTAGTGTCTTGATACTTTTACCATAGCGTTTCTCTACATCAGCCTTGTACTCTTTGAACTTATCAAAGCATTCAGACTTGGGGCGCATCAAGTAAATGTACCCATATCTCGAATAGTCATCTATAAAAGAGATAAAATATTTGAAATCACCTCTCGCCTGGATAGTCATAGGTCCACACAAATCAGAATGAACCAATTCCAACACATCTTTGGCTCTATACCCCTTGGCCTTAAAAGGTCTCTTGATCATTTTTCCTTCCAAGCAAGATTCGCAGGTTGGAAAATTTTCCACCACCAATGAACCCAAAGGTCCATCAGTTATTAACCTTTGAATCCTACTTAAGTTAATATGACCTAGCCTTAGATGCCAAAGATATATTTGGTTCATTTCCGAAGGTTGCTTTCTCTTATTAGAATTAGAAGATGTGTTATTAATTTCCATTTGTTGCATCGTGGGAGTTATTGGATTAAGAGTGTACAAATTGCCAACCAACGTACCAGAACAGATAATCATCCTATTTTTCTTGACAACCACTTTGTCATCAAAAGAAACAAAATATCCATCCTTAAATAATTTAGAAACAAAAATCAAGTTCTTTCTAAAACATGGTATGTAAAGATAATTTCTCAAAATCAATGTTTTATTTCTATCAAAAGATAAATAAACATCTCCCACTGCAATAGCCACCACTTTTGTAGCATTGCCCATGTAGACGGTGATTCCCCCTTCATGTAGTCGTTGAGTTTCCTGGAACCTCTGCAATGAATTGCAAACATGATCAGTAGCTCTCGTATCTACACATCAGGTACTGGTAGATAACACCGCTAAACATGTTTCAATAACTAATGAATGAGATATACCTTTATTATTCTCCTTTCTGCAAGGATAGTCCACCTTCCAATGTCCAAACTGCTTTCTTGTGAAGCACTTGTCTTTCAGCTTCTTCACACCTGCTTGCGGTCCAGTCCCTTGAGGTTGAATCACTTTCTTTGTTGAACTAACATGTTTCTTTTTCTTCTTCCTACCTTTCGCTTAGAAGTAGAAATGTTTTCAGCAATGTGAATTTGAGAACTTTGACGAAATAGCCCTTCTACTGCTTGGAGTTCTGTCAGAAGTTCCGCCAATGAATAAGTCCTTTTGTTCATGTTATAGTTCAGACGGAACTGCTTAAAACTCTTGGATAGCGTTTGGAGAATGATATCGACCTGAGTTACCCTATCAATTTCAGCTCCAAGGATTTGTATTTCGTTCAAGTGAGCCATCATTTTGAGGATATAATCCCTTACAGGTGTCCCTTCAGTCATGGTGGTCATCATTAGGTTTCTCATAGCCTCTTTCCTGGCGGCCCGATTCTGGTGTTCGAAGAGTTCTTTGAGATTGTACATCATGTCATAGGAGTAGGCATGGCCTGATGTTGATGTTGCAGCACATTTGACATAGAAGCGAAAATGTAACACCGCGCCATCTCATCTGCCTTGGCCCATTTCCTATGTCTGTCAATCTCCTCTTCACTAGAATCGCTATCAGGCACATTAGGATAGAGCTCAAAAAGTACGAACTTGTATCCTTCAGTAGTTAAGATAATGTCCAAGTTTTGTTTCCAATCAATATAATTGGGATTAGTAAGTTTGTTTTCTTTTAAAATAACATCAAGAAGATTGAAAGCTATTTTGAAATCCTAAGAATCACAAAATAAAATATTTGGTCAAAACTTTAGAATTTAAAATAATATTGATTCCTCGAATAATATAATTTAAATTTACCAACACCTCAAAACAATGTGAATTTCGTATCCTATGATAGTGTGGACGTATACTAATTCAAACATTTGTAAGAGGAGGTTTTACCCATTAATTTTATTATCTTGTCAATCTAACTTTATGACAAATAAAATTAATAGTTGGTTTATCTTTGGTCACACAAATAATAGCAGTGACTCTGATGGGGAGGATACTATTAAATGCTCCTTAGTGTATACCATTACTTGATACTTAGTCCATTAATTAGAATTGTGCCCCTTCAGATGGAGAAGATTACACAAACGTAAATAATTTCCTATAATCATCCATAGAGGAAGTTTGATCTAGTGATCTGCAAACAAACTCATCCGATATGGAGGAAGGCACTTAAAGCCAATACACAAGTTTGTATGCATCACTTATAAACCAGCAATAGAGACCGTGGAATTTATTTAAATAATTCCTCTCCCACTTAGTTATTTAAAATCGAGGAATTTTAACAAGCACACACATCACACATGCACACAAGCACATAAACACAACATATAATGACAATAAATATGAAAAATAAAATTTCAACTATTATAGCCTCATCCATTGCTGTCCTCTATATGCCACCAACCCTAGCCAGGTGAGGAGGAGAAAACCTAGCTATCGGCCCTAGGGTTTATGTCGTCGTGTCTATCTTGTTTCCTTCTTTGCCGCGCCTCTGGTCCTCAAGGTAGCACCACGCATAGCAAGCCGCAACAATAAGAAATAAAAAATTACATTTATCGATCCTATATTTCATGAAGGAATATACATGTAATCTAGATCGAACAAAATGTAAAATAAACTAATACAGCTCCGACTGTATTTAATAATTACAATCATGCACACATAAAATACCCTCGACATGCCCGAGGGTTCAAATCACATACATGTTGGTTGCTATTCAGAATATCGTACTGATTCCCATGTACAAAAATTTTATACAAGTCTTGAACCATTCCTAACAACCTATTGTGTTCTTTAGAAATTAAATTTGGAATCGCAAACAGAACTTAACATTATTGATTCCAAATTCAACTTATATGTTCTTAAAGGTTTAGACTTGGATCACAAATGATGCTTAACATTATTAATCCAAATCCACCTATGTTACAAATTTGATTAAATATTTATTTCAGAGATCGGCTTCCAAGTAAACATGGCGCGACACTAGGCCTTCTTGGGTATGGGATCATCCACCACTTCCTAGACAAAGCCTTTCAACGAAATTCAATATTTAATCTCCTTATAGTAACCCTAGGTTTAACCATTAAGAACAATCGAATCACAAGATTGAAAAAACAAAAGAAACCCAAACTCGAATCATAAATTCGAAACCTAGAATCATTAGCCTCTTGTGTTTGGTATTTCAAAAATCCATTCAAAGAAAACTAGTATGATGTGGAATAAAACTACTAGTTATACCTTTCTTTGTAAGCAACAACCTCTTGATCTTCTATTGTATTCCTCTTCTTTTCTTGGACGTCATGTGGGCGACGATCTACCAAGAAGAAAACTACCAAAACCTTCCTTGCTTCCAAGTTTCGGACACCACCACAATGCTCCAAGGGATGCTAGAAAACAATGCCTCCTTTCTCTACTTCTTCACCTCTAAGCTACCGACCACCAAGTCATTACAACAAAAACTGCAAACGACAACGGATATTATCCGTTGTCGTAGGGTCAAAAAACCATTGTAACTGAGGGCGTTGTAGAATGTATTTCCCTACGACAACAGTTTTGAATCCGTTGTCTTTGTAGGCATTTGACAACGGTTTTTATCCGTTGTTGTTTATATGCTCAAAATTTATTTACGAAGGATACGACAACGTTTTAAAACCATTGTGGTAGATAATTTCAACAACAGAAATAAACCGTTGTGGTAGATAATATTTATTCCTTTTACTTTTTTTACAACAATTATAAACTATTGTGGTATATAATTTTAATATATTTTACAATGGATAAAACCGTTGTCTTTTATCACTTTTTACAAAAAAAATCCGTTGTGGTTTACATAGTTTTTACAACATTTTTAACTGTTGTCTTTAATATTTATTAACACCAAACAACCAATCTTATTTTTATATAAGCAAACCACCAATACAAAACTAAATATTTACTACATTAAATCCAAAATAAACATCCATATATAATTCATCTTGTAGCCACACATATACAAGATGAGTAGTATCAAACCATGCATAAATCACATGTTTTCCAGTACTGTTCTCCATGTGACTTTTACACATTAGTAAGGCAATTTACAACCTAACAAAGCTCACTCCTTGCATCAAAAGTCTCAAGCTACATGAATTGACTGAGTTACGTACCTGCAACAGAAAAATTAAACAAAACTTATCAATTCCAGATTTAGATTTATTCATATAAATCTACATAAAAACAAGCAATATAACCAACTTATGGTCTAAGAAATAAAACTTATGCAATATAAACTTATGTAATACAAACAATTCCAGGATTTCGCATAGCTCTAATATAAAACAATTCCATGACAACGGGCAATACTAGAATTCCAGAATTCTGATTTAGATTTATTCATATAAATCTACATAAAATACAAGCAATATAACAAACTTATAGTCTCAGAATTTAACTTATGCAATACAAACTTATGCAATACAAGCAATTCCAGGATTTCACATAGCTCTAATATAAAGCAATTCAATGACAATGATCAATACCAGAATTCCAGAATTCTGATTTAGATTTATTCATATAAATCTACATAAAATACAAGCAATATAACCAACTTATAGTCTCAGAATTTAACTTATGAAATATAAACTTATGCAATACAAACAATTCCATGATTTCGCATAGGTCTAATATAAAGCAATTCCAGGACAACACTAATTTCCAGAATTCTAAAATTAGATTTATTCATATAAATCTACATCAAATACAATCAATGTAACCAACTTATGGTCTCAGAATGTAACTTATGCAATACAAACTAATACAATACAAACTAATACAATACAAGAAATTTAACCAACTTAGAGTTGTCTTGGTAACTTCCATTGGAAAACTTATGCACATAGATTTAAATTTGCAGAATAAGTTTACTCTGTCTGTGCCTGTCTATTAGATCAATGAATGCCATTGACCTTGCCATTGAGTTTCTAAATAATCAGTCAAAAATATTCTTAAAAGATACTCGTGACAATAAGAAATTAACTAAACCTGTGGAAAATGCATCTAAACATTGATTTAGGATGCGGACTTGTTGAGTTATAGGCAGGATTGACAAAATGACAAGAATTCTCCAACTGGTTGTCCAATTTTGTTGAAGCTAACATGCTTTTTAATTCCTTGGACCCTTAGCTTAACAAGCCTATCCATACGTGTACGCCCCCTTGATGTTCTTGTTGACTCTATTTCTATAGATTCCATTACTGTTGGACCCTTGCAACTATTGTTAGTGGCAGAATTTGAAGTACTTCCATTTCGAGATGATGAGTGGCCAAATCATTCAAGCTTTTGTCATGCTTTTCCCATAAGCCTAGAGAAACTAGAAACCAATAGGCTTTCACTAATCCTCTTCTATTTTTTGCGTGTGTTTTGTATCAAAGGATATACAAAATCACTAATAGCATTAGAAAACAAAACTAGTTTGATTACGGTTGGTTGACTTATATACAACATGCTGAAAAATTAATCTAAAGATGTATATTTTTTGATCAGAAAATTACCAGGTACAAATATCTTTGCAGCTTCCCTAAGAGATCCTAAATTTGTAATATCTTTTGCCTGTAGATGTTATGTGAAAACACAAGCAAAAGACAACTCTTTTGCTCCATTAGTTAAGGAATACCCTTGATTTCCTATGCTTTGGATGTCGATACAACAACCTAGAAAGAAAGAAAAACAAGCATCATCAAGAACAATATATCGAAAAAAAACCCTTAAAATATTCTATGAGAACAGTTTCTATGCATCTTTATGAAGGTCTTAACCAAAAGATAGTTTGATCAAATCAGTATCACTGAATTATCGAATCTGCAATCTGAGTTATCGATGCTCACCCGCTATTTCAAGCAACAGAATGCGTAGATCTTCATGCCGAATAGAGCACGAATGGTACTGCAAAGCATGTAAACAAAATCAGCTACTAATGCATTGTGTATAGTAAGAAGAGGCATTCACCATTTGTTGCAGTCCCGATAACTTGCATAGTGAGGTTAGTATCTAAATTAACTTTCTACCTACTCCCGCCTTAATGATTCTTCTAGGTGATACAACTAAAGGAATGGAACATATCAATTCCTAAAACCTTTTTCTAACAAAATACTGGAAATTGGCTTGTACACTTTTTGTTAACTCTAGAATATTCCAACTCCTAGCCAAAGGTTAACCAAACTGCACACCAGACTAGCTCTAAGTTTAAGTATACCAAATAGCTTCCATGATTAGGAAGCTGATAAGTCCTTCTATCTAGTTGCATATTGACTAATAAAACTCATGTTGGCTCACCTCCCACTCCTAGCACTAATAAAATACCTTATAGCTTACTTCTGTAGTGAGTGGGGAGGCAACCATTCCTGTATTGCTATGTCTTGTGCAAATTGATGACAACTAGCAAATTATCACTTACCATCTTTCTATACCATGTATCACTTTCAGTGCAATAGTAGTAGTATAAGCACAGTGAGAACTTCGGACCTTCATGAAGAGACAAGAAGAAAAATCATAAACAAAAATATAACCAAAAATGGCTATTATAAATGGACCTTTTGTAGAGATTCCTTTCATTAAACATCCTGCATCAAATTTCTCTTGGTTAATTGCCACATAGACTGATTTCACCAGATCAATATCCATTGGCTCTAGGGGATGACTTGCTCCATTGAAAGAACTTCTTCCTCCTTCAAAGGAGTCAACACTCTTGAAGCTATCAACCTCAGGGGTTGATTCATTTTGATCAACCAATGTGCCTTATATTTCAGATTCCTTTAGAACAAGTGCATCAACATTTTGAGATCCCTAAACAACATCCACACATTGTTCATTCCTTGAGCTACTTGCATGATGAATTCTAGAAGTCGAGCAGTAAATTCTCCACTTTTCTCTCCAGTAACCTAAAATACCAAAAAAAGAAACACTTATTAGAACAAATCTGATTAACTGATCTCCACACCCAAATCAAAGCGCTATATCAGCCTTTGCAACTTGTAGAAATGGATAATAAAATCATAAATAGGAATGTAATTAGACATTTTTATCTGTGTTCCCTTCCTAATCTTTTTGAAATAACCAGGTAATTGCAAGCATGCCAAAATTAATATTGAAATAATAGTGTATACAAAGCATTCACTATAGGAATGATTTTATATGATGCACCCATCCTACCTTGATGCTACTTCCTTGCAAACAGTGTAACGTATCTTCTTCTCAAAGCTATGCTCTTTTCACTTTTCTCGGAACCTCATTAAGGATGCAATTCTATGAGGCACAAGGATACATAATAAACAACTCAAACTATTCTCAGGAAACAACTCAGAACATATAGTTTGAGATGTGCCGACTACCTTTGAAATTTCTATTTATAAGCAATTCGATCTCAATGTCCGAAGTCCTCCGACGTTATACCAATACATCAGCATATAACCTACCTCAAGCTTCACTATTTTCCAATACCAACAAGCTCCATTTACATCTTAACATAGACATACAAAAACAACTATTTCCAGATAATTTTCTTGACAAAAAGTGGATATGTTAATACTTAATCCACAAGAAGATACTTTCAGAATAAAGTCACTCCGATCACCAATTGACTTTATGCTCCTGAATAATCATCTTTGTTTTTATTATCTCACCTAGAACCTAAGATCCGTGAAAGATTTTAGTTCTGATATAAATTTCAAATCGTGATGAAAAAAAAACAAGAACTGAAATTTACATATCCCTCTTTAATTTAACGCGACAAGGTTCAACCAGCAGATGGCGTCTGATAATTCCAGAGAGAGAGAGAGAGAGGGAAAAAACTAAAACAACATCCAACCTTGGAGGAGCTGCTGTGGGAATCAATGTCATCGAAGGATGACCTAGTGGAGGCGGCGACGAGGACAAGTGGGCGAGGCCTGGATCGAAGCCTTGACGGAGAGAGCCGGAGCTGAAGGAAGCTCCCTCGGATAGCGAACGGCGGGAGGGGCGGAGGAGGAGGAGGTCGGAGCCGCGGGAAGAGCAGTACCCGAGGTTGTACGATGGCGGCGGTCGGCATGCCCCGTCGAACCATACAGTCCATCTGCCTTCATCTCCCCTTTCTCCACTGCTCCTACGCCTTCCTCCTCTATCCCGTGGCTACCGCTGCTGCAGTTGGATCAGAAAAAATTTAGGAACAGAAGTTCAAAGACAACAGAAACAAGTCAAGTTTAACAAAAAAGCAGAATGGGGGAAAAAAAAGAGGACATCGTCATGGAGGAAGATCCAGCAGAGGCGGACGATCGGTCGACAGGACGGCGTGAAGAGATTGTATGAGGAGAGGGAAAGAAAAATGGATAGGGTTGAACGCAAAGGGGAAGACACGTCGCCGAAAAGATATTCAGAGAGAGGGAAACAAAAACTGCGAGCGAGGGGAAAAAAAGACCGAAGTCAAATACAACGGTTTTATCAAAACTGTTGTTGTAACCCCTAAAAACGCAGATAAAGACAACGGTTTATAAAACCGTTGTAAAAAGTGTTGTCGTTTTAAAAAAAAGTCGCTCAAAGACAACAGTTTTCACAAAACCGTTGTCTTTTATATTTAATGGGGAGTTTAAAGACAACGGTTTTGGCAAAAACCGTTGTCTTTGAGCAAATACGCAACGCTTTCTCTTAAAAACGTTGTCGTAGGGGTGTTGTCTTTTAACATTTTTGTTGTAGTGAGTGCCCCACAAGGGAAGATGCCGCCGGCCACAATGAAGAAGAGAAAGGGAAGAGGTAGGGATGACCACCAAGGATGGAGGAGAGGAACAATAGAATAAGTTGTGTGTCTCATAAAGGTACCCTCTCCCCCTCTTTTATATTCCTTGGTGAACCCAAAAAAGAAAAGTTTTTGTTGGTGCAGGAAGCATCCGACAATCGAACTAGTATTTTGATAATGACAAAGGATTCAAAGTTAAGGTTATGTTGTGATCTAACAGTTTGAATGAGCTTGCAGGAAAGTCCTAAGTATACTTAGGCAAAAGTCCTAACTGAGGTTAGGCAAGTGAAAACGCTAGGGGCGGTAACCCTAGGTCATAGGGAGTGGCAACCCTATGCGGAAAGTCTTGGTGGGACGAGGGCTTCAGGCAAAAATCCTAGGGGTAGTAACCCTAGGTGGAAAGTCTTGGTGTCGTGAACCAGGTGGAAGACTGGATGGGTCGGGGAGAAGGCGTCCAGCAGAAAGTCCAGAAGCATTGAGCATTGAGCAAAAGTCCAATCGATCTGTAGGATCACATTGGCAATAGGTAACTCTCCGGAGAGGAGTAGGTGAGGACGCGTTCCCCGCAGAGGGAACAGTAGGCGTCGGGTCGACCTAGGGTTTTCGGTTGAAAATCCGAAGTCAGCCTCGGACAGCCCAGAGACTATCAAACACCTTTCTTATCATATTTATGTGTGCTAACCTTGTCTTGCAGGGTATATGTGTATTTTGTGGACTAACACATTGTACAGGGACAAAAGAGCACACTTCACCTTGGATGAACAATGTCCGAGGCGCCTCCATGGAGCTTGGAGGCGCCTCGGGTGCAAGCCAAAGCCAGCTGTGTAGAGGAGCTGGAGGCGCCTTCATGGGGATTGAAGGCGCCTTGGACTGCGGCTTGGAGGCACCTTGGAGTGGCGTTGAAGGTGCCTTCAGGTAGATAATGAGCAGCGGTCAAAGCCTGATCAACAACGGCTGAGTCGGAATAAAACCTTGGGTTGGAGGCACCTTGGAGCTTAATGGAGGCGCCTTGAACACCCTTTATAAGGGGGTTTCGACCAGCAGTCTAAGACATCACCTTCTAAGCGATCCTTTTGCGACAAGATGCCAACGAGAAGTTCCCGAAGTGCTGTAGCAACATCCCAACAACTCGGAACTACAGATTTGATATTCTTGTTGTCGGTATTGCTTTCTTTACAGTTCAAATTGTAATTAGTTTGTAATAACTTTTCGAGCTTATAGTTGTTGCCCACCGGAAGTGATCAACGATCGCGGGCTTTGGAGTAGGAGTCGCCACAAGCTCCGAACCAAGTAACTCCTTGTGTCTTTGTATGTGATTATCCTTTTAATTTCTGGTGTGTTTATCACTCGTGTTTTAAATCGATCAAAATAGCCACGAGCGCTATTCACCCCCCTCTAGCGCTTCTCGATCCAACAATTGGTATCAGAGCAGGGTCGCTTCAATTTGGTGCAACCACCAATCAAGCATTTTTTGTTGTTATTTTCAGTTTTACGAATTCAATTAGAATTAGCTTAATAGCTACATTCTAATTCTTTTTACGAATCGGTTTTTGCTCAAAATTGGTGTAACACCACTCGTGCTTGTTATTTTAACTTTTTCTCGCACTACTAATTCAAGACTTAGTCTTGGGACATTTTTTTTGTGTTTTGTATTTGCATATTAATTAAATGGCCCAGCAAGAGGGATACAGTACCGTTCGTCCCCCGCTCTTCACCGAAGAAGATTTCGGGTACTGGAAAGGACGGATGGAAACTTTCCTAAAAATCCAATTCGAGACGTGGATGATCGTCAAGACTGGATTACAACTGCCAACTGACGAAGATGACAAGCCTACACCCTGTAAAAACTGGGAACCAACTCTAATCAAGAAGGTGGAAGCCAATGCTAGAGCCACCTGCACCCTCCAGTGTGGCCTGACCAAGGAGGAGCTCAACAGAGTTGGACCGTTCTCCAGCGCAAAAGAGCTATGGGAGAAGCTGATCGAACTCCACGAGGGCACCTCCGACACCAAGGTAAGCAAAAGAGATCTATTATTTAATAAATTATATGATCTAAAAATTCAGGAAGGAGAGATAGCAAGTCAACTCCACGCATAGATTCAAGACATTCTCAACTCCCTCCACGCGATCGGGCAAAAGGTCGAGAACAGAGACATAATAAGGTACGCTCTCAACGCATTTCCGAGGAGTACATTGTGGGCATCAATGGTAGATGCTTACAAAGTCTCCAAGGACTTATCTTCCATTAGATTAGATGAGTTGTTTTCTGAATTCGAACTACATGAGCAGACTAATGCACAACCAATCGAGAAGGGCATCGCTTTGATTGCAGGTACAAGCAGAACACGTGAACCAAGAACATAGCGAAGAACTGAACCAGAGTCGGAAGAAGAACCCGACTCAGACGATGAAGACGAAGAACTAACAACATAACTTGTGTACATTGTGAAGAAACTGTACAACAAAAAGAAGGGTTTCAACAAGAGAGACCTAAATAAGGTAGTACAATCCAAGGAGAGTCAACCAAGCTCAAAATTCAAGTTCGAGGTAATTTGCTATGGGTACAATCAGAAGGGACATATCAAGGCCAACTGCCCAATTCAAAAGGAAGCAAAGAAGCAGAGAAAGAAGAAGGTACTGAAAGCAACTTTTGAGGAATCTTCAGAAGAAGATACTGACGATGAGCTCAACCAGACGAGCCTCCTTGAACTGATGGCCCGGGATCAAATCAACGTGTCCGAGAGCGAGAGCGAATCAGAAGCTGAATCGGAAAGAAGCCACAGATCCGTATCCATTTCCGAAGGGCCTGAACCCACTGTAAGTATTCTGTAATTAAATAATTTAGTTAATTATTTATTACGCAAATTAGCAAAATCAAACATTTGGGTAAAATCACTTCTAAAGGAAATAACAATCCTTAAAGAAGTGACTAACTCCAAAACCTTGCCTGACCCAGTTCAGACTGGAAATTCAACTCAAGTCCAAAAGCTTGAGGAAGAAAATTCTAGTCTGAAAACTCAGGTCAAGGATTTGGAGAAGACCTTAGAACGGTTTTCTTTGGAGTCCAAGAACCTTGACCTAATTCTTGGGACACAAAGAGTTGTTTACAATAGAACTGGATTAGGTTTCAAAACCAAGAAGAAATATCGATCCTATCTATCCTTAGTCAACAGACCAAATAGTAAACTAGTCTAAGCATGGGTTCCCAAGTCCAACTTGGTCAATCAAGTTGGACTTGGTAAGTATTGGGTCTCCAAGGATCAAGTACATTACCTTGATATACCTTATTGAGGCTATGATCCAGGGGGAGCAAAAATAAAAAATATTTTAATTACTAAATAATTAAATAAATAAATAAAAATTATCTTAACAAATAAATTTAAAGGAATATAATTCAAAATTAGAACTTTAAAAACAAGTTAAAAGGAAAATCAATAATGAAGGCTCCAGAATAGTTGGCACCTCCAAAAGGAATCAACCTGTAACGCACGAAAATTCTCAAACTTGCATTAGAATAATTCTATGATTTTTCTGGAATTTTTAGATATTTTTCCGGAATTTTCCGAGTAGCGGAAGTAGCAAAAGTAATTAGATAAGCAAAATGGTTTAAGCGGGAATCGAACCCGGGACCTCTCGGGTCCGCTAAACCTTTAGTTAGCCTTAGTAACCGGTGAACCCAGCAGGGCCGTGCTGAAAGAAAGAGGAACCAATTATATTTATATTAGAGTTGGGTTCAATAATCCACTTAATATAAATTAAGAACTTAAGTTGGGTTTGGTTTAATTTAGTTCGGCAGCCTCTCCTCACAAAACCTCACGCCACTTTCTTCCTCCAAACCCTCACGCCGAACACCTCTCTTCTCTTCCTCCTTCTCTCGGCGCCACACCAAGAAGACCTAGGGTTCTCTCCCTAGGGCCCCAAGGTCACTTTTCGGCGATGATTTCAGCACAAGGACGTTCCCCTCCGCGAGTAGAGCACGTGGACGCGAGCGAATCGTCGAGAAGTCGTCTCCACCGGAATTTCTAGCGATTAGATTTGTAAGAAATCTAGCACACAATGTAAGAAACCCCTCACCTGCAGTATAATAGCTTACGTTTGAGTTTTTATGCTTTAGTTAGGATGTATGCGGATTTTTATCGATATCTAGGCTGTATTTAACTCTCTTCGTAGATTAGGGATTTAGTTGAGCACCTCTAGATGGGTCGGGCACGTCTTCCCTCTTCAGATAGGAGGTTAGACGTTGTCAGGTGCCTAGAGGTGGTCTCCCTAATGGGGGAGAAGAGTTAGAGCATCCTAGGGGTTCGATTAAATGTCTAGCTCAGTAATAGACAATTTAAAGAACTTATTAAATGCACTAGAAGCATTTAAAACAACAAGTTAGTTTATTTCAACTTATGTAGGACTACAGTCCAATGGGTAGGCTCCCACAGTCGCCTCTAGGTTCAGACAACCTAGTTCTAGGTTCAGATAACCTAGATGCAACAAAATAAGTATATAGCATTCAGTATTTTACTTTCAGCAGTGGCACTGTACTGGATTAGATATCCACTGGGCTGGACTCCCATAGTCGTCCCTAGGTTTAGCTAACCTAGTAAACCCTACTAGATTCGGAACTTGCAATCCCAGGTTTGGATAGGGATGCGCGTATAGTAAGTACAGTTGTCAGGGCCCATCAGCAGCATGTTTAGTATTTTCACTTATTATATGTATAGTTTTCTTCAAATTCACAATCAGTTATGTGAGTTCAGCTTAGTTTCAGTACCAGCTCAGTTAGTTTAGTGCAGATCATGATCAGCTTAGTTCAGTTCCATGATTTGTATTCAGTTTCAGTTTTCATGCGCAGCTCTATTTTTGCAAGTATGATTGCTATGTTCAGTTTAGCACCCGTACTCAGTTTTTAATAAATGCCATGCTCAATTTTTGTTCATATGAATAAATGGCATGCCATGCCATGTACAGCATCTACTTTCCAACAGCATGTTTTTAAAACATATCTGCATCGTATGCATGTTTTTGTGAGGTAGATGGTTTCTTACTAAGCTTTTTAGCTTACAGATACTACTTTTCTTATACTGCAGATACAGGTAAAAGAAAAGTGGACCAGTAGCGGAGGCTGGAGGGCAATGCTATCAGGATGTGTGTGGGCAGGAGTTGGAATAAAGATCTTTGGGATCTAAACAGTTTTACTTCAGTATTAGTACTTAGTGGTTTCAGTTGTTACTATTCAGTTTTTGATTTGTTAAGTGTTATGAAATAGTAAACCATGCACTATGTAGTATGCCAGGTTTAGAATATTAGTAGTTTTATAGTAGTGTGATTTGCATTGATTTATAGTGGTTGCAGGTGGTTTTGGCACGACAAAGTGTCGAAATCAGCATCTCTAATTTCGTATCAGGAAATCAGACGCTGGATCGGTCTGCCGACCGATCTAGTAGTGTACCAGGCTTCTGGATCGGTCCGTCGACCGATCCAGACAGATACAGTAGATCCAGACAGATACAGTATGCTACTGTATCCTCCTGGATCGGTCAGCCGACCGATCCAGCACGATACAGTAGCGTTCCAGGAATTTCAGGAGGTGGATCGGTCTGTCGACCGATCCAGACAGATACAGTATGCTACTGTATCCTCCTGGATCGGTCAGCCGACCGATCCAGCACGACACAATAGCGTTCCAGAGGTTTCGGGTACCTGGATCGGTCAGCCGACCGATCCAGCCACACCTGGATCTGATCTGCCGACCGATCCAGCCACACATGGATCGGTCTGCCCGACCGATCCAGTTGGGAACCGAATGCCCCATAGCTTCGATCGATCTGCGGATCGATCGACAGGTCGGTAGTTAGTTGGGAAGTGTAGTTTCTAGTCCCTAGCCGAGTTGGGATGTTCAGTTTCCCCTCCTTAGCATATGTACACCAGCAAAGAAGGTCTTTAGACCTTTCTTAGCAGTTGTATCCGTCATTAGTAGAGTAAAATTTTAATTAGCCCAGCTTTCCGCACAGTATAGTTTAGCATAATTGTAGCGACCGGCCTTACAGCCAGTACCCAGAAGGTGGGTACTTCCTACACATACATCAGCATTGACCTACAGCTTCCCAAGTAAGAATACCTCTACTCTCTTTATTGTTCTTGCTTTCTAGTTACTGTTCATTTTATATGCATACCGCTTTGTTATTATGGGTTAGTTTTAAACATGATATCAGTAGTTATATAACTGTGATTACATTAGTTATGTTATGTTCTCTATGTCTTTAGAAATGGCACGAGGACGCCCAGCTAGAAGGGCACTAGCTACTGAGCCCCAGCAAGAGGCAGGCAGTTCAGTGCCTCCTCCGGACCTTACAGCATTAGTGGCTCAGTTACAGCAGCAGCTAGCTGAACAGCAACAGGAAATAGTCACCTTAAAGGCTAACCAGCAGAATACCGACTCCAGAAGTCTTAGAGGTTCCACCAGCCCAGCCTACAGCGCCAACGCCAGCACCAGTACCAGCACCAGCGGTCCCAGCAGCTGAGCCAAGAAAGGAAGCCTATCTGATCCAGTGGCAGCGAGTCAAGCCAGAGAACTTCTCAGGCACTAGTGAACCATGGGATGCACAAGCCTGGTTCAAAACACTGGAGAGCACGATGGAGCTTCTGGACTGGCCAGAACACGAGAAGGTGAAGTGTGCCTCCTTCTGCCTGACAGGAGACGCACGCATGTGGTGGGAAAGAATCAGAACGAAGTGCCCAGTGAACCAGATGTCATGGGCTGACTTCGAGAAAGAATTCTTCGAGGAGTTCTTTCACATACGGGTTACAAACCGCCACTACGACGAGTTCACTGAGTTTCGTCAGGGCAACCTATCAGTTGAGGAAGCCGTGAAGAAATTCAACAGGTTGGCTCGTCTATGCCCAGAGCTAGTCAGCATAGAAAAGGAACGAATCCGGTTGATGCTCAAGATGCTGAGGCCAGAGATAGCAGTGAACGTGGCTGGTGGCATACATAGGCCACAAACCACAGAGGAGTTAGTGAGCAGTGCCTTAACTACAGAGCATTACCAGAACAGCATAAAGCAGCAGAAGCAAGTCTCCTCAAAGTCCAAAGGCCAAGGAAACTCTCACACTCAAAAACAGCAAGGCCACAGCTCTAACTGGAAAGGGAACTCCAACAGCAAGCGCAAATCAGGAAGTGACCCAAAAGGAGGACCATCTAGCAAGCGACCCAGTTACCCAAAGTGTGCTACTTGTGGGAAATTCCACCCAGGGGTTTGTTGCAAGGGCACACGAGGATGCTTTGAATGTGGACAAGAAGGGCGCATGGCCAAGCAGTGCCCAAACAAGACCGGTCTTCCTCAGCCACAGCAGATTCAGTATGCAGGCCAGCCAGCTCAGTTATATCAGATGCAGGCCGCTCTAGAAGGTCCACTTATCAGCCAGGGCAGATTAGAAGCCCCTCCAGCTATGGCGAATGCGAGGATCTACTCACTCACCAGAGAGGACGTAGCCAATGCCTCGACAGTTGTCACAGGTTAGATTAGCATTTTACAGTATAGTGCTACTGTTCTATTTGATACTGGGGCAACCCATTCATATATAGCCAGGATGTTCGCCGAAAAATTAGAAATACCCTCAGAAGTACTCAGTGGACAGTTTTTGACGGCACTACCTTCAGGAGAGATCATGGCATCCACGCACTGGCTTAGAGCAGTGCTAGTCATCATAGCAAGCAGAGAGCTCTTTTGTGATCTGATAGTGCTAGAAATGACCGACTATGACGTTATCTTTGGAATGGACTTTCTGATCAGATACGGTGCTACCATAGAGTGCCGTAAACAGAAAGTTATCTTCCAACCTGAAGCAGCAGTGCAATTTGAATACAGCGGGGAACCAAAGAGAAAGGCCAAGAAGTTTCTCTCAGCTATGAAGGCACAGAGGTTGATGGATTCAGGATGTACGGGGTTCTTAGCACACGTAGTCAGTACCCGTCAGGACAAGGACCAACAATTAGCAGAGGTCCAAGTCGTATGTGACTACCCAGCCGTCTTCCCTGAAGAGTTACCAGGCCTAGAACCAGACAGGGAGATCGAATTTGAGATAGAGCTCATTCCCGGTACAAATCCTATCTCCAAAGCGCCTTATCGCATGGCTCCAGCAGAACTGAAGGAGCTTCAGGAGCAACTACAGGAGCTGCTTGACAAGGGTTTCATACGCCCGAGTCACTCACCATGGGGAGCGCCTGTATTGTTCGTGAAGAAGAAGGATGGAAGCATGCGACTGTGCATAGACTACAGATCACTGAACCAAGTCACAATCAAGAACAGGTATCCCCTTCCCAGAATCGATGACCTGTTCGACCAGCTGAAGGGGGCAGCAGTGTTCTCTAAGATAGATCTCAGATCAGGTTATCATCAGGTGAAGGTTAAAGAAGGGGATATACCCAAGACAACATTCAGAACCAGATATGACGAGTTCGTAGTCATGCCCTTTGGCGTGACCAATGCTCCAGCTACATTCATGGATCTCATGAACAGAGTATTCAGAGAGTATTTAGATAAGTTTGTTATTGTGTTTATCGATGACATTCTTATCTATTCGAGAACTCAGAAGAACATTGAGCACTCGAAACTAGTATCAGACCCTTCAAGAAGACCACCTATACGCCAAGTTCACGAAATGTGAATTTTGTTAGATCAGTGTCCTTCCTGGGTCACATCATCTCAAAGGAGGGTGTCATGGTAGACCCCATAAGATAGAAGCTGTGAGCAATTGGAAGCGACCCAAGAACGCTAGCGAGATCGAAGCTCGGGATTAGCGAGCTATTACGTAAAATTGAGAGGACTTCTCCAGATAGCCTCCCACCGATGCCTACCGTAAAGAATGAAAGTATCAGTGGACCGAGGATCAGTGAGCAATGAAAAGGAGATTGACCAGGTGCTCCCATTTTGGCTCTACCAGACAACACAGCTTTGACATCTATAGTGATGCCTCTAAGTTGGGACTAGGAGCAATACTGATGCAAAACGGCAAGCGATATGCCTCCAGACAACTCAAGGATTATGAGAAGAATTATCCTACTCATGACCTTGAGCTTGCAGCAGTAGTGTTCGCTCTCAAAATTTGGAGACATTACTTATATAGAGCTCAGAGTGTATACAGATCATCGGAGTCTGAAGTACTTCTTCACTCGAAGGATCTGAACATGCGACAACGCAAATGGCTTGAGTTGGTCAAAGACTACGATATAGACATCCTCTACCATCCAGGGAAAGCCAATAAGGTAGACGACGCACTTAGCAGAAAATCCAATGCTACCTTATTATCTCTTACAACCATGTCACCGCCCCTACAAGGAGATCGTAGATTTCGGTCTCGAGCTCATCGTTGGGCTCTCTACTATGACCTTAGAGTCTACCTTGCTTGGTGATATTCACCACCAGAGCAGGACCACGAAATTCGTAAAATCAAGCAAGGGCTAGCGTAATCGAAAGTAGAGAATTCAGAGTGTCCGATAGAGGGTGTTGTATTTTGGTGACAGACTCTGTGTTCCAGATCGGGAGGAACTATGGAGATTTTAGATGAGGCTCACAGGACTCCTATGCGATGCATCCGAGTTCCACCAAAATGTATCAAGACCGAAGAAACGTTTTTGGTGGCCCGGATGAAGCGAGACATCGCCAGATATGTTAGCATCTGCCTCACCTATCGAGGGTCAAGGCGAAACATCATCGACCGAGGAGTAGCCTATACAGATTCCAGAATGGAAGTGGGAGGATATCTCTATGGACTTCATAGTGGGACTACCCAGAACCACGAATAGTTTGGATGCCATCCGGGTAATAGTCGACAGGTTGACTAAATCAGCCCACTTTTTAGCTATCAAGATATCCTACTCCATGGAGAAGCTAGCTCAGTTGTATCTCCGTGAGATCGGACTTCATGGAGTCCCACGTACATTATTTCGAGACAAGAGATTTACATCACACTTCGGGAGTGTGTACAACAAGATTGGGCACGGTTAAAGTTCAAGACAAGATTCCATCCTTATGATGGTCGACAGAGCGAGTAAACCTGTACTCAAGATATGCTCCGAGGCGTGCCCTAGATTTCAAGGAAGTTGGTGCAAATATCGAGCTTAGCGAATTTGCATACAACAATAGCTATCGTGCCACTATCGGCATGACACCTTACGAGGCTCTCTATGGGCGGAGGTGTAGATCTCCAATCACTGCATGAGAGTGGTGAATGTAGGAACTAGAGCTTCGATGATCTAGTAGCGATACCACAAGCAGCTATATAGCGATCCGCCAGAGGATAGAGGCAGCTCGAGCCGTAAAAGCTATCGATACACTGAGACCCTTAGAGTTTTCAATTGGGGATTCAGGTTCCTCGGGTAGCTCCCATGAAGGGGGTAATGCGTTTTGGGAAGAAGGGCAAGCTAAGTCCCAGATATGTGGGACCATACCTTATCAGCAGAAGAGTGGGCAAGGTAGCATATGAGCTAGAGCTACCCTAGGAAATGTCAGTTGTCCACAACGTATTTCATGTCTCTATGCTGAAGAAGCATATCCCAGATGCCACCCAGGTGATTGAGCCCCAGTCGGTACAAGTCCGCGAAGATCTCAGTTATGACAGTCGGCCTATTCAGATAATAGACCGAGCAGTTAAGACATTGCGGAACAAGGAAGTACCGTTAGTAAAAGTCATTTGGCAAAGTCACACAGCAGCAGAGGCAACTTGGGAGACAGAAGCCAGCATGAGACAGAAGTACCCAGAATTGTTCTAAGTTCGAGGATGAACTTTTTATAAGGTATGGGGGATTGTAACACCCGAAAATTCTCAAACTTGCATTAGAATTATTCTATGATTTTTCTAGAATTTTTAGATATTTTTCCGAAATTTTCCGAGTAGCAGAAGTAGCAAAAGTAATTAGATAAGCAAAATGGTTTAAGCGGGAATCGAACCCGGGACCTCTCGAGTCCGCTAAACCTTTAGTTAGCCTTAGTAACCGGTGAACCCAGCAGGGCCATGCTGAAAGAAAGAGGAACCAATTATATTTATATTAGAGTTGGGTTCAATAATCCACTTAATATAAATTAAGAACTTAAGTTGGGTTTGGTTTAATTTGGTTCGGCAGCCTCTCCTCACAAAACCTCACGCCACTTTCTTCCTCCAAACCCTCACGCCGAACACCTCTCTTCTCTTCCTCCTTCTCTCGGCGCCACACCAAGAAGACCTAGGGTTCTCTCCCTAGGGCCCCAAGGTCACTTTTCGGCGATGATTTCAGCACAAGGACGTTCCCCTCCGCGAGTAGAGCACGTGGACGCGAGCGAATCGTCGAGAAGTCGTCTCCACCGGAATTTCTAGCGATTAGATTTGTAAGAAATCTAGCACACAATGTAAGAAACCCCTCACCTGCAGTATAATAGCTTACGTTTGAGTTTTTATGCTTTAGTTAGGATGTATGCGGATTTTTATCGATATCTAGGGTGTATTTAACTCTCTTCGCAGATTAGGGATTTAGTTGAGCACCTCTAGATGGGCCGGGTACGTCTTCCCTCTTCAGATAGGAGGTTAGACGTTGTCGGGTGCCTAGAGGTGGTCTCCCTAATGGGGGAGAAGAGTTAGAGCATCCTAGGGGTTCGATTAAATGTCTAGCTCAGTAATAGACAGTTTAAAGAACTTATTAAATGCACTAGAAGCATTTAAAACAGCAAGTTAGTTTATTTCAACTTATGTAGGACTACAGTCCAATGGGTAGGCTCCCACAGTCGCCTCTACGTTCAGACAACCTAGTTCTAGGTTCAGATAACCTAGATGCAGCAAAATAAGTATATAGCATTCAGTATTTTACTTTCAGCAGTGGCACTGTACTGGATTAGATATCCACTGGGCTGGACTCCCATAGTCGTCCCTAGGTTTAGCTAACCTAGTAAACCCTACTAGATTCAGAACTTGCAATCCCGGGTTTGGATAGGGATGTGCGCATAGTAAGTACAGTTGTCAGGGCCCATCAGCAGCATGTTTAGTATTTTCACTTATTATATGTATAGTTTTCTTCAAATTCACAATCAGTTATGTGAGTTCAGCTTAGTTTCAGTACCAGCTCAGTTAGTTTAGTGCAGATCATGATCAGCTTAGTTCAGTTCCATGATTTGTATTCAGTTTCAGTTTTCATGCGCAGCTCTATTTTTGCAAGTATGATTGCTATGTTCAGTTTAGCACCCGTACTCAGTTTTTAATAAATGCCATGCTCAATTTTTGTTCATATGAATAAATGCCATGCCATGCCATGTACAGCATCTACTTTCCAACAGCATGTTTTTAAAACATATCTGCATCGTATGCATGTTTTTGTGAGGTAGATGGTTTCTTACTAAGCTTTTTAGCTTACATATACTACTTTTCTTATACTGCAGATACAGGTAAAAGAAAAGTGGACCAGTAGCGGAGGCTGGAGGGCAATGCTATCAGGATGTGTGTGGGCAGGAGTTGGAATAAAGATCTTTGGGATCTAAAAAGTTTTACTTCAGTATTAGTACTTAGTGGTTTCAGTTATTACTATTCAGTTTTTGATTTGTTAAGTGTTATGAAATAGTAAACCATGCACTATGTAGTATGCCAGGTTTAGAATATTAGTAGTTTTATAGTAGTGTGATTTGCATTGATTTAGAGTGGTTGCAGGTGGTTTTGGCACGACAAAGTGTCGAAATCAGCATCTCTGATTTCGTATCAGGAAATCAGACGCTGGATCGGTCTGCCGACCGATCCAGTAGTGTACCAGGCTTCTGGATCGGTCCGTCGACCGATCCAGACAGATACAGTATGCTATTGTATCCTCCTGGATCGGTAAGCCGACCGATCCAGCACGATACAGTAGCGTTCCAGGAATTTCAGGAGGTGGATCGGTCTGTCAACCGATCCAGACAGATACAGTATGCTACTGTATCCTCCTGGATCGGTCAGCCGACCGATCTAGCACGACACAGTAGCGTTCCAGAGGTTTCGGGTAACTGGATCGGTCAGCCGACCGATCCAGCCACACTTGGATCGGATCTGCCGACCGATCCAGCCACACATGGATTGGTCTGCCCGACCGATCCAGTTGGGAACCGAATGCCCCATAGCTTCGATCAATCTGCGGATCGATCGGCAAGTCGGTAGTTAGTTGGGAAGTGTAGTTTCTAGTCCCTAGCCGAGTTGGGATGTTCAGTTTCCCCTCCTTAGCATATGTACACCAGCAAAGAAGGTCTTTAGACCTTTCTTAGCAGTTGTATCCGTCATTAGTAGAGTAAAATTTTAATTAGCCCAGCTTTCCACACAGTATAGTTTAGCATAATTGTAGCGACCGGCCTTACAGCCAGTACCCAGAAGGTGGGTCGTTACACTACCCGACAGGGTAACCAAATGCAACCTACCCGGTAGGGTAATTAGGGCTAGAATAAAAAGGGCTAAGTTTAACTTGACCCGCGGTACTGATGAAGTATTGGATGATAGTACGTTAGGAAAGCTTAGTCTATGCATGTCAGGAAGATATGGCTTCGACCTGGTGCATTTGGCTAAGTGGAACTGACCGAAGCTACCCTTTATGGATCATAACTAGTTAGACCAAGGTTTTGTACTAAGTTTAGTGGATAGGACTATTTGGAAAACCTCGAAGGTATGGTTACTTTAATGATGTCCAGATGACTCACCATAGCCCAGAAGTTTATCCAAAGAATGCCTATTTGTTGAGCCCAAAGCTAAACTTGAATCTAACACAAAGTTAAACCTAACCCTATAACTGAACCAAATTCATCTCACAAAAATTATAGGATCCTCTGATTGAAAAATTTAGATTGGGTGAGATGACTAAGGACAAAATTAAAATTAAAATTAACATTAAAAATTAAAATTAAAATTAAAATTAAAATTTAAATTTAAATTTAAAATTTAAAATTTAAATTAATTTAAAAATGTTTAAAAAAACTTATATAAAAACTTATTTAAAAATGTTTTTAAAACTTATTTAAAAACTTATTTAAAATGTTTTTTAAAAAAAAACTTATTTAAAAACTTGTTTAAAAATGATTTAAAAACTTATTTAAAATGTTTTAAAAACTTATTTAAAATCTTTTAAACTTATTTAAAAATCTTATAGTTAAGAACTTATTAAATTAAAGTAAAATTTCTCAAAATTACTTACCTTACTTAACTTGAAACAAACTTAACCATCTAAATGCTAACCTAAACTAGGTGAGATGAAAAGGAACTTAATTCTATAAAACTATCTTTTGATCCATCAAATAGAATCCAATTCAAAAACTTTATGTGTAGGAATTGAATCATTAGATGTTGGATAGTGGATGTTCCAAACATATGACTGGAGATAGAATGAAGTTCACTAAACTCAAATGCAAGAACTCAATTTTTTCTTAGGCTTACAAATTAAACAAACCAAAGATGAAATCTATATTTTTCAAACTAAATATGCTAAGGAACTAATTAAAAAATTTGGCATGGAAAATTCAAAAATTATAAATACACCAATGGCAACTAATATCAACATTGATTCTGACCCTGAAGGAAAACCAGTAGATCCAAAACACTATAGAAGTGTAATAGGTAGCTTACTCTACCTAACTGCAAGTCGACCCGACATACTATTTGCAGTAGGTATGTGTGCAAAATACCAATCCTGTGCAAAAGAGTCACATCTAATATATGCTAAAAGAATACTTAGATACATTAAAGGCACCCTAAATGTAGGACTCTAGTACCCTAGAACTTGCACCTTTGACCTTTTTGGCTATTCTGATTCAGACTATGCCGGGTGCAAACTAGATAGAAAAAGCACAAGTGGTAGCTGTCAAATTCTAGGTCAGTGCCTAGTAAGTTGGTCAAGCAGAAAGCAACACTGCGTTACTTTATCCACTACTGAAGCTGAATACATAGCCCTATGAGAATGTGCATCTCAACTTTTGTGAATGATGCATACACTAAAAGACTATCAACTAGAATATAAAAATATAAAAATTTTAATTGATAATATAAGTTTAATTAATCTGACCAAAAATCTAATTCACCACTCTAGGACTAAACACATAGAGATAAAACACCATTTTGTAAGGGATCAGGTAGCTAGAGGTTAAATTGTACTTAACCATGTTGAGTCCAAATCAAACATAGTTGACATTTTCACAAAACCCTGAACTGAACTCGAGTTCAGTGCACTTAGAAGACAAATAGGAATGTGTTGGCTAGAATAGATCTTGATTTTCAAACCAACTTCTTACATCTAATTTTAAAAATTTTTTGTTGGTGTTCAAAATTGCTTAATCTTAAAATTATCTTTTAAAATTCTAGGAAAAATAATGCTTTTAAAATCCCAATCTTATTAGTTTTTCAAAATTTGGACTCAGCCTAGGATCTTCCCCCTAGAAATCATGTTCCCCTAGTTTCATCCAGAGCATCTCACAAACACACTAGGCATAACCTGTTTGTGTTTGAAAGAAACTTAGAACGACATGAGATGCATAGGGTAGCCTGGACTCCAGAATGCCTATTTCTGTGCATCATAGTGAGTCTGAGCGTTAAAAACTAACTTTACATTAATCAAGTTAAATGATCCAGCCCTAGTCAAATCTAACTGGATTACTAACTTAACTTGACTAACCAAGTGAAAACTTTTGACCTCTAGGAATTCAGCCAGTAGCTAAAGGTTAGACAGTTGGTTAAGAATATTAAAATTTCAAGTTGACTCATGCTTGCACCTTAGGGCTCTGATAGCTCACTAAAGGAAATTGGTTAATTTGAAATCCACTTAACTTAACTCATGCTTGGACATTAGGTTCTTAAATAATTTCTCCTCCTTTGCCTTAAAACTCCTTATTCGTCTAAATATTTTATGATTTCTATAGTCGTCTTCAAAATTAACTAAGTCAAATCAAAAGTTTTTTTATTTAATATTATTTTAAAAAAAAATCCTTACAACTTAGCTAACTATTTTCTAAAATGTTCTGTTCAAGCATTTTACAAAAAGTCTCAAGGTTACCTAATTTTTTTTTAAGCTTTTAGAAATTATTCGAAAAGCTTTTCGAAATCAATGTCTTTTAAAAAGGCTTTAAAAATTTAACGAAATATTTTTCAACAAAGCCTTTCGAAACTAGCTAAGTCATTTTTTCATCAAATCTAAATTTTGGCTAAATTTAAGCTAAATTTGCACAAATTTTGGCTAAGTAAAAGGAGTTGTCCAAAACTAAAGTAATTTCAATTTAGCTATCTTTCAGTTCAAAGAAAAATCGTTTTAGCTAAATTACTAAACTTAGTTTTCTTCTGCATTAATTTGTTTACTTCAAAAACAAGTTTTTACTTAGCAAATGTTGTTTTAAGAGTGTAACCTTTTTGTTGAATACGTAACTTATTGGTTTTTCATCTTGTCTTTTCCCTACAAAATTTTTTTGATATATGGCAAAGGGGGAGAGTAGGACAAATTCAAATTAAGGATAAGAAAAAGAGCTCTTATTAAGGGGGAGCCTTATGCATTTAGCTTATTTAGCTTGCTTACATTCTCACTTAAACTTCTTACTTAAAAAGCTTGCTTATATTCATTGATACATCCGTTTACTTATGCTTGTTTTACTTAACTTTGAATTTAAGTTGTCATAATCAAAAAGGGGAAGATTGTTGGTGTGGGAAGCATCCGACGATCGAACCAGTGTTTTGATAATGGTAAAGGATTCAAAGTTAAGGTTATGTTGTGATCTAATAGTTTGAATGAGCTTGCAGGAAAGTCCTAAATATACTTAGGCAAAAGTCCTAACTGAGGTTAGGCAAGTGAAAATGCTAGGGGCGGTAACCCTAGGTCATAGGGGGTGGTAACCCTATGCGGAAAGTCTTGGTGGGACGAGGGCTTCAGGCAAAAATCCTAGGGGTGGTAACCCTAGGTGGAAAGTCCTGGTGTCGCGAACCAGGTGGAAGACTGGACGGGTCTGGGAGCGGGCGTCCAGCAGAAAGTCCGAAAGCATTGAGCACTGAGCAAAAGTCCAATCGATTTGGAGGATCGCACTGGCAATAGGTAACTCTCCGGAGAGGAGTATGTGAGGACGCGTTCCCCGGAGAGGGAATAGTAGGCGTCGGGTCAACCTAGGGTTTTCGGTTGGAAATCCGAAGTCAGCCCTGGACAGTCTAGAGACTATCAAACACCTTTCTTATCATATTTATGTGTTCTAACCTTGTCTTGCAGGGTATATGTGTATTTTGTGGACTAACACATTGTGCAGGGACAAAAGAGCACACTTGGCCTCGGATGAACAATGTCCGAGGCGCCTCCATAGAGCTTGGAGGCGCCTCGGGTGCAAGCCATAAGAAGTCAGCGCAGCAAGGCTTGAGGTGCCTTGGAATAGGCTGGAGGCGCCTTGAACCAAGCCTTGGAGGCGCCTTGGACCAGCCTTGGAGGCGCCTTCAAGTGGATGAGGTGCGACCGGATCAGTGCTGATCCACGCGGCTGACTCGGCGGGTTGGAGGCACCTTGGATGAGCTTTAAGGCACCTCCAGCAGCGTATAAAGAAGCTCTCGAGGCAGCACTCATGACATCACCTTCTAAGCGATTCTTTTGCGACAAGATGCCAACGAGAAGTTCCCGAAGTGCTGTAGCAACATCCCGACGACCCGAAACTACAGATTTGATATTCTTGTTGTCGGTATTACTTTCTTTACAGTTCAAATTGTAATTAGTTTGTAATAACTTTTCGAGCTTATAGTTGTTGCCCACCGGAAGTGATCAACGATCGCGGGCCTTGGAGTAGGAGTCGCCACAGGCTCCGAACCAAGTAACTCCTCATGTCTTTGTGTGTGATTGTCCTTTTAAATTCCGTTACATTTATCACTCGTGTTTTAAATCGATGAAAATAGCCACAAGCGCTATTCACCCCCCTTTAGTGCTTCTCGATCCAACAAAGAGCATCTAGTGTGCAAGCTCAATCGGTCCATTTATGGA
Source organism: Zingiber officinale (assembly GCF_018446385.1). Lineage (NCBI taxonomy): Eukaryota > Viridiplantae > Streptophyta > Magnoliopsida > Zingiberales > Zingiberaceae > Zingiber > Zingiber officinale. The sequence continues at coordinate 57,324,948 of NC_055992.1, read as the reverse complement.
CTAAAGCAAGCTTCAAGATCTTGGAACATCCGGTTTAACGAAGTAATCCAGTCATATGGATTTATTCAGTGTCAGGATGAGTCTTGTGTATACAAGAAGTGTAATGAAAATGTGGTGGTATTTCTTGTACTATACGTAGATGACATTTTGTTAATTGGCAACAATGTCAAAGTGTTATCGGACGTAAGAGTATGGTTATCCAGACAATTCGATATGAAGGACTTAGGAGAATGTGCACATATTCTTGGAATCAAAGTCATAAGGGATCGTAAGAAAAGGATATTGTGCCTATCTCAAGCTTCATATATAGATACAATCCTTGCTCGCTTTAGTAAGCAAAACTCCAAGAAAGGTTTCTTACCTTTTCAGCATGGAGTAGCTTTATCTAAAGAGATGTCTCCGAAGACATCAAAAGAGATAGAGGACATGAAGGCAGTTCCTTATGCTTCGGCTGTAGGAAGCCTAATGTATGCAATGTTGTGTACGAGATCGAATATCTATTTTGTCGTGGGCATGGTTAGCAGATATCAAAGTAACCCTGGACAAGGACATTGGACTGCTGTAAAACATATATTGAAGTACCTGAGAAGAACTAGAGATTATATGCTAGTTTACCAAGCAGATGATATGCTCCCTGTGGGTTACACGGATTCAGACTTCCAATCAGATAGAGACAATAGTTAGTCTACATCAGGCTATGTGTTTACTTTAGGAGGTGGAGTCATTGCATGGAGGAGTGTTAAGTAGAAATACGTTTCAGACTCAACCATGGAAGCTAAGTATGTGGGCAGCCTCTGAGGCAGCCAAAGAAGCTGTATGGTTTAGGAACTTCCTAATGGACTTAGATGTGATTCCTGGTTTACCCAAAATCATCACAATTTATTGTGATAATAGCGGTGCAGTTGCAAACTCGAAGGAACCACGAGCCCATAAGGCGAGTAAACATATAGAGCGCAAGTACCACCTGATACGAGACATCGTCAAGCGAGGAGAAGTTGTCGTCGCCAAGATTGCATCAGCAGATAACCTGGCAGATCCTTTCACTAAGGCACTTCCGGCGAAAGCTTTTGATCGACATGTGGAGGGGATGGGAATCAGATGTATGGTAGCAGATATGGTAACTTAGTCTTTTAGTATAAGTGGAAGATTGTTAGAGTATATACTAAAATCCTAGCTTTTGTAAACATTTATTTTGAAATAAAGAATCACATTGGTCAAAAATGTCTACATTTATATGCTAAGTGTAGTTGTTCAATTAATTTATATTGTAGATAACATGATGTGTGATGTCACACACAGAAGATCATGTTATCGGTTCTTTATAAAATATAAACAGTAGCTCGCAACTAAGATGGAAAGGAACAAACCATTGGAATAGTCATAGTGTAATTAGGTATTAGTTTATCTTGACTAATAAATTACACTAGTACACTCTAAGTGTATTGAGCAGGACCATTTAAGGTAAGTTTCTTTTATTCTGACTTAATAAAAGAACAAGACCTTAGTTATTATGGAAGTATGTGCTCTTAATCCTAATATAATAACAAGCACATATATTTAGTATTTATTTCTTTAACTTATCAAAGGGTGAGATTTAGCTCGATAAATCAACAAGCCCTATAAGTTGGGAAATGATATTACTTATAGTGTGTGTTGTTGATTATAGAAGGAAACTGTGTCCTAATAATCTAGGTTGATAATGTCCCCAAGAGGAGCTCATAAGGATTGTCATATTAAACCCTGCAGGTGGACTTAGTCCAACATGACGATAAGGTTGAGTGGTACTACTCTTGGACTAAGATATTAATTGAAGTGAGTTGTCAGTAACTCATTTAATTAGTGGACATTCGACATCTTAAACACAAGGAGATTAACACACTCATAATAAGAAGGAGCCCAAAATGTAATTTGGGATTGTTGCGGTAGTTCAATAATAATTCTTTAGTAGTATGAATTATTATTGATGAAATTAAGTTGAGTGTTCGGGGTGAACACGGGAAGCTTAATTTCATCGGGAGACCAAAACCAATTCCTCCTCTCGGTCCCTATCGTAGCCTCTTATTTATAAAGAATTATACCCACCTATACCCACCTTTATACCTATCCTAAGGTGGCCGGCTAAGCAAGCTTGGAACCCAAGCTTGGGCAGGCCAAGCAAATAGGATGAGCCAAGTTGTGTCGCCGGCCCTAGCTTGAACCCAAGATTGGTGTGGCCGACCACATTAAATTAAAAGGATTTTAATTTTTAAAAATTTTTCTTATGTGGATTTCATGATTTTAAAAGAGAGTTTAAAATTATAAATCTTTCCTTTTATAGTTTTCTATAAAAGATTTGATATCTTTCCTTATTTGTAGATTAAAAGGAAGATTTTAATTTTGAGAAAACTTTCCTTTTTTGTAACCATGTTCATGATTTAAAAAAGAGTTTTAAAATTATAAATTTTTCCTTTTATATGTTTCTATAAAAGATAAGAAAAGATTTGATATCTTTCCTTATTTGTAGATTGAGAGGAAGATTTTAATTTTAAAAGATAATTTTTCTTTTTGAAAATCATCCACATGTTTTAATAGAGAGATTTTAATTTATAAAATTCCTTTTATAGCCAACCATGAAGGGATAAATTATTAGAGAAATTTTTATTTTAAAATTTCTGGAAACAAATTAGAAAGTTTTAATTTTATGTTAAAACATTCCTTGCTTGGAGCAATAAGGTGGCCGACCATGATATTTAGGAAAAGGAAATTGGTTTTAATCAATTAAAATTTTCCTTTTCTTGGCAAAGAAAATAAGGAAGGTTTTATTTAATTTTTCCTTATTTGCCAAGACTAAGAAATATAAAAGAGGGGGTAGGAGTGCCTTCATGAGACACAACTCTATTCTATTTTCCTCCCTCTCTTCCTTGGTGGTGGTCGGCCCTAGACCTTGCTCTTCTCCTCTTCTCTTCTTCTTTAGTGGCCGGTTTCATCCCTCTCTTGGAGCTTTTGTTGGTGGCCGATTCTAGCTAGGAGAAGAAGGAGAGAAAGGAGGTTTTGTTTTGAGCATCCCATGGAGCTTGGTGGTGGTGGCCGATGTTAGTTAGAGCCCTAGAGCCAATCATATGATGATTGTTGTATGGACTCGATGTATCATATTCCTATATGTTTATAAAGGCATTTCTTTTATGGTTATTATACTTACTTGTATTGGTGCCAAATAACTAAGTATAATAGCGTCCTTGAGTAGAAGGTTCTTATCTATATCAATCGATTGGTTGAATCAATAGTGAGATGATATAGAGAACACTACTCTTAATCATTCCTAGTCAAGTATTAACATTCAGGGACAATGTTAATGCGACGAGACTAGCATGTAGGTCAACTCAATGACTTGATCTCATAAGTCATGGATATAAAGATATCAAGTTGACACATGGGTATGCATTGGAGAATGTATACTGAATGACCCGCTATGAGAAAGTATCATGGATCGTTATATGAGTGTCATATACTTTCTTATGTGACTATTAGTATGACTATTAGTCCTTAGACCTGAAGTCACCATGGCTCCCTACATAAGGAGTTGCATACTGGGTATGTAACAAATTATGCGGAGGGATGTGAGTGATGTAGATGGGATCTATCCCTCCTATATGACGGGAGCGACATCATTATTCTTGATAGAGTGAGACCACTAAGTGCATGACCATGCCCAAATGAGTCAATATAAGATATTGAGCTCATTTGATTAGAGTGAGTCTACTTGGATTTCAAGATTTAGATTGATTAGAGGATGACACGGTCTATGCCTCAAATTGATCAATCTAGATGTCAAGGATAGAATGACATTATCATATATTGTGAAGGGTCACAATTAGTAGTCACAAGGTGGTGTTGGATCTCAACATTTTTGTAACTTGGGTAGTAATGATGTGTTGCTAGATACCACTCATTACTTATGCTTCTAAATGGGTTTATGAGCATTGCCAACGTTACAAGAACCTATAGGGTCACACACAAAGGGCAATTAGATGGAGAATAGGTTCATATGATGAACCAAGAGGATTAGGTTCATATGATGAACCAAATTAGATTAAGAGTAATCCAAATTATACTAATTGAGTTGGGCTCAATTTGATTCATGTATTGAATGAGTCTAATTTAGATTATGACTCATTGAATCAATTTAATTTAATGGATAGAGGTTCACTAAATTAAATTGACTTGAACCAAAGGTTGAATTTGATCAACCATGGGAGAATTTAAGTAAAGTTTGACTTGACTTGAGAGGGAAGATGAAGAGTCAAGTTTGACTTAACTTTGACTTGACCAAATGTCATGTCATTGTGACTTGGCATAGGGCCAACCAATGATGGTGTTACACATCATCAAAGCCACATCATTTAGTCAAGATTGACTTGACCAAATGCCACCTCATGAGGGAGACCAAGAGCCATGACTCTTGGTATCCCATGGAGGTTTATAACCTCTCCATGAAGTGGCCGACCACTTGATTGCAAGTGAATGCGATTGTGTGCTCATTCACTCCTTCTTCTTCCTCATCTCTTCCTCTCTACTCTCCCTCTTCCTCCATTGCCATGAGCCACAAAGAGTGCTAGCACACTCTAGTGTCTTTTCTCCATCTCGTTGTTCGTGTGGATACATATAGAGGAGTGTTCATTTGACACTCTCGAGGTCCGACAACCTTGGACGAGCGAGATAAGCGAAGGGCTTCGCATCAAAGGTATAAAATCTCTACCATGTAGATCTAGAGTAGATCTAGAATAGAAACAAGTATATGAATTTATTTTAATCTTCGCACAGATCCGGTGACAAGACTTCGGGGTTTCCGCAATGTCAAAAGCGGTTTTTGCGGCACGAAAGTCCCAACAATAGTATCAGAGCCATGTGTGAAGCGTGTACTTGTTTTATTTTAATTTTTATGAAAAATTATAGATCTGTAAGTTTCTGTGATTTATTTTTATGGATTTTATGTGTATTTTCTCGTAAAGACGAAGCAACAAGTGTTTGGACACTTGTAGGGTTCGACTACCGAGAAACACCTTCCGAAACGGCAAGGTCTCATCCAAAATGTTTTGGGACAGCGGCTTAAGGTGCTGTTAGATCGTCGTGGGACACTCGTGAGACTCATTTCACGAGAAGGGCATGTAGTTTTTTTATTTTTTTATAAGGTATATACCGATCCCAAGATTTTAGGACCGGTTTATAAAAAAAAATTATAAACCCGTTTCATGTAGCGGGGATGAGGTTTATAATGAAAGGCTTATAATATAAATCCTATGCTATAAATACTCCATTACAGATGCCTTAATACAAAATTAATATTTTTGATAATTAAATATAAGATCTAAAATAAATATAATTTAATAAATTTTACGAATAAAATAAAAATATTTTGCCCTTTTAATTTTCATGATTTATTATTAATATACTCATATAAAATTAATACTATACTAGAAAATTTTCTAAAACTAAATAAGGATAATAAATACTATGTACCACTAGGAGGGGAAAAAAATCTACTTGGACTTTTTAATCGCAAGTTTACTAAAACATAAGTTTTTATAATACTGCACCTCTTTTTTTTAATTTTTTTTATAGATATACTACTTTCCTAATACTAACTAAAACTCATTGATAGCTTAAAAAAAAAAAGTCTAGAATCAATTTGTTTTTTCTTTTTTACATAATCAGGCTCAAAAGAGTGTCAAAGAGATTATGATGTTGGGTTTAAAGTGATATTGATAAGTATATTATTCCCATGAATGACTGTCGAAACTCATTCATGGTTAAATATCTTTTTTAAGTTCTCATTGATAGCTAAAGAAGATATAAAATCAGAGAATTTGAGCATGTTTAAATTTAAGAAAGTGTTATGAAGAGATTGATCTAGATTTGGAGTAAATTCAATTTGTTTTTGTTGAATTTAAGAGGAGATTAATTTGAGCATTAAAAACTAAATTTTTTTCCATGGATTAAAAGGATTTAAAATTAGAGAATTTAAGCATGTTTAGAATTATAAGATTATCGTGAAAAAATTGATTAAAAAATAAATCAGATTTGTTTAGGTTCATTAATGACTTTTAGCTAAATCATTAACAGAAGGGTTAGAGTAAGAGAATTTGAATAGTTTCAAACTTAGAAAAATATAAAAAAAGAGTCATTCAGGTTTAGAATAAATTTAATATATGTAGACTTATAAATGAATTTTAATCAAAAATCATTTATAATTGATTTTTTTTGGAAATTATAAAAAATAAAATTTTTAACTCAGGACCATTGATTGATGTTAATTTAATATAAAGCTAAGATTTTTAAGATAAGTATGTTAAATAATTTATTTTTTATCTTATTTGATTCAAATAAGATTTTTTTTACTACTTTACACCCTTTAGTGCGTGAATTAAATATTTGTAAAATGATTTAAAAACTATAGTTATATTCCTCTTTTAACTATTATAAAATAGAAATACAAGCACCAAATTATATAAATAAAAAATTCAATTTATCACCAATAAATTAATGTTAGAAAAAAATGATTAAACTAAAAAAATGGATCCAAATTTTTAATAAGCAAATCTAGTGGAAAAAAACATACATGGGATGAAACGCCCTTTTATCAATAAATTAGAAATATAAAAAAACGGTATTTTAATTTTTGGTCTTTTGGCAGAATTGCAAAAGCTCGATTTGAATCAAAGAAAGGAACTTGGCAGCGAAGAGGATTGAGTCGGCCAATGAAAAACCTCAAGTTCGCAGCTTGCTCGGCTTCAGCAGCATCTCACGAAGATCCGCCGGGTCGATGCCTCCATGCTCGTTCGCAGGACGATAGTAGCCCGTCACCGGATCCGGCACCCAGGAACGCGCCACCTCCCCATCATCTGTCGCCTTCCCCTTCTTCGCCATCCATTCCCCCCGGAAAAAGGCCTCTCCTCCCTCGTGCGCCGCGGCAGACGTCGAGCACAACCTCCTGTATCGACACCCCCCACTGTCAGTACCAGAAACACAAATCTACCTATCGATCGACCACTACGCTGATAAGAAGAGGGAGGAGAAGAAGAAGAACCTGGCGGTGAGGAAACAGAGAGAAGCGCGAAGGTTGACAATGGAAAGAGCAGGAGCCATCGCAGCCGCCTTTACGACTCAATCCGTCTCCTCTTCTCTCTCCTCTCAAGTTTACCTTGCAAAATAGGGTTTGAGAAATAGGGGAGCCAAGGGAGGCTGCTTATTTATAGGAGAACAATCGGATCCGGATCGCCGCCGATTGGAGAAATCGTTCAGGAGGGAGGCGCCACGTGTTTTTTTTCAGTTTATTGAATTCAGGCCATTTAATTCTGATAAAATGTTTTAAAATATTTGCTAGAAGAAAAAAATTAAATAAATGTTTATGCGTTAATATTATTAAATAGAGATAGGGGTGTAAATGAATCAAACCATTTGTAAGTTATTCGAATTTTGATGATATAAAAGTTCGTTTGAGCTCGTTTAATGAGGTTCGTTAAAATAAACAAACCAAGTTCAAGCTTCACAATATTCGGCTTATTAGCTTGTGAACATGTTCGTTAAGCTTATGAATCAATTTTTAAATAAAAAAAATAGTTTTGATATTGAATTTATAGATTTTACACAAATATATTAAATTTATTTATTAGAATAAAATTATAAATTTTAATAAAAATATTATAATTTTCTCTGAGTATATAATTTAATTTTTAATAAATATTTAAATTTATAATTTATATTTATTAAATTCATTTAGACTCGATAAAAGCTCGAATAAACGCGTGAACTATGAATATATTTGTTAAATAAAATTCAAAATCGGCTCGATTATAAACAAATTAATTTCAAATATGTAAATATTCGATTTGACTCGGCTTGATTACATCCTTAGACAGAGAAGATGTACAATTTGCCATAGCAATCACATTAAAAATGGTTAATGGGTTTTGAATTACCATATTAACTTAAGCAGATATCTGAATAGAATTAACCACTGTCCTAAATTAAATAGCCCATCAAATATTAGATGGAGTTTAAATTTAATTTTTAAAATTTAACTACCAATAAATATACGTATGTAATATGGTATTCTTTATATATTGACACTTTATCAAAATTAAACTGCTGAAAATAATAATGTATACAAGAATTAGGAATAAAATAAATAACTCCATATAGAAAAAAATAATTAAAAATTATATTAATTCAAAGACAATTAAAATATAAGATTTTGAATCTACATATACTCAATTCACTAGTAAATATAAAATTTAAATATTTAAAATAAAGAACTTAAATTAATGATTATAATTATTCCCTATTTATTACTTAAATAAAAAAATTAATTATGAAATAATAAAAATTAAATTTCTAATTTATTATAGATCTACTATTTTGAATATTTCTATTTTATTTTATATTTATTATCAATATTAAATATTTTCTAATTTTTCTTGTGTGAATTTTGATTCTCTATTATTGAAGATTTTCAATTTCTTTCCATGTGATTTTTTATTTTTATTTTTATTTTTATTTTTTTTAATGCATGATTGGATTCTTTGGATAATTCCCAATTTAATTCCTTATTTTTTCACGTGATCCCAATTTCGTCACATATTTTTTCAATTGACATAATTTAATCATCCAATTTTCGAATGTTTTTTCAAATCCAAATCTCTATTAAAATAGACGTGGAGACTGTTAGCTAGAGCCCTAGAGTCAATCATTTGATGATTATATTTTGGACTTGTTGTATCATATTCTATATAAATAAAAGGTATTTGGTTTTTTGGTTATTATACTTACTTGTATTGGTGCCAAATAAACTAAGTATAATAACGTCCTTGAGTAGACGGTTCTCACCTATATCAATCAGTTAGTTGAACCGATAGTGAGATGATATAGGGAACACTACTCTTAATCATTCCTAGTCAAGTATTAACATTCAGGGACAATGTTAATGCAATAAGACTAGCATGTAGGTCAACTTGATGACTTGATCTCACAAGTCATGGATATAGAGATATCAAGTTAACACATGGATATGCATTGGAGAATGTATACTGAATGACCCGCCCTGAGAAAGTATCATGGATCGTTATATGTGTGTCATATACTTTCTCATGTGGCTATTAGTATGACTACTAGTCCTTAGACTTGAAGTCACCATGGATCCCTACATAAGGAGTTATGTACTTTGGTTTCGTTAAACGTCACCCGTAACTGGGTGGACTATAAAGGCGATTACTGGGTATGTAACGAATTATGCAGAGGGATGTGAGTGATGTAGATGGGATTTATCCCTCCTATATGACGGGAGCGACATCGATATTCTTGATAGAGTGAGACCACGAAGTGCATGGCCATGACCAAATGAGTCAATATAGGATATTGAGCTCATTTGATTGAGAAAGTCTACTTGGAGTTCAAGATTTAGATTGATTAGAGGATGACACGGTCTATGCCTCACATTGATCAATCTAGATGTCTAGGATAGAAGGACACTTGTCATATTTTGTGAGAAGTCATAATTAGTAGTCACAAGGTGATGTTGGATCTCAACATTCTTATAACTTGGGTAGTAATGATGTGTTGCTAGATATCGCTCATTACTTATGCTCCTAAATGGGTTTAGGGGCATTGCCAATGTTACAAGAACCTATAGGGTCACACACTAAGGGTAATTAGATGGAGATTAGGTTCATTAGATGAACCTAAATAATTACGTCCATATGATGAACCAAATTGGATTAAGAGTAATCCAAAGTAGGCTAATTGAGTTGGACTCAATTTCGTTCATGTGTTAAGTGAGTCTAATTTGGACTTAGACTCATTTAATTAATTTAATTCAATGAATAGAGATTCATTAAATTAAAATTAACTTGAACCAATGGTTAGATTAGATCAACCAAGGGAGAGAAGTGGTCAAGTTTGACTTGACTTAAGTAGGAAGATGAAGAGTCAAGTTTTAACTTGACTTTGACTTGACCAATGCCACATCAACAAGGCTTCTTCATTTGGTCAAGTTTGACTTAACCAAATGCCACCTTATGGAGGAGATCAAGAGACTTGACTTTTGATATTCCATGGGGGTTACATGCCTTGAAGTGGCCGGCCACTATTAGGTGGAATGAAAAAATTGATTTTTCATTCAAGTGGTTGTAACTCCATCTTCTTCTTCCTCTTGAGTTTTCTTCTTGCTCTCCCTCTCCTCCCTACTGATCTCTAAGGTTGCTAGCACATCCTTAGAGATTTTTCTCCATCTTTTGCTTGTGTGGATACACATAGAGAAGTGTCTACTTTGACACTTTCGAGATCCGGCGAACCGAGGACAAGCGGGATTGCGAAGGGCTTCGCATCGAAGGTATAAATCTTTCTTCATGTAGGTCTAGGAGTAGATCTAAGTAGAAACTCGTACTCGTATTTAAATTTTGAAATCTATCATGCGCACGAGATCCAGTGGCATGGGTGATTCGGGATTTCCGCGACGCGAAAACGCGGTTTTCGCGGCCCGAAAAACCCAACAGTGGTATCAGAGCCACATGCGAAGTGAGTACGAGTTTAGATTCGTATTTTTATGAAAAATATAGATCTGTAAACTTTCTGTAAATTCATGTTTTTATAGTTTTAATGGGTATTTTTCTCGTAGAAGCGAAGCACAAGTGTTTAGACACTTGTAGGCTTCGACTACCGAGAAGAAATTTCCGAAACGGCAATGTTTCGCCCCAAAATTTTTGGGACAGCGGGCTTAGGCGCTGTTAGATCGCAAAGGAACCCTCGCGATGGTTAGATCGCGGGTAGGGGCGCTGCCCCTGGCCCCGCAAGGGGATTCGTTCCGCGATTGCGCCCGAAAACGCTAAACGGGACCGCCGGGAAAAATTTACTCATAAAATTGTAAAAATTATGAAAATTACAGAAAATTATGAAAAAAATATATATAATTTAGAATTATATATTAATTTTGTGATAGTCATGGCCCAAACGACCAAAATTGGATTTGGAAATGTGTTGTAATTCATAATACGGCCTGCGTGCCGTTATGTGATGTGCGTGCTATATTTATTTTTTTTATTTTATTTTCACGACCTGCGCGTCGTGTCTTTCTCTTATATTCTGGTTGTAAATTAGATTTAAACTCGAATATAACTCGAGTTTCAAAATTGTAATGTAAATTTTGAAGTGGTGGAAGGTCCACACGAGACGGAGTTACGAGGAGGGCGCGAGCAACACAAGGTGGTCAAACGAAGAAGCTTGAGAAGCTGTTGACCATAGGTTGACCATCCGATCTTCTCATTGGCTTGAGAAGATCGTAGTAGGGTCATGACACAATCACAAAATAATTTAATTAATTGCTTATATGTATGTGATGCATGTTTAATTAAGTAGTTAATTAGTGTCTAGCGATTATATTAGATTTATATCGTGCACATGATGCACCCCATGATTAGATTAGATCTAAATCAAGTATTTGATACGCATCATCGTTTAGATTAGATCTAAAACGCGTCAACTCGTAATGTCTACCATGCCGTGATACCTACCACTACCTCGATCACATGATGTTGTTGAATCTGCCAAAGCAAAGCAACACATACTATCTTGGTAGGGTACGGAGGGACAATGTTTGTCCCGCCTATCAACACATGGGTGAGTACAACTCAATTAGATTGAGTATTCCTAGTTAACTCGGTTGGATCGAGTATAACTATAGGCATTCTTCCAACGGTTGGAAAGATAGGTCAAAATCACATATATATTAACTCTCGGGCGTATTAGCCAAAGCTAACTCGAGTTTTAATATAAATGCGGATATTGATCCTATAAACAAGAGTTGCATAGAGATGTAATTGGTAATCGTTACCTATCGATCATACTAAGTCTTGGGCGTATTAGCCAAAACTAACTCAAGGGTTAGTATGATGTGGATCTTGTCCCACAGGAATTATAGAATTCAGTGGGAGCATCATTTAGTTAAAGGCCTAATTAAATGATTAAGAATATGATATTTATTTCTGCTTTTATTTCTGTTGTAGATTACCATGACGTCGAATACGAACACCTTCTCCCTACGATCTGTCCTCGAGAAGGACAAGCTCAACGGAGCAAACTTCCTGAACAGGAACCCGAGAATAGTTCTCACCCAAGAACGTAAGAGCAGCCCATTCCGGAGGCTCCTCCTGCCACTGCCCCGCGAGCTGACCGAGATGCTTTCAAGAAGCATCAAGATGACGCATTAGATGTGTCTTGTCTAATGCTCGCGACCATGAACTCTGAGCTTCAGAAGCAACACGAGTTAATGGGCGCTTACGATATGGTTGAACATCTTCGTCAACTGTATAAAGGTCAAGCGAGGCATGAGAGATTTGAGATCTCAAGGGCACTGTTTCAGTGTAAGATGTCAGACGGGGCTCCTGTAGGCCCATATGTACTCAAAATGATTGGGTACATAGAGAACCTACAAAGGTTGGGGTTCCCACTTGGCCAAGAGCTAACCACTGACCTGATCTTGCAATCCTTGTCGGATAGCTACAGTCAATTCGTTCTAAACTACAATATGAACGAAATTGACAAGTCACTGCCCGAGCTGCTTAGCATGTTAAGAACTGCTGAGCTGAACCTTAAGAAGGCTAAGCCCAACACTGTTCTGATGGTTCAGATGTTAGCTAGAGCCCTAGAGCTAATCATTTGATGATTTTATTTTGGACTTGTTGTATCATATTCTATATAAATAAAGGCATTTGGTTTTTGGTTATTATACTTACTTGTATTTGTGCTAAATAAACTAAGTATAATAACGTTCTTGAGTAGAAGATTCTCACCTATATCAATCGGTTAGTTGAACCGATAGTGAGATGATATAGGGAACACTACTCTTAATCATTCCTAGTCAAGTATTAACATTCAGGGACAATGTTAATGCAATAAGACTAGCATGTAGGTCAACTCGATGACTTGATCTCACAAGTCATGGATATAGAGATATTAAGTTGACACATGGGTATGCATTGGAGAATGTATACTGAATGACCCACCATGAGAAAGTATCATGGATCGTTATATGAGTGTCATATACTTTCTCATGTGGCTATTAGTATGACTACTAGTCCTTAGACCTGAAGTCACCATGGTTCCCTACATAAGGAGTTATGTACTTTAGTTCCGTCAAACGTCACCCGTAACTGGGTGGACTATAAAAGCGATTACTGGGTATGTAACAAATTATGTGGAGGGATGTGAGTGATGTAGATGGGATCTATCCCTCCTATATGACGGGAGAGACATCGGTATTCTTGATAGAGTGAGACCACGAAGTGCATGGCCATGCCCAAATGAGTCAATATGAGATATTGAGCTCATTTGATTGAGTGAGTCTACTTGGAGTTCAAGATTTAGATTGATTAGAGGATGACACGGTCTATGCCTCACATTGATCAATCTAGATGTCTAGGATAGAAGGACACTTGTCATATATTGTGAGGAGTCACAATTAGTAGTCACAAGGTGATGTTGGATCTCAACATTCTTGTAACTTGGGTAGTAATGATGTATTGCTAGATACCGCTCATTACTTATGTTTCTAAATGAGTTTAGGGTCATTGCCAACGTTACAAGAACCTATTGGGTCACACACAAAGAACAAGTGGATGGAGATTAGGTTCATATGATGAACCAAGAGGATTAGATTCATATGATGAACCAAATTGGATTAAGAGTAATCCTAATTGGGCTAATTGAGTTGGACTCAAGTTGATTCATGTGTTCAATGAGTCTAATTTAGATTATGACTCATTGAATCAATTTAATTAAATGAATTAGATTCATTATATTAAATTTGCTTGAATTAAATGGTTGGATTAGATCAACCATGAGAGAGATTAAGTCAAGTTTGACTTGACTTGAGAGGAAGATGAAGAGTCAAGTTTGACTTGACTTTATGCCACCTCATTGGTGAGTTGGCATTAAGTAGACCAATGATGATGCTCCACATCATCATGGTTACTTAAGTGAAGTGCCACCTCATGGGAGTTACCAAGAGTTGTGACTCTTGGTATCCCATGGAGGTTACAAACCACTTAATTAGATGAAAAGAGTTTCATTTTGCAAGTGTAACTCTCATTCAAGTGATCTTCCTCCTCCTAAGCTCTCTTCTTGCTCCTTCTCTTCTCTTGGTCGTGGGTTTCAAGCAAGGGAGAAGAAAGGAGAGTGAATCTAATCCAAGAAGAAAGGTTAGTGAAAGTCACATAGAGATTTTAGAGGAGTGTATTCTCTTCTTTTCCTTTCTTCTTCTTCCAATCCTACCCGAGAGCCCTAGAGAGTGCTAGCACACTTGTGGTGCTCTCTTCTCCATCCTTGAGTGTTAGAGAACACATTTTGTTCGTGTGGATATCACTAGAGAGTTGTCTACATTGACAACTTCGAGATCCAGCGTACCTTGGATGAGCGGGATACGCGAAGGGCACGCATCGAAGGTATAAAATGTTTTTCCTTTGTAGATCTATTGTAGATCATTGTTTGAAACTCGTAATTGTAATTTCAAAATTTTTCTTCGCACGGATCCGTTGGCTTTAGGGCTTTCGGGGTTTTCGCGACTCGAAAACGCGATTTTCACGGCCCGAAAAACTCAACATCAGAAACATAAGGCCAAGGGCAAGCCCAAAGGCAAGGGAAAGTCCCAAGCCAAGGGCAAAGGCAAGGCACTGAAGCCTAAAGGAGGGGTCGCCAAGGATGCTACCTGCTTCCACTGCAGTCAGACTGGGCACTGGAAGAGGAACTGCAAGGTGTACTTGGAGGATCTTAAGAAGAAGTGAAGTGAGACTTCCACTTTAGGTATATATGTTATAGAAGTCAATCTATCTATTTCTACATCATGGGTATTAGATACTGGATGTGCTTCTCACATTTGTACTGATGTGCAGGCGCTGAGAAATAGCAGGGCATTGACAAAGGGTGAGGTGGACCTACGAGTAGACAATGGAGCACGGGTTGCTGCTGTTGCTGTAGGAACTTACTTTCTATCTCTGCCATCTAGGCTTGTACTAGAGTTAGTCGATTGTTGTTATGTGCCTGCATTAACTAAGAACATTATATCAGTTTCTTGTTTGGACAAGAAAGGTTTCTCGTTTACAATAAAGAACAAATGTTGTTCCGTCTTTTTAAACGATATGTTCTATTGTAGTGCACCTCTGATAAACGGACTCTATATTCTAGACCTTGAGAGCCCTATCTATAACATAAATACCAAGAGGTTCAAGTCAAATGACATGAACCAAATCTACCTCTGGCACTGTCGCTTAGGTCATATAAATGACAAGCGCTTATCCCAGCTCCATAAGGATGGTTTACTGGACTCATTTGATTTAGAATCATATGAGATATGCGAGTCATGCCTACGAGGCAAGATGACCAAGACTCCCTTTACTGGGCATAGCGAGAGAGCGACTGATTTGTTAGGACTCATACATAGTGATGTATGTGGCCCTTTCAATGTCGCTGCTAGAGACGGTTATAGGTACTTCATCACATTTACTGATGACTTCAGTAGATATGGTTATCTGTACTTGATGACACATAAGTCTGAATCCTTTGAAAAGTTCAAAGAATTCAAGAATGAAGTACAGAACTAGCTTGGCAAGAGTATTAAGATACTTTGATCCAATCGAGGTGGAGAATACCTTAGCCATGAGTTCCGTGACTATCTAGCTGAGTGTGGGATTCTATCTCAACTCACTCCTCCTGGAACACCACAGTGGAATGGTGTATCCGAAAGGAGGAAACGTACCCTATTAGATATGGTACGATCGATGATGAGTCACACAGATCTTTCGACATACCTTTGAGGCTATGCTTTAGACACGGCAGCTTTTATACTCAACCGAGTTCCATCCAAGGCCGTGATAAAGACACCATATAGGTTATGGACTGGGAGAGATGCACAGGTGTCTTTCATGAGCATTTGGGGTTGTGAGGCTTACGTTAGACGTCAAGTCTCAGACAAATTAGGACCCAAATCTGACAAGTGCTACTTTATTGGATATCCCAAGGAAACTAAGGGATATTACTTCTACATTCCCAGTTAGCACAAGATAGTTGTGGCAAAGACTGGAGTCTTTCTAGAAAGGGACTTTGTTTCTAGAAAGACTAGTGGGAGTACATTCGATCTTGAAGAAGTTCAAGATGCGGATCCTAGCACTGAAGCCTCAATGGAAGTCGAACTGGAACCACAAAGTGTTGTGGATGATGTTGTTCCACAAAGAGTTGAGGAACAACAACCAGTTCAAGTAGACATACCTCTTCGTAGGTCTGATAGGGTATGTCGTCAGCCTTTGAGATACTCATTTCTCTTGTCTGACCATGATGACGTTATGCTCATAGATGATAAGCCTACCACCTATCAGGAAGCTGTGATGAGACCAGATTCTGAGAAATGGCTAGAAGCCATGAGATCTGAAATGGAATCCATGTACACCAACCAAGTATGGACTTTGGTTGATCCACCTGAAGGGGTAAAACCCATTGTGTGTAAGTGGGTCTTTAAGAGAAAGACTGACATGGATAGACATATCTATAAGGGGCGCTTGGTAGCTAAAGGTTTCAAGCAGATTCATGGTATTGACTATGATGAAACATTTTCTCCTGTAGCGATGTTTAAGTCCATTCGGATCATGCTTGCTATTGCAGCCTACTATGATTATGAGATATGGCAGATGGATGTCAAAACCACGTTTCTGAATGGAAACCTGCTCGAGGATGTGTACATGACACAACCTGAGGGTTTTTTAGATCCACAGCATACTAGCAGAGTATGCAAGCTGCATAGGTCCATTTATGGACTAAAGCAAGCTTCTCGGAGCTGGAATCTTCGATTCGATGATGCAATCAAACAGTTTGGTTTCATCAAGAATGAAGATGAGCCTTGTGTCTATAAGAAGGTTGTAGGGGATATAGTTGTCTTCCTCATATTGTATGTGGATGACATACTACTCATTGGGAAGGGCATCCCTATGCTTCAGTCTGTCAAGACCTGGCTAAGGAGTTGCTTCTCAATGAAGGACTTAGGTGAGGCATCCCGCATTCTAGGGATACAGATCTATAGAGATAGATCTAAGAGATTGCTTGGCTAAGTCAGAGTACATACATTGACAAGGTACTCCTACGGTTTGCCATGCAGAACTCCAAAAAGGGATTTCTGCCGATGTCACATGGTGTGAGTCTTTTGAAGACTCAAAGTCTCTCTTCTAGAGAGGAGAGAGACCGCATGGATCAGATCCCTTATGCCTCAGCCATAGGATCGATCATGTACGTCATGCTATGTACTCGACCTGATGTCTCGTATGCTTTGAGCATGACGAGCAGATACCAGTCAGATCCAGGTGAAAGTCACTGGATAGCGGTCAAGAATATTCTTAAGTACTTAAGAAGGACTAAAGAATATTTCTTGATATATGGAGGCGATGATGAGCTAGGCGTAAAGGGTTCTGATGATGCTAGCTTTCGGGCACCGGATGACTATAGATCGCGATCGGGGTTCGTATTTTGCATTAATGGTGGTGTTGTCACTGGAAGAGTTTGAAGCGGGATCTGATGGTGATTCTACAACAAAAGTCATTCTTTGCGTCGAGGCGTGAAGGAGGCGTTGGATTCGCAAGTTCATCATCGAACTTGGGGTGGTTCTAGCATCACTGACCCCATTGAGATCTATTGTGACAACAATGAAGTTATAGCAATCGAAGGAACCTCGCTCACACCAATGGACCTTCCATCTCATTCGAGAGATCATCGAGAGAGGAGATGTGAAGATTTGCAGAGTACTTATAGAGGCTAACATCGCAGATCCCTTGACCAAGGCTTTGGAACAGAGGAAGCATGATGGTTACACTAGGTCATTGGGGCTTAGAGCCTACACTGATTGGCACTAGTGCTAGTGGGAGATTGTTAGCTAGAGCCCTAGAACCAATCATTTGATGATTGTATTTTGGACTTGTTATATCATATTCTATATAAATAAAGGCATTTGATTTTTGGTTATTATACTTACTTGTATTGGTGCCAAATAAACTAAGTATAATAACGTCATTGAGTAGACGATTCTCACCTATATCAATCGGTTAGTCGAACCGATAGTGAGATGATATAGGGAACACTACTCATAATCATTCCTAGTCGAGTATTAACATTCAGGGACAATGTTAATGCAATAAGACTAGCATGTAGGTCAACTCGATGACTTGATCTCACAAGTCATGGATATAGAGATATCAAGTTAACACATGGGTATGCATTGGAGAATGTATACTGAATGACCCGCCATGAGAAAGTATCATGGATCGTTATATGAGTGTCATATACTTTCTCATGTGGCTATTAGTATGACTACTAGTCCTTAGACCTGAAGTCACCATGGATCCCTACATAAGGAGTTATGTACTTTGGTTTCGTCAAACGTCACCCGTAACTGGGTGGACTATAAAGGCGATTACTGGGTATGTAACGAATTATGCAGAGGGATGTGAGTGATGTAGATGAGATCTATCCCTCCTATATGACGGGAGAGACATCGATATTCTTGATAGAGTGAGACCACGAAGTGCATGGACATGCCCAAATGAGTCAATATAGGATATTGAGCTCATTTGATTGAGTGAGTCTACTTGGAGTTTAAGATTTAGATTGATTAGAGGATGACACGGTCTATGCCTCACATTGATCAATCTAGATGTCTAGGATAGAAGGACACTTGTCATATTTTGTGAGGAGTCACAATTAGTAGTCACAAGGTGATGTTGGATCTCAACATTCTTGTAACTTGGGTAGTAATGATGTGTTACTAGATACCGCTGATTACTTATGCTCCTAAATGGGTTTAGGGGCATTGCCAACGTTACAAGAACCTATAGGGCCACACACTAAGGGCAATTAGATGGAGATTAGGTTCATTAGATAAACCTAAATGATTACGTTCATATGATGAACCAAATTGGATTGAGAGTAATCCAAAGTAGGCTAATTGAGCTGGACTCAATTTGGTTCATGTGTTAAGTGAGTCTAATTTGGACTTAGACTCATTTAATTAATTTAATTCAATGAATAGAGATTCATTAAATTAAAATTGACTTGAACCAATGGTTATATTAGATCAACCAAGGGAGAGAAGTGGTCAAGTTTGACTTGACTTAAGTAGGAAGATGAAGAGTCAAGTTTTGACTTGACTTTGACTTGACCAATGCCACATCATCAAGGTTTCTTCATTTGGTCAAGTTTGACTTGACCAAATGCTACCTCATGGAGGAGATCAAGAGACTTGACTCTTGATACTCCATGGGGGTTACATGCCTTGAAGTGGCCGGCCACTTTTAGGTGGAATGAAAAAATTGATTTTTCATTCAAGTGGTTGTAACTCCATCTTCTTCTTCCTCTTGAGTTTTCTTCTTGCTCTCCCTCTCCTCCCTACTGATCTCTAAGGTTGCTAGCACATCCTTAGAGATTTTTCTCCATCTCTTGCTTGTGTGGATACTGGTCATCTCTCTAATTGATGTCACAAATAAACTCCCAAATTAATATTATGATCGAAAACCCACAACTACACAAAGAAATGTTTTAGCATAAGGCCCGAGTCGAATTTTCGAGGATTATGCTAGAACGTGCTTGTTTTGGATTAAGAACACACTTTTTGGGTTTTCTAGTTATAAAATAGGGATTTGGTATTCAAAATAAAATCATAGAACTAGAAATGAATTCAAGAACTTAAATTCCCCTACTGCAGAATTAATTCTAAGAACCAAAAGAAACAAAACTTCAACTATTGCTGCACTAATCTATAAAACTGCAAAGATGCAAATTTGTAGAAGTAAGCTTATGCTAAATAAAACTCAACCTGCTGTGATTATTAAAACCTGCACATTCCAGATTCATCTTGATTAAACTAGATCACTAATCTCAAACTACCAGCAATTAAAGAGAAACTAAATCTGCTTAGCTGACCTAATTTACCTAATGTAGAATCAAAATGCAACTTACTTATAAACTAATGAATAGCTTAAACAAAACACAGCAGAACCTATTGTACTAAACAGAACACGAAAACAAGTTGCAGAATTCAAGTTGTCCTAACTACAGAACCAAAACATGCAAGAGCTAAACATCACATCTAATTCATCTCACTACAAATTCTCTACTCTTTAACTCCAACTAAAGTATCAATGGATAAAAGGTTAAAACAGAAATGCTAATTTCAGACAAAGAAGATAGAACTGCAGCAATTCTGCTGCACGAACAGAACTAGACAGCACACAAAAATAGAACTAAGCATATCAGATTCATGTAGAAAATGAAACTACAACTAAATCCAGACTATAAACTATCAGATTCAGAAACAAAGATTTCAGAAACAGGAAAATCTAAACAGAGAAATAACTATAGAAAATCTAAACATCCCTACACCAAATCTTAAACCAAACTTGTCTTCTCCTTGCCGTCACACAAGGAATCTGCAGAGAACACTCCAGCAGAAATCGATCTGGTGTTCTCAAGCTTCAAGACGATTCAGATTTCCTTGCATTAGCTCACAAAATTTCAGGAAGGTCAGTTCTGAAATGGTTCTCTGCTGCGTTTTCTGGAAATGGTGTCGCGAGCTGACGAAGAAAGCTGGGAACGTTGAAATGCTGTCGGAAATGGTTCAGAATCACTGGAGGACCACCGCCAATGATCCTGTGAAGGAATGGAAACTCAGACCAGAAGAACGCCGTTGGTCTGAGCTGAAAATCGCAGCTCGCCGCTACAGTTCGCCGCACGCCAAATCAGCTCGTTGATGAGAACCGATGGTCGGAATCTGATCGTCGGAGGTTGAGGAACTCCACGTCGGTGAGGACAAGCTTGTTCGAAGCTCTGGAAGAAGGGAGGGAGCTGCGTCGCGCCGTCACGAAAACTGGCACGATGAACAGTGCGCGAGCTCACTGTTCACCGTACCAAACTCTGATTTTATACCTAGGGTTTTTTTTCCAATTGAGACCTAAGTTCATGTCCAGCTCATGTGTAACTCGAGTCTGAGTTCACTTGGTCAATTAGGGTTTTGGAGTCCATTTGGTTGAGTGAACCAAGCCTCCACTTGAATCATGAGTCAAATTCACATAATGAGAAATAAGCATGCATTTAAAAGGAAAAATAACATAAAGCTCCTAAAAGACCTTGTTTGAAAAATATGATTAAAATTGGAAATTAAAATGTGCAAATGTGTAAGGAACACCACAAATTAACTCAAAAGTAATGTATCAATTCCTAACTTGTCAAATTCCCCCACACTTATACTTGCACGCCTCGTGCAAGTGAGTCAACTAAAATAACAACTAAGATGGTACCTCCTTCTCCTAACTATTCTTGATCATATCTAAAAGAAAGTAAAAGGAAGTTACAAGTAAGTATCAAGTTTCATAGACTCACGCATTCATGACCTCTATTTTCACCTTGGTTCGATACTTAGTAAATTTCATCCATCATGAATAAAGTGAAAATGATAACATTTCTAATTCTCCCAAGGTAATTTGAGGTGGCTCTCTATTAATCTCAAATCTGGCAAAGGTGGAGGGCACTCAAGCTACTCATAGCAAATCCACTACCATAAGCTTGCTTTTCATCTAATTCAACCTCCATCACAGATATTAAGATGCACATTCATGAAAATTTACAACCATTTGGAAAGAAAAGCAAATTAAAATGTAAAGGTAAGAGTTACTTCTGATCAAGCAAAGAAGAAGACAATTTCAACTTGAGGTGGAAGATATGGCACTAGAATGCTACGTGATGTTCAATTTTTGGCCAAGCATGAAATTCTATTCTTCCAATCCCAATTGCAAGGGACTCTAATCTGCAATAAACCTCAAGGTCTCCATATGTCTTTTCAGACATCAACTTCTTTTCAGCTGGTAGTCACATTAAATTCAGCCATTCCAAAATCTAATACCTCAAGAATTACAGTTTTTGACTCCTTTAGTATTGAATTTCAAACTTTGGACAGTTTTTAGCTCTAATCTCTTAACTCTGAAATGAGGACTCTTCAGCAAAAATTTCAGCATATAAACTTCTGAGATAACTCACTTGACATTAAATTGCAAGGGCCTTTAGTCTCATTCATTCAGATCAAATTTAATCCAGAAATTAGATACAGAAATGAACATCTTAAGAAATACTGGCACAAATCAGCAACTTCCTTATGGACCAACTGTTCTGCATTTAAATCTGCATTAGGATCCATTAGCAGGTTTAAACTTCTTCTATCTTGTCATCCGATTCAACAATTGTTCAGCTACAAGGCTTACCTTATTCTACTAAAATGACACAAAAATTTCAGCTTGGATTTTAGTTTTCCATACTGCATTAATAGCCTGATACCCAAGATGCAAACTCCATTCTACATTGCCGATTTCAGTTTTTTTTTTATGCTGGACTTTGTATCAACCTATCATGTTCAGCCACAAAAATTTTCAATGCTCCTTCATCATGTCTATATAGACCCTTTACAATGCATATCTAAAGACCTTCCATTTTCCAACAGCTCTGGCTCATCACAATTCTCATTCCAAATTGGCACAAAAAAAACTGCCATTTTTTCCTGCAAATCTGCACTACTGATTTTCTGCACTATACTCATTCCTGTCATTTCAGCCATCTTCCTCTTTGTTCAATTTCAGATCTGACATTCATTCTCAGATTGAACATCACTTCTCAACATCACTGTCTTCTCTTATTCTTATCATTTAAACCATTTCAGCTTTTCACTGCTGAAAAATTTCTTGCCATTTCAAACTTTAGTGATTGAAATGAATCTTTATAGAAGCTATTGATGTTAATATCCATTTGTTACTTCGTGTTTCAGCACTTCATCTGAGCTTCTCTCTTACTTGACCTCAATCTGTATTCTTGATACTCCCACAGCTCTCAGCTAAAGAATTTCCCAGTTCTACATTCTTTCCTCACAAAATTCTGAATTCATATTGGTAAACTTGATAACTTCATCTGATGTTACTGCTTCCTCTGTTCAAGCTTCACAATTTATTCCATAAAACTTCACAATCACTTAATCAAACAGTAGCTTGATTTCTGTCTTGTTTCAGCAAGTGACATCAAGTAGGAAGTTACTGCAATTTCTGAATTCCAGCAATGTGACACTTTCAGAATTCTGTCCAGCCATTTGTAAAGAATGGAAAGGGAGTAAACACAAATTGCTGCTAGAAATTCAAGAATTTCAATTCAATTCCAAGGGTTTCAATGCTGATAATGAAAGAGTTGCACACACTTGTTCCCTTTTGATTATGAATTCTGGTTCTGGTATTTTCCTCACTGTTCAAGTTCACTTGCTGCTCCTTTCCTGCAATTTCTCAAAGTAATTGATACTCCATTCAAGTGCTTCATTGATGAAATAATAGTCACCAATTAAATTCTCCATTATAGCCCATTGTGATCAGATTTCAACAGCTACAAATAAATCTCAATTCTGTTGTCCTGACAAAATTTCTGGATTCCTCTTTTCTTATCTTGCAATTGCCATGACAGGTACATACCATTTGTCTCCAGCTTCTTCTTAAATTCCAATTAAACTTCCGTCATTTTGAATCTTGCAATCTTGTTTTTGATACAAAACTGATACAAATTCAGCACTGCACTTCAGAATTCTGTTCTTTAAACTGTCCATGCATCCGAATTCCAATCTATTCACTAACATTAACACTTAACCTCTTCTCTTGCTGCCCTTGCAATGGCACAAAATTTCCACATTTCTCTTCAAAATCTGTCATGCTTGAATTCTGCACTTATTCATTTCTGTCATTCCAGCATCATCCTTCACTGCTTCCTCAAACACAGAATTCCAGCACCTATTCGAACTAAACACCTCCCCCACACTTACTCTTTTGTCCGTCCCGGCCAAAATAAAATCATCACATATCATCCAAGATAACCACATCCAAAGAAATAAAACATGAGAAAAGAATAAAGATATGATGATTTATGACAAGAGAAATAGCAAAAATAGGTGAGAGCAATGTGACAATGGAGTAACCTTCATGAAAATGACTTAATATTGTTCTAGTGGTATTAAATAGATTTAAAGCAAGTTCTAGAGTGAAATAAGCTACAAGTGCATCACTCAAATAGGCTCAAACCTCACTAGGTAAATAAAATTTATCATACCATTTCATCAATCAAGAATCCATCACTAGTATCAACCTCTTGCAATCCTAGAGTTCATTCATGCAATAAAGTCTTTAAACAAGATAATCAAATTTACATCCCTTTTCAAATCCCTTAAAATGATACAAGGAAATGTCAAAAGAAGGAAGTACCATTTATTCCTAAAACAAAGACTATCAAGCTTAAAGAAATGGTAACTATCATGCACCTAAAGTGCAAAACTATAACTATGCAAAAATAAAAACTACTAATGTAACTCAAAATTTATTTATGCAAGAAAATTCTAAATGAAACCAAAATTTTACCTAAACAAATAAGAAAACTACCTACACCTAAAATTTATTAATTTGCAAAGAAACAAAAGATAAAGTGAAACTCCCCTCTAGCTCGGGTAGATAGCATCAACATGTTCCATTTCCTCCACCACCAAGCCCTTAACTCCTTCATGAAACTTTTTAAGCCTTTGTCCATTAACTTTAAAAATCCGGCCAGTAGACTTATCCTGGATCTCAACACTCCATAAAAGAACACATTAGTAACACAATAAGGTCCTTCCCATCTAGATCTCAACTTTCCTTTAATCAATTTGAGACGAGATCGATATAGAAGTACTTTGTCACCAATTTGGAAATCTTTCACCTCAATTTGTTTGTCATGAAATCTCTTGGTCTTTTCTTTATAAATCCATAAGTTCTCAAAGGCTTCCAATCTAATCTCTTCAAGTTCTTGAAGTTGCAACTTTCTTTCTTCTCCAACCGTGTCACTATCAAGGTTGCATGCTTTAACCGCCCAATATGCCCTATGTTCAATCTCCACAGGCAAATGACATGCTTTTCCATACACAATCCTGTAAGGGGACATTCCAATAGGGGTTTTGAAAGCTGTCCTATATGCCCAAAGTGCATCTTCAAGTCTTTTGCTCCAATCTTTTCTATCCGGTCTCACAGTCTTTTCAAGAATTGATTTCACCTCCCTGTTAGACACTTCTGCTTGCCCATTTGTTTGCGGGTGATAGGATGTAGAAACTTTATGTGTAACCCCGTACTTATGTAGCAAAGCCTTCATGTGTCTGTTACAAAAATGAGACCCTTGATCACTAATGATCGCCCTGGGTACTCCAAACCTGTAAAATATGTGAGACCTGACAAAACTAACAACAACAGAAGAGTCATCAGTCCGAGTAGGAATGGCCTCCACCCATTTGGAAACATAATCAACTGCCAATAAAATGTATACAAATCCGAAAGAGACAGGAAATGGACCCATAAAGTCAATACCCCAAACATCAAAAATCTCACAAAATAAAATGAATTGTTGAGGCATTTCATTTCTAAGTCCTATGTTCCCAGTTCGTTGACACCTATCACATGATCTATAAAAAGCATAGGCATCACGAAAAAGAGTAGGCCAATACAAACCACATTCTAATACTTTCCTAACAGTTCTTTGTGGTCCAAAATGTCCTCCACACTCAAAAGAATGACAAAAAGTAAGTACAGACTGAAACTCAGAGTCAGGTATGCATCTCCTAATGATTTGATCACTACAAAATTTCCACAAATAAGGATCATCCCAAACATAGAATTTTGAATCACTTTTTAATTTATCTTTTTGAGCTTTTGAAAATTGTTTGGGATAAACATGTGCAACTAGGAAATTCACTAGATCCGCATACCATGGAGACTCACCCTGCAGCTGTAGAAGCTGCTCATCCCTGAAATCATCATCAATGGCCGAATGGTCCAAGTCTCCTTCAATCCTGCTCAAATGATCTGCAACCAAGTTCTCCTTCCCGCTCCTATCATGTATCTCTATGTCGAATTCTTGAAGCAGAAACATCCATCTGATTAATCTAGGCTTTGCATCAGGCTTCTTAAGGAGATACTTCAAAGCTACATGATCAGAAAAAATAATCACATGAGAACAAAGAAGATATGATCTGAACTTATCTAAAGCAAAAACAATAGAAAGAAGCTCTTTTTCTGTTGTTGTGTAGTTTGCTTGAGCTGAGTCCAAAGTCTTGGAAGCATAGCAAATAACATGGGGTGCTCCATCCACTCTCTGTGCTAGTACAGGTCCCATTGCATAATCTGAAGCGTCACACATCAACTCGAAAGGTAAGGACCAGTCTGGGGGTCTGATAATAGGTGCTGAAGTAAGAGCCTCCTTCAATCTGTCAAAAGCTTCTCTGCACCTCTGATCGAAATCAAATAAAACATCCTTCTGAAGTAGCTGAGACAATGGTAGAGCAATCTTACTGAAGTCTCTAATAAATCTCCTGTAGAATCCTGCATGACCAAGAAAAGCTCGCACCTCCCGCACGCATGCGGGGTAAGATAAAGAAGATATAGCGCTAACTTTAGCAGGATCTACTTCAATGTCTTTCCTAGAGACTATATGACCTAAAACAATGCCATGCTCTACCATAAAGTGACACTTTTCAAAATTTAATACCAAATCCGTGTCGATACATCTACTCAAAACTCGAGACAAGTTTTCCAAACATGCATCAAAAGAAGAGCCATAAACAGAAAAATCATCCATGAATACTTCCATGCAATGCTTTAATAAATCACCAAAAATACTCACCATGCATCGCTGAAAAGTACCTGGAGCATTGCACAGTCCAAATGACATCCTATGATACGCGAATGTACCAAAAGGGCAGCTGAAGGTAGTCTTCTCTTGGTCCTCTGGGTCGATGCAAATATGAAAATAACCAGTGTACCCATCAAGAAAACAATAATGGGATTTACCTGCTAACCTCTCCAACATCTGATCAATAAAAGGAAGTGGATAATGATCCTTTCGGCTTGCTTGGTTCAGCTTTCTATAGTCCACACATACTCTCCAGGAATTCTTCACTCTCGTGGGCACCAGTTCATTCTCTTCATTAGCTACCACTGTCACCCCTGACTTCTTCGGAACCACATGGATGAGACTGACCTATTTACTGTCAGAAATCGGATAAATAATGTCTGCCTGTAAGAGTCTAGTCACCTCCTTCTTTACAACATCCAAAATCAATGGGTTTAGTCGTCTCTGTGGCTGTCTCACTGGCCTCACATCCTCCTCTAAGTGAATCTTATGCATACAAATGGAAGGACTGATCCCAGGAATATCTGCCAGAGTCCATCCAATGGCCTTTTTATGCTGTCTCAGAATCTCTAACAATCGTTCCTCCTGATCCGGTTCCAAATTCTGAGCTATGATGACAGGTAGCTGCTGATTTTCTCCCAAATAGGCATACTTCAAATGCTGAGGCAATGGCTTCAATTCCTCCTGTGTCGGGTCAACTGTAGGCGATCCTAGGGGTAGAGCTTCTCCTAAGCTATCCCCTACGCATAATTCTTCCTGTCTGGGCGATCCTTGGGGTAATGCTTCTCCTAAGCAATCCCCTACGCATTCACTTGAACTACCACTTCCTTCCACCTCTAAAATCTCTTCCAACAAAGAAACAATCTCATTCTCTTGGCCAAAATCAGAAACCTACAAATCTGAATCAATATCTGACAAGAAATCCATGTCATCCAACTCCTCTGAGATATCCACGCTAAGTATAGAATGATCCTCTCTAGGATGTTTCATAGCCTCAAAAATGCTGAATCTAACCACTGTGTCTCCTATCTCCATAGAAAGAGTCCTAGCATGCACATCAATCTTCGTTCTAGCAGTCTTCAAGAATGGACGTCCAAGAATAAGCGGAGCCCTGTTTGCAAGCACATCACCCTCCATGTCTAAGATGTAAAAATCTGCAGGAAAAATTAACTCCCTCACTTTTACCAATACATCTTCTATCACTCCAGCTGGGTGTGCTTGACTTCTATTGGCCAACTGAATCACTACACCTGTAGGCTGCAAAGGCCCAATTCTTAATGACTGAAAAACTGATTTAGGCATCACATTAATAGAAGCTCCAAGATCTAACATCGCATCCTCAAAAATACAATCTCCTATAACACAAGGCACGGTGAAAACTCCTGGATCTTCACACTTCTGAGGAACTGGCTGAAGTAATGCTGAAACATTCTTTCCCATACTTATCAATTCATTCCCCTTTAATTTCTTTTTGTGCACACAAAGATCCTTGAGGAATTTGGCATATTTTGGAATTTGTTTGATCATGGTAAGCAAAGACACATTCACTTCAACCTTGCTGAATAATTTCACCAATTCTTGATATTCCCTAGCCTTTTCTTCCTCCATTTCTTTTCTTGGTTGTATACTTCTTTGAGGGAAAGGTAATGGAGTGGAATGCTCTGCTTCTTGCTGGTTAAAAGTTCTGTCCAGATTCTGCCTAGAATTTCCCAGGTTCTGTGCTGAATTTTGAGCTGCTGTTGGAGTAAATTCCAAGCCGAAATCTGCTCCATCAATTTGATCATAATCTGAAACTTCCGGTTGATTGAAATGTTGCTGATCAGCTCCAGTAATCCCATGCTGTGCAGTATCTGGCTGCTCTGAAGTGGCTGGAAAATTCTGGAAATTCTGTGAACTCGAAGCTGCAAATGGTTTGGAAAAATTTTGCTGCGCTTCTACCGGACAATTCTGTTTTGGATCTGAAATTTGTTTACCACTTCGCAGAGTTAATGCACTCACATTTCCCTTAGGATTTGGAGTGGGTTGTGAAGGTAATTGTCCAGATCCTTGATTTTGCATTTGATTGATGTTGCTAGCAAGTTGCCCAATCTGTCTTTCAATGTTTTGCAGCGTTGTATCAGTTCTTTGCTGGTGTTGCTGCTGTTGCATCATTTGCTGCATCAAATCTTCAATTTTTGAGTTGCTAAAGTTGTGCTGAGGTTGCATTGATCTAGGACTTGTAGAAGATGGAAGTGCAAGCTGAAATTGATGCTGATTCGCACTGCTTGGCTGCTGGAAATTCTGCACAGGTTGCTGAATTTGCTGGAAATGGTTTTGCTGATTCTGTGCATTCTGAAATTGTGGCTGAAATGCAACATTCGAATGCTGAAAATTCTGGAATGGTTGAAATTGCTGATTTTGGTTGAAGTTTTGCTGAAATTGTGTCTGCTGGAAGTGCTGATTTTGCTGAGAATGAACTGCTGGATGGTTTTGGAAATAATGTTGATTCTGCTGATGCTGAAATGATGGCTGACCAATCTGATTTTGTGTTGGCTGCTGATAAAATGTGTTCCCATACCTCAAATTAGGATGATCCCTCCATCCCGGATTATAAGTTGAAGAGTTGGGATCATACTTGTGTTGCTGAAATTGAGGTCTTGAAATGGCTGCAACAGATTCATCTTGATATAAATTAGGACAATGATCCGAAGAATGATCTTGGCTTGAACAAATTCCACACAACTTCATCATTGATAAAGGAAAATTTGAAACATGACTCGAATTTTGCAACGCCATTTGCTTCACTAGAGAGGTCAATTCTTGCAAATTGTTTCTGATTTCTTGTTGCTCATTCGAAACCAAATGAGTTTCATTAACCACTCTAGTCCCAAGAGCTCTACTCCCAAATTGCTGTGAATTTTCTGCCATATTTGAAATTAACTCTCTTGCTTGATTTGGAGTCTTATTCACCAAGGCTCCTCCAGCTGCTGCATCTATCATGCTCCTATCCATAGGAAGTAGACCCCCATAAAAATATTGAACAAGAAGCTGGTCACTAATTTGATGTTGTAGACAACTCGAACACAGCTTCTTGAATCTCTCCCAATAATCATAAAGAGTCTCTCCCACTACTTGTTGAATACCACAAATGCTCTTCCTGATAGTTGCAGTCCTAGAAGCTGGGAAAAATTTCTCCAAAAATGCTTTCTTCATATCAATCCAACTAGTAATGTATCCAGCTGGAAGGCAATATAACCAGTCTTTAGCTGCTCCCGTCAAAGAGAATGGAAAAGCCCTCAACTTAATGTCTTCTTCTGATATCCCTTGTGGCTTCATGGTGGAACAAACCACATGGAACTCATGTAGATGGCGGTTGGGATCCTCTCCTGATAAGCCTTGAAATTTGGGAAGCAGATGAATAAGTCCTGATCTGAGTTCAAAATCTCCTGCCAAATCTGGATAAGTGATGCATGAGTACTTATAAGCCACATCTGGTGCTGCAAGCTCTTTCATAGTTCGATCCCCTTCTGTTATCTGATTATCCATCTCTGAAATTCTGCTCTCACAAGTTGCTGCTGACCTAGCTTGTCTCCTTAAAGCCCAAAAGGTTCTCTCAATCTCCGGGTCAAGTTCAAGCAATGTTGCAAAGGAAGACCTAGTCATGCAAGCCAATAAACAATCAAAATTCAGTAGATATTCAATAAAATCAGAAAAAATCAGCAAACTAAAGCTGAGAAAATTATTCACAATCCAAAACAAATAAACAATTCTAGCAAAGTTTAAAAGTAGTCCCCGGCAACGGCGCCAAAATTTAGTCAGCGAAGTCTGTCACACCCGCTAATCAAATTAATAATGTATATTTCACTGAACCCCTTAATTTCACAATAATGTTGTAGTAACGAGCCCAGGATCGATCTCTCGAGGAACAAATGGTAGGATGTAATTTTAGGATTGTCTTTTATTCCTATTTTTGGGGTTTTCGACATAAAAATGGAATTGGGGGGTTTAAAGCTTTAAATCTAAATCTAACAAATGAAAGCACAGCATTTAAGAAATTAATCTAATGCATAAATGAAACTTACTTGTGTGCCAACAATCAAACCCAAACGCATTGTCACTCTACGTTGTGATTAAATTATTAACACACACTTAAACTAAGAATAAAATAGCAAGACTCAATTAAATCTAATCTTAAGCATAAAATAAAACCCTAGCTTAAATTTAACAACCTAACAATTAACCAAGCATCCAATAAGACTTAAACTAAGTAATAAAATACTAAATTACTTGCTAAAACAGAACAATCATCAAAAGGATCTGTTCTAAGATAATAAAAACAGTAACAAAATGAAATAAACCCTAACCAATCCAACTCACAACAAATCTCACCAAACTTCACACTCTTGCCGTCACACAAGAGTGCCAAAGTCGAGACCACCCAACTTTGGACCTCAGCGGAGCATCTCTACAGCGTATCAGTTCCAGGATTGCTCAAGAACGCCGACAGACCACCCCCGGCGAGCTAAGAACATCCCAAAACCCAAGAAAATGCCGAAAATCTGGAAATCTGACTTTGGATCTGATGGAAGGCTGTGGAACGCGGATGAACGTCGAGTGAAGCTCAGGAACACCGGAAGACCACCTCCGAATGTTGCTAATGGGAATCGGAGCTTGGATTTGGAGGACCACCACCAAATCGAGCTGGAAAAGGAAGATGCCGCGAGCCAAATTCCACCGGAGAGAACACTCTCCGATGGCTCCAGATGATCGGGATGTCGCCACCGAGATTGAAGCTTGAGAGATCGATTGGAGAAGAGAAAGGGGCCGAAATCCGGAGAAAACCGCACCGGGACGAAGCTACTGTGCGTGGAGGAATCGACGAAGATGAATGCTACTGTAGCTTCTCAGATTTAAATCAGATCTGGATCTGAACGGATGGCTGAGATGATTCCGGGCTAAATCAACGGTGAAAAGTCATCCAAAATCTGATCCGAAGGTACTGATCTTGATCTAGGGTCTGGATCTACCCTTCCGTAGGTCAGATCGATCAGATCATCACTGGATGTCCCAGATCGGTCCAGTCTTCATTGAACGGCCCAGATTAATTCAGCTTGATCAATGGCTAGATGAACTCAGATCTGGATCAAAACTTCTGGATCTTCATCAATGGCTCAGATTTGCTCCCCATTAGGTTGGATCGGCCAGATCTTCAACAGATGGTTCAGATCTCTCCTATTCTTGATGAACGGCCCAAATCAACCCAAAGCTTGATCTTCTCGTTTGAACTCCGATTTGAGCCCAATTTCGGTCCAAATAGATCCAAATTCAAGATCCTTTGATGCCTACAAAATAAGAATCAAATATTAGCATCAAATAATACCAAAAATAATATAATTTGTAATTAAATCCAAAAATACACATTATGCACAAAATGTGATGTAACCATGATTTAAACTATGAAATCAACATCAAACCATGCATATATGAATCAAAATAATGCAGTAAAATCATGGTTATTAGATACACATAGAGAAGTGTCTACTTTGACACTTTCGAGATCCGGCGAACCGAGGACAAGCGGGATTGCGAAGGGCTTCGCATCAAAGGTATAAATCTTTCTTCATGTAGGTCTAGGAGTAGATCTAAGTAGAAACTCGTACTCGTATTTAAATTTTGAAATCTATCCTTCACACGAGATCCAGTGGCATGGGTGATTCGGGGTTTCCGCGACACGAAAACGCGGTTTTCGCGGCCCAAAAAACTCAACAGAGACTTATTTAACCGGTGAAAGTGACATATTATAAGGGTTGCTTTTATTGTTAACTTGTTCCCCTAATTTGTATTGACCTAGAAATTACAATCAAACACTCACGATTATCGTTTCTTCCCTAATTATTCATCGATGTAAGGAGGTAGTGTCTTCATATTGCTTTTGTTATTCTTTCTCCTCTCTACTTCCATTTCATCTTTCAACAAGTCTCCCCTCCCCTCCCCTCCCCTCCCACAATTTTTTCTTTGTTATTTTAATTTTAGCTTATCAGTTATTTGTCACAAAAATAACTATGCAATTATAGCTAGATCAAAAACCCTCCTTTGGTTTGTGCTCATGGAGGTGACTCAACAAGGGTCTTCCCTAACATGGTACCTACCCTGTCATAAAAGTAAATCAGAGACTAAAAAAAGACTCCATTTGCTTCAACTTTCTTTAGTACAGATTGATGCATTTCATATTGCTTTAACTTCTCGAGTAAATTGTGTCAAGTGAATGTGTCCCATTCTTTAGATGGGCTCTTGTTTGCTCTTCACGGTAGGTATGGTATACCTCAACTTTTATATCGTCACTCTAATTTTCTGTATTGCATTAAACAAACTATGACATATTGCCTCCTAAAATTCTATAACATAGAAAATGGAAGGTTTTAGACAATTACATTTCTAAACTTCATTTCTTAAAATTATGTAAAATCTAAACTTCATTCACCCAATTCACGGAGCTATTTGACATAAAACTAAATTATCATTTTGTATTTGAATGAAATTGAATTTGCAAATGATTCTAGTCATGCTCATTGATATAAAGGCTAATGTAATTTTGTTATTTTCTTTTCCAAGCAAAGTGATAAAGAGCTAGTGAAGAACTCAAGCTTTTATACATTATAGAGTATTTTATTCTTCGTGAATTAGATTTGTTGATATCACACTCACTCTCCCTTTATTTAATGGCTCAACATAATAAATCTTGCTTGGATAATACTCCAAATTATGGTAAGATATACATATATGAAGTACTCACTGTTTTCCTCATTTACTATGTCATAATTTTAATTAATTTATGACATAAGCAGAGGTCATATTGATAGACATCAAGAAATTTGCACTCAACCATTTTGATATCACAGAATTTGCTAAAATCTTCATCTTTGTTAGTCCCCACTAGCCTTTGTAGAAAAGAAATCCTAAGCAGAGGTCTTGGGAATGATTGAGCTTGTGGTTGTGGTTCAACTTGCTTTTCTATTGATGGTGTAATCAACCGTTGAGGGAAAGGTACTTGTGGCCTTTGGACACTTTCTGGAATAATGGAACTGAGTTTTTGTGGTATTTTACTGTTCTTCTTCTCAATTATATACAAGTCTTTCTCTAGAAGTTTTTTATGATTCTTACCACTTCCCAACTTAATATTATTACAATGTTCACTAAACTTTGTTTGGGTTGGAGGGAAGTCATGTTTGAACCATTTTGAAATTATGCTATCAATCTTTGCTTCCAACTGTTCGAACCCCTTATTCTGTGGCTTGTGATTTTCAAAACTCTTGGATGGTTAAACTATATTTTGTTTGGCAGACTCTTTTACCTTCATGGCTTGCACCTTCGGGGGAAATTCCATCCAACTTCTATTTGACCATTCATGAAGGTTCACTGTTACTTGATCAATTAATGTATATGCTTCATCCACACTTTTGTTCATAAAAAAGCCTCCAGTTGATGAATCCAATAAAAATTTATCTGAGAAAGAAATTCCCATGTAGAATATATGCAATTGCAACCACCTTTCTAAACCATGATGAGGGCACTGCCTTAGTAAATTTTTGAATCTCCCCCATGCTTCAAATAGAGATTCTCCATCTGTTTGAGCAAAACTTGTAATGCACTTCCTCATAAACATTATTCTGCTTGGAGGGAAAAAATGATTTAGAAATTTTTGCTCTAATTGCTCCCAATTTGTGATGCTTTGAGGACGGAGAGAATAAAACCAAGTACTTGCCCTGTCCTTGCTACTAAAAGGAAATGTCATCAACCGAATGACATCCACTGAGACACCCTCATAGTTCATCGTATCATAAAGCTCCAAGAATGTCTTAAGGTGCAGATATGGGCTTTCCGATACCTCCCCTCCAAATTTATGACCTTGTATCATAGTAATTATTTGTGGATCTAGTTGGAAACTCTTTGCTTCAATATGAGGTTGCACAATCGGAGATAAAAATCTTGCAGAAATGGGTGCAAAGAATTCTCTTAAGGATCTACTTCACATATTAGTGCTTATAGCATCTAAAAAAATTATAAGAAAACATAGAAATATAAAATTAAAGACAAGAAGGAAAATGCAGTAATGAAAGATAAAGAATAAAGAATATAAGAATTTAAGAATTACAGAATTATCTAGACAAACTCTAATGTAAACTAATTAGATTCAAACACTCAATCCCCGGCAACGGCGTCAAAAATTTAATGTGATAAACTGCAAGCACGTAGTTATCGTCAAGTAATAAAATGTACAAGTCAATTCCACGAAGATTGAGGATTAAATACTAATTGATTTTGCACTCTAAATTTAGCTAGACAACAATCGATAAACGAGTATTTTGGATTTTTAACTAAGACGCGAAAATAAAAGTAAAGAAAGATAACTAAGGAAGTCCTGTGTTAAGAAAATATTCAAGGTCGAAGGATTCATTGTAATGATGGATGTTGTGCTATGAATTAGCCCATTCCTAGTTCTCTGTTTGTACGTTTATAGGACAGTCTAAACATTTACTAAATTCTACCCCACGACGGTGTATCGGAATACTTCCCTTGCCAGTAACCAAGTATGTCATTAACTGAAAAAGTAACTTAGAGAATCCGGATTTTTGTATATTACCTCCTGTCACAAAGTCTCCTCTAGGTATACTTCTTTAGATTACGTATGATTATGGGAAGCCCATTAGATCAAGTGATAGACTTATCCAGACATAAAATTACCCTTCCTTAGGAAGTTACATTCCATATAGAAAGATAGTTACCTTAAATACTCAACTTCAAACAAGTATCATAAAGTCATACTGACCTATATCGGAACGTTCACTCAAAAGAGACGACAATTATGCATCTGATCAACGAAAATTCAGGTTCACACACAGTCCCAATATAGACACACAACAATGTATCTAACTTAGAAATAAGATCTACGCATACAGAAATACAATCTAGATATATAAATTCATGCTCATAAGGAAAAGCCTACTAGCTAACATTTCATCGAATAGAACAAGTGTCATATAAGCTTCGTCAAATAAGGAAGTTAGCAATTCAATAGAGTTTACAACATTCCACACATTACAATTACCTTCTACATGGTAGAACAATAAGAATCTACTCCATAATGGGAATATCTACAATCCAAGAGCACTAATATATAGAATTTCAAGAACCCTAAAGAAAGGGGAAAAAAACTTATCCTTGAAGTCGAGTGAAGCCCCTGGATGAAGATCTTGGAGTGTCAATGAGGATGGAGTAGCAGGACGACCTCGGATCACCCTGATGATGCCTCTGAGTGTAAGGATCTGACCTAGACAGTCCCCTCTCGCCTTCCAAACTTCCTCCCTTGTGGTGGAGATGAATTGCCCCTCTTATAGAGGTGAGGCACAGGGTGGTTGTGCCTTTAGGCATGACTAACCCATTCCTTGGGTGTCTGGTTGTGCCATCTAACCAGAGCCAACTTGGCTCTGGTTCTGGGCCCCTGGAAGTACCATATGGCACGGCTAAAGCAGAGTTTACTCTGCTTTTTCATTCTTGGTCGTGCTATTTAGCACGACCGTACTTTCGAATCTTCATTCTGGATGTATGGTCGTGCCTCAAGACACAGCTAGGTCCAATTCTGCTCTGGAAGTTAGCACGAGCAAGCTCATGGTCGTGCCTTTTTGGCATGGCCAGTTCTTCAAAATTGAGGATTTTCTAACTTTTGGAGGAATGACCGTGCCTCAAGGCATGACCAAACCCAACTCTGCTCTGGAAGTAGGCACGACCTCCCCATTTCTTACGTTGTTTCTTCTTCCTAGTCGTGTCGAATTCATTTGCTTCCTTGGTCGTGCCATTGGGCACAGCTACCTTTTGGAACTTGACTTGGGCATTCCACTCTTTCTCTTTCCTTACCACAAGGAAGAGATCTTCTTCAAGTGATCTTCTTTTGTATCCTTAAATCTTTTCCCGCTCCAAACTGCTCCTAAAAATGAAAACAAACACCGAGCAGATATCTGGATGAAAAGTAGTAATTGTCCTGAAATGAGATAAAAAAGGGTACAAAAGTATACATCATAATCAAATGAATATAGAAAAATGTACGTTAAACGATATAAAATAATATATATAATCTATGCACATCGTTACATTACTGGAAATAGTGGAGGCAGTCTATAGTTCTTCTCCCACATGATCTTTCAAAGCTTTATTTACCCTCTCCAGATCCATAACCAATTGGCCTAAGTGTAATCCTGAAGCATAGAACTGGATAGTATAACTAAAGAGTTATAGTTCATAAAAGTTATTTAAGAAAACTTAGTCATAAATTTACTGCAGTAGCATTTCGGGTGTGTTCTTTAGCACACTTTGAAATTATAGTTCTTTGCGTTTATTTGTGTGCTTGCACCCATGACTCAGCTAATGCTCAACTAAGTATCCCATAAGGTAAGGGAGAAGTAGTGTCCACTCCTTGTTGGGATGGTAACCCAAGGGATTGCTTGAAAAGACATGAAGAGCTAGTTGAAGGTGCAAGCCCTGAAGGAAGAGAAAGAGGGAGCTCGGGCGATTGTGAATGAACAAGAGTTGGTGAGACGGGTAAAGATGTTGATGTTTGACCAGATGGCCCAAGACTTTGTTCGGGTATTGATCCTTCAGACCGTCGACCGGCCAATTGCCTATTGGGAGTTCACTTGGAGCGCGGAATAATCGAAGGAATGATTAAGGTTAGTGTTGAAATTGGCTGAGTAGATGTAGGAGTTGGCATTATCTCGATGGGCCTGATAATTGAAGGGATCACACGAGACATAAGTATAAGAACGTCTAGCTGCATCATAGAAAGTGTAAGACGAGAATAATGTTGGGAATTTCGGGCCGCAAAAACTATTTTTTCACGTTGCGAAAACCCCGATTCTCATGCCACCGGATCCGTGTGAAGTAAAATTTTCGAAAAAAATTATGAGTACGAGTTTCTTAAACTAGTTCTAAACTAGATCTACAAGGAGAAGGAATTTACCCTCGATGCGATGCCCTTCGCAATCCCGCTCGTCCAACCGTTCACCGGATCTCGAGATAGTCAAGTGTATGATCCTCTAGAAGTATCCACATGAACAAACTAGGTGGAGAAGACCAAACAAAAATGTGCTAGCACCTTAGATGGTTCGGCCAAGGAGGAGGAGAGGGAGAGCAAGAAAGAAGATGAGTTGAATAATCCTTGAATTGCATTCACTTGCAATTCAAATGTGGCCGGCCACAATTGTAACCCCCATTCCATTTAATGTGGCCGACCATTAAAGAGGGGATTTGTAACCTCCATGAGGTGGCACACACATGTGCTAACTATGATAATGTGGCACATCATCATTAGTCCTCCTAATGTCAACTCACAAATGAGGTGGTAAATGGTCAAGTCAAACTTGACCTTTCATCTTCCTTTTCAAGTCAAGTCAAACTTGACCAAATCTCTCTCATGGTTGATCTAATCTAACCATTTGATTCAAACCAACTTTATATAATGAATCTAATTCATTTAATTAAATTGATTCAATGAGTCATAATCTGAATTAGACTCATTGAACACATGAATCAACTTGAGCCCAACTCAATTAGCCCAATTAGGATTACTCTTAATCCAATTTGATTCATCACATGAATCTAATCCTCTTGGTTCATCATATGAACCTAATCTCCTTCTAATTGTCCTTTGTGTGTGACCCTATAGGTTCTTATAACGTTGGCAATGCTCCTAAACTCATTTAGAAGCATAAGTAATGAGCGGTATCTAGCAACACATCATTATTACCCAAGTTATAAGAATGTTGAGATCCGACATCACCTTGTGACTGCTAATTGTGACTCCTCACAATATATGACATTGTCCTTCTATCCTAGACATCTAGATTGATCAATGTGAGGCATAGACCGTGTCATCCTCTAATCAATCTAAATCTTGAATCCCAAGTAGATTCACTCGATCAAATGAGCTCAATATCTCATATTAACTCATTTGGGCATGGTCATGCACTTCGTGGTCTTACTCTATCAAGAATATCAATGTCACTCCCGTCATATAGGAGGGATAGATCCCATCTACATCACTCACATCCCTCTGCATAATTTGTTACATACCCAGTAATCACCTTTATAGTCCACCCAGTTACGGGTGACGTTTGATGAAGCCAAAGTACATAACTCCTTATGTAGGAATCCATGGTGATTTCAGGTCCAAGGACTAATATTCATACTAATAGCCACATGAGAAATTATATGACACTCATATAACGATACATGATACTTTCTCATGGCGGGTCATTCAGTATACATTCTCCAATGCATACCCATGTGTCAACTTGATATCTCTATATCCATGACTTGTGAGATCAAGTCATTGAGTTGACCTACATGCTAGTTTTATTGCATTAACATTGTCCCTGAATGTAAATACTCGACTAGGAATGATTAAGAGTAGTATTCCCTATATCATCTCACTATCGATTCAACCAATCGATTGATATAGGTAAGAACCTTCTACTCAAGCACGCTATTATACTTAGTTTATTTGGCACAAATACAAGTAAGCATAATAACCAAAAAACAAAATGCCTTTATATATAAGAATATGATACAATGAGTCCATACAACAATCATCAAATGATTGGCTCTAGG
This sequence comes from Zingiber officinale, assembly GCF_018446385.1. Lineage (NCBI taxonomy): Eukaryota > Viridiplantae > Streptophyta > Magnoliopsida > Zingiberales > Zingiberaceae > Zingiber > Zingiber officinale. The sequence continues at coordinate 57,285,534 of NC_055992.1, read as the reverse complement.
GCTCTAACTAACAATCTCCCACTAGCACTAGTGTCAATCAGCATAGGCTCTAAGGCCTAATGATCTAGTGTGGCCATCATGCTTTCTCTGTGCCAAAGTCTTGGTCAAGGGATCTGCGATGTTAGCCTCTGTAGGTACTCTGCAAATCTTCACATCTCCTCTATCGATGATCTCTCGAATGAGATGGAAGCATCGTAGTATGTGTTTGGTCCGCTGGTGTGAGCGAGGTTCCTTAGTCTATGCTATAGCTCCATTGTTGTCACAATAGAGCTCAATAGGGTCAGCGATACTAGGAACCACCCCAAGTTCAGTGATAAACTTGCGAATCCAAACTGCCTCCTTTGCAGCTTCTAATGCAGCAATATACTCGGCCTTTGTTGTAGAATCAGTGACTGTGTCCTTCTTCGAACTCTTCCAGCTCACAGCACCATCATTTATGCAAAACACGAACCCCGACTGTGATCGATAATCATCCTGGTCGGTCTGGAAGCTGGCATCACTGTAACCCTTTACAGCTAGCTCGTCTCGCTTCCATATATCAAGAAATATTCTTTAGTCCTTCTTAAATACTTAAGAATATTCTTGACTGCTATCCAGTGACTTTCACCTGGATCTGACTGGTATCTGCTCGTCATGCTCAATGCATACGAGACATCAAGACGAGTACATGGCATGACGTACATGATAGATCCTATGGCTGAGGCATAAGGGATCTGATCCATGCGGTCCCTCTCCTATCTAGAAGAGGGACCTTGAGTCTTCGAAAGACTCACACCATGTGACATCGGCAGAAATCCCTTCTTGGAGTTCTGCATGACAAACCGTAGAAGTACCTTGTCAATATATGTACTCTGACTTAGGCCAAGCAACATTTTAGATCTATCTCTATAGATCTGTATGCCTAGAATGTGGGATGATTCACCTAAGTCCTACATTGAGAAACAAGTCCCTAGCCAAGTCTTGACAGACTGTAACAAAGGGATGCCCTTCCCAATAAGAAGTATGTCATCCACATACAAAATGAGGAAGACAACTATGTTCCCTACAACCTTCTTGTAGACACAAGGCTCATCTTCATTCTTGATGAAACCAAACTGTTTGATTGCATCTTCGAATCGAAGATTCCAGCTCCGAGAAGCTTGCTTCAGTCCATAAATGGACCTATGCAGCTTGCATACTTTGCTAGTATGCTGTGGATCTACAAAACCCTCAGGTTGTGTCATGTATACATCCTCTAGCATGTTTCCATTCAGAAACGCGGTTTTGACATCCATCTGCCATATCTCATAGTCATGGTATGCTGCAATAGCAAGCATGATCTGAATGGACTTAAACATCGCTACTGGAGAAAAGGTTTCATCATAGTCAATACCATGAATCTACTTGAAACCTTTAGCTACCAAGCGACCCTTATAGATAAGTCCATCCATGTCAGTCTTTCTCTTAAAGACCCACTTACACCCAATGGGTTTTACCCATTCAGGTGGATCAACCAAAGTCCATACTTGGTTGGTGTACATGGATTCCATTTCGGATCTCATGGCCTCTAGCCATTTCTCGGAATCTGGTCTCATCACAGCTTCCTGATAGGTGGTAGGCTCATCCTCTATGAGCACAACGTCATCATGGTTAGACAAGAGAAATGAGTATCTCTCAGGCTAACGACGTACCCTATCAGACCTGCGAAGAGGTATGTCTACTTGAACTAGTTGTTGTTCCTCAACTCTTTGTGGAATAACATCATCCACAACACTTTGTGGTTCCATTTCAACTTCCATCGAGGATTCAGTGCTATGGTCCGCATCTTAAACTTCTTCAAGATTGAACGTACTCCCACTAATCTTTCTAGAAACAAAGTCTCTTTCTAGAAAGACCCCAGTTTTTGCCACAACTATCTTGTGCTGACTGGGAATGTAGAAGTAATATCCCTTAGTTTCCTTGGGATATTCAATGAAATAGCACTTATCAGATTTGGGTCCCAGTTTGTCTGAGACTTGACGTCTAACGTAAGCCTCACAACCCCAAATCCTCATAAAAGACACCTGGGCATCTCTCCCAGTCCATATCCTATATGGTGTCTTTATCACGGCCTTGGATTGAACTCGGTTGAGTATAAAAGCTGTCGGGTCTAGAGCATAGCCCCAAAGAAATGTAGGAAGATCTGTGTGACTCATCATAGACCGTACCATATCTAATAGGGTACGGTTCCTCCTTTCGGATACACCATTCCACTATGGTGTTCCAAGAGGAGTGAGTTAGGATAGAATCCCACACTCAGCTAGATAGTCACGAAACTCATGGCTAAGGTATTCTCCTCCTCGATCTGATCGAAGTATCTTAATACTCTTGCCAAACTGGTTCTGTACTTCATTCTTGAATTCTTTGAACTTTTCTAAGGATTTAGACTTATGTGTCATCAAATACACATAACCATATCTACTGAAGTCATCAGTAAATGTGATGAAGTACCTATAACCGCCTCTAGCAGCGACATTGAAAGGGCCACATACATCACTATGTATAAGTCCTAACAAATCAGTCGCTCTTTCGCTGTGCCCACTAAAGGGAGTCTTGGTCATTTTGCCTAATAGACATGACTCGCACGTCTCATAAGATTCAAAATCAAATGAGTCTAGCAATCCATCCTTATGGAGCTGGGATAAGCGCTTGTCATTTATATGACCAAAGCGACAGTGCCAGAGATAGGTTTGGTTCATGTCATTTGACTTGAACCTCTTGGTATTTATGTTATAGATAGGACTTTCATGGTCTAGAATGTAGAGTCTGTTTATCAGAGGTGCACTACAATAGAACATATCTTTTAAATAAACAGAACAACATTTGTCCTTTATTATAAAAGAGAAACCTTTCTTGTCCAAACAAGAAACTGAAATTATGTTCTTAGTTAAAGCAAGCACATAACAACATTCATTTAATTCTAATACAAGCACAAAGGGCAGAGATAGATGATAAGTTCCTACAGCAACAACAGCAATCCGTGCTCCATTGCCTACTCGTAGGTCCACCTCGCCCTTCGTCAATGCCCTGCTATTTCTCAGCGCCTGCACATTAGTACAAATGTGAGAAGCACATCCGGTATCTAATACCCATGATGAAGAAATAGATAGATTGACTTCTATAACATATATACTTGAAATGGAAGTCTCACTTCGCTTCTTCTTAAGATCTTCCAGGTACACCTTGCAGTTCCTCTTCCAGTGCCCGTTCTGACCGCAGTGGAAGCAGGTAGCATCCTTGGCGACCCCTCCTTTAGGCTTCAGTGCCTTGCCTTTGCCCTTGGCTTGGGACTTTCCTTTGCCTTTGGTTTTGCCCTTGCCCTTGTGTTTCTGAACCATCAGAACAGAGTGGGGCTTTGCCTTCTTAAGGTTTAGCTCAGCAGTTCTTAACATGCTAAGCAGCTCAGGCAGTGGCTTGTCAATTTCATTCATATTGTAGTTTAGAACAAACTGACTATAGCTATCCGGCAAGGATTGCAAGATCAGGTCAGTGGTCAGCTCTTGGCAAAGCGGGAATCCCAACCTCTGTAGGTTTTCTATGTACCCAATCATTTTGAGTACATATGAGCCTACGGGAGCCCCATCTGACATCTTGCACTGAAATAGTGCCCTTGAGATCTCAAATCTCTCATGCCGCGCTTGTCCTTGATATAGTTGATGAAGATGTTCAACCATATCATAAGCACCCATTAACTCATGTTGCTTCTGAAGCTCAGAGTTCATGGTCGCGAGCATAAGATATGACACATCTAATGCTTCATCTTGATGCTTCTTATAAGCATATTGTCAGCTCGCGTGACATTGACAGGAGGAGCCTCCGAAATGGGTTGCTCCTGAACGTACAGTTTACGTTCTTGGGTGAGAACTATTCTCAGATTTCTGTACCAGTCTAGGAAATTTGCTCCGTTGAGCTTGTCCTTATCAAGGACAGAACGCAGAAAGAAGGTGTTCGTGTTCGACATGACAATCTACAACAAAAAAATGCAGAAAATAAATATCATATTCTTTTAATTATTTAATTAGGCCTTTAACTAAATGATGCTCTCATTGAATTCTATAACTCATGTGGGACAAGATCCATATCATACTAACCCTTGAGTTAGCTTTGGCTAAATCACCCAAGACTTAGTATGATCGGTAGGTAACGATTTACCAATTACATCTCTATGCAACTCTTGTTTATAGGACAAGACCCGCATTTATATTAAAACTCGAGTTAGCTTTGGCTAATACACCAAAGATTTAATATAAACGTGATTTGTCCTATCTTCCAACCATTGGATAATGCCTACAGTTAAACTCGATTTAACTAGTTGTACTCAATCAAATTGAGTCTCTACTCACCCATGCATTGATAGGCGGGACCAAGATTGTCCCTCCGTATCCTACTAAGATAATATGTGTTGCTCTGCTTTGGCAGATTCAACAACACATGTGATCGAGGTAGTGATAGGTATCACGGCATGGTAGGCATTTTAGAGTTGATGCGATTGAGATCTAATCTAATCGTAGGGTGCATCTTATACACGATTTAGATATAATCTAATCGTTAAGGCGCTAATTAACTACTTTACTAGCATGCATCAAATACACACACACAAGCAATTAATTATACTATTTGTGATTAGTCATGACCCTACTACGATCTTCTCAAGCCAATGAGAAGATCGGATGGTCAACCTAGGGTCAACAACTTCTCAAAGCTTCTCCCTTTGACCACCTTGTGTTGCTCGCGCCCTCCTCGTAGCTCCGTCTCTAGTGGACCTTCCACGGCTCCAATTTTGTACATTACAATTTTGAAACTCGAGTTACATTTGAGTCTAAACTAATTTACAACAAGAATAAAAGAGAGGCATGACGCGGAGGTTACGTATCAAGTATACAGCACACACAACACAAATGACGGCACGCAGGCCGTAATATGAATTACAACACAATTTTTAAATCCATTTTAGGTCTTTTGGGCCATGACTATCACAAAATAATACATAATTCTAAATTATGTATTTTCTCTAATTTTTACTACAATTTTTATGAGTAAAATTCCCGGCGGTTCCATTTAGCGGGTTACGGGCTCAATCGCGGAACAAATCCCCTTGCGGGGTCAGGGCAGCGCCCCTACCCGCGATATAACCATCGCGAGTGTTCCTAAGCGATCCTACATCGCCTTAGTCCGCTGTCCCAAAAAGATTTGGGGCAAAACCTTGTCGTTTTGGAAAAATCTTCTCGGTAGTCGAAGCCTACAAGTGTCTAAACACTTGTGCTTCGCTTTTACGAGAAAAATACCCATAAAAATCAGAAATTCATAGAAAAGTACAGTACTGATATTTTTCTTAAAAATACAAATTAAACTCGTACAAGACTTCACACGTGGCTCTGATACCACTGTTGGGAATTTTGGGCCATAAAAACCGCTTTTTCGCGTTGCAGAAACCCCGATTCCCATGCCACCGGATCCGTACGAAGTAAAATTTTCGAAAAACATTACGAGTACGAGTATCTTATGCTTGTTCTAAACTAGATCTACAAGGAGAAGGAATTTACCCTTGATGCGATGCCCTTCGTAATCCCGCTCGTCCAACGGTTCGCCGGATCTCGAGATCGTCAAGTGTACGATCCTCTAGAAGTATCCACACGAACAAACTAGATGGAGAAGACCAAACAAAAGTGTGCTAGCACCTTAGATGGTTCGGCCAAGGAGGAGGAGAGGGAGAGCAAGAAATAAGATGAGTTGAATAATCCTTGAATTGCATACAATTGCAATTCAAATGTGGCCGACCACAATTGTAACCCCCATTCCATTTAATGTGGTCGGCCATTAAAGAGGGGATTTGTAACCTCCATGAGGTGGCACACACATGTGCTAATTATGATGATGTGGCACATCATCATTAGTCCTCCTAATGACAACTCACAAATGAGGTGGCAAATGGTCAAGTCAAACTTGACCTTTCATCTTCCTTCTCAAGTCAAGTCAAACTTGACCAAATCTCTCTCATGGTTGATCTAATCTAACCATTTGATTCAAACCAACTTAATATAATGAATCTAATTCATTTAATTAAATTGATCCAATGAGTCATAATCTAAATTAGACTCATTGAACACATGAATCAACTTGAGTCCAACTCAATTATCCCAATTAGGATTACTCTTAATCCAATTTGATTCATCACATGAATCTAATCCTCTTGGTTCATCATATGAACCTAATTTCGATCTAATTGTCCTTTGTGTGTGACCCTATAGGTTCTTATAACGTTAGAAATGCTCCTAAACCCATTTAGAAGCATAAGTAATGAGCGGTATCTAGCAACACATAATTACTACCCAAGTTATAAGAATGTTGAGATCCAACATCACCTTGTGACTACTAATTGTGACTCCTCACAATATATGACATTGTCCTTCTATCCTAGACATCTAGATTGATCAATGTGAGGCATAGACCGTGTCATCCTCTAATCAATCTAAATCTTGAATCCCAAGTAGACTCACTCGATCAAATGAGCTTAATATCTCATATTGACTCATTTGGGCATAGCCATGCACTTAGTGGTCTCACTCTATCAAGAATATCAATGTAACTCTCATCATATAGGAGGGATAGATCACATCTACATCACTCACATCCCTCTGCATAATTTGTTACATACTCAGTAATCGCCTTTATAGTCCACCCAGTTACGGGTGACGTTTGATGAAGCCAAAGTACATAACTCCTTATGTAGGGATCCATGGTGATTTCAGGTCCAAGGACTAATAGTTGTTAGGACCAAAAGTAGCTAGAGGGGGGGGGTGAATAGCTCGTCGCGTTCGCTCGGTGCTCCGCGTTGCTCGGCGTTGATTGTTTCTTCAAGAATATGCAGCGGAAAATACAGAAACAAATACAACCACGCTAACACTAGGATTTTACTTGGTATCCACCTCCAAAGGAGGTGACTAATCCAAGGATCCACACCACGCACGCACCCTCCACTATGAAACACTCCTTTTCGGTAACTACCGAGGGCGGAGAAGCCCTACAAGACTCTCGGTACAAGAAGAAGGAAAGGGAAACAAAATACAAGCACAAAGCTTACAATGAATGCAGAAAACCCTAACCCTAGCTTCTCTTCTTGCCTTTGATCCACCTCTTGACTCGGAGAGCTTCCAAGAACCTTCAAGAACTGGCGATCACGAGCTTTGAGAGTGCTGTGGAGGAGCTGGCGAAGATCTGAGATGAAACCGTGAAGAGATGCCGAAGGAAATGAACGCCTGCGGCCTTTATTGACGCCAACGGTCGGATCCCGATCGATTCGAATGTTCCCAATCGATCGGGGAGGCTTTGGATCGATCCACGGATCGATCCAGAGCGCCTCTGTGCTCTGGAAAAGCGCTTGGATCAATCCACGGATTGATCCAGCGCTTATCGCGCGAAGCAGCCGCCATCGATCGATTGGAACATCTGGATCGATCCACGGATCGATCCAGAGGCTCTCTGTTTGCTTAGGAGAAGCCTGGATCGATCCACTGATCGATCCAGCTCCTGGATCGATCCACTGATCGATCCAGCTCCTGGATCGATCCACTGATCGATCCAACACTTGGTTTTTGCCCAAAACCAAGTTCCAAGCCTCTCAAACCAACATCCAGTCAACCTTGACCTGTTGGTACATCATGCCTAGCATCTGGTCACTCCTTTGACCTGCTAGGACTTCCCACCAAGTGTTTGGTCAATTCCTTTGACCCACTTAGACTTTTCTATTCATGCCAAGTATCTGGTCACTCCCTTGACCTACTTGGACTTCCCAACACCAGATGTCCGATCATCCTTGATCCATCTGGATTTTCCCTTGCCTGGCTTCACTCACCAGGACTTTCACCTAGCTTCACTCACTAGGGTTTTCCTTCTGCCTAGCTTCACTCACCAGGGCTTTCACCTGGCTTCACTCACCAGGACTTTCACCTAGCTTCACTCACTAGGGTTTTCCTTCTGCCTGGCTTCACTCACCAGGACTTTCACCTAGCTTCACTCACTAGGGTTTTCCTTCTGCCTGGCTTCACTCACCAGGACTTCCCTGTCAAGTATCCGGTCAACCTTGACCTACTTGACTCTTCTTCAATCAATTTCTTATTGTCAAACATCTAAACTCAAACCAAGACTCAGCTTGGTCACCCAGGTCAACCTTGACCTGAGGGATGTTGCACCAACAATCTCCCCCTTTTTGATGTTTGACAATACCACAATAACACTTACAATACCACATGTAAGTTAGGCTAATCCTATAGCCTCAATCTTCATGCCACTAGGTAATGAACGTATAAATTAAGCTCTTCATTCTCCCCCTACGAGGGCACACTCCCTCTAGGTAATGAAGCCTAACTTACACCCATTCATAGGTCCTTTCATTCTCCCCCTATTGGCACACATCAACCCATCTTTGGGCACACATCAACCCATGCTCCAATTTTGGGTACACATCAACAAATCCATTTGTTGAAAACTCTCCCCCTGAAGAGTTGCTCATCGTTGTTCACAACATCACTCGTTGTGATCAACACGATAATGAAGGTCCCATACCCTTCATTTATCCTTAACTTCTCCCTCAATGTAGACAAATACCCAACCTTGAGCATTATCTAACCACTTGAGTTCCCACTTGAAATAATGAGGATATCCACTCCCCATTTCAAGTTCAAAAGCTCATACATGAGCATTTTCTTTACAGAAGGTTAACCACCTTCCAAGGTTCATGAAAAGTAATTTTTCATGTCTTTAAAGAGTCCCTCCTCCTAAAGACATGGTGATGACTTCTATCATTGCACCAACAATGACTTGGAATCCCTAAACCTTTAGGAAACCCAAATTTAGAAGTTTTGAGGTTCAAATATTCAAAATTTGAAACAAACCTCAACCTAAACTTCAATGAAGCCTTCCTTAACCAATCCATCCTTGTTTTCACATGAAAACACCCTTTGAATGTATACAAATGTATTTTAGGGGTTTGGAATGGTTACCTAGACTCAAAGAGGTTCAAAGATGATGAAATCAAGCCTACCCAGCAAAAATCAGCAACTTGGATCGATTGGAGTTGGGTTCCAATCGATTGAACCTTTATGAATCGATCCACTGATCGATTCAGACTACCTGGATCGATCGGCTGATCGATCCAGCGAGCTTCTGCTCGCGGGAGACTTGCCTTCTGAATCGATCCACGGATCGATTCGGGCACTCCAATCGATCCATGGATCTATCGGAGGTCTGATAGTTGCTGAAATTCCATTTCAGTCAACTTCAGAAACCCCTAGAAAATTCTACAAAAATCCAAAAATCATGAAATTTCGTGTAGACATTATTTAGGGAATACTTAATCATGGAAAAATAGATTTCTATGAAAATACATCATATTTTCAAAGATTGACACAAACTTGAAAACTTGCAAAAACTTTAGTGTTTTTCTTCAAGTTTGTGTCTAACTATTCAATGGTGATTACTATCAAAAGATAGCCTTCACCAAGGTTTTCCAAAAACATTTTAAAAACATTTTCAAAACCAATATCCCATCATGTTCCTTGGGCATAATGCACATGACTTGTACATTAGCTTTCCCAATGATGGGAAAACACATAACTATGTGTTTTGATGAACCTAAAACTCAAAAGAATGCACTAAATCAACATCTTGAGTTTTGTTCATCTTTCTAACATCTCACTTGTATCTAATGTGCACTAATCACATACAAGTCACCTTATAGTCTTTGTGAGATGTAGATTTTGGTTTTTGCCCTAATCTAGGGATCATGCATATCTATCTAGGCATTCTAGAGATATTAGACATCCACCTAGGATGTCACTTGTCAATAATTGTTGTTAAATGCCATTCGTCCTTAATTACAAGGAATTAAACTTAATGCATGATTATGTTATGGCATACATCAAAAGAAAATAATTTTCAAAAGAAAATATCCTATTACTACATGATGTATGAATGTCATGACATGGTATTTTTGGATTTTTCATAATAAAACATGAATGCAAAACTAGACATGATGTCATGGCATATGATAGGCAAACAATCATGGCAAGATTTAGCATAAATAAAATATACCTAGATTAACTATCTAAGTATCCTTAAAGTCTTAGCTAAACTTACACCTTAAACCTAGATTGCCCTAAAGTGCTACAAGAGAATGCCAAAGCCTAAATTGGCATTTCTAATTTCCTTGATTTAATGTATGCCAATTGAAAATAAACGTGTCCTCAAATGTTAGCATATTCCATTTTTCCTCAAGAGTAGCACTTTTAAATTAAGGCCCGGATTGCCTTAAATTGCCTAAGAACATACCAAAATCCCAACTTGATAGTTCTTATGAATTTCCCAATATGTGCCATTTAAGATTTAAAATCAATTCTTCCACCATTAGGCACATTTTACTCTTTCAAGGAGTAAACAAAGATCCACTTCATTTTCAAAGGTTAACAAAAACCTTGAAAATGCTCCTTGAGTGTCAATTTCCTCAAAGTCAGGTTAACTACCCTTCTAATCGGAGTTGACACTCTCTAACCCATCTATGGGGTAGAGAAGATGCTCCTAGGAACCCAACACCTATTTGTGCTCATTGGATGCTCTAGGTACTCACTAGGGATAACTTCCCTAGGTACCTTCCTAGTGACCTTGTTGGGCTTCTTAGAAGCCTTGATCACAGTTTCTAGGTCAACTCTAGGGATAACCTCCCTTGTGACCTTGTTTGTGACTTTCTTAGACTTCTTAGAAGTCTTAGTCACATTTATTGCAAAAATACTCTTAGGGATGACTTCCCTAGTATTTTTGGCTTGACCACTAGACCTAGGGTTTGTTCCATAACTATATGGAACTCTATGGTAAGAGGGCACATCCTTCTTAGCCTTTGGTTTGTATCCCAAACCTCTATGGCCATTGGATGGCTTTTGTACCCCTAAACCTAGGTTATGCTCATTTTGCCCTAATAGGATATTTTCCATCCTTTTTAGGGTCTTTTCCATTTTATCAAGCCTTGATCTCAAGACTTGATTTTCTAACACTAAGTCCTTAGTTTTAGATTTTTCATTTGATTCATGAGCATATTTGTTCTTGGGCTTGTATCTAAAATCTTTAGAGTTATTGCCCAAGTGTCTATCTACCTTCCTAACCTTAGGTTGGGTAGTTTTGGCATGTAGGGCCACATGTTTTTCCTTAAAGCCCTCATGCTTTCTATTCTTATGGTAAATTGCATTAAAATGATAAAAGTTAGAACTATCATGCTTTTCACCATAATGTAAGGGGGTAGGCTCAATAAATGTTACCTTCTTCTTTACCTTGGAGGCTCCCCCTTGACGAATGCCTCCTTGAGCCTTGACCATCTTCTTCCCCTTGGGGCATTGACTTCGGTAATGCCCTTTTTGATTGCAAGAGAAGCACACAATGTGCTCCTTGCTCTTCTTTGTTCCGGGGATGATCTCCTTGGGCTTCGCCTTGCCCCCCTTTTGTGCCACTTGGCCCTTCTTCTTGGCCAATTTAGGGCAATTGCTCTTGTAGTGCCCATGTTCCCTACACTCAAAGCATATAATATGATTTTTATTTTTAATTGAAATATTTATACCTTTGCTTGTAGGGGTGGCATCTTTCCCTTTGGATCCGGAGGTAGAAGCTTCCTCTTGATCCGATCTTGATTCTCCTCCATTTGATTTTTCTTGACTCGTGGAGGTAGAAGCTTCTTCAATCTCTTCATCTCTTGACCCGGATGTAGAAACTTCTCCTTCTTCTTGATCCGGCGTCACCAAGGATTGCTCCCCCTCAATCCTAGAGGTGGAGGCTTCATCATCTTGAATATGAAACAAGGAGTATGCTCCCTCCTTGTTCCCTTCGTTGCATTCCCTTGAGGATGAAGCTTCTTGGATTTCCTCTTCTTCGGAGGTTGAGCATCTCTCAACCTCGGAGTCCTCCTCTTGGTCTTGCTCCAAAGAGTCACCCTCTCTGGATTCTTCATGATCTTGTACAGTGGAGGGGATCTCTTCATGAAGCTTAGCCAATTTGCTCCAAAGTTCCTTTGCATCTTCAAATTCTCCAATTTTGCAAAGAATGGTGCTTGGCAATAAATTGACCAAAAGCTTGGTCACTTTGTCATTTGCCTCGCACCTTTGGACTTGCTCCGGGCTCCATTTGCTTTTCTTTAGAACTTTGCCCTTTGAATTTCTTGGAGCCTTGAAGCCTTCCATTAGAGCAAACCATTGCTCTATCTCCATCATAAGAAAATTTTCGATTCTTGATTTCCAAGAATCGAAGCTCGTGGAAGTGTATGGAGGAGCCACCCTCGTGTCGAATCCGAGCCCATCTCGGAATTCCATTGTAGAAGTTGAGCTTTTGATAAAGTCTTGAACTTGAAGAATTTGCTCCAACTTCTTCACCCTCTAGCTTTTCTTGATATGTTTGCCCCTTCCGGCGGTGATTCCGGTGAAAAGCAACCTTGCTCTGATACCACTTGTTAGGACCAAAAGTAGCTAGAGGGGGGGGGTGAATAGCTCGTCGCGTTCGCTCGGTGCTCGGCGTTGCTCGGCGTTGATTGTTTCTTCAAGAATATGCAGCGAAAAATACAGAAACAAATACAACCACGCTAACACTAGGATTTTACTTGGTATCCACCTCCAAAGGAGGTGACTAATCCAAGGATCCACACCACGCACGCACCCTCCACTATGAAACACTCCTTTTCGGTAACTACCGAGGGCGGAGAAGCCCTACAAGACTCTCGGTACAAGAAGAAGGAAAGGGAAACAAAATACAAGCACAAAGCTTACAATGAATGCAGAAAACCCTAACCCTAGCTTCTCTTCTTGCCTTTGATCCGCCTCTTGACTCGGAGAGCTTCCAAGAACCTTCAAGAACTGGCGATCACGAGCTTTGAGAGTGCTGTGGAGGAGCTGGCGAAGATCTGAGATGAAACCGTGAAGAGATGCCGAAGGAAATGAACGCCTGCGGCCTTTATCGACGCCAACGGTCGGATCCCGATCGATTCGAATGTTCCCAATCGATCGGGGAGGCTTTGGATAGATCCACGGATCGATCCAGAGCGCCTCTGTGCTCTGGAAAAGCGCCTGGATCGATCCAGCGCTTATCGCGTGAAGCAGCCGCGTCCCAATCGATCCACTGATCGATTGGAACATCTGGATCGATCCACGGATCGATCCAGAGGCTCTCTGTTCGCTTAGGAGAAGCCTGGATCGATCCACTGATCGATCCAACACTTGGTTTTTGCCCAAAACCAAGTTCCAAGCCTCTCAAACCAACATCCGGTCAACCTTGACCTGTTGGTACATCATGCCTAGCATCTGGTCACTCCTTTGACCTGCTAGGACTTCCCACCAAGTGTCTGGTCAATTCCTTTGACCCACTTAGACTTTTCTATTCATGCCAAGTATCTGGTCACTCCCTTGACCTACTTGGACTTCCCAACACCAGATGTCCGATCATCCTTGATCCATCTGGATTTTCCCTTGCCTGGCTTCACTCACCAGGACTTTCACTTAGCTTCACTCACTAGGGTTTTCCATCTGCCTAGCTTCACTCACTAGGGCTTTCACCTGGCTTCACTCACCAGGACTTTCACCTAGCTTCACTCACTAGGGTTTTCCTTCTGCCTGGCTTCACTCACCAGGACTTTCACCTAGCTTCACTCACTAGGGTTTTCCTTCTGCCTGCCTTCACTCACCAGGACTTCCCTGTCAAGTATCCGGTCAACCTTGACCTACTTGACTCTTCTTCAATCAATTTCTTATTGTCAAACATCTAAACTCAAACCAAGACTCAGCTTGGTCACCCAGGTCAACCTTGACCTGAGGGATGTTGCACCAACAATAGTCATACTAATAGCCACATGAGAAAGTATATGACACTCATATAACGATCCATGATACTTTCTCATAGCGGGTCATTTAGTATACATTCTCCAATGCATACCCATGTGTCAACTTGATATCTCTATATCCATGACTTGTGAGATCAAGTTATCAAGTTGACCTACATACTAGTCTTATTGCATTAACATTGTCCCTGAATGTTAATACTAGAGTAGGAATGATTAAGAGTAGTGTTCCCTATATCATCTCACTATCGATTCAATCAATCGATTGATATAGGTAAGAACTTTCTACTCAAGGACGCTATTATACTTAGTTTATTTAGCATCAATACAAGTAAGCATAATAACCAAAAACAAAATACCTTTATATATAAGAATATGATACAATGAGTCCATACAACAATAATCAAATGATTGACTTTAAGACTCTAACTAACAAATAACTATATTTTTGAGACCCGAGTTCTTACCTCGGGCAAAAGAAATCTCGACCAGAGCAAGGGAAGACTGTTGGGAGATGGGTTGTTCAAGCATATATGGGCCTGAAGCCTCCTCTTGGGTCCTTTTGCGCTGGATAACCAAGGACATATCTGATTTCGAGGAATTGGAAGACTGCTCTCGAGAGGGTTCAGCCGGAGGAAGTGAACCAATAGACACATAGGTTTGTTCAAATTGATGCTCTTTCAGTAAATCTTCCCTAAGCCTATTTAGGACTGCTCTTATTAGCTGAGTGTTCTTGTATAAGAAGGCTGGGATAACGGCCTCTGCTACAAAAATAAGTAAAGGTTAGAAGCTGCTATAACAAATGGTAGGAAAATTACAACTAGTTAATTACAAGAAAGATAGAGATTTTTGCTCACCAAAAGTGGCACTTAGCTCTAAGTTGACCGAAGTGAGTCCGAAAATATATAATAGGCCCTCTATGGCCAAGGTGAGTAAATTACACTTTACACCCTTTAACTTTTCTAGGGGTTTACATAGAGTTGGATCTGCAGAAATGTTATCTAAATTAGGGAGAGAGAGAAGATCTTGTTGCCAGGCCACAGGGTAAGGTGGAGAAGGTGAGAGGCGTATGAAGAAATATTTATTTCTCCATTCTTCCTGGGTTGGGACTCGGTTAAACAAAATTTCTTTATAGCGAGCCTAGAACTTGAATAAACCATTCGCTACTTGGCGAGGGCAAAAATAGTAGTGGAATAGACGAGGAGATAAGGGGACATTAAGTAAACGAAAGACGATAACAGTACCACTCAAAAGGTTAAGGGATTGGGGAATAAGTTGGTGTAGCGGGATGTTGAAGTAGCGACTGACATTAACAAAGAAAGGATGTAATGGAAAACAGAATCCTAATACAACTTGTTCCTTAAAGATGGCGATGCTCTCTGGGGGAGGACGATGAGGACGATCTTCCAGAGTTGGAATGACTATATAGGAAGGAATGCCGTAGTTAATATGAGGTCACATGCATCATCAAGAGTGAAAGCGGAAGAACATTATACATACCACTCATTACTCTCAGTCATTTTTTAAAAGAAGGGAGTACAAGAGCCAAAGGAGGAGAAAAGCAAAGTCGGAGAAGAAACAATGAAGACGAAGATTAAAAGAAAGCCTTAGGGTTTTTTATAGAATGTTTGTAAGAATCCTGAGAAAAGGTATTCTAAACAAGATCGTCAGATCATAACAACAAAAAAGATAGGTTTAATTGTGAATCTTAGGATGATAAAGATAAGGCGGTGGAAAAAGAAAAAATGGTACACCTATAATGACATACACACACGTGTCACCAATAAAAAGCGCACGACGATAATTGATTTGACAAGCAATCATCTCAAGATAGTAGTGCTTTTATCGAGGTAAACTTGATTTTCTGTGTAACTCTTTAGCCACAAAACCGAAGGAGCTTTTATAACTCGAACAAAAAAATAGTAAGATAAGACTTGATCAAATTTGTGAGGATTGATTCTTCGCCCCAAGTGAATTCAATTTTGATCAGTCTTAAATATCTTTTAAATAGCAGTTTGTCATGTTCTAAGAATTTTGGTATAAATCAGCATAAACCTGAGCAAAAGTTTGCTTGGCCTTGAGGATCGGACGCCATACTCCGCTCAACCTTAAATGTCGGACACCATAATCCGCTCGGCTTATAAGCACTCCTTATTTCTTTCGGTTTATTGCTTTGACAGGCTTTATTGCATAAGCTAAAAGGGAAACATTAGTTACTATTCGACGTAATTTTAGAATAAAGGTTATTACTAAAATTAACAAAACCTTAAAGACTAGCATACAGTGAATATTAATACCCAAATCATTAAATTCATAAGTTAATAGAAAATAAGGCAAATCATGAAAGATTGGGATACAGGTAGGGGGAGAATTTTGAGTTATCCAATCATAATCTAAGGAACTGGAGGGAGGATCAGAAGTTAAGAATCTACCTTCTTTTAGTTGTTCCATTACACCTTTTGCTCCAAGTATAAGAACCAAACCCACATTTCTAAATAGAAAACTCAAAAAGAATTTTAGATCTAAATCAAGCACACATTTATTAACTATCCTTGGAAAAATACGACTTGGGACCTATACTACATCTTTTCTCTTGAATTAATATGGGTTTTCAACAATTAATAACTTGAAGTGTCACGTGACAAGCTAATGGTCAACACTAGTACACAATTTGCATTATCTAGAACGTACTTTGACGCATATCCACTACTATTCTTCTTCGCCCATTCACCGGAAAGTGTACTAACTTGAGCGTCAAAGGGCCTTGCTAGGGATCCCTTCCCTGGTCTTTGGTCACTAACGTTTTGTCGAATCGTTTGATTGTGTACAGGATTGCAGGAAGGTTCCATTCTAAGCTAAAGAAGTCTTATGTCAGTCAACAAATCATCCAACAGAGCCAACGCATCATCTCCCTAGCTTTCAGATAGGATCAGGTCCCATTTGGAGGAAAAATCCCTACAAATGTGTCGTAGTTGAGCATCGAACCGCGGGTGTGAAGATAATAAAATGTTGCACCCCAACCCCATTTGGAGCTCATCATTCCAGAATCCCAATATCTCGTGGTTACACGTCCCATTTAGAGGAAAAATCTATACAAATGTGCCATAGTTAGAGATCGAACCATGAGTGTTTAAGTGACAAATTGATGCTCTTCCCCTCCACCATAGCCCCGGCGCATGAATATGATAATTAATGTGGCAACAATAAGATTCTTAATATCAGTAATCATCATGTGAAATAAAATTTTAATATACTTCATATTTTCTCCTTATGGTATGCTTAATCATGCACAAAGGTAATTAAAAGAGATTAAGTAAGAAAACTTCACATAAATCAAAGGTCTAATCATACTTGTTGCTATGGAGCGTTGGTGACACGACGATAGCGACGTTGGCAGTAACGACAAGCCATAGTTATGACGATTAAGATGGGGCCCAAAACTCTCTGTTGCTCAAATCACTATCGGAAGGTGGCTAGGCCTATAGGAGGGTTCGGGAAAGAGGTGGCAATAATAGCATTGTGGGAGGTGAAAGCGATGGTAGCCATAGCAACATAAGGAGGGACGACGATGAGGCAACAATGGTAACGACTACGACAAAAGATTTGTGGGTGAGAAAAAGTGGTTGGGAAAACATTAGGGTTAGGGAGGATTAAAAAGAAGAAAAGGTCATGGCATAGGAGTAGACCTTACTATTGTTCAGAATCGATGGTTCGAAACAACCGGTTCGATGATTCTTGGCAGATCGACCCTTAACCTTAACTGCTTAAGATGATTATAGTTTACGGTTTAGAACTATCAGTTCACGATTTGCCATAGTTCAAAATTATGACATTAAAAAATTTAAAATTTATTTTGAAAAGGGCTTACAGTCTTAAGGTATAGGGGAATAAAACTCACATAATTCTTTTATAATTTTTTATCCTTTTACATTAGGAAATGACATTGTTACTCAATTTCATTTCTCGTTCCCGTTGTATTTATTCCTTTGGTATCAAAATCTTCGACTTTGTTATCTGAAAGTTACGTTCCTTAATTTCTTTTCTTAACCCTGGTCCAATTATCGAGTAATACTTGAGCTTCCAATGAATCAAAAAATAAAGTTGATTGTCGTTCGTCTAATATGCTGTCATTGACACTAAATGTCTGCTTCACATCAACAATTGATATTAGACAAACTAAAATTTCTTCGGCGATCACAAAGAGGACAGGAAAATTTTAAACCTTCTATAACCACCACTTTAGGATATTGAAATTTTCTCTATCTGTCAAAAGAAATTATAAAATAATTCTCAAATTTCAATGTGAAACTGGAGGATCCTTGTTGATTTGTCGTCCGTTCTTTTAATAAAAGTTATGTTTTTATAAGTTTTAAATTAATACTAGTAGTTTGTTGTATTTTAAAAATATTAATTTGTATTCCATATTTTATGTAATATTAATTATAAATATAATATTAAAATAGAATTAAAACATCATAATACAAAATTACCATTTTTGGTAATTTAAATATAAAATATAAAATAAATATAATTTAATGCGAATAAAATAAAAATATTTTGCCCTTTTAATTTTCATGATTTATTATTAATATACTCATATAAAATTAATACTATACTAGAAAATTTTCTAAAACTAAATAAGGATAATAAATACCGGAAAAAAATTATTCGATTGCATATGTACCACTAGGAGGGGAAAAAAATCTACTTGGACTTTTTAATCGCAAGTTTACTAAAACATAAGTTTTTATAATACTGCACCTCTTTTTTTAATTTTTTTTTATAGATATACCACTTTCCTAATACTAACTACTCATTGATAGCTTAAAAAAAAAGTCTAGAATCAATTTGTTTTTTCTTTTTTACATAATCAGGCTCAAAAGTGTGTCAAAGAGATTATGATGTTGGGGTTAAAGTGATATTGATAAGTATATTATTCCCATGAATGACTGTCAAAACTCATTCATGGTTAAATATCTTTTTTAAGTTCTCATTAGCTAAAGAAGATATAAAATCAGAGAATTTGAGCATGTTTAAATTTAAGAAAGTGTTGTGAAGAGATTGATCTAGATTCGGAGTAAATTCAATTTGTTTTTGTTGAATTTAAGAGGAGATTGGTTTGAGCATTAAAAACTAAATTTTTTCCCCATGGATTAAAAGGGTTTAAAATTAGAGAATTTAAGCATGTTTACAATTATAAGATTATCGTGAAAAAATTGATTAATGTTTTAAATAAATCAGATTTGTTTAGGTTCATTAATGACTTTTAGCTAAATCATTAACAGAAGGGTTAGACTAAGAGAATTTGAATAGTTTCAAACTTAGAAAAATATAAAAAAAGAGAGTCATTCAGGTTTAGAATAAATTTAATATATGTAGACTTATAAATGAATTTTAATCAAAATTCATTTATAATTGATTTTTTTGGAAATTATAAAAAATAAAATTTTTAACTCAGGACCATTGATTGATGTTAATTTAATATAAAGCTAAGATTTTTAAGATAAGTCTGTTAAATAATTTATTTTTTTATCTTATTTGATTCAAATAAGATTTTTTTTACTACTTTACACCCTTTAGTGCGTGAATTAAATATTTGTAAAATGATTTAAAAACTAGTTATATTCCTCTTTTATCTATTAAAAAATAGAAATACAATCACCAAATTATATAAATAAAAAATTTAATTTATCACCGATAAATTAATGTTAGAAAAAACTGATTAAACTAAAAAAATGGATCCAAATTTTTAATAAGCAAATCTAGTGGAAAAAAACATACATAGGATGAAACGCCCTTTTATCAATAAATTAGAAATATAAAAAAAAACGGTGTTTTGATTTTTGGTCTTTTGGCAGAATTGCAAAAGCTCGATTTGAATCAAAGAATGGAACTTGGCAGCGAAGAGGATTGAGTCGGCCAATGAAAACC
This sequence comes from Zingiber officinale, assembly GCF_018446385.1. Classification (NCBI taxonomy): domain Eukaryota; kingdom Viridiplantae; phylum Streptophyta; class Magnoliopsida; order Zingiberales; family Zingiberaceae; genus Zingiber; species Zingiber officinale. Next base: position 57,265,727 of record NC_055992.1, on the reverse strand, counting down.
CTCAAGTTCGCAGCTTGCTTGGCTTCAGCAGCATCTCACGAAGATCCACCGGGTCGATGCCTCCGTGCTCGTTCGCGGGACGATAGTAGCCCGTCACCGGATCCGGCACCCAGGAACGCGCCACCTCCCCATCATCTGTCGCCTTCCCCTTCTTCGCCATCCATTCCCCCCGGAAAAAGGCCTCGCCTCCCTCGTGCGCCGCGGCAGACGTCGAGCACAACCTCCTGTATCGACACCCCCCACTGTCAGTACCAGAAACACAAATCTACCTATCGATCGACCACTACGCTGATAAGAAGAGAGAGGAGAAGAAGAAGAACCTGGCGGTGAGGAAAGAGAGAGAAGCGCGAAGGTTGACAATGGAAAGAGAAGGAGCCATCGCCGCCGCCTTTACAACTCAATCCGTCTCCTCCTCTCTCTCCCCTCCCAAGTTTACCTTGCAAAATAGGGTTTGAGAAATAGGGGAGCCAAGGGAGGCTGCTTATTTATAGGAGAACAATCGGATCCGGATCGCCGCCGATTGGAGAAACCGTTCAGGAGGGAGGCGCCATGTGTTTTTTTTTTTCAGTTTATTGAATTCAGGCCATTTAATTCTGATAAAATGTTTTAAAATATTTGCTAGAAGAAAAAAGTTAAATAAATGTTTGTGCGTTAATATTATTAGACAGAGAAGATCTACCGTTGGCCATAGCAATCACATTAAAAATGGTTAATGGGTTTTGTATTACCATATTAACTTAAGCAGATATCTGAATAGATTTAACCACTGTCCTAAATTAAATAGCCCATCAAATATTAGATGGTGTTTAAATTTAATTTTTTAAATTTAACTACAAATAAATATACGTATGTAATATGGTATTCTTTATATGTTGACACTTTATCAAAACTAAACTGCTGAAAATAATAATGTATACAAGAATTAGGAATAAAATTAATAAAATAAATAACTCCATATAGAAAAAATAATTAAAAATTATATTAATTCAAAGACAATTAAAATATAAGATTTTGAATCTATATTTATATACTCAATTCACTAGTAAATATAAAATTAAAATATTTGAAATAAAAAAATTAAATTAATGTTTATAATTATTCCCTATTTATTACTTAAATAAAAAAATAATTACGAAATAATAAAAATTAAATTTCTAATGTATTATAGATCTACTATTTTGAATATTTCTATTTTATTTTATATTTATTATCAATATTAAATATTTCCTAATTTTTCTTGTGTGATTTTTGATTTTCTATTATTGAAGATTTTCAATTTCTTTCCATTTGATTTTTATTTTTATTTTTATTTTCTGCATGATTGGATTCTTTGGGATAATCCCAATTTAATTCCTTATAGACGTAGTCCCAATTTCGTCCCTTATTTTTTAATTTATAATTTAATTCTCTATTTTTTTGAATGTTTTCTCAAGTCCAAATTTCTATTAAAATAGACAAGAAGACTTATTTAATCGTGGAAGTGACATATTATATGAGTTGCTTTTATTGTTAACTTGTTCCCCTAATTTTTATTGACTTAGAAATTGCAACAAAAGACTCACGATTATCGTTTCTTCCCTAATTGTTCATCGATGTAAGGAGGTAGTGTCTTCTTATTGCTGTTGTTATTCTTTCTCCTCTCTATTTCCATTTCACTCTCCAACAGGTCTCCCCTCCCCTCTCACAATTTTCTCTTTGTTATTTTGATTTTAGCTTATCAGTTATTTGTCACAAAAATAACTATGCAATTATAGTTGGATAAAAAATCCTCCTTTGGTTTGTGCTCATGGAGGCGACTCAACAAGTGGCTTCCCTAAGATGGTACCTACCCTGTCATAAAAGTAAATCAGAGACCAAAAAAGATTATGAAATTTCATTTGCTTCAGCTTTCTTTGGTCCAGATTGATGCATTTCATAATGCTTTAACTTCTCGAGTAAATTGTGTCAAGTGAATGTGTCCCATTCTTTAAATGGGCTCTTGTTTACTCTTCACGGTAGGTATGGTATACCTCTACTTTTATATCACTCTAATTTTCTGTATTGCATGAAACAAACTATGATAAATTGCCTCTTAAAATTCTATAACATAGAAAATGGAAGGTTTTCGACAATTGCACTTCCGAATTTCATTTCTTAAGATTATGTAAAATCTGAACTTCATTAATGGAGCTATTTGACATAAAACTAAATTGTCATTTTGTATTTGAATGAAATTGAATTTGCAAATGATTCTAGTCATGGTGGCAAAAGGTGAATACACTCGCCCCCAGCGCCCCTGCCAACCAGTCTCAGGACCAACATGGAGGAGGTAAATCACGGGCGGCTACTAGACTTTGGAATAGTAACTAGCGCATAAGAGAGACATTTACCTCGACTTTGCCAAGATTCGAACCCTAGACCTCATGGTGGCAACACCTCATGTGCTAATCACTAGATCCATCCGAGGAGACGCAAATGATTCTAGTCATGCTCATTGATATAAAGAGTAATGTAATTTTGTCATTTTCTTTTCCAAGCAAAGTGATAAAGAGCTAGTGAAGAACTCAAGCTTTTGTACATTATAGAGTATTTTATTCTTCGTGAAGTAGATTTGTTGATATCACACTCACTCTCCCTTTATTTAATGGCTCAACATGATAAATCTTACTTGGATAATACTCCAAATTATGGTAAGATATACACGTATGAAGTACTCAATGTTTTGCTCATTTACTATGTTATAATTTTCATTAATTTATTGAGTTATTAATTATTAATTGTGCATATTTTTCTAGGACTTCATGGTTGACCAGATTGCCTTACAATTAGGCTATAGTACAATGGGGAGATGAAATTTGGTCTTCATAACAAAGAATATATCGGTGGATAATTCGATTATTTTGATAGAGATATTTTAGGGATGAGTGCATTGTGGGCCTATGCGAAGGATGTAGGCTGTAAAGGCAAGCAGACTATCAAATTTTGGTAGAAATTTAGAGAAACATTGAAAGATGAAAGATATTTGGAAAATGACGTGGATGTTATGGGCATTATCCCCTATATTCCAAGTAATTATGAGGTTAAAATATACATTGAACAAAATGATAGTATGAGCAGTTAAACGGGGTTGGGGAGCATACTGATTAGGATAGAGACAAGTGTTGGGGAATCTGAGATACATAATATCAAGTGATTGGAGATGAAAAGGAAGATTTGAAATTTTGTGAACAATGTGAGGTGGAAGTTGTTAATTCTCGAATACGAAGATATCAAATGGGATACATAAAACTTGATGGAATTGTTTGGCATTTAAAACGGCTTTTTTTCTTTTGCGAATGGGTTAGAGGAACTTAAGGCTCATGGGAATATTAGAAAGAGTAAATATTTTCAAGAAAAGGATAGAAAGTGAAACTCGGTGAGATTAAATTCTACCAAGTGCCTATAGCAATCAATCATTGACAAAACCATCATCACTCGTAAAAATTAATCAAATTCAAATCAAACATTAACCAGAACACAATCTTAGCATATTGCACACTTTCCCCAGGTCCGTAACATATACATACATACAACAAAAAAAATATTAACTAACAAAGACTAAATGCCAAAGGCTGTCAAATGACTCAAATCCACATCAACCCAACCTAGCAAATCCACCTTGCTCGCTCATCATCAATCACTAACAAAAAAATGCTAAAAAAAAACTCACCTTTATTGATATTGAGGAACTGGAACCAATGAGATATCCCAACAAAACACTGCAGCATACACCTAATTCTTAGAAGGTTCAAAGATTTAAATTTGCTTGATTTGTAGAAGTGCAAATTTTTACCAGTAATTCTGAGTGTGAAACTGTTGGTGCAATCGACCTCTAAGGTTTTAATGTCAGACAAATATGTTTAAGTATGCTTAAGTATGTATGGAGCTTGATCTAGGGAAGTCCTAGTTGTAGGTTAGGCAAGGGAAGTCCTAGTTGGATGCTAGGCAAGGAGGGAAATCTTGGTATATCGTGGAAGACAGGTTGATAGGTCTGGAGGACTTGATCCCTGGGTAGCCGAATACTGAGTCTTAGTTGTAGTCTAGGTAAGGGAAATCTCGGTATGTCGTGGAAGCCAGGTGGATAGGTCTGGAGGACTTGATCCCTGGGTAGCCGAATATTGAGTCCTGGTGAGTGAAGTCAGGTTGAGAAAACCCTAGGGGGTGGTAACCTTAGGTAACGAGAAGTCTTGGAGGAGTGAGTTCCAAGCAAGGTTGTTCGGATGGTTTCCGGTCGACCGCGCGCGGTCGACCGGACCAGCAGATATCGGTAAATCTAGGTTTAGGTTTACCATTACTTTCTATATTACTATTATTGCTGTTGGCTAATGTAGTATTGCAGGAAAAGTCTTAGTGGGTCAGGCGATCAGACACTGAGCAGGAAAAAGTCCAAACATGTCTGGAGGAGCATGTTTGGCAGGTAAGTTGAGGTAAACAACTGGAGGAGCGACAGTGAGGTCAGGTTCCCAAAGGGAACAACCTAAGGTCGCTGATCCAACTGAAGAAACCGGGAAGGTTTCCAAGTTGAGATCAAGATAGTCCTACTGTCTTTATATTACTCATGCATTATAATATTATTGTGCTAACCTTTATGTTGCAGGATGTTTTTGTTCTAACACTGTTTTGCAGGTCAGGCTTGATTGGTCGACCGAACCAGAGGATCGGTCGACCGAAACAGAAGTTATCAAAGCAGTGTTTCAGATCAAACCAAAACAAACTGAGGCCGGTCAAAGCTTGATCGGTCGACCGAACAATAAGATCGGTCGACCGAACCTTGGTGACTCAGCACAGCTAGTGCATCAGACACGATCAGCAAGCAAAGGAAAGAAGGGCTGATCGGTCGACCGAACAAGAGGATCGGTCGACCGATCCAATCACCATTAAACACGCATTAATTCAAGATTCTGGCAGACTTCGATGAACAAGGTAAAAGCTTGTTCGGTCGATCGATAAAAGGGTTCGGTCGACCGAACCATTGAAGGCCAGTTAATGCAGAATTTACGAGCCAGCGTCAGACTCCAGCTGTGGGTGATCGGAGCTGGTTCGGTCGACCGAACAGAAGGATCGGTCGACCGAACCTCAGTGCACCTATAAATTAAGGCTCGAGGTCAGAGGCCAGTAACAACTTTACTGATAAAAAAATTGCTGTTTTGCAAGATGCTCGAAGCAACAAGTCTCCATCAATCTCTGCATTCGTGCCGACCACAAGCTTTGACTTTCAAATTCATTTGTCGGTAAATTTATTATTATTGCACTTAAATTATATAAGATAGTAGAGCTGTTACTATCTTATATCTCTTGTACTTGTACGATCTGCTTCTCTTCGAGGAGTTCGGAGAGAAGAGTTTTAGTGCTTTGCCCATCGGTGCGGTCAAGGACTGCGGGCCTTCGAGTAGGAGTCGAGCTAGGCTCCGAACGAAGTAAAATACCTTGTCTCTCTTTATTTTCCGCTGCACGACTTTGGTTTCAAAAGAAAAGAATAGTTTTAAAGCGCGCGATATTCACCCCCCCTCTATCGCTTCAAACGATCTATCAACTGGTATCAGAGCCGGTTAGCTCTGAAATTTCTTAACCGATTTTCAAAGCATTTTAAAACTTTTTTTTATTTTCTTTTAGCATATTCTTTTTTCTTCGTATATTTATCTTTCAAGCACTACTAATCCCAAGACAAAAGTCTTGGAAATATTTTTTAAATCTTTTCTTGCAAGAATGTCGATATCATATCAAGAAGGACGAAGTATCTATGACCCTCCTCCGTATGATCAAGTATACTTCAGTTCTTGGAGGCAAATGATGGAATGCTTCGTTGGAAGTAACAATTTTGACAACTGGATCGCACTAAGACAACCTTCTCAAAACTCAGAATCAAACAAAAAGGTAATGAATATGTTAATAGATATTTTGCCTAATGAAGTTTTGTGTCAACTAGAAGGTTATAAGAATGCATTCGAGATGTGGACCAAATTGATCAAGCTTCACGAGACCCCGTCGAGGCTAGAAGATCAAGGCGAAAGTGAGTCCGAATCCGAATCTGAAGAGCTATCCTCAGAACCAGATCTAGAAGATCTAGACCAAATCAGCTTCATCGCTCTAGTGGCTGAGGAGGAGGCTAATGGATCTGAACCCGAGTCTGACCGAACACTTGAGCCTGAATCCGAAACGACAATGGTCAAGGGGGAGAATCCTAATGAGGATTCAAAAGGTAATATTTTAAATACAAAATTTAAAGAACACATAACTGTTGGTTGCTACTCGGAAAATCTAATGGTTCCACTGTACAAAAATTTTGTACAAAGGTCTGAACCTTTTCCTAGCTACAATGTGTTCTTTTAAATTAAACTTGGATCGCTTGCGGAACTTAACACGTTTGATCCAAAGTTTAATCTATTTGTTCTTTTAGGTTTAGACTCGGATCTCCTGCGGAACTTAACACGTTCGATCCAAATCACCTAAGTTATTAATTTCATTAAATATTAGTTTCCAAAATTGGCTTCCAGGACTGTATGGCGAGGCACATGGCCTTCTTGGATATGGGAACAACCACCACTGCCTAGACAAAGCCTTTTAAGGAAAGTTAATATTTAATTTCCTTAAATAACTTTAGGTCAACCGAAAAGAACAATCAAATCACAAGGGAAAGAAAAAAAAAAACACAACATCGAAAACAAATTCGAAATACTAGAATCGCATGCCTCTTGTATTTGGTATTTTTACATTAAGATAAAACTAGTATGATGCGGAAATTAAATACTAGTATACCTTTTCTTTTGCAAGCAAAAACCTCTAGGTCTTCTACCGTATTCCTCTTCTAACCTCGGACGTTGTGTGGGCAACAATCTTCCGAGATGAGAAACCACCAAAGCACCTTCTTCTCCTTTCTTCAAGTTTCGGCCAAGCACTATGCTTCTAAAAGATGAAGATCTTTTTCCACCAACCAAGCTCCAAGGGATGTAAGCTTTCTCTCCTTCTTCTCCAAGCTAAAATCCGGCCACCACTTGATCTCCAAGGAGGAAGAGAGGTTCGGCCACAAGATGGAGAGAAGAGAAAGGAAGGAGGCCAGCCACACCAAGGAAGAAAAAAGGGAGAAAATAATAGAGGTTGTTCACCTTGAAGGCTCCCAAAACCCCCTTTTTATAATCCTTAGCTTCGGCAAATAAGGAAATTTAATTACAATAAAATTTCCTTAACTTTCCTTGACATGAATTAATTAAGAAAAATTAAACAAAATTTCCTAAACCTTCATGTCATGGCCGGCCACCTCATGGAGAGCAAACAAGGCAATTTTCAATCAACGATTAAAAATTCCTTATTTATCTTCGGAAATTTTAAAAAATAAAATTTCCCTTTAAAATCCCTTCATGGTTGATAAAAAGAAATTTCTATAATTTTAATTTTCAACATGTGAATAATTTACAGAGAGAAAAAATAAAATATCTTTCCAATCTACAAATAAGGAAAGAGATTTAATCTCTTTCTTTAATCTTTTGTAGAACCTTATAAAAGAGATATTTTAATTTTTAATCTCTCCAATAAATTATATCTTTCACATAAGAAAATTTTAAAATTAAAATTATTTTTTAATTAAATATGGCCGGCCACCTAAGCTTGGGTTCAAGCTAGGGCCGACCACCCATGAACCAATGGTTTGGCCTGCCCTAGCTTGATCCACAAGCTAGCTTGGCCGACCTCTACACCATGGGTATGAAGGTGGGTATAGGTGGGTATAGTACTCTATAAATAAGAGGCTACGATAGGGACCGAGAGGAGGAATTGGTTTTGGTCTCCCGATAAAATTAAGCATCCCATGTTCGCCCCGAACACACAACTTAATTTTATCAATAATAATTTATTCCACTAGAGAACTATTATTGAACTACCGCACCAATCCCAAATTACATTTTGGGCTCCTTCTTATTATGAGTGTGTTAGTCTTCCTGTGTTTAAGATGTCGAATGTCCACTAATTAAGTGAGTTACTGACAACTCATTTAATTAATATCTTAGTCCAAGAGTAGTACCACTCAACCTTATCGTCATGTCGGACTAAGTCCACCTGCAAGTTTTAACATGACAATCCTTATGAGCTCCTCTTGGGGACATTCTCAACCTAGATTATTAGGACACAGTTTCCTTCTATAATCAACAACACACACTATAAGTGATATCATTTCCCAACTTATCGGGCTTATTGATTTATCGAACTAAATCTCACCCATTGATAAATTAAAGAAATAAATATCAAATATATGTGCTTGTTATTATATTAGGATTAAGAGCACACACTTCCATAATAACTGAGGTCTTTGTTCCTTTATAAAGTCAGTATAAAAGAAATGACCTCTATTGGTCCTACTCAATACACTCTAAGTGTACTAGTGTAATTATATAGTTAAGATAAACTAATACCTAATTACACTGCGACCTTCCAATGGTTTGTTCCTTTCCATCTTGGTCATGAGCTACTATTTATAATTTATAAGGTACTGATAATATGATCCTCTGTGTGTGACACCACACACCATGTTATCTACAATATAAATTAATTGAACAACTACATTTATCATAAATGTAGACATTTGACCAATGTCATTCTTATTTCTAGGTAAATGTTTATACCAAAAGCTAGGCTTTTAGTATACATCCTAACAATCTCCCACTTATACTAAAAGACTAAGCTGCCATATCTGCTGCTATACATCTGAATCCCAACCCTTCAACATGCCCATCAAAAGTTCTTGCCTTAAGGGCCTTAGTGAAAAGATCTTCTAGGTTATCACTTGATGCAATCTAGGCAGCAACAACTTCTCCTCGTTTATACGATTTCTCGTATTGGGTGGTACTTGCGCTCTATTGCATTTACTTGCCTTATAGACTTATGGTTTTTCGATTTTGCTACTGCACCACTATTATTACAATAAATTGTAATAATCTTTGGACAAATCAGAAATCATATCTAAGTCTATCTTGAGGTTATTGAGTCATTCAGCTTTTATGGCTACCTCAGAGGCTGCCATATATTCAGTTTCTTTGGTGGAGTCCGAAAAAGCACCTATGCTCATCACTCTTCCATAGTTATGACTTTACCTCCTAAAGTAAACACAAAACCCTGAGGTTGACTTACTATTGTCCCTTTCTGATTGGATGTTAAAATCCATGTAACCCACAGGGACTAAATTATCTGCCTTGTAAGCTAGCATATCTAGTGCCTCTAAGGTACTTTAATATATGCTTTACCGCAGACAAATGTCCTTATCCAGAGTTACTTTGATATCTGCTAACCATGCCCACGACAAAACAAATATCCAGTCTCGTACACAGCATTGCATACATTAGACTTCCTACAGCCGAAGCATAAGAACTGCCTTCATGTCCTTTATTTCCTTTGATGTCTTCTGAGACATCTCTTTAGATAAAGCTACTCCATGCCTAAAAGGTGAGAAACCTTTCTTGGAGTTTTGCATGCTTAAAACGAGCAAGGATTATTTCGATATATGAAGCTTGGGATAAGTAAAATATTCTTTTCTTGCGATCCCTTATTACTTTGATCCCTAGAATATATTCATTCTCCCAAGTCCTTCATATCAAATTGTTTGAACAACCATACCCTTACTTCTGACAACACTTTGATATTGTTTCCAACTACCAAAAATGTTATCTACGTATAGTACAAGAAATACCACGTGTTTTCATCACACTTTTTGTATACACAAGACTTATCCAGTTACTAAATAAATCCATAGGTATGGATTACTTTGATAAACCGGATGTTCCAAGACCTTGAAGCTTTGCCTCAGTCCATAGACTGATTGAGCTTCCACACAAGATGATCTTTGCCCTTTGCAATGAACCCTTCTGGTTGCTTTATATGGATGCTTTCTTCAAGACTTCCATTAAGGAATGCTGTCTTGACATCCATTTGCCAAATAGATAAAAGAATCCAGATAGACTTAAGCATGGCTACCAGTGAAAAAATTTCCTTTTTCATCAAGCCTTGCTTTGAAAGCTTCCACCTTCTTGGTTATCCATCTTTTCCTATTTGTAGACCTATTTTTACCCAATGGCTTTTACACCATCTGGTGGTTCTATAGGCTTCCAGATTTTATTAGAATACATATATTCTAATTTTGTATTCATTGCTCTTTGCCAAGATACTGCATCTTTATCTTGGAATGCTTCATCATATGTCCGGGATTAGACTCATGTTCATTTGGGATCAAGTCCAAAAACTCTCCCAAAACATGAATCTTTTAGGTTTGCTTAACAACCCTCCCACTACGATGAGCCACTGTCTGTGTACCATTTATGATACGTGTTGTAGTTTCTTGTGATATTTCATCTTGTATAGTTGGTACTAGATTAGACATGTCCTTTCTTTAAGAACAAGTTTACTTATGGGCTTGTGGTTTATTACATAGTCCTTTTCTAAAAATCGGTCATTGATGCTAACAATAACCTTCAGATTTTTAAGACTATAAACCTACTTTCATTTCTCTAGGATAACCCACAAACAAGTGAACTCCCGTCCAACTTATCATTGTCTCTCTTTAGCATATGTGCTGGACTACCTGAATCCGAATATGCTTCAAAATAGGCTTACGCCTATTCAACAATTCTATATGAGTAGAGAGTTCTGATTTTGGAAGGTACTATGTTAACTTCCGTTTCCAGAGCATATCCTTAAAATGAATTTGGTAATTTTCTAAATAACTCATTATCAATCTACTTATTACCATAAGAGTCCTATACCTTCCTTTTTCTACTACACCATTCTGTTGGGGTGTACCAAGTGCAGTTAGTTAGGATTGAATCCCTACTTTTGATAAGTGACTCCTAAATTATCCCAAGAGGTACTTGCCACTACGATCTTACCATAGTGACTTGATACTTTAACATTTCTCCGCATCAGCCTTATACTCTTTGATCTAATCAAAGCACTTAGTCTTGCGGCACATTAAGTAAATGTATTTGTATCTTGAATAGTTATCTATAAAATAGACAAAATATTCGATACTACCTCTTGTCTGGATAGTCATAGGATCACACAAATCAGAATGAACCAATTCCAACATATCTTTGGCTCCATACCCCTTAGACTTAAAAGCTTCTTGGTTATTTTTCTTTCCAAGTAAGACTCGCAGGTTGGAAAGATTTCCACTACTAATGAACCCAAAAGTTCATCAGCTACTAATGAATCCTACTCAAGTTAATATAACCTAGCCTTAGATGCCAAAGATATAAATGGTTCATTTTCGAAGGTTGCTTTCTCTTATAGTTAGAAGATGTGTTACTAATTTTCATTTTTTGCATTGTGGGAGTTATTGGATTTATAAATTGCCAACCAACGTACCAGAATAGACAACTTCCCTATTTTTCTTGACAACAACTTTGTTATCAAAATAGACACAATATCTATTCTTTAATAATTTAGAAACTGAAAATAAGTTCTTTCTAAACTTAGTACGTAAAGACAATTTCTAAAATTCATATTTTATTCCTATCAGAGGATAAGCATCTCCCACTGCAATAGCTACCACCTTTTGCAGTAGTGCCTATGTAGACGGTGATTTACCTTTCATATAGTTATCGGGTTTCCTGGAACCCCTGCAATGAATTGCAGACATGCTCAGTGGCTCATGTATCTACACACCAGGTACCGGTAGATAATACCACTAAACATGTATGAATAAAATACACCTATTTTGTTCTTAATTCTAAGAAGACAGTCTACCTTAATGTCCAAGTCCTATTTCCAATCATTACAATTGGGACTACTAAGTCTTTTCTATAGTATAACAACTAGGGGATTGCCAAACATTTTAAATCCTAAGAGTCACAAAAATATTTGGTCAAGTTCAACTCCTTAAAATTCCCATGAATTTTGTATGCCACGATAGTGTGGACGTATACAAAATCAAAGAGGAGATTTTATCCATTAATTTTATTATCTCATCAACTTTACTTTATGACGAATAAAATTATTAGTTGATCTGTCTTTGATCAAATATTTGGTCAAAACTTTTGAATTTAAAATAACATTGATTCCTCAAACAATATTATTTAAATTCACCAACACCTCAAACACCGTGAATTTTGCATGCCACGATAGTGTGGACGTATACAAAATTTAAACATTTGTAAGAGGAGGGTTTTACCCATTAATTATCTTGTCAATAAATCTTTATGACAAATAAAATTACCTCAAACACCGTGAATTTTGTATGTCACGATAGTGTGGACGTATACAAAATCAAACATTTGTAAGAGGGGTTTTTAATTTTATTATCTTGTCAACCTATTTATTTGACAAATTAATAGTTGGTTTTCTTCGGTTACACAAATAATAGCAGTGACTCCGATGGGGAGGATACTATTAAACGTGCCTAAGTGTATACCATTACTTGACACTAAGTCCATTAATAAGATTGTGCCCCTTCCGATGGGGAAGATCACACGCTCTTAATTAACTTCCTATAGTCATCCAAAATGGAAGTTTAATCTAGTGATCCGCAAACAAGCTCATCCGATATGGAGGAAGGCACTCAGAGCCAACGCGCAAGCTTGTTGCATCACTTATAAACCAGTAATGGAGACCGTGGAATTTATTTAAAAATAAATTCCTCTCCCACTTAGTTATTTAAAGTGAGGAATTTTGACTATGCTAGCCTACTTAACATGCATACTAACAAGCACACACATCACAGCATAAAAAGCAATAAATAGAAAAACTAATTTTCAACTATTATGGCTTTTATCTATTGTTGTCCTCCGTGTGTCGCCAACCTTAGCTGCTGCCATCTTTGACCACTGCCACCGGGTCTAGTTGTCGCATCCATCTTGCTCCTTGTTCCGCTGCGCCTCTGATCCTCAAAAGGTTCCACGCCTTGCAAGATTCGATCTGCGACATAAATAGAATTTTACATTTTTGATCCTATATTCCTCGAAGGAATGTACATGTAAACTAGATTGAACATAAAATAAAATTTACATCCATCGATCCTATATTCCATAAAAGGAATGTACATGTAACTAGATCAAAAATAAAATCCTAATAAAACTAAATACAACTCCTGTTGTATTTTATAATACAATTATGCACACACAATAAAATGCCCTTGACATGTCCAAGGGTCCAATCACACACATAATAACTATAAGCCATAATAGTTGGATCCTGCATCCACAAAGTTAGCACATCCTACTATTAACCTACCTAAATTATGTATGACATGTGCATAATTAAACTAATACTAAATACACAGAGGCAAAACCCTAGCTCTGATACCGATTGTTGGTTGCTACTCGGAAAACCTAATGGTTCCAATGTACAAAAATTTTATACAAAGGTTTGAACCTTTTCCTAGCTACCATGTGTGCTTTTAAATTAAACTTGGAGCGCCTACGGAACTTAACACGTTTGATCCAAAGTTTAATCTATTTGTTCTTTTAGGTTTAGACTCGGATCTCCTGCGGAACTTAACACGTTCGATCCAAATCACCTAAGTTATTAATTTCATTAAATATTAGTTTCCAAAATTGGCTTCCAGGACTGCATGGCGAGGCACATGGCCTTCTTGGATATGGGAACAACCACCACCGCCTAGACAAAGCCTTTTAAGGAAAGTTAATATTTAATTTCCTTAAATAACTTTAGGTCAACCAAAAAGAACAATCAAATCATAAGGAAAAGAAAAAACAAAAAAACATAACATCGAAAACAAATTCGAAATACTAGAATCGCATGCCTCTTGTATTTGGTATTTTTACATTAAGATAAAACTAGTATGATGCGGAAATTAAATATTAGTATACCTTTTCTTTTGCAAGCAAAAACCTCTAGGTCTTCTACCGTATTCCTCTTCTAACCTCAGACGTTGTGTGGGCAACGATCTTCCGAGATGAGAAACCACCAAAGCACCTTCTTCTCCTTTCTTCAAGTTTCGGCCAAGCACTATGCTTCCAAAAGATGAAGATCTTTTTCCACCAATCAAGCTCCAAGGAATGTAAGCTTTCTCTCCTTCTTCTCCAAGCTAAAATCCGGCCACCACTTGATCTCCAAGGAGGAAGAGAGGTTCGGCCACAAGATGGAGAGAAGAGAAAGGAAGGAGGCCGGCCACACCAAGGAAGAAAAGAGGGAGAAAATAATAGAGGTTGTTCACCTTGAAGGCTCCCAAAACCCCCTTTTTATAATCCTTAGCTTTGGCAAATAAGAAAATTTAATTATAATAAAATTTCCTTAACTTTCCTTGACATGAATTAATTAAGAAAAATTAAACAAAATTTCCTAAACCTTCATGTCATGGTCGGCCACCTCATGGAGAGCAAATAAGGTAATTTTCAATCAACAATTAAAAATTCCTTATTTATCTTCGGAAATTTTAAAAAATAAAATTTCCCTTTAAAATCCCTTCATGGTTGATAAAAAGAAATTTCTATAATTTTAATTTTCAACATGTGAATAATTTACAGAGAGAAAAAATAAAATATCTTTCCAATCTACAAATAAGGAAAGAGATTTAATATCTTTCTTTAATCTTTTGTAGAACCTTATAAAAGAGATATTTTAATTTTTAATCTCTCCAATAAATTATATCTTTCACATAAGAAAAATTTAAAATTAAAATTCTTTTTTAATTAAATATGGCCGACCACCTAAGCTTGGGTTCAAGTTAGGGCCGGCCACCCATGAACCAATGGTTTGGCCGGCCCTAGCTTGATCCACAAGCTAGCTTGGTCGGCCCCTACACCATGTGTATGAAGGTGGGTATAGTACTCAATAAATAAGAGGCTACGATAGGGACCGAGAGGAGGAATTGATTATGGTCTCTCGATAAAATTAAGCACCCGTGTTCACCCCGAACACACAACTTAATTTTATCAATAATAATTTATTCCACTAGAGAACTATTATTGAACTACCGCACCACTCCCAAATTACATTTTGGGCTCCTTCTTATTATGAGTGTGTTAGTCTCCCTGTGTTTAAGATGTCGAATGTCCACTAATTAAGTGAGTTACTGACAACTCATTTAATTAATATCTTAGTCCAAGAGTAGTACCACTCAACCTTATCGTCATGTCGGACTAAGTCCACCTGCAGGTTTTAACATGATAATCCTTATGAGCTCCTCTTGGGGACATTCTCAATCTAGATTACTAGGACACAATTTCCTTCTATAACCAATAACACACACTATAAGTGATATAATTTCCCAACTTATTGGGCTTATTGATTTATCGAACTAAACCTCACCCATTGATAAATTAAAGAAATAAATATCAAATATATGTGCTTGTTATTATATTAGGATTAAGAGCTAGCACACACTTCCATAATAACTGAGGTCTTTGTTCATTTATAAAGTCAGTATAAAAGAAACGTGTAATGCCCGAAAATTCTCAAAACTATTTTAGAATTATTCTATGATTTTTCTGGAATTTTTAGATATTTTTCCGGAATTTTCCGCGTAGCGGAAGCAACAAAAATAATTAGAACCGCAAAATAGCTTAGGCGGGAATCGAACCCGAGACCTATGGTTTCGGGATAATGTTAGTAACCGGTTGAACCCAGCAGGGCCGTGCTGGAAGAAAGAGGAACCAATTACATTTATATTAGAGTTGGGTTTAATAATCCACTTAATATAAATTAAGAACTTAAGTTGGGTTTGGTTTAATTTGGTTCGGCAGCCCTCTCCTCACAAAACCTCACGCCACCTTCTCCTCTCAAACCCTCACCGCCGCCTCTCCCTCTCCTCCTTCTCACGGCACACCAAGCCCCAAGGGACAAGGGAACTTCTTCCGGCGACGACTCCAACACGAAAAAGGTTCTTCTCCGCGAGAGGAACGTGAAGACGCTAGTGGATCGTCGAGAGGATCATTTCCATCGGAAAACCAGCGATTTGAATCGTAAGAAATTATGATTAGGAGGTAAGAAACCCCTCACCTGCAGTATAATAGCTCCGTTTGATTTCCTACGCATTAGTTTTAGCTATATGCAGGTTTTTTTCGGCACATAGGGTGTGTTTAAACCCTCCTCAAGGAATTAGGGATCTAGTTGAGCACCTCTAGACGGGCCGGACACGTTGGTCTCCTTTAGTTGGAGATTCTAGACGTTGTCGGGTGCCTAGAGGTGATCTCCCTATTAGAGGAGAGAGTTGGAGCACACCAAGTGTTCGGTAAAATGTTAGTATAGCTAAATACCACCTCAGTTATGTTTAATATCTCAGTTAAATGCATTAGGAGCATTTAAAACAGCGCATTAGTTTAGTTCAGTTTATGGGACTACGGTCCAATGGGTGGGCTCCCACAGTCGCCTCTAGGTTCAGATAACCTAGCTCTAGGTTCAGATAACCTAGAAACAGCAAGTTAAAACAGTTAGCTATATTCAGTATTTTATTTTCAGTGGCACTGTACTGGATCAGATATCCATTGGGTTGGACTCCCACAGTCGTCCCTAGGTTTAGATAACCTAGTTAACCCTACTAAATTCGGGACTTGCAAACCCGGGTCTAGTTAGGGATGCGCGCATAGCAAGTTGGGCCCAAACAGCATGATTACTATTTTCACTTATTATGATATTAGCTTTCAAACTCTTAATCTAATCCAGTGATTATAGTTTAAGATCAGTTTTAGCGCAGTTCAGTTTCAGTTCAGTATCATGCTCCAGTTTAGTTTTTCCTGTGAATATGCATGATAACTTTATGTGCAGTTGTTATACATGTTTTTATGTTCAGGTTTAGATATGCCATGATTGTATGCTTATATGCCATGCCATGCTAGTTTATTCAGTATATCCAGCATATGTTTTAAACAACATGATTTAAAATCATATTTGCATCGTTGCATGTTTTTGTGAGGTAGATGATTTCTTACTAAGCTTTAAGCTTACAGACACTATTTTTCCTTATACTGCAGATAAAGGTAAGGGAAAAATGGACTAGCAGAGGGAGCTGGAGGACAATGCAAAGGATAGTGTGTGTGGCAGGAACTGGAATAAAAGACCTTGGAGAGTTTAGCAAATTAGAAACTAGTTCTTCCTTAAGACATTTTCTTATACTTTGCTTTTTATGCATTTCTAGTAGTTAAAGGTTATGAGTTGATGAACCTTGCTTTAGCTTAAGTTTAGAATTGTTACTACATGTTATTAGAATAGTTTATCATGCATTGGATAGTTGTTATGTGGTATTTTGGCACGCCAAAGTGCTGAAATCAGAGTTCCAGGAGCGAAATCAGAACTCTGATCGGTCTACAGACCGATCAGAGTCTGTGCTGTGCCACTGGATCGGTCAGCCGACCGATCCAGATGCAAACAGAAGGTTGGTATCTGCCACTGGATCGGTCAGCCGACCGATCCAGTCGCGAACAGAAAGTTGGCCTTCGCGAACAGAGGTTACCAAAGCTTGCTGATCGGTCTGCCGACCGATCAGTGAGCCACTGGATCGGTCAGCCGACCGATCAGTGCACTTCTGGATCGGTCGGTAGACCGATCCAGCCACGTACAGAAGCGACAGCCTATGGATCGGTCAGCCGACCGATCCAGAGAGTTTTCTTCCGTGCCAGTATCAGCTGGGTCGATCACGGGATCGATCCGACAGCCCAATCGATCTAGGGATCGATTGAAATGCCTGATTACAGCTAGCAGGTCATCTGAGAGGCATAGATTGTCTTCCCTAACAGGTGTACAACCCTTAGGTACACCTAGAATGTTAAGTTTAGATTTGATAGAAATCAGTTTAGTAAGATTTTCATCAATCCAGTTTTTCCGCATTAGTCATTTAGCACAGCATAACCGTAGCGATCGGCCTTACAGCCTAGTAGTAGAAGGCGGGTCGTTACAGAGTGGTATCAGAGCAGTGTTCCATACTTCCTACACACACATCAGCATTGTACCTGCAGCTTCCAAGTAAGGATACCTCTACTCTCTTTATTGTTTCTTGCTTTCTAGTTACAGTTCATGTTTATATGTCTATTGCCTGTTAGTCTGTGCTAGTCTTTTAACATGATATCAGTAGTTATATAACTGCAATTACCTTAGTTATGTTATGTTCTCTATGTCGTTAGAAATGGCACGAGGACGCCCAGCTAGAAGGGCACTAGCTACTGAGCCCCAGCAAGAGGCAGGCAGTTCAGTGCCTCCTCCTGACCTTACAGCATTAGTGGCTCAGTTACAGCAGCAGCTAGACCGAATTTGACGACTCCGGTAGTCTTAGAGGTTCCACCAGCTCAGCCTACAGCACCAGCACCAGCACCAGCACCAGCAGCCCCAGCAGCTGAGCCAAGAAAGGAAGCCTATCTGATCCAGTGGCAGCGGGTCAAGCCAGAGAGCTTCTCAGGCACTAGTGAACCATGGGATGCACAAGCCTGGTTCAAAACACTGGAGAGCACGATGGAGCTTCTGGACTGGCCAGAACATGAGAAGGTGAAGTGTGCCTCCTTCTGCCTGACAGGAGACGCACGCATGTGGTGGGAAAGAATCAGAACGAAGCGCCCAGTGAACCAGATGACATGGGCTGACTTCGAGAAGGAATTCTTCGAGGAATTCTTCCACATACGGGTTACGAACCGCCACTACGACGAGTTCACTGAGTTTCGTCAGGGTAACCTTTCAGTTGAGGAAGCCGTGAAGAAATTCAACAGGTTGGCTCGTCTGTGCCCAGAGCTAGTCAGCACAGAGAAGGAACGAATCCGGTTGATGCTCAAGATGCTGAGGCCAGAGATAGCAGTGAACGTGGCTGGTGGCATACATAGGCCACAAACCACAGAGGAGCTAGTGAGCAGTGCCTTGACCACGGAGCATTACCAGAACAGCATAAAGCAGCAGAAGCAAGTCCCCTCAGAGTCCAAAGGCCAAGGAAACTCTCACACTCAAAAACAGCAAGGCCACAGCTCCAACTGGAAAGGGAACTCCAACAACAAGCGCAAATCAGGGAGTGACTCAAAAGGAGGACCATCTAGCAAGCGACCCAGTTATCCAAAGTGTGCCACTTGTGGGAAATTCCACCCAGGGGTTTGTCGCAAGGGCACACGAGGATGCTTTGAATGTGGACAAGAAGGGCACATGGCCAAGCAGTGCCCGAACAAGACCGGTCTTCCTCAGCCACAGCAGATTCAGTACGCAGGCCAGCCAGCTCAGTTATATCAGATGCAGGCCGCTCTAGAGGGTCCACATATCAGCCAGGGCAGATTAGAAGCCCCTCCAGCTATGGCGAATGCGAGGATCTACTCACTCACCAGAGAGGACGTAGCCAATGCCTCGACAGTTGTCACAGGTCAGATTAGCATTTTTCAGTATAGTGCTACTGTTCTATTTGATACTGGGGCAACCCATTCATATATAGCCAGGATGTTCTCCGAAAATTAGAAATACTCAGTTGTCAGTTTCTGACGGCACTACCCTCAGGAGAGATCATGACATCCACGCACTGGCTCAGAGCAGTGCCGGTCATTATAGCAGACAGAGAGCTCTTTTGTGATATGATAGTGCTAGAAATGACTGACTATGACGTCATCCTTGGAATGAACTTTCTGATCAGATACGGTGCTTCCATAGAGTGCCGTAAACAGAAAGTCGTATTCCAACCCGAAGCAGAAATATAGTTTGAATACCTTGGAGAACCAAAGAGAAAAGCCAGAAAATTTCTCTCAGCAATGAAGGCACAGAAGTTGATGGATTCGGGATGTACGGGGTACCTAGCACATGTAGTCAATACCAGCCAAGACAAGGACCAACAGCTAGCGGAGGTCCGAGTTGTATGTGACTACCCAGCAGTCTTCCCTGAAGAGTTACCAGGCCTAGCACCAGTCAGGGAGATTGAATTTGAGATAGAGCTTTTCCCCGGCACCAATCCTATTTCCAAGGCGCCCTACCGCATGGCTCCAGCAGAACTGAAGGAACTTCATGAGCAACTACAGGAGCTGCTTGACAAGGGTTTCATACGCCCTAGTCACTCACCATGGGGAGCGCCCGTACTGTTCGTGAAGAAGAAGGATGGAAGCATGCGGCTATGCATAGACTACAGAGCACTGAATCAGGTCACGATCAAGAACATGTATCCTCTTCCCAGAATAGATGACCTGTTCGACCAGTTAAAGGGAGCAGCAGTGTTCTCTAAGATTGACCTCAGATCAGGATATCACCAAGTCAGGGTCAAGGAGGGTGATATACCGAAGACAGCATTCAGGACCAGATACGGACATTATGAGTTCGTAGTCATGCCTTTTGGCGTGACAAATGCTCCAGCTACATTCATGGATCTCATGAACAGAGTATTCAGGGAGTATTTAGATAAGTTTGTTATTGTGTTTATCGATGACATTCTTATCTACTCAGGAACTCAGGAAGAACACTCAGAGCACCTGAAACTAGTATTGCAGACCCTTCAGCAGAACCAGCTATACGCCAAGTTCACGAAATGTGAATTTTGGCTAGATCAGGTGTCCTTCCTGGGTCACATCATCTCAAAGGATGGTATTATGGTAGATCCCAGTAAGATAGAAGCAGTAAGTAACTGGAAGAGACCTAAGAACGCCAGCGAGATCAGGAGCTTTCTGGGATTAGCAGGATATTACAGGAAGTTTGTAAAGGACTTCTCCAGGATAGCCTCCCCACTGACAGCTCTTACCAGGAAGAATAGGAAATTTTAGTGGACAGAGGACTGTGAGAACAGCTTCAGCGAGCTAAAAAGGAGATTGACCAGTGCTCCCATTTTGGCTCTACCAGACAACACCAGCAGCTTTGACATCTATAGTGATGCCTCTAAGTTGGGACTAGGAGCAGTACTGATGCAAAATGGCAAGGTGATCGCCTATGCCTCCAGACAACTCAAGGATTATGAGAAGAATTACCCTACTCATGACCTTGGGCTGGCAGCAGTAGTGTTCGCTCTCAAAATTTGGAGACATTACCTATATGGAGCTCAGTGCAGAGTGTATACAGATCATCAGAGTCTGAAGTACTTCTTCACTCAGAAGGATCTGAATATACGACAGCGCAGATGGTTAGAGCTGGTCAAAGACTATGATATAGACATCCTCTACCATCCAGGGAAAGCCAATAAGGTAACAGATGCACTTAGCAGAAAATCCAGTGCTACCTTATTATCTCTTACAGCCATGTCACCGCCCCTACAGAAGGAGATCGTAGATTTCGGTCTCGAGTTCATCGTGGGACAACTCTCTACTATGACCTTAGAGTCTACCTTGCTTGGTGATATTCAGTCAGCTCAGGAACAGGACCCTGAAATTCAGAAAATCAAGCAAGGGCTAGCAGAAACAGAGAGTAGAGAATTCAGAGTGTCCGATAGCGGGGTGTTGTATTTTGGTGACAGACTCTGTGTTCCAGATCAGGAGGAGCTACGGAGACAGATTTTAGATGAGGCTCACAGGACTCCTTATGCGATGCATCCAGGTTCCACCAAAATGAATCAAGACCTAAAGAACCGTTTTTGGTGGTCCGGGATGAAGCGAGACATCGCCAGATATGTTAGCATCTGCCTCACCTGTCAGAGGGTCAAGGCAGAACATCAGCGACCAGGAGGAGTTCTGCAGCCTATACAGATTCCAGAATGGAAGTGGGAGGATATCTCCATGGATTTCATAGTGGGACTACCCAGAACCACGAATGGTTTTGATGCCATTTGGGTAATAGTCGACAGGTTGACTAAATCAGCCCACTTTTTAGCTATCAAGATATCCTACTCCATGGAGAAGCTAGCTCAGTTGTATCTCCAGGAGATCGTCAGACTACATGGAGTCCCACGAACCATCATTTCAGACAGAGACATCAAATTTACATCACACTTCTGGGAGTGTGTACAGTCAGCATTGGGCACGAAGTTAAAGTTCAGCACAACATTCCATCCTCAGACAGATGGTCAGACAGAGCGAGTAAATCAGGTACTCGAAGATATGCTCCGAGCATGTGCCCTAGATTTCAAAGGAAGTTGGTACAAATATCTGAGTCTAGCAGAATTTGCATACAACAACAACTATCAGGCCACTATCGGCATGACACCTTACGAGGCTCTCTATGGGCGGAGGTGTAGATCTCCAATCTGCTGGTATGAGAGTGGTGAACAGAAGGAGCTCAGATAGATCTAGTCGCAGATACCACAGCAGTATAACAGATCCGCCAGAGGATAGAGCCAGCTCAGAGCTATACGGCGCAGACCCTTAGAGTTCTCGTTGGGGATACCGTGTTCCTCGAGTAGCTCCCATGAAGGGAGTGATGCGTTTTGGGAAGAAGGGCAAGCTTAGTCCCATATATGTGGGACCATACCTTATTAGCGAAGAGTGGGCAAGGTAGCATATGAGCTAGAGCTACCCAGAAAATAGCGGTCCACAACGTATTTCATGTCTCCATGTTAAGAAGCATATCCACGACCCTGTGTGATTGAGCCTCAGTCTCGCGAAGACCTCAATTATGATAGTCGGCCTATTCGGATAATAGACCGAGCGTTAAGAAATTGCGGAATAAGGAAGTACCATTAGTCAAAGTCATTTGGCACACACCACAGAAGAGGCAACTTGGGAGGCAGAAGCCAGTATCTACAATTGTTCTAAGTTCGAGGACAAACTTTTATAAGGTATGGGGATTGTAACGAAAATTCTCAAAACTATTTTAGAATTATTCTATGATTTTTCTGGAATTTTTAGATATTTTTCCGGAATTTTCCGCGTAGCGGAAGCAACAAAAATAATTAGAACCGCAAAATAGCTTAGGCGGGAATCGAACCCGAGACCTATGGTTTCGGGATAATGTTAGTAACCGGTTGAACCCAACAGGGCCGTGCTGGAAGAAAGAGGAACCAATTACATTTATATTAGAGTTGGGTTTAATAATCCACTTAATATAAATTAAGAACTTAAGTTGGGTTTGGTTTAATTTGGTTCGGCAGCCCTCTCCTCACAAAACCTCACGCCACCTTCTCCTCTCAAACCCTCACCGCCGCCTCTCTCCTCCTTCTCACGGCACACCAAGCCCCAAGGGCCAAGGGAACTTCTTCCGGCGACGACTCCAACACGAAAAAGGTTCTTCTCCGCGAGAGGAACGTGAAGACGCTAGTGGATCGTCGAGAGGATCGTTTCTATCGGAAAACCAGCGATTTGAATCGTAAGAAATTACGATTAGGAGGTAAGAAACCCCTCACCTGCAGTATAATAGCTCCGTTTGATTTCCTACGCATTAGTTTTAGCTATATGCAGGTTTTTTTTGGCACATAGGGTGTGTTTAAACCCTCCTCGAGGAATTAGGGATCTAGTTGAGCACCTCTAGACGGGCCGGACACGTTGGTCTCCTTTAGTTGGAGATTCTAGACGTTGTCGGGTGCCTAGAGGTGATCTCCCTATTAGAGGAGAGAGTTGGAGCACACCAAGTGTTCGGTAAAATGTTAGTATAGCTAAATACCACCTCAGTTATGTTTAATAGCTCAGTTAAATGCATTAGGAGCATTTAAAACAGCGCATTAGTTTAGTTCAGTTTATGGGACTACGGTCCAATGGGTGGGCTCCCACAGTCGCCTCTAGGTTCAGATAACCTAGCTCTAGGTTCAGATAACCTAGAAACAGCAAGTTAAAACAGTTAGCTATATTTAGTATTTTATTTTCAGTGGCACTGTACTGGATCAGATATCCATTGGGTTGGACTCCCACGGTCGTCCCAATGTTTAGATAACCTAGTTAACCCTACTAAATTCGGGACTTGCAAACCCGGGTCTAGTTAGGGATGCGCGCACAGCAAGTACAGTTGCCGGGCCCAAACAGCATGATTACTATTTTCACTTATTATGATATTAGCTTTCAAACTCTTAATCTAATCCAGTGATTATAGTTTAAGATCATTTTTAGCGCAGTTCAGTTTCAGTTCAGTATCATGCTCCAGTTTAGTTTTTCCTGTGAATATGTATGATAACTTTATGTGCAGTTGTTATACATGTTTTTATGTTCAGGTTTAGATATGCCATGATTGTATGCTTATATGCCATGCCATGCTAGTTTATTCAGTATATCCAGCATATGTTTCAAATAGCATGATTTGAAATCATATTTGCATCGTTGCATGTTTTTGTGAGGTAGATGGTTTCTTACTAAGTTTTAAGCTTACAGATACTATTTTTCCTTATACTGCAGATAAAGGTAAGGGAAAGATGGACTAGCAGAGGGAGCTGGAGGACAATGCAAAGGATAGTGTGTGTGGCAGGAACTGGAATAAAAGACCTTGGAGAGTTTAGCAAATTAGAAACTAGTTCTTCCTTAAGACATTTTCTTATACTTTGCTTTTTATGCATTTCTAGTAGTTAAAGGTTATGAGTTGATGAACCTTGCTTTAGCTTAAGTTTAGAATTGTTACTACATGTTATTAGAATAGTTTATCATGCATTGGATAGTTGTTATGTGGTATTTTGGCACGCCAAAGTGCTGAAATCAGAGTTCCAGAGTGAATCGAACTCGATCGGTCTGACCGATCGAGTCTCATCGGATCGGCCACCGACCGATCCGGATGCAAACAAGGTTGGTATCGCATCGGATCGGCCACCGACCGATCCGCCAATGTAAAGTTGGCCTTCGCGAGAGGTTACTAAAGCTTGCGATCGGTCTGCCGATCGGTGAGCCGATCGGTCTGCCGATCGGTGTACTCGATCGGTCGGAGACCGATCCACCACGCATGGCGGCCTATGGATCGGTCGATCGACCGATCCAGAGTTTTCTTCCGTGCCAGTATCAGCTGGATCGATCCGACAGCCCAATCAATCTAGGGATCGATTGAAATGCCTGATTACAGCTAGCAGGTCATCTGAGAGGCATAGATTGTCTTCCCTAACAGGTGTACAACCCTTAGGTACACCTAGAATGTTAAGTTTAGATTTGATAGAAATCAGTTTAGTAAGATTTTCATCAATCCAGTTTTTCCGCATTAGTCATTTAGCACAGCATAACTGTAGCGATCGGCCTTACAGCCTAGTAGTAGAAGGCGGGTCGTTACAAAACGACTTCTAATTGTCCTACTCAATACACTCTAAGTGTACTAGTGTAATTATATAGTTAAGATAAACTAATACCTAATTACACTGTGACCTTCCAATAGTTTGTTTCTTTTCATCTTGGTCGTGAGCTACTGTTTATAATTTATAAAGTACTGATAACATGATCCTCTGTGTGTGACACCACACACCATGTTATCTACAATATAAATTAATTGAACAACTACATTTATCATAAATGTAGACATTTGACCAATGTCATTCTTATTTCTAGGTAAATGTTTATACCAAAAGCTAAGTTTATTGATTCAAGATAATTTGAATTTAAATCAAAATAATAATTATCTTGAATTAAATAAACATAATTTAACAAAAAATTTAAATAAAAATAAGAAACTAAACTATAAATCAAAGTTTAGAAAATTAGAAAAACAAAATAATGTTTTACAAAATAAACTTGTTAAACTAGAAAACATTATTAAAAATTTTATCTAACTCACAAAATCTAGATTATAAATCAAAACCTAATTATAATCATGTACCTTTTAATTAAGAAACTAAATAATAATAATAATAATAATAATAATAATAATAATAATAATAATAATAATAATAATAGTAATAATAATAAAACAACAATAACAACAATAATAACAATAATAATAAATAAATATTAAATAATAATAATAATAAAACAACAAAGCTAAATAATAATAATAATAAATAATAATAATGATAGTAATATTAAATAATAACATTTTAAATAAAACAATAACAATAATAATAAAACAACAATAACAAAACAAGAATATTAATAAACAATTTGTATCATGACTTGTTTGAATTGTATGACTTGCCATGTTCATGCATATTTATCTATTATTTAACATGTCATGCATATTTTCTTTATGCTACTAGTTTAGAATGGTTAGATTAAAAATGTTTACCAAACCCTACAACATAGCACCGGAATGGATTGGGATGATAGTACATCAAGGAAACTTTGTCGAAGGCATGTCTAGGTTAAATATGGAATTCTACCTGGTGCACTAGACTTAGTGGATCTGACCAAAGCTACTCCAGTCAAACATGGGCTAGTTAGACCAAAATTTAGTATTAAGTTTTTTGGGCAGGAACAGTTTGGAAAGTCTTCAGCAAGTGGTCTAATGATATTCAAGTAGGCCATATGCCTCGCCACTGAACTGAAACTTATCCTTAGGACGCCTTCTTGATTAACCCAAAGCTAAGTTTGAATCTAACATGGGTTCAATAATCCTTTCAATTCTAATTAACTCAAACTTAATTCAAACTTAATCCAAACCTAACTTAATTCAAACCTAACTTAATTCAAACCTAATTCAAACCTAACTTAATTCAAACTTAATTCAAATCTAACTTAATTCAAATCAAATTCAAACCTAATTCAAACCTAACTTAATTCAAACCTAACTTAATTCAAATCTAATTCAAACCTAACTTAATTTAAATCTAACTTAATTCAAATCAAATTCAAACCTAACTTACTCCAAACCTAACTTAATTCAAACCAAACTTAATTCTAACTTAATTCAAACCTAACTTAATTCAAACCTAATTTAATTAAAAATTATTTTAAAAAACTTAATTATTTTAAAAACTTAATTAAAATTATTTTAAAACTTAATTAAAATTATTTTAAAACTTAATTAATTTTTTTAAAACTTAATTAAAATTATTTTAAACTTATTTTAAAACTTAATACACTTAATTAATTCTTAATAAATCTCAACTTGAAATCTTATCTTTAATCAACAAATAGAGTACTTTAACCTTAAACAATTAAATTAATTCTTACTCTAATTAATAATAATACTAAATTAAATTGAAACTAATTTTAATCAATCAATAATCTAGCAATCAACCTATAACCATAGCTATTGAAAACAATTCTTAGCCAAATCCACTTAATAACTTTACAATTTCTAAACTAAACATTAACTCAATTAATTCACAAAATAAATGTTACCATCTATTTAACTTACAATAATCAAAGTTTAACTAAAATTTAAGTTTCACCAAATTCAAAATCAATAAAGCCATCTCACACAATTATAGGATTACCATACTTGAAAATTTAGAATGGGTGAGATGCTAAGAGAATTAAAATTTAAAATTATTTTAAACATGTTTTGAAAACTTATATATTTTCAAATTTTGATTGATGATTGATTGGGTGTATTATATATATAAATTATTGTTATTCACTGCCTAAGTCTTTAGAACCTTAAGTCAATCATGACCCTTAGAAACACATAGAAAAGTCTTCCTTGTGGGTAACAAGGATATCTAAAAATAGTGTCTAGTTAAGGGGGAGAGACTTGATTGTAGGACATATTTTCTGAAAACATATTTTGAAAAATGTTTCAAAACACTCTTTGAAAATTGCTTGATAAAACTTTTTTAATCTTAAAATCTCTTAGTCAATTTTTTTACAAAAATTATTATTTTTACAAAATTATTCTTCAAGCATTATCTTTTCAAAATCATATTTTTCAAACTCATACTTTTTGAAAAATCATAGCTTGAAAAATACTTTGAAAATTCCTCTACAACTTTATGTTTCATACTTTGAAATATTCTTTGCAAATAAGAAACAAAAAATACTTAGTGCATAATAAAAGTATTTTTGAAAGAAATTCTAAGAATTTTTTTTTCAAGCATTAAAACTTCTATATTATGTTTTTGCAAAAATACTTTATGTCTTGGAATACTTTTTGAAACATATTCTTGAGAGATTTTACTTAGTGCATTCTTCAAAATTATTTTGAAAAAAAATACTACAAATTTACTCAATTTTTTAATGGAATAAGGCTTTTTCAAAATCTCTATGACTCATTTTTGAAAACTCTATTATACATCAAATGGGTGAATCCTTAGGCATATCTTGACAATATTTAAAAGTATTCCATCATTGTTGGTGCAAAACTTAGGAATCCTTAGCAATTAAAGTCATTTATGAAGAGTTCTTTTTGTTGTATGACAAAAGGGGGAGAAGAAGGGTTTAAGTTAGAAATCTAAATCTCTTTTTGAATTGACCTAACTTAAACATATTTGTCAAACATCAAAAAGGGGAAGATTGTTGGTGTAATCGACCTCCAAGGTTTTAATGTCAGACAAATATGTTTAAGTATGCTTAAGTATGTATGGAGCTTGATCTAGGGAAGTCCTAGTTGTAGGCTAGGCAAGGGAAGTCCTAGTTGGAGGCTAGGCAAGGAGGGAAATCTTGGTATATCGTGGAAGCCAGGTTGATAGGTCTGGAGGACTTGATCCCTGGGTAGCCGAATACTGAGTCCTAGTTGTAGGCTAGGTAAGGGAAATCTCGGTATGTTGTGGAAGCCAGGTGGATAGGTCTGGAGGACATGCTCCCCGGGTATCCGAATACTGAGTCATGGTGAGTGAAGCCAGGTTGAGAAAACCCTAGGGGGTGGTAACCTTAGGTAACGAGAAGTCTTGGAGGAGTGAGCTCCAAGAAAGGTTGTTCGGATGGTTTCCGATCCGGACCAGCAAATCTTGGTAAATCTAGGTTTAGGTTTACCATTGCTTTCTGTATTACTATTATTGCTGTTGGCTAATGTAGTATTGTAGGAAAAGTCTTAGTGGGTCAGGCGATCAGACACTGAGCAGGCAAAAGTCCAAACATGTTTGGAGGAGCATGTTTGGCAGGTAATTTGAGGTAAACAACTGGAGGAGCGACAGTGAGGTCGGGTTCCGAAAGGGAACAACCTAAGGTCGCTGATCAAACTTAAGAAACCGGGAAGGTTTCCAAGTTGAGATCAAGACAGTCCTACTGTCTTTATATTACTCATGCATTATAATATTATTGTGCTAACCTTTATGTTGCAGGATGTTTTTGTTCTAACACTGTTTTGCAGGTCAGGCTTGATTGGTCGACCGAACTAGAGGATCAGTCGACCGAAATAGAAGTTATCAAAGCAGTGTTTCAGATTAGACCAAAACAGACTGAGGCCAATCAAAGCTTGATCGGTCGACCGAATAATAAGATTGGTCGACCGAACCTTGGTGACTCAGCACAGCCAGTGCATCAGACACGATCAGCAAGCAAAGGAAAGAAGGGCTGATCGGTCGACCGAACAAGAGGATCGGTCGACCGATCCAATCAACATTAAACGCGCATTAATTCAAGATCTGGCAGACTTCAACGAACAAGGTAAAAGCTTGTTCGGTCGACCGATAAAAGGGTTCTGTCGACCAAACCATTGAAGGCCAGTTAATGCAGAATTTACGAGCCAGCGTCAGACTCCAGCTGTGGGTGATCGGAGCTGGTTCGGTCGACTGAATAGAAGGATCGGTCGACCGAACCTCAATGCACCTATAAATTAAGGCTCGAGGTCAGAGGCCAGTAACAACTTTACTGATAAAAAAATTACTGTTTTGCAAGTTGCTCGAAGCAACAAGTCTCCATCAATCTCTGCATTCGCGCCGACCACAAGCTTTGACTTTCAAATTCATTTGTCGGTAAATTTATTATTGTTGCACTTAAATTATATAAGATAGTAGAGCTGTTACTATCTTATATCTCTTGTACTTGTACGATCTGCTTCTCTCCAAGGAGTTCGGAGAGAAGAGTTTTAGTGCTTTGCCCATCGGTGCGGTCAAGGACTGTGGGCCTTCGAGTAGGAGTCGAGCTAGACTCCGAACGAAGTAAAATACCTTGTCTCTCTTTATTTTCCGCTGCACGACTTTGGTTTCAAAAGAAAAGAATAGTTTTAAAGCGCGCGATATTCACCCCCCCTCTATCGTTTCAAACGATCTATCAGAAACATGATTCACATATGCAAAACCAGCAATAATAAAATAAAAATATCATAAAAAAAAAATAAAGAAGGAAACTTACATATTTTGGGAAAAGAGAGGAACAAATTGATTAAAAGCTTAGGGTTTGTTAATGATTAAGAAAGAGCTACAAAAAATTGACACAAAGGTTAAATTTGCATAAAACAGAAGATATGATCTAAACAAAATTTTGAGAAAATGATTATGAGAAGAAGCGAGTCTTGTTCAGTGATCTCTGATTCCTTCCCTTTTTGCGCGACTACCTAAAATTTGAGGAGAAAATGTTAGAAATCAAATAGAATGAGGAAATTCAATGAGTTTACTTGAAAAGAATTAGAAAATTTATGCGTGATTGATCGACAATTTGAGCGTGAGTTTTCCAAAAGAATACACTGCCTCCTTACATTGATGAACAATTAGGGAAGAAATGATGAGCATGAGTCTTTGATTGCAATTTCTAGGTCAATACAAATTGGGGGAACAAGTCAACAATAACAGCAGCCCATATAATAGGTCACTTCCACTGGTTAAATAAGTCTTCCCATTTATTTTAATAAGTAATTATACTAAAGGATCGATTTGGGAAAATGTTCAAAAATTGAAGGACTAAATTGGGTCAATTAAAAAATAGGGACGAAATGAGGATCGAGTAAAAAAAAAGGACTATGTGAGATATAATAATTAAATCATGATTAAATACTAAGTATTAATTAAGAAATAATCTGATAGAATTTTTTGAGATTTTTTAAAATTTTTTTTAGATTTAAACCAAATTCGTATGATATGTTTAAGAGGATGAATCTATTAGGCTTAGAGAAAGTCTGTTTTGAATACATATTTAAAGTGGGAGTTGATTGAGACTAAAGTTAGGGTTCCATTATTAAACCCTAGTTTGATTAAACTCCACCACTACCTCCTATTCCTCCTGTGTCACACACTCTCTCTCACCCACACCATGCTCGCTCACACGTCGCAGCCGTCGCCACACGTTAATGAAGGTCAAGGATGATCACCACCTCTCCAATGTTCTTCTCCCGATCTATCATAGTTACCCTATGCTCTTTGGGTCTCCGCCTAATGTCGTTCCACCCTATTCACCTGATGCTATACCACCTTACGCCCGATGTTGCCGCTGTTACCGCATCCCCCCTTGTTGTCCCGAAAGAGGGGCTATGTTTGGTTGTTGTCCCTGCCACCCGTACCCTAGCTCCCTACCACCACTCACTCTCACAAGCTCCCATTTCTCGATTTTCGTCTACCCTTCGTGTGAGGCCAAATCGACGACGTCGCAAATGTTGCTCTCCTAGTCTTTCAGTCTAGGCAGTGGACTTGGGGGTCAGAGGTTACCAAACCAAAGATACGGTTGGAGTGTCGATCTACCACCTCTCCTTCAAATGTAGCTAGCTGTGGCCTTTGCAACTAGTATGTGCCCATTGCAGTAGCCCCCGACCACTATTGCCAGTCGTGGCCAGCCTCGCGGCTACCATGGTCAACCCTATAGTTCCTTTGGTTAGCCTGCCCCCACCTCGACCAAATTTGCCTGCCACTGCCCCCTTTCCTTCGCGACCATTGTAGTAACTTCATTGTACCAGAGTAAGAGCCGCTGATCCTCCAATTGCACCACTTGGACTTTACTGTTCCAGTGAAGGGGAAAGTAATTACTTTGAAAGAACGATTGGATCATTAGGTTAAATTGATCAGTGTTCCTAAGTGGTTTAGGATTTGGTTTCATTATTCGATCTACATTAGATCTAGGTGTTAATATGTATTCTATGTTATAGGACTCTAACACGAGATGAGCATTCCAATGTGGAGATAGTTTAGGACAATGTATAGTTAAAGGAAAGTATTTTCTTTCCTTGCTTTCATTAGTTATTGACCTTGGTGCATGATTGTTACATTGGATGGTAAATTATATTTACCTTGACTCTATTTTTTTACTTTCTTAGTTGGTACTTGTTTTTCTTGATCTTTGAGTTGATCAGTTATATTTATGCAATCATGTCTTTGTTATGTATATATCATGTAGTGTACATATGTGTGTGATGTGTACAATAGGATGATGTTTATGTTTTTTTATATATATATATCATATAGTATATACACATATGTGGTGTGTACAATAGGATGATGTTTATGTTTTGTTATGTATAAATCATGTACTGTACACACGTGTGTGGTGTGTACTATAGGATGATACTTATGTTTTGTTATATATATATTATGTAGTATACACACGTGTGTTATGTATACCATAAGAAGTTGTCATTATAGCTATTCATATCCTGCTAGTAGTACACATGCATGTGGCATGTGCTGATGATAGCCTACTTGTTAATATTAGCCCTTAGAGACAATTATGAGATGATTGACAAGGAAACTTTTGTATCATATTTCATTACTAAAAAATAAAGTTTATGGTTATTATATTTACATCAGATTTGTGTTAGATGAATAAGTATAATAATATCCTAGGGTAATAGTTTCTAGTTTATAGCATATCAATTGGTTGAATTGATAGTGGGAGGCTATAGATACATATATATAAAATACTCCTTTTAACTATTCCTAGTCAAGCATTAATATACAAGGGCAATATTAATGTGTTGAGACTAGCATGTATGTCAATTGATACTTAATCTCACAAGTAATTAATATAAGATATAAAGTTGACACATGAGTATATATTGAAAAATATGTACTGAATTGATCATCATGAGAATGTTTCATGGATCATTATATGAGTGTCATAAATATTCTCATAATGACTATTGGTATGAATAGTCCTTAGACCTGAAGTTACTACGGTTTCCTACATAAGGAGTTGTGTACTTTGATATCGACAAATGTCACTTGTAACAAGGTGGACTATAAAGTCGATCACTATACATGCAATAAGTTATGAGGAGTGATTTGTGAGTGATATAAATAAGATATATCTCTTCCATATGACGAAAATAATATCTGTGGACATCTTTATTATGTAGGACTACTAAAATATATGGTAATGCTCAAATAATTTAATATGAGATATTGAGCTCATTTGGTTAAGTAGGTCTACTTGGAGATCAAGAAATATAAATATTGATAAGAGGATGACATAGTCTATGCCTCATAGATCAATCTAGATATTAAAGATAGAAGGATTGAGTTATATAAAATAATAGACATAGACAGGTTAGGTTGGATCTCGACATTCTTGTCACTTGGATAGTAATGATACAGTACTAGATGCTGCTCATTGCTTGTGTGTCTAAAATAGTTTTAGAAACACTGCCAATGTTACAATAACCTATTGAGTCACACATAAAGAACATATTGACTTGGAAATTGATTTATTTTAGTTTGACTAAAATTGTATGGGTTTAAGCCTTCAGACTTTATTATAGACCAACCTAATCAGAGCCCACTAAGATAAACATAAAGAGTCATCAGAGAAGATGAAGAGTTAGTGTTTATCTTCCATTTTAATGTCACCTAAAATAGCCATAAAGAGGCTAAGAAGGTGAAGAGGTTTTAGGTGTCTCTTGGATTGCCAATATATATGTCATCTCTAGCAAGATGAAGGGGTTGGCGTGACATTCCATTTTTATTCTCTTCCATTTCCATGGGTCTAGAGGGAACTCTCCAATTCTGAAGTTCTTGGAGAAGAATTGAGGGACTTGCTCATGTGGATATCATAGAGGCACAGACGTTCAAATCACGTTGTGATCTACTGACGAATCAAAGTTGTTGTGGGATTGTGCCATTCACGCAACAAAGGTAGTCATTCTATTAAACTTTGTATACTATATTTGCATGTATCTTTGGAGAGATCATTTTTTCCACTGCATATATTTATTATTTTTACAAAAGATCCCTACACTACCTTACTAGTATTGACTGGGTATTGGTGCTTAGAGTTCATATACTCCTGCTGATGTGTTTTGTTACCATTTAAGTAACACTTGCACTGTTTATTTCCTATTGACCATGTCTTCCATTTATGGTTGAGAGTGTCGTCAGTGACTATATATATATATATATATATATATATATATATATATATATATATATATATATATATATATATATATATATAGAGGATCCTGTCTGTCATTCCCACGTCACATTTGAGATCGTGATGTTTCCATGTTATTTCCTATTGCTTTACTTACACTTTGGTTTTTAGACTTGATTGTGTAATAATTGCCTTAGTTATGGAACCTTGATGTACTCTTTTATTTGATTATGGCATTTGTTATGTGTTAAGCTGTATCGACATGCAATCATCTTATGTTTTCTATGTTTTTGAGTGGATTGAATAAATCCATCTATTATGTAGTTGGTTGTCATATATCTTCCACTGTGTATTTATTTTTGATTTGTGAACTTATATCATATTATATCTATGGCTTTTTACCAAAAAGAGTGGTCACATTTCCTTATTTACCAAAACAAACACCCTAGTTTCAAAACTACCAAAAAGAGCACCAAAAATAGTGTTATTCCCTTCCTACCCCTCTCACTAACCTCTTAAATACCCTCCCTCTAGACACCATTTTCCCATGCATCTGAGCCATATTTCTTTAGTTTTAAATTTAAAATTAATAAAATGGTTCGGATGCATGAGAGACTCATTCCTATCTTTCTTACCTCGTGGAAATCCATGGTCATCGTCCCCCATCGAAACCTTGGCTTCATGTGTCCCAACGTCCAGGGTTTCCTATAGAATCCACACAGTGTGTTCCTCTAAAGTGACGCCAAGGCTTTCCGACAAAATTCACACATCCAAGGTGACGGACATTAAGGGTCTTTGACGAAATCCACACAGAGGTCTGTCCATTCAAGTGTTTAGGGTTTTGTTCGTCATAAATACTCTCCTTTCAGGATAAAGTAAGAAGCTGCAGTAGCAAAGGTAAGTATCATGAACTTGTTCATCTTACAAACCCATAGGATATATCCAAAAAAACACCTAATATGGGATCATCATGTTGGACCTAATATGGTAAAATATCAAGGCTAACGTGGGACTGATATGATAAAATATCAGGCCCAATGTGGGCCTAGTATGATCCTATATCAAGGCTAACGTGGATTTGATATGATCCCATATCAGACCCTCTAGAACAATGAGCATCTCAATTTAGAAAACATTCCACTAGTTTAATTTTGTTGTTAATAAATTAAATTTGTAAAAATTGTAGGCTGTAGTTGATTTTAGCTAGAAACTACATTGGAAAAGTGTGTTAAGTCACTTTAATAGTTTTTTTCGACCATCCATAATAAAAAAAGGCATCATGGATCTATTATTTTATATGATCGACACATAACGATAATCAAATAGTCCCCCCTTTGTGTTTTCTTAGACATACAAGAAATCCATCATATCTGTGGTATACTGGTCAATATATTTCAAAATTGAGATTTGACATCTCAAACCTTTAGATTCTCAAGTACAACTCCTAGTTTTTAATCTTAAGCACCAAATAGTTTTAAAAATTTAATGTTTTATTTTTTTTTCATTTTGGTATGCAAAAAATATCATACAATATAACTATTAATTTGTGATTTTCAGGTGTACTTATTGTATTTACACGAAAAGACGTATCTTTATTGCTTGGTGTTGCAAACTAAGGTGCTTCGGTTCCTATAAATTAAAATCAAGCATCAGATGACCACTTTCTTGCTCACTTCTCAAATAACAAATCCATAACCAGATCAAGAATTGAGGGGTTGATGAAATTTTATTACAATAGAGTTGAAGCGCATGCTGATGTTTAATTATTTAACAAATTCTACATTTTGTATATATTTATTTGTGTCTTATTTTTTTCTAGTACGTATAAACTTCCTTTAGGTCTTATAGATATAGTAGATTATTTTGAGAATCTTGGTAGATTCAACTAGGTTGAAGCCATCCATCAATTTATGGCTCCACAATTAGCTATGATTGGGGATTTATTTTCATCAACTCAGACATATAACCCCAACACCACCACACTCCCTTACCTAAAAGGATTTGCTAATCTTTTGCCTATGAGTATATTTTTTATGTTAAATTTGATAATATTTGGTGGACATTTATGATTATGTAACACTTATTATGATGAATCAAGTATGGTTTTTGGAGCATGTTCCAATCTAAAAACCATACAATATTGAAGGAGCACGAATAAACAAGTGGAGGAATATTCCTTCACATATTAATAAGGTGAGGATCTTGTTAGACTGAGTATCATTTAAAGAGGTAAATATTGATGACTGTCACCTATTCAAAGTAAATATATAGTTTATTATATTTGTTTTTATAATTGTATAGGTTATGATTGAATTAATCCCTACCCAATTTGAAAAAACATTGGTTGAGAACCTTGATTTGGCTACTGATATTCCACATCCAATGGAGACATCACAATTAGATGACACTAAAGCTGGATGGCAAGGTAATAAGGAATGTCGTAAATGCATCATTCAAGCAAACCAAATCAAGGAGCTAATATTGGAGAACATGCATGTAAAATACAACAACAAAAAAATTAATTAAATAATAAGGTTAAATAGAGGAATAACCTTAACGGAATTTTCCAAAATTTTTAGGAATTTTCTGAAATTTTTTTGGAAATCGTATGGTGTAGGTTACAAGGATAAATATTGGTTCA
The DNA here is from genome assembly GCF_018446385.1 of Zingiber officinale. Taxonomy (NCBI): domain Eukaryota; kingdom Viridiplantae; phylum Streptophyta; class Magnoliopsida; order Zingiberales; family Zingiberaceae; genus Zingiber; species Zingiber officinale. The sequence goes on along the minus strand of NC_055992.1, from coordinate 57,229,265 downwards.
CGGGAAAGTCTGTTTAGGCTACCCCATTTTAACAAGGAAAAGTTGAATTTTCTTTTTCTTTTCTTTTTCTTTCTTGTCCTCTGTTTTCTCACCCGTGCCTTCGCTGACTCCCCCGACCTGCGCCGCTTCTTCGTCTCCTCCACCTGATGGCACCGTGTGTTGCTTCTCCTCCCACGCGGACATAAGGGGTGGCAAAAGGGAAGTTGGATACTTCATCTTGCTTGATTCCTTCTTCTCCACGTCTTCTCCCTTTCTCTTCCTCTTCTCCCCTTCCCTGATCTCTTTACTTCTCTGCGCCGGAATCTCCTCTACCGGTTTTCTTTTCATCTCGTGTGGACGACTCGACGCCGATCGCCTCTCGCGTCACCCACGAACCTCTCCCTCTCGTTGCGGCGTCCCTACTGGATTGCTGCCGCCGATCGTGCCATAAGCCACCACCGATCCATGGCCTACCCCGGTCAAGTTCTCGCCTTCCCGATCTGAGGCACGACGCTCGGTGCCTTAGCTTGACGCCATCACAACCTTTTCTTCCAAGGCCACCAAGATTTTGGGTTGTGCCCTAGAGTCATCGTCAAGACTTCTCCTTCTGGTCCGACACAGTGGTGGTGCCATCTTTCCTCTTGTGTCGTGCCCTAGATTTGGGCCCACAACTGCCCGATCGTCGAAGTGTGATCCACTGCAGAGCTCTCCAGGGTTTGCTACTGTGCCCTAGCACGGTCGTTGATTCTATCTTTTCCTCTCTGGTCGTGGTGATCTTGGAGGTAGGTACACTTCCTAGTGGTGATTTGGGGTATCTGATCTTTGTATTGTATTGATTTGGGTGCTTGGTTGGTTGGGAGGCAGTGGGTGTAGTGGATTCTGGTCGCCTCTGTCGTCGACAGGGGATAGCTGCCATTGCCAGATCCGTGAGCAGCACTGGCGTGTGAAGCAGGAGGGGTAATGGAAACTATTTTGTTGTTGGAATTGTAGGTTTTCAGATTACTCTTCCTTAGTTCAGTTGCTTACTTGTTTCTAACAGCAATCAGTTCCCCATGTTCCAACACAAATCACGGCTGTGAATTGAGTTAAGGATAGGAATTTGATACATTTTCTAGTTAGACGATTATGTGTAAATGGAATTAGGTTTGGATTATTAATCTAATGGTTTATTGGGAATTAGGTAACAAACCCTAATTGATCATCAAATTTTTGCTTAGGTAGGATGAATGGCGATGTAATTAGGGTTTTACCCTAAATTAGTCATAGGGATTTTATTTAGCTATTCATTGAATTTTAGCTAAATAAAAATGTATATATTGATGACGCAGGACTCTGATTCGAGACGAGCATCTCGAAGTTGGATTTGACTGGATTGGACCTTCTATTTGAGGCAGGTACTTTGATTTATCTTCTAAGATATTGTCGTTTGATATGTATAGTAATATTTAACGAGTAGTAATATTTATGTTCATTTCTGCATAGGTATATCATTATCTATTACCTGAGCATACTGTATTTATTACCTGCTTTTGCATTCATGTTCCTTTGATTATTTATGTCCTTAAGGTAATGACATACCATGCCTCATTATGTTCAAGACCTAGATTTATTCTACTATACCTGACTTGTGTACCTAGGATATTCTATTTGATCCATATACCTTTTGGTACACATTATATAGAGATGGATAGGATCAGGATATTTCCATGCTTAGTGTCATGCACCATCTCGCATGATTCCATGCTGAGCGATCGACAGCTCCATTATTGTTGAGCATATCGCTAGTTACATGGATCAGCACACACAACTACTCATGGGTTAGTGGTATATCAAGCAGGGTATGTGGCATTTATGCTTTGTTAGGCTCCACTGGTCCACTCATGGGTGTGGTGATGTAGCATGGTAGACGACAGATAGATTTTCTCTGTTTGGCTCCATTGGCCGGCTCATGGATAGTGTGACGCAACGTGGTAATCGACAGGGATCCCTCCTCTTGATTATCTCATGGAGATGAGAGCATTGATCTCCCACACTTATGATTTGGGGTAGGAGGATAGGTGTACTCCGACAGCATCCCGTCCACTCTGTCACTCATCAGGAGTAGTGATGGCAGAGTGCACAGTTGTCATAGCCCTACCCACTCGGTCTTACCATCGCGTGTGAGATGGTTGACTAGCGTCAGGGGTGACCATGTCATTGGCATCAGATGCATGATTGCATTTATTGCTTGTGTTTGCTGCACTTTATTTGCTACATATTTGGTGGATGCATATGATTGACATGCATACAGGATCATGATACTCCTCGGTCTGACGACCTTGTTTACCTTATACCCAGGTCTTGGTTAGTATAGTTTCTCCACTTTATTTCAGTTTCGCATTGTTCCTTTATATATATATCCAGGAGGCTGTACTCATATTTATTACTAGTTGTTATGTCTTACCATGCATGTCAGCCGGTACCCGCTGAGGAGTTGACTCACCCCATTGATATTACCATTTCAGGTTAATGCTGTCGGGAGGTTCCAATCGCTAGTCCCCCTTCACTTCGTGCCGTGATGATTTTTGGTTTACGGACTTGGGTTCCTTGTTTGTGTTGATATACTATGTTGATTTATATACTTGTGATGTTGGATTGTACTCGAGGATTTTATCGACTTCTGGTTTACCACATCTGTTTTTCCGCTGCGTTGTTTTCTTTGGTGTGTTTTGCATTTTTCGTTGTGTAGTGGAGTAGGTGGTTTTCAAATACAAACTGCGTGGTTGTGTCAGCCAGAGGCTGAAATATATAAACTGCATGGTTGTTTAGTTGTATCTTATTATTATGTTTCGACCATGTTGGCCGAGGTATGTGTGACCCTGAGGGCATTGTAGTAAAAGTTTCATATTGTCACCCGTATAGGGGAGATGCTGCTAAAATTTCTTCTTGCAGGGACTATCTGGGGCGTGACAATTTATTTAGTATCAGAGCAAGGTATATGATCCTTGCATTTCATTTTGGATTTTAAGTTATTATGATACCAATATTTTTGGTATTAGAGCCCAGTTTGCGAGTCAATCTGGTTATTTTTCAAATTTATACGGATTTTCGTCGATTTTCTCGTTTCGGAATTTCGAGGCATTGTTTGACCTCGTCAAGGAAAGGTTATTTTGGGGACTAGACAGCGACGAAACATCTCCAGACAGTAAATAGGTATGATGATTAATTTTATAATTTTGGTACATGTATTAATACTTGGGTAACATAGATATCTTTATTGGTCATAAAGAGTTATGAGTCTATATTGGAACTAGCTTCATTATTAGTAAGATATGGTGTGGTGCCCTTCTCATAAATGTGGCGCCCTTCTCATAAATGTGGCATACTTACTAGAGAATAGTTATAAGACCACTCTGTGGCTTATTATCATGGAGAAGCACTTATATTAACGCAAACATGAGATGAACCATACAAGGATGACCATGAAGGAAATAAAGAGGTGAATTTCGGCAATCACTGAGAGAAGGTATCAAGGTAAGATTTGCATGAAAGGATTTATGTGATGTGCATCTAAGTGGACTATGCATTCATTTTGATCTGTTTGGTACGGGCCTGTACTTGTACTACTCCACAAGGATAACCAGTTGGACTTCCTAAAATATCCTTTTCTTCTTGTATTTGATTCCGCCATTCATTCCTTAGTTTTCCCTATCCTTTCTTACCTCCTCTACAACACACTTACATGAGCTATGTGATTCCTCTTCCTTTGCCTAGTCCTCCTCTTACGTCTAGGGTTGGTGATTAGTACAACCACTAAAATTTAGTGGCTTCCTTCACTTAGAGTTTGTGCTAGGGACCAATACTAGCACCTCTGACACTTGAAATGTCTCATTCTGACAGTGGATTGAAGACCTATCTTGGTTATGAGCAAATGAAATGCATTGTAGCTGATCCTTACCAAGTTAAGTTTCGGCACTGATAGTTAATTCACTGAGCATGGTAAGCCAGAGACTGGACGAATTCATGCGGTTACCAGAAAGGATGCGCAGTGGGCCGACGGATCCGTTTTCTGCGGTATAGTTTTACTTTATGCATTATTCGCTGACGTGTTGATAGATACTGGTAGCTCGCATTCTTTTATTTCCCGTGCCTTCATGAGGGACATAGGTAGACTACCTACTCTTAGACCGTAGCGACTGACCATCTCCCTACCGTCCGGTGATACATTGGACGTCACTCAGGAGGTCAGAGGTTGTCCGTTAGACTTTGACAACATTATACTCACGATTGATTTATTAGTCCTGGAAATGGTCGAGTTCAACATTATCCTTGGGATGGATTGACTGTTAGCATACCATGCCACGATTGATTGCCAGACAAGGGTGGTCACGTTTCAACCTCCGAACTAACCCTCGTGGGATTTCACTGACATCAGGGACGATGACATATCGATCATTTCTGTGATGCAGGCTCAGAAGCTGCTGTCACATGACTGTCAGAGATTTCTTTTGTCTTTGATTAATACTGACGACAGCAGTAGTTCTCAACTCTCAGACGTTCCATTGGTCTGAGAGTATCCGGACGTATTTCCATATGAGCGACCAGGCTTGCCTCCTAAAAGGCAAGTGGAGTTTGCTATTGAGCTACTTCCAAGGACTGCGCTAGCATCGAAAGCTCCATATTATATGGCGCTGAAAGAGTTGGACGAGCTAAAGGCCCTACTCCAGGAGCTATTGGACAGGGGATTTATTCGCCCTAGTGTTTCTCCATGGGGTTCTCCGATGTTGTTTATCAAGAAAAAGGATTGTACTCTGAGGTTGTACATTGATTACAGACAGCTGAATGCAGTGACCGTCAAGAATAAGTATCCCTTACCACGGATTAAGGATTTATTTGATCAACTCAAAGGTACCTCAGTATATTCTAAGATTGATCTACGGCCTGGATATCATCAGTTGAGAGTTAAAGAAATTGATATTCAGAAAACAACATTCTGTACTAGATACGGACATTATGACTTTTTGGTAATGCCATTTGGGCTTACCAATGCTCTAGCAGTGTTTATGGATTTTATGAATCACATTTTTCTGGAGTATTTAGATCAGTTCGTTGTTGTCTTCATCGACGAAATTTTGATCTACTCGTGTTCCAAGGAGGAGCATGCACAACATCTCCGTATAGTCTTAGAGATTCTTCGACGACACCGTCTATACGCGAAGTTCAGCAAGTGTGCTTTTTGGCTATCCTCAGTTGGTTTTCTGGGTCACGTAGTTTCCAGCCGAGGTATTTCAGTAGACCCCTTAGAAGATTGAGGCTGTCACTAGCTGGGAGTAGCCAAAATCAGTTCAGGAGTTCCGTAATTTTCTGGGATTGGCTGGATATTACAGACGATTCGTCGAGGGCTTCTCTCGCATCGCTATGCCACTGACACGCCTGACTAGGAAAGGCGTGAAGTTCACGTGGTCTGAGGCTTGCGAGACCAGTTTTCAGGAGCAGAAGCGGAGATTAGTGTCGACGCCAGTTTTTGGTTTTGCCTTCTGGAGAGGATGACTTCGTACTCTACACCGACGCTTCTCTTCAAGGTTTGGGCATTGTTTTGATGCAACACGACAGGGTAGTCTCCTATGCTTCCCGTCAGTTGAAGGAGCATGAGAAGAACTACCCAGTACATGATTTGGAGCTAGCCGCCATTATATTTACTTTGAAGATTTGATGGCATCACCTTATGGTATTACTTTTGAGATTCTCACAAATCATAAGAGTCTCAAATACCTTTTCACTCAGAAGGAATTTAATCTCCGACAGAGGAGATGGATGGAGTTCCTGAAGGATTACGACTGTACTATTAGCTACCGCCTGGGTAAAACTAATGTGGTTGCCAATGCACTTAGCAGGAAGTCCAGAGGGACTTTGGCTTGCCACCGAGTTGTGGTCACAGACTTGATTCAGAGTTTCTCCAAGTTGGGCCTTGAGGAGCAAGGACAGACAGAGCAGGGTATTCTGGTTACCATGGTTGCTCAGTCGTCGATCAGGACGAGGATCCGAGAGGCCCAGGCTAATGATCAACACTTACAGTCCATTGGCAGCCAGATAGCTTCCGGGCAGCAGATAGAGTTCACCAGAGATGCCGCAAGTATTATATATTTTCGAGGCCGATTATGCGTACCTCCATCTCACTCGGTCAGGGAGGAGTTACTTCAGGAGGCTCGTCGCTCTCGATTTGCTATCCACCCAGGCGGGATCCGCATGTATCGAGACTTGAGGCATTCTTATTGGTGGAACGACATGAAGAAAGACATTGCAGAATTTGTAGCTAGATGTCTTGTCTGTCGGCAAGTGAAGGCTGAGCACCAGAGACCTGTCGAATTACTTCAGAGGATTCCAATTCTAGAGTGGAAATGAGAGCACATTACTATGGATTTTGTGGTGGGACTGCCTAAGACACGACGAGGCCATGACGCGATTTGGGTAGTCATTGATCGATTAACCTAATCCACACACTTTTTAGCGATCAGGAAGACTGATTCTCTGGATCGATTGGTAGAGTTGTATTGCTGAGAGGTCATCAGATTACATGGTGTTCCATTGAGTATTATATTAGATAGAGGCCCACGGTTCACGTCCCAGTTCTGGCAGAGTCTGCAGTAGGCCTTGGGTGCACAACTCTGATTCAGTACAACCTTCCATCCATAGACAGATGGACAGCTAGAGTGGACCATTCAGACTCTAGAGGACTTGCTGAGGTCTTGCGTTTGGATTTTGGAGGCATCTGGGAGGATCATTTTCCATTAGTTGAGTTCGCCTATAACAACAGCTATCATTCGGCTATCTAGATGGCACCATTTGAAGCGTTGTATGGTAGGCCTTGCTGGACATCTACCCTCTAGGAGGAGGTTGGGGAGGCCCAGCTGCTAGGACCATAGAGAGCTAAGCAGGAGGCAAAGTTGGTCCATACTATTAGACGGAGGATGTTAGAGGCGTAGCACCGCCAAAATGTTAGGATTTTAGGGCCGCAAAAACTACCTTTTTGCGTTGCGAAAACCCCGAATCTCCCATGCCACTGGATCCGTGTGAAGTTTATAAACAAAATTTTATGTACGAGTTTATTAAAGCCTAGATCTACACTAGAATAAGGAATTTACCCTTGATGCGAAGCCCTTTGCAATCCCGCTCGTCCTCGGTTCACCGGATCTCGAAATTGTCAAAGTAGGCACTTCTCTATGTGTATCCACACAAGCAAGAGATGGAGAAGAACCTCTAAGGATATTCTAGCAACCTTAGAGATCAGTAATGGAGGAGAGGGAGAGCAAGAAGAAAACTTGAGGAAGAAGATGGGAGTTTCAACACAAAATGAAACTTTACCTTGAATGAAAGTGGCCGACCACTTTTGAGTGGTTTGTAACCTCCATGGGATGCCAAGAGTCACAACTCTTGGTAACTCCCATGAGGTGGCATTCCACTTAAGCAACCATGATGATGTGGAGCATCATCATTGGCCCACTTAATGCCAATTCACCAATGAGGTGGCAAATGATCAAGTCAAACTTGACCCTTCATCTTCCTCTCAAGTCAAGTCAAACTTGACCACTTCTCTCTCATGGTTGATCAAATCTAACCATTGGTTCAAGTCAATTTTAATTTAATGAATCTCTATTCATTAAATTAAATTTATTCAATGAGTCTAAGTCCAAATTAGACTCATTTAATACATGAACCGAATTGAGTCAAACTCAATTAGCCTAATTTGGATTACTCTTAATCCAATTTGGTTCATCACATGAACCTAATCCTTTAGGTTCATCAAATGAACCTAATCTCCATCTAATTGTCCTTTGTGTGTGACCCTATAGGTTCTTGTAACGTTGGCAATGCTCCTAAACCCATTTATAAGCATAAGTAATGAGTAGTATCTAGCAACACATCATTACTACCCAAGTTACAAGAATGTTGAGATCCAACATCACCTTGTGACTGCTAATTGTGACTCCTCACAATATATGACAAGTGCCCTTCTATCCTTGACATCTAGATTGATCAATGTGAGGCATAGACCGTGTCATCCTCTAATCAATCTAAATCTTGAACTCCAAGTAGACTCACTCAATCAAATGAGCTCAATATCTCATATTGACTCATTTGGGCATGACCATGCACTTCGTGGTCTCACTTTATCAAGAATATCGATGTCACTCCCGTCATATAGGAGGGATAGATCTCATCTACATCACTCACATCCCTCCGCATAATTTGTTACATACCCAGTAATCATCTTTATAGTCCACCCAGTTGCGGGTGACGTTTGACGAAACCAAAGTACGTAACTCCTTATGTAGGGAACCATGGTGACTTCAGGTCCAAGGACTAGTAGTCATACTAATAGCCACATGAGAAAGTATATGACACTCATATAATGATCCATGATACTTTCTCATGGCGGGTCATTCAGTATACATTCTCCAATGCATACCCATGTGTCAACTTGATATCTCCATATCCATGACTTGTGAGATCAAGTCATCGAGTTGACCTACATGCTAGTCTCGTCGCATTAACATTGTCCCTGAATGTTAATACTCGACTAGGAATGATTAAGAGTAGTGTTCCCTATATCATCTCACTATCGATTCAACCAATCGATTGATATAGGTAAGAACCTTCTACTCAAGGACGCTATTATACTTAGTTATTTGGCACCAATACAAGTAAGTATAATAACCAAAACAAATGTCTTTATTTATATATAGAAAAATATGATACAATAAGTCCATACAACAATCATCAAGTGATTGGCTCTAGGGCTCTAACCAACAATCTCCCACTAGCACTAGTGCCATTCAGTATAGGCTCTAAGGCCTAATGACCTAGTGTGACCATCATGCTTTCTCTGTGCCAAAGCCTTGGTCAAGGGATCTGTGATGTTAGCCTCCGTGGGTACTCTGCAAATCTTCACATCTCCTCTATCGATGATCTCTCGAATGAGATAGAAGTGCCGTAGTATGTGTTTGGTCATCTGGTGTGAGCGAGGTTCCTTCGCCTGTTCTATAGTTCCATTGTTATCACAATAGAGCTCAATAGAGTCAGCAATGCTAGGAACCACCCTAAGTTCAGTGATGAACTTACGGATCCAAACCTCCTCCTTTGCTGCTTCTGATGCAGCAATATACTCGGCCTCTGTTGTAGAATCAGCGACTGTGTCCTGCTTCGAACTCTTCCAGCTCACAGCACCACCATTTATGCAAAACACGAACCTTGACTGCGATCGATAATCATCCTGGTCGGTTTGGAAGCTGGCATCACTGTAACCCTTTACAGCTAGCTCATCATCGCCTCCATATATCAAGAAATATTCTTTAGTCCTTCTTAAGTACTTAAGAATATTCTTGACTGCTATCTAGTGACTTTCACCTGGATCTGACTGGTATATGCTCGTCATGCTCAAAGCATACGAGACATCAGGATGAGTACATAGCATGGCGTACATGATAGATCCTATGGCTGAGGCATAAGGGATCTGATCCATGCGGTCTCTCTCCTCTCTAGAAGAGGGACTTTGAGTCTTTGAAAGACTCACGCCATGTGACATCGGCAGAAATTCCTTCTTGGAGTTCTGCATGGCAAACCGTAGGAGTACCTTGTCAATATATGTACTCTGACTTAGGCCAAGCAATCTCTTAGATCTATCTCTATAGATCTGTATGCCTAGAATACGGGATGCTTCACCTAAGTCCTTCATTGAGAAACAAGTCTCTAGCCAAGTCTTGACAGACTGCAGCAAAGGGATGTCTTTCCCAATGAGTAGTATGTCATCCACATACAATATAAGGAAGACAACTGTGTTTCCTACAACCTTCTTGTAGACACAAGGTTCATCTTCATTCTTGATGAAACCAAACTATTTGATTGCATCATCGAATCAAAGATTCCAGCTCTGAGAAGCTTGCTTTAGTCCATAAATGGACCTATACAGCTTGCATACTCTGCTACTATGCTGTGAATCTACAAAACCCTCAGGTTGTGTCATGTACACATCCTCGAGCAGGTTTCCATTCAGAAACGCGGTTTTGACATCCATCTGCCATATCTCATTGTCATGGTATGCTGCAATAGCAAGCATGATCCGAATGGACTTAAACATCGCTACTGGAGAAAAGGTTTCATCATAGTCAATACCCTGAATCTGCTTGAAACTTTTAGCTACCAAGAGACCCTTATAGATAAGTCCATCCATGTCAGTCTTTCTCTTAAAGACCCACTTACACCCTATGGGTTTGACCCCTTCAGGTGGATCAACCAAAGTCCATACTTGGTTAGTGTACATGGATTCCATCTCGGATCTCATGGCTTCTAGCTATTTCTCGGAATCTGGTCTCATCACAGCTTCTTGATAGGAGGTGGGCTCATCCTCTATGAGCACAACGTCATTATGGTTAGACAAGAGAAATAAGTATCTCTCAGGCTGACGACGTACCCTATCAGACCTGCGAAGAGGTATGTCTACTTGAACTGGTTATTGTTCCTCAACTCCTTGTGGAACAACATCATCCACAACACTTTGTGGTTCTAGTTCACCTTCCATCAAGGCTTCGGTGCTATTGTTCGTATCTTGAACTTCTTCAAGATCGAATGTACTCCCACTAGTCTTTCTAGAAACAAAATCCCTTTCTATAAAAACCCCAGTCTTAGCCACAACTATCTTGTGTTGACTGGGAATGTAGAAGTAATATCCCTTCGTTTCCTTAGGATATCCAATAAAATAACACTTGACGGATTTGGGTCCAAGTTTGTCCGAGACTTGACGTCTAACGTAAGCCTCACAACCCTAAATCCTCATAAAAGACACCTGGGCATCTCTCCCAGTCCATATTCTATATGGTGTCTTTATTACAGCCTTGGATGGAACTCGGTTGAGTATAAAGGCTACCGTGTCTAGAGCATAGCCCCAAAGGAATGTAGGAAGATCTGTGTGACTCATCATAGACGGTACCATATCTAATATGGTACGATTCCTCCTTTCGGATACACCATTCCACTGTGGTGTTCCAGGAGGAGTGAGTTGGGATAGAATCCCACACTCAGCTAGATAGTCACGAAACTCATGGCTAAGGTATTCCCCACCTCGATCTGATCGAAGTATCTTAATACTCTTTCCAAGCTGGTTTTGTACTTCATTCTTGAATTCTTTGAATTTTTCAAAGGATTCAGACTTATGTGTCATCAAATACACATAGCCATATCTACTGAAGTCATCAGTAAATGTAATGAAATACCTATAACCATCTCTAGCAATGACATTGAAAGGGCCACATACATCACTATGTATAAGACCTAACAAGTCAGTCACTCTCTCACTGTGTCCACTAAAGGGAGTCTTGGTCATCTTGCCTAGTAGGCATGACTCGCATGTCTCATATGATTCAAAATCAAATGAGTCCAGCAAACCATCTTTATGGAGTTGGGATAAGCGCTTGTCATTTATATGACCTAAGCGACAGTGCCAGAGATAGGTTGGGTTCATGTCATTTGACTTGAACCTCTTGGTACTTATGTTATCGATAGGGCTCTCAAGGTCTAGAATATAGAGTCCGTTCATCAGAGGTGCACTACAATAAAATATTTCATTTAAATAAACTGAACAACATTTGTTCTTTATAATAAATGAAAAACCTTTCTTGTCTAAACAAGAAACTGAGATTATGTTCTTAGTTAAAGCAGACACATAACAACAATCATCCAACTCTAGTACAAGCCCAGAGGGCAGAGATAGAAAATAAGTCCCTACAGCAACAGCAGCAACCCGTGCTCCATTGCCTACGCGTAGGTCCACCTCACCCTTCGTCAATGCCCTGCTATTTCTCAGCGCCTGCACATTAGTACAAATGTGAGAAGCACATCCGATATCTAATACCCATGATGAAGAAATAGATAGATTGACTTCTATAACATATATACCTGAAGTGGAAGTCTCACTTCTCTTCTTCTTAAGATCTTCTAGGTACACCTTGCAGTTCCTCTTCCAGTGCCCAGTCTGACCGCAGTGGAAGCAGGTAGCATCCTTGGCGACCCCTCCTTTAGGCTTCAGTGCCTTGCCTTTGCCCTTGGCTTGAGACTCTCCCTTGCCTTTAGGCTTGCCCTTACCCTTGTGTTTCTGAATCATTAGAATAGAATTGGGCTTAACCTTCTTAAGGTTGAGCTCAGCAGTTCGTAACATACTAAGTAGTTCGGGCAGTTCATGTTGTAGTTCATGACAAATTGACTGTAGCTCTCTGGCAAAGACTGCAAGATCAGGTCAATGGCTAGCTCTTGGCTAAGTGGGAATCCCAACCTCTGTAGATTCTCTATGTACCCAATCATCTTGAGTACATATGGACCTACGGGAGCCCCATCTGACATCTTGCACTGAAATAGTACCCTTGAGATCTCAAATCTCTCGTGCCGCGCTTGTCCTTGATATAGTTGACGAAGATGTTCAACCATATCATAAGCACCCATTAACTCATGTTGCTTCTGAAGCTCAGAGTTCATGGTCGCGAGCATTAGACATGATACATCTAATGCGTCATCTTGATGCTTCTTGCAAGTATCTTTGTTTGCTCGCGTGGCATTGGCAGGAGGAGCCTCTGGAATGGGATGCTCTAGAACGTACAGTTTACGTTCTTGGGTGAGAACTATTCTCAGATTCCTATACCAGCCCAGGAAATTTGCTCCGTTGAGTTTGTCCTTGTCAAGGACAGAACGCAGAGAGAAGGTGTTCGTGTTTGACGTCATGGTAATCTACAACAGAAAAATGCAGAAAATAAATAAACATCATATTCTAGTAATCACTTAATTAGGCCTTTTAATTAAATGATGCTCCCACTGAATTCTATAATTCATGTAGGACAAGATCCACATCATACTACACCTTGAGTTAGCTTTGGCTAAATCACCCAAGACTTAGTATGATCGGTAGATAACTAATTTACCAATTACATCTCTATGCAACTCTTGTTTATAGGATCAAGATCCGTATTTATATTAAAACTCGAGTTAGCTTTGGTTAATACGCCCAAGAGTTAATATAAACCTAATTTTATCCTATCTTCCAACTATTGGATAAATGCCTACAGTTAAACTTGATTTAACTAGTTATACTCAATCTAATTGAGTTTTACTCACCCATGCGTTGATAGGCGGGACCAAGATTGTCCCTCCGTACCCTACCAAGATAATATGTGTTGCTCTTCTTTGGCAGATTCAACAACAACATGTGATCGAGGTAGTGATAGGTATCACAACATGGTAGGCATTATGAGTTGTCATCATTAAGATCTAATCTAATCGACGAGGTGTATCATATACTCGATTTAGATCTAATCTAATCGTTAGGGCGCATCATGTACACGATTGATCGAATCGAATCTTTAAGGCGCTAATTAACTACTTTACTAGTATGCATCAAATACACACACACAAGCAATTAATTATACTATTTGTGATTAGTCATGGCCCTACTACGATCTTCTCAAGCCAATGAGAAGATCGGATGGTCAACCTAGGGTCAACAGCTTCTTCAAGCTCCTCCCTTTGACCACCTTGTGTTGCTCGCGCCCTCCTCGTAGCTCCGTCTTGAGTGGACCGTCCACCGGCTCATTTTGTACATTACAAAAGGGTGAAACTCGAGTTACATTCGAGTCTAAACTATGTACAACAAGAATGTAAATGAAGGAAGGCACGACGCGCAGGTCGCGAATCAAATACAACACGCACAATCACATGACGGTACGCAGGCCGTATTATGAATTACAACACAAATCTCCAATCAAATTGGGTCCTTTTGGGCCATGACCATCACAAATTATACATAATTCTAAATTATGTAATTTCCATAATTTTCTTTAATTTTAATACTATTTACAATTTTTATAAGTAAAGAATTCCCGGCGGTCCCGATTAGCGGTTTTCGGGCTCAATCACGGAACGAATCCCCTTGCGGGGTTGGGGGCAGTACCCCTACCCGCGATATAACCATCGCGAGTGTTCCTTAGCGATCCTACAGCGCCTTAGCCTGCTGTCCCAAAACGTTTTGGGGTGAAACCTTGCCGTTTCAGAAAAATCTTCTCGGTAGTCGAAGCCTACAAGTGTCTAAACACTTGTGCTTCGCTTCTACGAGAAAATTACCCATAAAAACTATAAAATTAGAAAATTCATAGAAACTTACAGATCTGCTATTTTTCATAAAAATACAAATTAAACTCGTACAAGACTTCGCACGTGGCTCTGATCAGACTGTTGGGATTTTCGGGCCGCAAAAACCGCCTTTTTGCGTTGCGGAAACCCCGAATCTCCCATGCCACCGGATCCGTGCGAAGTTTATAAAAAAATTGCATGTACGAGTTTACTAAAGCCTAGATCTACACTAGAAGAAGGAATTTACCCTTGATGCGAAGCCCTTCGCAATCCCGCTCGTCCTCGGTTCGCCGGATCTCGAAAGTGTCAAAGTAAACACTTCTCTATGTGTATCCACACAAGCAAGAGATGGAGAAGAACCTCTAAGGATGTGCTAGCAACCTTAGAGATCAGTAATGGAGGAGAGGGAGAGCAAGAAGAAAACTTGAGGAAGAAGATGGGAGTTTCAACACAAAATGAAACTTTACCTTGAATAAAAGTGGCCGACCACTTTTGAGTGGTTTGTAACCTCCATGGGATGCCAAGAGTCACAACTCTTGGTAACTACCATGAGGTGGCATTCCACTTAAGCAACCATGATGATGTGGAGCATCATCATTGGCCCACTTAATGCCAACTCACCAATGAGGTGGCAAATGGTCAAGTCAAACTTGACCCTTCATCTTCCTCTCAAGTCAAGTCAAACTTGACCACTTCTCTCCCATGGTTGATCAAATCTAACCATTGGTTCAAGTCAATTTTAATTTAATGAATCTCTATTCATTGAATTAAATTTATTCAATGAGTCTATGTCCAAATTAGACTCATTTAATACATGAACTGAATTGAGTCCAACTCAATTAGCCTAATTTGGATTACTCTTAATCCAATTTGGTTCATCACATAAACCTAATCATTTAGGTTCATCAAATGAACCTAATCTCCATCTAATTGTCCTTTGTGTGTGACCCTATAGGTTCTTGTAACGTTGGCAATGCTCCTAAACCTATTTAGAAGTATAAGTAATGAGTGGTATCTAGCAACACATCATTACTACCCAAGTTACAAGAATGTTGAGATCCAACATCACCTTGTGACTACTAATTGTAACTCCTCACAATATATGACAAGTATCCTTCTATCCTTGACATCTAGATTGATCAATATGAGACATAGACCGTGTCATCCTCTAATCAATCTAAATCTTGAACTCCAAGTAGACTCACTCAATCAAATGAGCTCAATATCTCATATTGACTCATTTAGGCATGGCCATGCACTTCGTGGTCTCACTCTATCAAGAATATCGATGTCACTCCCGTCATATAGGAGGGATAGATCCCATCTACATCACTCACATCCCTCCGCATAATTTGTTACATACCCAGTAATCACCTTTATAGTCCACCCAGTTGCGGGTGACGTTTGACGAAACCAAAGTACGTAACTCCTTATGTAGGGAACCATGGTGACTTCAGGTCCAAGGATTAGTAGTCATACTAATAGCCACATGAGAAAGTATATGACACTCATATAATGATCCATGATACTTTCTCATGGCGGGTCATTCAATATACATTCTCCAATGCATACCCATGTGTTAACTTGATATCTCCATATCCATGACTTGTGAGATCAAGTCATCGAGTTGACCTACATGCTAGTCTCGTCGCATTAACATTGTCCCTGAATGTTAATACTCGACTAGGAATGATTAAGAGTAGTGTTCCCTATATCATCTCACTATCGATTCAACCAATCAACTGATATAGGTAAGAACCTTCTACTCAAGGACGCTATTATACTTAGTTATTTGGCACCAATACAAGTAAGTATAATAACCAAAACAAATGCCTTTATTTATATATAGAAGAATATGATACAATGAGTCCATACAACAATCATCAAATGATTGGCTCTAGAGCTCTAACTAACACAAAAGAGTTATGCTGATCGGAGACGTAACCCCTGGAGTTCTCTACTGGCAACCATGTTTTTTTGAGAGTTTCACCCACGAAAGGGGTGAAGAGATTTGACCTCCGAGGTAAGTTAGCTCCATGATACATTGGGTCTTTCTAGATCTTGGAGAGGATTGGAGCAGTAGCATATCGTCTGACACTACCACCGGCTCTGGCAGGCGTTCACGATGTGTTCCATGTATCTATGCTGAGGAGATACGTAGTCGACCCAACACATGTGTTGTCAGATATACCCATTGCCATTCAGGCTGACGTTACCTAAAAGGAGGTTCCAGTATGGATTCTAGACAAGAAAGAGCGTCAGCTGCGGAACAAGACTATCCGGTAGGTTAAAGTCGGATGGCAGCATCATTCTGATGAGGAGGCTACCTAGGAGCTCGAGGATATGATCCGAGCTTGATACCTCCATCTTTTTACTTGAGGTATGTGGGTTAATTTCCGTTCAACATTTATGCTATCTATTTATTGCTAGTACTTACTGATGGTAAATAATGAAATTTGGGGATCAAATTTTATTAGTGGGGGAGAATATAAAATACGACAATAAAATAATTAATTAAATAATAAGGTTAAATAGAGGAATAACCTTAACGAAATTTTCCATATTTTTAGGAATTTTCTGGTAATCTTTCGGAGGTCGTATGGTGTAGGTTACGGGGATAAATATTGGGCCACGGGAAAGCCTGTTTAGGTTATCCCATTTTAATGAAGAAAAGTTGAATTTTCTTTTTCTTTTTCTTTCTTTTCCTCTGTTTTCTCACCCATGCTTTCGCTGACTCCCCCGACCCGCACTGCTTCTTCATCTCCTCCACCTAACGGCGTCGTGCGTCGCTTCTCCTCCCACGTAGACATAAGGGGAGGCAAAAGGGAAGTTGGAAACTTCATCTTGCCCGATTCCTTCTTCTCCACGTCTTCCCCCTTTCTCTTCCTCCTCTTCCCTTTCCCTGATCTCTTTCCTTCTTTGCGCCGGAATCTCCTTTGTCAGTTTTCTTTTCATCTCGCGTGGACGACTTGACACCGATCACCTCTCGCATAACCCCGTAACCTCTCCCTCTCGTTGTGCCGTTCCTACTGGATTGTTGCCGCCGATCGCGCCGGAAGCCACCACCACTCCATGCCCTAGCTCCAGCCGAGTTCTCGCCTTCCCGATCTGAGGCGCGACGCCCGGTGCACTAGCTTGACGCCGTCACAACCTTTTCTTCTAGAGTCGCCAAGCTTTTGGGTTGTGCCCTAGAGTCATCGTCGAGCCTTCTCCTTCCGATCCGACACAGTGGTGGTGCCATCTTTCCTCTTGTGTCGTGCCCTAGATTTGGGCCCACACCCGCCCGATCGTCGAAGTGTGATCCACTACAGAGCTCTCCAGGGGTTGTCGTTGTGCCCTAGCACGGTCGTTGATTCTGCCTTTTCCTCTCTGGTCGTGGTGATCTTGGAGGTAGGTACCTTCCTAGTGGTGATTTGGGGTATCTGATCTCTGTATTGTGTTGATTTGGGTGCTTGGCTGGTTGAGAGGCAGTGGATTTAGGTCGCCTCTGTCGTCGACAGGGGATAGCTACCGTTGCCAGATCCGTGAGCAGCACCGGCGTGTGAAGCGGGAGAGGTAATAGAAACTATTTTGTTGCTGGAATTGTAGGTTTTCAGATTACTCTTCCTTAGTTCAATTGCTTACTTGTTTCTAGCAGCAATCAGTTCCCCGTGTTCCAGCACAAATCATGACTGTGAATTGAGATAAGGATAGAAATTTGATACGTTTTGTAGTTAGATGATTATGTGTAAATGAAATTAGGTTTGAATTATTAATCTAATGGTTGATTGGGAATTTGGTAACAAACCCTAATTGATCGTCAAATTTTTATTTAGGTAGGATGAATGGCGATGTGATTAGGGTTTTACCCTAAATTAGTCGTAGGGATTTTATTTAGCTATTCATTGAATTTTAGCTAAATAAAAATATATATATTGGAGACGCAGTACTCTGATTCAAGACGAGCATCTCGACGTCAGATTTGACTGGATTGAACCTTCTATTTGTGGCGGGTACTTTGACTTATCTTCTAAAATATTATCGTTTGATATGCATAGTAATATTTAACGAGTAGTAATATTTATGTTCATTTCTGCAATGATATGTCATTATCTATTACCTGAGCATGCTGTATTTATTACCTGCTATTGCATTCATGTTCTTTTGATTATTTATGTCCTTAAGGTAATGACATACCATGACTTATTATATTCATGACCTAGATTTATTCTACTATACCTAACCTGTGTACCTATGATATTCTATTTGATCCATATACCTTTTGGTACACATTATATAGAGATGGATAGGATCAGGATATTTCTATGCTTAGTGTCATGTACCATCTCGCATGATTACATGCTGAGCGATTGTCAGCTCCATTATTATTGAGCACTTCGCCAGTTACATGGATCTGTACAGACAACCACTCATGGGTTATTGGTATATCAGGGAGGGTGTGTGGTATTTATGCTCTATTAGGCTCCGCTGGTCCACTCTTGGGTAGTGGTGACGCAGCGTGGTAGCCGACAGACAGATTTGTTCTATTTGGCTCCGTTAGTCTGCTCATGGGTAGTGTGATGCAGCGTGGTAATCGACAGGAATCCCTCCTCTGGATTGTCTCAGGGAGATGAGAGCATTGAGCTCCCCCACTTATGATTTGGGGTAGGAGGATAGGTGTACTCCGATAGCATCCCGTCCACTCGGTCACTCATCAGGAACAGTGATGGCATAGTGCACGGTTGCTATAGCCCTACCTACTCGGTCTCACCATCGTATGTGAGATGGCTAACTAGCGTCAGGGATGACCATGTCATTGACATCATATGTATGATTGCATTTATTGCTTGTGTTTGCTGCACTTTATTTGCTACATATTTAGTGGATGCATATGATTGACATGCATATAGGATCATGATACTTCTCGGTCTGACGACCTTGTTTACCTTATACCTAGGTCTTGGTTAGTACAATTTCTCCCCTTTATTTCAGTTTCGCATTGTTCCTTTATATATATATCCAGGAGGCTGTACTCATATTTATTACTAGTTGTTATGTCTTACTATGCATGTCACCGCTGAGGAGTTGGCTCACCTCGTTGATATTACCATTTCAGGTTGATGCTGTCGGGAGGTTTTAGTCGCTAGTCCCCCATCACTCCGTGTTGTGACGATTTTTGGTTTATGGACTTGGGTTCCTTGTTTGTGTTGATATACTATGTTGATTTATATACTTGTGATGTTGATTGTACTCTAGGATTTTATCGACTTCTGGTTTACCGCATCTATTTTTCCGCTACGTTGTTTTCTCTGTTGTGTTTTGCATTTTCCATTGTGTAGTGGAGTAGGTGGTTTTCAAATATAAACTGCGTCGTTATGTCAGCCAGAGGCTGAAACATATAAACTGCGTGGTTGTTTAGTTGTATCTTATTATTATGTTCCGACCGTGATGGCCGAGGTATGTGTGGCCCTGTATGCATTGTAGTAGAAGTTTCATATTGTCACCCATACAAGGGAGATGCTGCCGAAATTTCTTCTGGCAGGGCATACCTGGGGCGTGACAATGCATCTGAATGAAAGGGTGAAAGAATTAATCGAAATAATAGAAAATAAAGGCATGCAAAGTCAATCAAATGAGCGTGTAGTCGATCTACAAGACCCAGTTACTTTTGGAACAAGAAGTAGGAGAGTATATGACCATAGTCGGTATGATTATAGGGATACTCCAAGTGATAGTTCATTGTAGCAAAAACTTTTGCCTAAGAGGAAGTAGAGCAAAATACAAATATACAAGTCTATCAAGAACATCATAGCAGTAGAAGAGATTGAAAAAATTGTAAAAGAAGGTGAAGCTAAAGATGTTATGGACGAGGGCAAAGGAAAGCTTGATAGGGATGATATGGAAGAAGAAATAGAGATTATCTCAATGTCGGAAGTCAATCCTGAAGAAGAGGCGGAAAAGGATGCACTTAGGATTGCACAACTCAACAAAATGAGAAAATAAGTCATTGTTGTAAGTGTGTATATGCATATTAATTAGTTTTAGATGTTAAATTTAAATTATTAATTAAATATGTTTAATGTTTATGGCCATAGTATGTGAAGAAACAATTTAAGACTTCAAAGAAGAAAAAATAAGACAAAGATGTGGCCTACCTATTAAAACAATTGGAAAACTTAAAATATGGTAGTGTGAATTCTGAAATACGTAGTCTATTTAATTCAATGAAAAGTTATGAAAATTATCTGATTCCTTCCTTAATTTATTATAGTAATTGATTTACTTTGCAGGTGTACAACTAATTTTGCTTTGGAGGAAGCACCCTTTAGTTTAACTATGGCTTCCTTCTTATCTCATGTGAATGTAGAGGTGTTTACAAAACGGGAGTTAATTGACACCTATTATAAAATTTTATTTAGGGGGGTATCCTTATCTAGTAGGCCATATAACAAGTTTATATATTATTCCACCTTCTTCACTATAGGGAATTTAAATGATTTGATAATATATAATATCTTACGATATTTTTTTATTTTCTTAAGTAAATATGCCTTTACATATTTGTAGTTGGCAAAAAAGTCCGCAAGAAGTTTGACAGGCAACAACAAGTGATAAAGATAGATATTGAAGATGAAGGGATTAGATATAATTTTATACCTTTGTCCATTGATAGTGCACACTTTCACTTGATGGCGGTGGACACCAAATCAATGACTTTCAATCATTATATTCTCCTGCAAGTAGCTCCAAATCAAAATATGAGTTTGAATTAGCATTGAGCATCCAATATTCATGTGTATGTTACTATTGCAGTATAAATTAAAAATTATAGTTGATGTTTATTTTATAAATTACGTGTTCATTCTTACAGGTGTCAGGAATAAAGCAATATACTCATTAGCAACTTACTACAATTCATCCATATTTAGAAAGTCATCATCCATTAGACAAATGGGTGTGTCTCACAATAGAATGTCCACAAGAAGAAGCTAGGTAAGTAAATGAGAAACAGTATGAATATAATAATTGTATATTGAATATCAAAGATTAAATTGCTAATATTATTTACAGCATTGATTGTAACTTCTTTGTGATGCAATACATTTGATGTCTCCTATATGATTTAGAGATGAACTTCAAACAAGAAGACATGAAAAAAATTTAGAATTGATGTACTAGCATCAATCTTGAGGGACATGTTCTACATAAAATCAGATTAATTATCTAGTGTTGTAAGAAAAATTGTTAGGTAGGGAATGTAAAGCTACAATTTTCTAAAGTGGTGTTACTTTGATCATCTTTGTATGTATTGTATGTAGTACATCCAGTGTTGTAATGTAAATCTACATTTTTGTATAGTGTTGTTACTTGGATCATGTTTGCATGTATTACATCCATTATTGTATGAAAAAAAGTTTGGTAGGGAATGTAAAGCTACAATTGTCTAGATATTTCAAAATGGGTGCTTGTAAATTGGGTTTCATCTATAAGTTATGACTAAATTATGAAAGTTTTAGCTAGAACGTGTCAAACCCATGATGGGCTTGATATGGAAGGGCCTATATGGGAAAATATCAGGCCTAGGATTATTTCTGATGTGAGAATTGTATAGTTGAATAATTTCTTGAATAACAAATAGGGCTGTAAATTGAGTTTCAACTCTAAGTTATGACATAAAAAATAGGGGTTTTTTTGTGCTTGTAAGTTAAAACTTGAAAGTGTGTGTTGTTTATTGAATTCCAACAAGTGCACTGTTCCGTGCCAAATGGCAAGGCATAATAACTTCATTGACAGTGGTTAGAACCTAGATTTGACAACATATCTATCTTCTCCTCATTCAACCCTTCTCATTGATTGATATTTTGGTGAAATCTGACTATCCTAGGTCCATTAGTGGATTTTTGTCAAAATCCACTGATGGACCTAGAGAGGTTAAATTCCACTCAAATCAATTCCTATGACTTTCTCATGCATCAAGGACTCCAACGGTGCTGTCTATTATTGATTTAGATCTCTCTGGAGGTGATCTAATCTTACGATACATTTCAACTAGAATGTGGGCCTGATATGGTGGTATATCAGGCCTATGTTAGGCCTGATATAGAAACTATTAGGCCCAAAGGTGGGCCTAATATAGGAAAATATTAAGCCTAGGGTTATTCCTGATGTGAGAATTGTATAGTTGAATAATTTCCTGAATAACAAATAGGGTTGTAAATTGAGTTTTAACTCTAAATTACTACTTCAAAAATAGGATTTTGATGTGCTTGTAACTTAAAACTCGAAAGTGTGTGCTTTTCATTGAATTCTAGCAAGTGCACTGTTCCATGCCAAATAACACGACACAATAACTTCATTCTCAGTGGTTAGAACCTAGGTTTGACATCATACCAATCTTCTCCTCACTCAACCCTTTCCATTGATTGATGTTTTGGTGAAAGCTGACTACCCTAGGTCCATTAGTAGATTTTGATCAAAATCCACTGATGGACCTAGAGAGGTTAGATTGCATTGACTTTCTCATGCATCAATGACTTCAATGGTGTCATTTATTATTGATTTAAATCTCTCCAGAGGTGATTTAATCTTACGATACATTTCAGCTAGAATGTGGGCCTGATATGAAAACTATCAGGTCCACAGGACCATATCAGGCCTAAAGGTGGGCCTAATATGGGAAAATATTAGTCCCATGGTTATTCCTGATGTGAGAATTGTATAGTTGAATAATTTCCTAAATAACAAATAGGGTTGTAAATTGAGTTTTAACTCTAAATTACTACTTCAAAAATAGGATTTAGTTGTGCTTGTAAGTTAAAACTCAAAAGTGTATGCTATTCATAGAATTCGAGCAAGTGCACTCTGCTGTGCCAAATGACGCGACACAATAACTTCATTGACAGTGGTTAGAATCTAGATTTGACATCATATCTATCTTCTCCTCGCTCAACCCTTTCCATTGATTGATATTTTGGTGAAATTTGACTATCCTAGGTCCATTAGTGGATTTTAGTCAAAACCCACTTATGAATTTAGAGAGGTTAGATTGCACCTGAATCAATTCCTGTGGCTTTCTCATGCATCAAGGACTCCAATGGTGTCATCTACTATTGATTTAGATCTCTCCGAAGGTGATCTAATCTTATGATACATTTCAGCCAGAATGTGGGCCTGATATGGAAACTATCAGGCCCATGGTGGGCCTGATATAAGACCATATCAAGCCCAAAGTGGGCATGATATGGGAAAATATCAAGCCTAGGGTTATTCTCGACGTGAGAATGTATCATTGAATAATTTCTTGAATAACAAATAGGGTTGTAAATTGAGTTTCAACTCTAAGTTATGACTTAAAAAATAAGATTTTGTTATGCTTGTAAATTAAAACTCAAAAGTGTGTGTTGTTCATTGAATTCTAGCAAGTGCACTGTTTTGTGCCAAATGACACGACACAATAACTTTATTTTCAGTAGTTAGAACCTAGGTATGATATCATATCTACCTTTTTCTCGCTCAACCCTTTCCATTAATTGATATTTGGTGAAATCTGACTACCCTAGGTCCATTAGTGGGTTTTGGTCAAAATCCACTGATAAACCTAGAGAGGTCAAATTGCATCCAAATCAATTCCTATGGTTTTCTAATGCATCAAGGACTCCAATAACACTATCTATTACTGATTTAGATCTCTCCAAAGGTGATCTAATTTTACGATACATTTCAGCTAAAACGTGGGTTTGATATGGAAATATATCAGGCCTACCGGTGGGCCTGATATGGTCGCATATCAAGCCCATGCTCGGCCTGATATGGAAACTATGAGGCTAACCGTGGGCCTCATATAGAAAATATGATATCACAAATAGATACAAATAATTTTTTTAACATAACAACATTAAACTTTTTAACATAACAACAATTTTTTTACATATATATATTGAAGTATGCATATAGACAATAATCACACTTGCTCGATCCAGTTTGTGTCTGTTATAATTTTATGTTCAACTCTAAATCTATAAGATTTAATTTTAGTTTACTTAAATACAGTTGATCTCTTAAATATCAAACTCTCTGCATAGCGCAGTACAAAAAAGGCACAATCTAATCTGCAAGATAAATTTTTTAAGTAGGTAAGAATCATTTGCATTCAAGAAATTTACAGGTAGTAAACAATCACTTACGAATTGCTTTGTATTGGGCTATCTACTTGAATCATTTTAAACTCTCATGAAGAAATAGGTTGTAGACCTTGATGCCACATATCAAAGTATAAGCTATCTATACCCTTAAAAAACTCCACCTACACGTAAATGATATTAGTAATTAATACATATCAAAAGCTTAATGTATTAAATATATATAACTTAATACTTACAGTTGTTTCAAATATAGTAGTGTAATTGTTTGTATGTCCGAGAGAGATATAATGAATGAATAGACCTTCTTCCATGTCCATGACCATTAGATGCCAATGATCATCTTTGTTATTGAGCGGAAAGAAGATATATTTAATGGCTTCATATTCATCAGTTTGACAAGTTTATTGCAAGACTTCTTCTTTCATCATCTCAAACATATTCTATGTAAACAAGATCCATTTCATTTAAAGACTAAAGTTAAGAAATAATAAATAAGATGATTTATGGTAGTCAAATACTTACATCAAAGGAAACCCCACAAAAGATGGATGACAAGTATGCTTTTCCACAGGTTTTGGCTTCATGTGCGATAATTGAAAAATATGCATTGATGAAATCACCATGTGTCCACTGAGTCCAATCAAAGATTGTAAATAAATCTTCCATATCTAGTAAGAAAATTGAGTTGGACCCGACTAGAAGCGTCATAACCCTTTATAAACAGTAAAAACATAGTAACAATTTTCAACTATTAATATTATTAAACTCCATAAATCATTAATATTTTACATAATGATACAACTATGCTACCAACTAACATACTTTAATTGACTAATCTTCAATAATGCATCTATTATAAATAGGCTTTTATTCTTCTTGAAAGCTGTCTTTACTTGCATACCAAATTCATAGACAAAAATGTCATTGAGGATTAAAAGATGAGTATGCTTTTCTCACCCTATTTATTCATCCTTATTCTTTCTCAATATGTCTTGAAACCGACCTTTAATTGATTTTTGACTTCCTGAAGATGAGTACATTTAATTTGTTGACTTGATAAAATGGTGGAACTTACAGTTAATGTGAAAGTGGCTACTGAATCTACATGTTGAATAATCTCTTTTCCTTTCCCTTTACCTTCAGATATAACTTTTCTATCAGTTCTCTTTCCTTTGGGCCTTTATTCAAATATTGTTGGTGTTGGTGTAGGTTGCACCAGAATCGAACCTGAGTTTTGATATTATCAAAGGTTCAAGTTAAGTCATATTGTGATCTAACAAGTTAAATAAGTGTACAAGATGTTTACTCAACCGGGGAAGTCTTAGGAGATTGTGGAAGCCAGGCAGGAAGCCCAAGTGGGTCGAGAGGCCCCGACACTTGGCAGGGAAGCTCGATAGGTTTAGAGGACCGAAGATCAAGGAAAAGTCTTAGTGAGTCGATCCGATGCTAAGCGACAAAGTCCAAACAGGCATAGAGGACCAATGTTTAGCAGGTATGTTGAGGTAACCAACTAGAGATGAGCGATAATGAGGTTGTGTCCCTAGAAGGGGCAAACCCTAGGTCACTGATCCAACTGAAAAAACTGAGAAGATTTCTAAGTTGAGATTAAGACAGTTTTACTGTCTATTACTACTCATGCATCTTACTATTCATATATTACAATGCTAACTTTTGTGTTATAGGGATATATTGTCTAACTTTGTTTTGCAAGAAATGACCTAATCGATCAACTGAACCTAGGGATTGGTTGACCGAACAAGGCCAATGCAGACCACAAAACAGTTCAGACCAAAAAAGGTTTCGGTCAAAGCCTGATCGGTAGATCGAACCAGAAGATTGGTCGACCGAACCTTGATGATATTGCATAAATCAGATCGAGCTGAAGTAACGAAGGAAATGAGGCTGATCGGTCGACTGAACCCGGGGTTTGGTGGATCAAATGATCATCTCATTAATGCAACATTGAGTGTGAATCTCTACGAACAAGGAAAGTTCACTGTTCGGTTAACCAAAAATAGTGATTGGTTGACCGCACCATTAAAGCTCATAAATACATGAAAATCAGATCTCGACGAAGAAAGAAGGGAGCGCGTTCAGTCGACCAATAGGAGGTTCGGTCGATCGAACTAATTAGTTGATCAAACGATTTATCAGTCGACCGATCAATGCTTATATAAGTAGAGCTCAAGGTCTGAGGCAAAGTATCAGTTTTCGGTTCATCTCTGTGC
The DNA here is from genome assembly GCF_018446385.1 of Zingiber officinale. Lineage (NCBI taxonomy): Eukaryota > Viridiplantae > Streptophyta > Magnoliopsida > Zingiberales > Zingiberaceae > Zingiber > Zingiber officinale. The sequence goes on along the minus strand of NC_055992.1, from coordinate 57,202,792 downwards.
AAAACTGTTGTTCATGCTACTAGTCTACAACGCACCTTCAAGCAAGCTATTACTCTATCCAAGAAGTAACGACTAAGCTTTATCTTCTATCTAGTGTCAATATATTTTGTTTAAGCTTGCATTGTTTTAATTTCCAAAAAATAATAGTGTGTTACTATCTTACATTCATCATTTTGTATGCATTGCTTCTTTCCAAAGATTTTAAAAAGAAGAATTCTAGTGGATTGTCTAACGGTGCAATCAAGGATCACAGGTCTTGGAGTAGGAGTCGATATAGGTTCCAAACCAAGTAACTAACTGAGTCATCTATTTTTCTTTTACTTTTATCTTCTGTTACGGCTTTGATATTCGTTTTACGAATTGTTACGAAAAGAAAATTTTTTAAAAGAAAGCGATATTCACCCCCCCCCCCTCATCTATCACTTTCTATTGATCCTTCAATTGATATCAGAGCCTAGTATATCTGAAATTACTTAATCGTTTTTCGAGCAATTTTAAAAACTTTTCTTTTTCTTTAAAAGTGTTTCCTTTAATTCTTAAGTAATATTTTTTTTCTTTATCGAACACTACTAATCCCAAGATGTGAGTCTTGAAAATTTTCTTCCTTTTTACTCTGTGTCACAAGGATGTCAAACTCCTACCAAGAAGGATATAGCAACGTTTGCCCTCCATTGTTCAAAAGGGAGAACTTCAGCTACTAGAAGAACAAAATGAAATACTACCTCAAATCCAACATCGAACTTTGGTTCACCATAATCAAAGGATACACTCCTCCAATGGTTGATGGAAAGTCGATAGAACTAGAAGATTGGATTCCCCCAATGATCAAGAAGTTGCAACTAAACTACAAAGTAATCAACACAATATAGTGCGGCTTGACCATAGAAGAACTGAATCAAGTCGAGCCCTACGAAAATGCAAAAGAACTCTGGGACCATCTGGTAAAGCTGCACGAAGGAACCGATAAATCCAAGTTAAATAAAAGAGATTTATTATTAAATAATTTATTTAATATTAAAATGCTTCCTAGAGAGATGGCCATGCAACTACACGCTCAACTGAAAGATATTATCAACAACTTACATCTAATTGGACACAACCTGGAGAATCGTGACACAATAAGGTACGCACTAAACGCCATCTCAAGAAATGCTTTGTGGGCATCAATAGTAGATGTATACAAAGTTTCGAGAGATCTTTCCATTCTTAAGTTAGATGAACTTTTTATGAATTAGAATTACATGAACTGTCTAATTTGAGTCAAGTCGAGAAAGGGATTGCCTTGTATGTAGGATCAAGCAAAGAAACGAAGACCAGAACCAAGGATGAACTAGAAAGTGAGTTTGACTCAGACTCAACCAATGAATAAGAGCTGGTCAACATGGTCCGAAAACTACTAACAAGAAAGAAGTTCAAAAAGAGCACCAAGAAGACACCAATCAACTAGATACAAAATAAATCAGAAATGATTTGTTACGAATGCAACAAGAAGGGACATTTCAAACACAAATGCCCAAATCGAAAGGAGGAAAGACCAAAATCAACAAGAAGGAAGAAGGCCCTCCAAGCGACATGGGACGAGTCATCTTCCAAGGAGTTCGATGCGGAAGAGCTGAAGCACTTGAGTTATCTTGCCCTTATGGCAAGAAACGAAGATTTCAAGTTAGAGGAAGAGTCCAAGTTGGAGACCGACATCGAGTCCGAGAGAAGTCATGGATCCATATCCATTTCAATATGGTAACCTTTTATTCAAAGTCAAATTTACTTAAAGTAGTTAAATGTTTGTTTAAAAAATTAACAAAATCTAAAAAATAAAATAACTTGCTACTTAAGGGAATTGACCACCTTAAGGAGCAAGTTAACTTGAGTAACTCGACTAACCGAGTTCAAGTCGGAACTTCAACTCAAGTTGTGAAACTTGAGGAAGAAAATTCAAACTTGAGAAGTCAAGTCGAGCGACTCAAGAAAATGTTGAAAAAGTTTGAATTGAGATCCAAGTGTCTAAATATGGTACTTGGGTTGTAATGAGTTATGTACAACAATTCGGGACTTGACTATAACCTAAACAAAACCAACAAACCATATCTATCTCTAATTAATCAAAATGTTAAAAATCAAGTTCAAGCATGAGTCCCTAAAAAATATTTACCCAAACAAATCAAATCAAATCAAATCATTATTTGATCCCTAAGAGTCAACTTCACTACTTAGATATACCATATCTAAGTTATTACTCTAGGGGAGTAAATAGAAAAACGGTTCAACAAACTTAATTAACCAACTTTGCATAATTAGGATTAGGTTTACTTTTTTGCTTAGTGTACAACGGTTAGTTAAAAAGGTTTATCAAACCCTAATAACATATCGTCGGAATAGACTGGGATGATAGTACACCAAGGAAGCTTTGTCGAAGGCATGTCTAGGCTGAATCTTGTGTATTCTACTAGGTGCATTAGACTTAGTGGATCTAGCCGAAGGTACCCCAGTCAAACATGAGCTAGTTAGACCAAAACCTAGTATTAAGTTTTTCGGGCAGGACTAATTTGGAAAGTATTCACAAAGTGGTTCACCGTTGATACACAAGAAGGTCATATGCCTCACCATTGACTAAAAACTTATCCTTAAGAATCTTGTTTGATTAACCCAAAGTTAAGTTTGAATCTAACATAAGTTAAATAATCTTTTTTGATAAGTTTTTAAATTAAATTAATTAAACCTAATCAAGACATTAATTCTATGTCTAATCCAAACTAATTAACCATTAACTTAACAAAATAAAATAAAAAATCTTTTTAAAACTTAATCTTTTTAAAAAACTTAATTAAAATTATTTTAAAAACTTAATTAAAATTATTTAAAAAAATTAATTAAAATTTTTTAAAATATAATTAAAATAATTTTAAAAACTTAATTAAAATTATTTAAAAATTTAATTAAAATTATTTTAAAAACTTAATTAAAATTATTTTGAAAACTTAATAAAAATTATTTTGAAAACTTAATTAAAATTATTTTTAAAACTTAATTAAAATTATTTTTAAAACTTAATTAAAATTATTTTACAAAAAATAATTAAAATTATTTTAAAACTTACTTAAAATTATTTAAAAACTTAATTAAAATTAATTTAAAAACATAATTAATGTTATTTAAAATTTTTAATTAAAATTAATTTAAAAACTTAATTAAAATTATTTTAAAAACTTAATTAAAATTATTTTAAAAACTTAATTAAAATTATTTTAAAAATTAATTAAAATTATTTTTAAACTTAATTAAAATTATATTTAAAACTTAATTAAAATTATCTGAAAATTTAATTAAAATTATTTTTAAAACTTAATTAAAATTATCTTTAAAATTATTTTAAAACTTAATTAAAATTATCCTAAAATTAAATTTAAATTATTTTTAAATTTTAATTAAAATTATTTTAAAAACTTAATTAAAATTATTTGAAAACTTAATTAAAATTCTCTTAAAATTTAACTAAAATTATTTTAAAACTTAATGAAAATTATTTTAAAAGCTTAATTAAAATTATTTTAAAACTTAACTAAAATTGTCACGACCCGAGGGTAAGGTTGTCCAATGAAAATCGAGCAGTACCTCCCATGTAGTAGTGACAAATGAAACATGTATAAAATGCCACAAGGCTACTCAAAAGGTATCAATAGCCAACACGGTAGAAGTAAACACAACCACGCAGTTTAAAATAGCCAACACGGTTAGAAGTAAACACAACCACACAGTTGATAAACAACCCACATGGATGAAGTGAAATACAGTGGAAGACATAAACAAAACATTAAAACAACACAACATATTAAAATGACTGCATGCCGACATGACTTACACAATAATAAAACAAAAAAAACAAATTAAAGTGGTCACAAGACTCAAAACCATAAACAAGACAACATAACTCGATATCAAGTTCAAATACAAAATACAAATAGTGCAGAATGAAATAATAGTGGAAAACCAATCTCAGATGTGATGTATGACTAGTAGCCAGGATCCTCCAAGCAACTCCTCTATCATCTACTTGTTACCTGGCGAAAGAAAAATCAGTACAAAGGGTGGTGAGTGCAGATCATTTAGCGGGTAAAAAGAATATGATAGTGCATGGATAAAAGTGTAAGACAATCAAAGATATACAGTCTCAGTAGAGAAATAAGAATATGATCATATATGACATGATAAACACACATACCAGTACTGGTCTAGACATAGTATAACGATCAGTATATCACTGATCAACAACAGACCTGCTCATAACACCTGGGTAATGAATATGATAATATACCCATGCATGATAAATGCACAAGTATGAACCATGGCAAGATCTCAAATATATGCAACATGTGTCTACAACATAAGCAACACGAGTACCACAAAAACCTAAGCATGTGCTAGTACATATAACAGTAATAGACCATCAAATGTGAGAGCAATGCTCCATCACAAGCAATACAACATATATGGAAGCAACGCTCCACCACAAACAATCTATCATATGTGGGAGCAACGCTTCACCACAAGAAATCCACAGTATGTGGGAGTAATGCTCCATCGCAAAAAAACCATCGTATGTGGGAGCAACGCTCCACCACAAACAATCTATAGTATGTGGGAGCAACACTCTACCTTAAACAATCCACAAGTGACCAAGACATCTAGCTATCTTGCTAGGGACTGCGCAAGATCACTTTACTATAGATCATTGTGGGCCGTCCGAAATGTCAAGGTCCTTTTCTGCGTGAGATCATTCTACCACAGATCACTGTGGGTAGACAGGAAGCAACTATCTAGCCACGGTTGCGCTAGATGACTCTACCACATCACTATGGGCAGACAAGTGTATAACAACACAGCAAGCATATCAACTCCACTGTTAACTCTTTCAACATCATAGTGGGTCACTCACCAGTAGGAGACTTAGTTGACAAGTCAATGTCAACTCTCTCAACATCATAGTCAGGCATCCACTCGTAGGAGACTTAATTGACAAGGTATACATATCACAATCACTATCAACTCTCTCAACATCGTATTGGGTCACTCACCAGTAGGAGACTTAGTTGAAAAGTCAATGTCAACTCTCTCAACATTATAGTCGGTCACCCACTTATAAGAGACTTAATTGACAGGATATCCAGACAACGACACAGTGTAGACACCCACATAGGTAGAATCATCATGATACTACCAATAATACACCTAACATACATGCACACACAATAGGCACGTGAGCACACACAACATAGGTGTGATCGACATGATCGTCCAATAGTACACACCAGACACATGTACACACACCACACGGGTATAATCAACATGATACCTCCAATAGTACACACCCGAGACACACACTACATATGTATAATCAACATGATACCTCCAACAGTACATACTAGACATCTGTGCACATAACAACGTATGTATAATCGACAATACACCTTCAATAATACTCACCTGACATATATACACATACACCATGAGTATAATCAATATAATACTTCCAATAAAACATATTAATAGACACGAGTGCACACACAAAATAGATATAATCAACAAGATACCTTCAATAATACACTAAACACGTGTACACACTCTACAACACAAGTTTAATCAATAAGATACCTCCAATAATACTCACTATACACGTACGTACATACAACCTAAGTATAATCAACATAATTCACCAATAAAACATATCAGATATGTGTGCACACTAAACATACATATATCCTGAAACATGATTCATTAATCATATATATACCTATATACATGAAAAGATCCAACATATGTCTGCCAACAACATCTACACTACGTAGCAACATCTATACACGTGTGCACAACAATATATTCATAATTAGTATGATAACTCCTATAGCATACACCAACCTTATGTGTATGCTACTGCATATAAATAATCTAAATGCAAATTTCTATTGTACACACCCTCCATGTGTGCACCCTACAGAATAGGAATATCAAATAGTGAGACTATATAGACAATAAAATGATCATCTCAAAGATCAAGCATGTAAGTATCAAGTACACATAAAATATGAGTGGAGTCAAGGTAAAGAAACCTAATCTATCAATAATCCATGCACTAAGTTCAAAGAACTATAAAGGCCAACGAAGAAGTACCCGCCTTTAATTGCAAGTCACGTTGAATATCCTCATGTCCAAGAGTCTGCTTCAAACCGAATCAAAACTCTGCAACATAGTATACAAATCATACCAATCTACCATAATTCGATTAACCAAACATAATCCCAATTAAGGATAGGAAACCCTAATGGAATTAACCAAAAAACTCCACATACTCACCAAATCTGTGGTGGCTAATGGTGACTCGCGACCGGATGGATTTCACACTTAGAAGATGGTCTACTACTGCCTACCCTTCCTTATCCTACTAACCAAACACTTTCAAATCAACTAATTTATCAATTAATCTCTTATATATTGATCAAATCATCCACAAATCCCCCATTATCTAAACACTAATCATCACTAGAATGAATTTGACAAATGGAATCAGTTACCCAAATCAAACAACCAGCCTTCTTTCTCTCTGGATGGAAGCTCACTGTGGTCAACAGTGCACGACCGAAGAAGATGATTGGAGCAGGGAACGTTGGCGGACATTGGTGGTCGGAGTAAAAATTGTCGAAATTGCAAGAATAAACAAGGAGACCACCTCTAGAGTGCTAACAACCCCTGGTTTTTGACAGAAGAAATACTAAACGTGCATAGGAGTTAGATGACCTCCTACCGATGGTTGGAACAACTCTGACGAAGAGGAAATAGCTCCGACGATTGGTGAAAGCTCCCAAGAAAGCCTGTTGTGTGTCTCCTCAGTCGACTTAAACATCAGGGGCCTGAAGAGCTACCGTTGTCGTCACCCACCTGCCTTGCTCGCCTAGCAACGATATAGATAGCCAGCGATGGGTTAATAGGGAAGACGAGGAGGAGATGCTGAGTTGCCTTCATTCCAAGAACCGGTGATGTGGAGGAGAAGAATCACACAGTGGCTTCTAGACGACAGTGACAGAAGGACAGTGGCATTGGCGATCGACAATCGACGATGGCGCGAGGGTGTGCAACGACGGAAATCAAGATCTAGGGCATAACTGTAAAGGGAGCTTGTGTGCTAAGCTTTTGACAAATGTTCGTGGCCAGGAACACAAGGATGACGACTGGATTGGGGCTTGGGCGGTCGACATCAGTGAGAAGAGCTGGAGGTTAGGGCACAAGGAAGAAGGGGATTGGGAACAGAGAAGGGGAGTCGGCGATGAATAGGGAGGAGAGAATTTAAAACTTAGGTTTTAATATTTAAACTTTATATTAATGGAATCAATCAACTTTCATATAAGGGATATTCCAAATAGGCTTTCTCCTAACCTAATCGCTCATCCCCTTTAAATGAGTCATATGGACTTCGTTTAAATCTTGAAAAATTTCTAAAAAAATCCTGAAAAATCTAATAAAGTTATTTTTCCAATAACACTTATTATTTAACTCATAATTTGGGTACCGTATTTTACATTCTCCCCCACTAATAAAAATTTGGTCCCTAAATTTACTACTCAAAATCAAGGATCCTTATTCAAGGGTAACTGCTAAACTGCATGCACATAAACTACTCCATCCTAGTATCTCAACAAATCTCCAACCATAAGAGATTAAGATTCCATTATAAAATTACATGGTGATCCACTTTCAAGTAGATAGTCATGACTCTGTGGGTTATGAACTCAGCCAACTTCCACTATGCTCACACTATTGTAAGGGAAATTCACTAGACATAGAGGATTTTCATAACTACCTTCAAAATCTATAATGACCACTAACAACAAATCCCCTAATATCTATATAGTGTGCTCAGACTGTCCATTTGTTTGTGGGCGGAAAGTTGGAATCACAGATCTCTATCTGGTATGGTACTCAAAGGTACACCATGAACTCTACTAATCAATCCAAAGAATCTGTCTTACGGATTGGTAGAAATTGAACAAATTTGGTTAATCGGTGATCAATTATCCCAATCACATCATGTCCTCTCTGTGTCCTGGATAATCTCACAACAAAGTCCAAAGTGTCACTTAACCTCTTGACTAAGAATCTACCCATTAAGAGGGTATTTCCATAACTCTCATAATCGTGCCCGTGAATGCCCCCCGACAAATATCGACAAAAGGTCGAATACTCTGCTCTGACATATAGACTCTAAGACCTTAGATAATTAATCATGTTGTTAAGGTCTTGAGCTACTTGATGGAGATAATGTTAGTTGAGTTAACTAAGCATTGCCTTGTAATCCATTATACTACGGTTGCTTTATTTAAGGTTCATGAACCTCTAACGATGAGCAATAGAAAAGGAGGCAAAGAAATACTAGCTCTCCATAACATCTCAAAATCAACACCAAAAAATGCTTTGCCTCTCAAAGATCATCTTCTATACCTTATCACTAAACAATGTCATGATCTCGCAAGTGATAAGTAAATAACTCCAACTTCTCCACATCATTGTGGGTCATATATCTCAATACACCATCGAGGAACTCTAGCTATATGCGATCATTCCATGAGTCAAGATCTCCTCTAGAATAACATTAGGTGAGTCAACTAACCATCACCTTGTTAACCCTTATGCCTCGATTCCCCCTTTTTGGGTTCAAGAGCACCTGATGATAAGCTATACAGAAAGAGGTAGAGAAATACTATATCTCTAGAGCATCTCAAAATCATCAACAAGAGATGCTTTGTTTTCTCGAAAGTCATCCTCCATTTTCCACCAGGTAATGGTCAAATCTCATAGATGGTATGCAGCTAAATCATCCTTTCATACATCTGTACAAGTCATATACTCGAATGTAGCTTCTAGGTTATCTAACTAAGTATGAGGAAACTAAGGATCAGAATCTCTATGAAATAAAGTAAGTCGATCATCTACTGACGAAACTATCATGAGTAAATCGATCCTCTACTGCTCAAGACAATAAGGCTATACATGCCTTATCTTCCACCTAGCAGGTAGTGGTCAGGGTTAGTATAACTGGCGGTATTCCCTGAGACTGTGAACTTTAATCTCCAATAAGTTGTTGACAGACTTGACCCCTGTTTCCCAACTCGGTCTCAGTTGCCACAGAAAATTCTACATTCTCTGCATTAGGTTAGAGTCTCAAAGTGTCAACTAGTCGCGTCTGTGGTCGTCCTTGACTACAAATATAAATAAGGCTGGCTCATTAAGTATCACCATGCTAACACAAAGTCAATGGATAACTAACAGACAGGTATACAAATAGATATACAATCCAACATAACTAAACAAGGTTTTGAACCTAAACAAGTATGATAACCACTAGAACATACCTTATTTTCCTATAGCTTGGAGATGTCCTGCAGTTGTCTGGTCCTAAAACATGAAAAAGTCACATCGAGAAAACAAATCATGAAATCCAAAACATAAAAAATAGGCCTCATAAACTTGTGGCTATAATACCAATAAATTGTTACACCCCGAGGGTAAGGTTGTTCGATGAAAATCAGACAACATCTCCCCTGTAGCAGTGACAAATAAAACATGTATACAATGCCACAAGGCTACGCACAAGCTATCAACAACCCACACGGTTGGAAGTAAATACAACCACGCTGTTGATAAATAGCCCATACGGCTAAAACAAAATACAGCGGAAGACATAAGTAAAACATAAAAACAACACAACATATTCAACTGAATGCATGCCGACATGACTTACACCACAATAAAATCCAAAAAAAAGAATTAAAGTGGCCACAAGACTCAAAATTATAAACAAGAAAACACAACTCAATACAAAATCCAGATACAAAATACAAATAGTGTAGAATGAAATAGCAGTGGAAAACCAATCTCAGATGTGACGTGAGACTAGCAGCCAGGATCCTCCAAGCAACTCCTCTATCATCTACCTGTTACCTGGAGAAAGAAAAACCAGTATAAGGGGCGGTGAGTGTGGATCACTCAGCGAGTAATAAGAACATGGTAGTGCATGGACAAAAGTGTAAAGCGATCAAAGATATACAATCTCAATAGAAAAATAAGAATATGATCATATATGACATGATAAACATACATACTAGTACCAGTCTAGACATGGTATAATGATCACTATATCACAATCAACAATAGACATGCTCATAACACCTAAATAATATATATAATAATATATCCATGCATGATAAATGCACATGTATGAATCATGGCAAGATCTCAAAAATATGCAACATGTGTGTACAACATAAGAAACATGAGTACCGTACAAATCTAAGCATATGCCACTACATATAATACTAATAGACCATCAAATGTGAGAGCAACGCTACATCACAAGCAATATAACATATGTGGGAGCAATGCTCCACCACAAGCAATCCATCGTATGTGGGAGCAAAGCTCAACCATAAGCAATCCATAGTATGTGAGAGCAACACTCCACCACAAGTAATCCATCGTATGTGGGAGCAACGCTCCATCACAATTAATCCACATTATGTGGGACCAACACTCCACCACAAACAATCCATAAGTGACCTAGACATCTAGCTATCTAGTAGGTAGACAGGAAGCAGCTATCTAGCTATCGTTGCACTAGATCACTCTACCATAGATCACTGTGGGTAGACAAGGGTATAACAACCCAGCAAGCACTCACCAGTAGGAGACTTACTTGACAAGTCAATGTCAACTCTCTTAACATTATAGTTGGTCACCCACTCGTAGGAGACTTACTTGATATGGTATACATATAACAATCATTGTCAACTCTCTCAACATCTTAGTGGGCCACTCACCAGTAGGAAACTTAGTTGACAAGTTAATCTCAACTCTGTCAACATCATAGTCAGTCACCCACTCGTAGGAGACTTAATTGACAGGATATCCAGACAACGACATGGTGTAGACACCCACATAGATAGATTCATCATGATACTACCAATAATACACCCAACACATGTGCACACACAACAGGCACGTAAACACATACAACATAGGTATGATCGACATGATCATTCAATAGTACACACCAGATACGTGTATACACACCACACAGGTATAATCAACATGATACCTCTAATAGTATACATCCGACACACAAACAACATAGGTATAATCAATATGATACCTCCAACAATACACATTGGACACGTGTTCATAAAACATCGTAGGTATAATTAACAATACACCTCCAATAATACTCACCTGACATATATGTACATACACTATAAGTATAATCAACATAATACTTCCAATAAAACATAATAGACATGAGTGCACACACAAAATAGATATAATTAACAAGATACCTCGAATAATATAATAGACAGGTGTACACACTCCACATCATAAGTTTAATCAACAAGATACCTCCAATAATACTCACCATACATGTACATATATACAACCTAAGTATAATCAACATAATTTGCCAATAAAACATATCATATATGTGTCCACACTAAACATACATATATCTAGAAATATGATCCATTAATCATATATATATATATATATATATATATATTTATATATATAAAGATCCAACACGTGTCTGCCAACAAAATCTACAATACGTAGCAATACCTATACACGTGTGCACAACAATATATGCATAATCTGCATGATGACTCCTATAGCACACACCAATCTCGTGTGTATGTTATTGCATATAAATAATCTAAATGCAAATTCCTATCGTGCATACCCTACACATGTGCACCCGACAGAATAGGAATATCAAATAGTGAGACTGTATAGACAATAAAAAGATCATCTCAAAGATCAAGCATGTAAGTATCAAGTACACATAAAATACAAGTGGAGTTAAGGAAAAACAACCCAATCCATCAGATAATCCATGCACTACATTCAAAAAACTATAGAGGCCAAGGAAGAAGTACCCGTCTTTAATTGCAAGTCACGTTGAATCTTCTTCAAGTCCCCGAGTCTGCCACTTCAAATCGAATCAAAACTCTATAATATAGAATAAAAATCATACAAATCTAACATAATTTGATTAACCAAATATAATCCCAATTAGGGTTATGAGACATTGAATTAACCTAATCAATCCACGTACTCACCAAATCTGTGGTGGCTAATAGTGGCTCACGACCGAACGAATTTCATGGTCGGAAGATGGTCTACTACTGCCCAGCCTTCCTTCTCCAGCTAACAAAACATTTTTATATCAACTAATCTATCAATTAACTTCTTACATATTGATCAACTCATCCACAAATCCCCCATTGTCTAAACACTAATCATCACTGGAATGAATTCAACAAATGGAATCAGTTACCCAAATCAAACAACCAGCCTTTTTCTATCTGAATGGAAGCTCACTGTGGTTGGCAGTGCATGATCGAAGAAGATGACTGGAGTAGGGAACACTGGCAGACAGTGTTGGCCGAAGCTAAATTTGCCAAAATTGCAAGAATAAACAAGGAGATTGTTAGTATTTTCGAGCCACAAAAACCATTTTTTGCGTTGCGGAAACCTCGAAGCTAGCCACGGATCTGTGCGAAGATAAATAAAAACATTCATGTACATGTTTGTCTACACTAGATCTACCTTAGATCTACATGAAAAGGAAGATTACCCTTGTAGAGAAGCCCTTCGCTTATCCCGCTCGTCCAAATGGTTGCCGGATCTCGTAGAGTGTCAAGTGTACACTCCTCTATACATATCCATACGGACAAAAGGTGGAGAGAACCACTTAGAGTGTGTTAGCACCCTTGAGAGGTCTCGACAATGGAGGAGAAGGAGAGAAGAGATGAGAGGAAGAAGAAGAAGCCTTGAATGAGAATTCCCTCACCACTAATGTGACCAGCCACTTAATGGAGGTTTTATACCTCCATGTAATACCAAGAGTCATGACTCTTGGTCTTCCTCATGAGGTGGCACATAATGATGTAGCCTTGATGATGTGGAACACCATCATTGGCCGACCCATGCCAAGTCACAATGAAGTGGCATTTGGTCAAGTCAAACTTGACCCTTCATCTTCCCTCTCAAGTCAAGTCAAACTTGACCTCTTATCTCCCATGGTTGATCAAATCTAACCTTTGTTTCAAATCAATTTAATTTAATGAATCTCTATTCATTAGTTTAAATTGACTCAATGAATCATAGTCTAAATTAGACTCATTCAACACATGAATAAAATTGAGTCCAACTCAATTAGTCTAATTTGGATTACTCTTAATCCAATTTGCTTCATCACATAAACCTAATCCTCTTGGTCCATCATATGAACCTAATCTCCATCTAACTGCCCTTTGTGTGTGACCCTATAGGTTCTTGTAACGTTGACAATGCTCCTAAACCCATTTAGAAACATAAGTAATGAGCGGTATCTAGCAACACATCATTACTACCCAAGTTACAAGAATGTTGAGATCCAACATCACCATTGTGACTACTAATTGTGACTCTCACAATATGTGACAATGTCCTTCTATCCTTGACATCTAGATTGATCAATTGAGGCATAGACCATGTCATCCTCTAATCAATCTATATCTTGAACTCCAAGTAGACTCACTCTAATCAAATGAACTCAATATCTCATATTGACTTATTTGGGCATGCCCATGCACTTAGTGGTCTCACTCTATCAAGAATCATGATATCACTCCCATCATATAGGAGGGATAGATCTCATCTACATCACCTACATCCATCCGCATAATTTGTTACATACCCAGTAGTCGCCTTTATAGTCCACCCATTTACGGATGACGTTTGATGAAGCCAAAGTATGCAACTCCGTATGTAGGGAACCATGGTGACTTCAGGTCCAAGGACTGATAGTCATACTAATAGTCACATGAGAAAGTATATGACACTCATATAATGATCCATGATACTTTCTCATGGCGGGTCATTCAGTATACATTCTCCAATGCATACCCATGCATCAACTTGATATCTAATATCCATGACTTGTGAGATCAAGTCATCAAGTTGACCTACATGCTAGTCTCATCGCATTAACATTGTCCCTGAATGTTAATACTTGACTAGGAAATGATTAAGAGTAGTGTTCTCTATATCATCTCACTATCAATTCAACCAATCGATTGATATAGATAAGAACCTTCTACTCAAGGACGCTATTATACTCAGTTATTTGACACCATTACAAGTGAGTATAATAACCATAAAGAAATACCTTTATAAATATAGGAATATGATACATCAAGTCCATACAACAATCATCACATGATCGGCTCTAGGGCTCTCACTAACAGCGACAACCTCTAGAGTGCTAACAGTTCTTGGTTTTTGACAGAATCAATACTAGACGTGCATAGGAGTCAGATGACCTCCTGCCGGTGGTGGAAACAACTCTCATGAAGAGGAAATAGCTCCGACGATTGGGGAAAGCTCCCGAGAAATCCTATGGTGTGTCTCCTCAGTTGGCTCGAACATCAAGGACCTGAAGAGCAACCAATGTCGTCACCCACCTCCCTTGCTCGCCTAGCAATGATATAGATAGCCAGCAATGGGTCAATAGGGAAGAAGAGGAGGTGGTGCTGAGTTGCCTTCATTTGAAGAACCAGTGATGTGGAGGAGAAGAATCACACAACGGCTTCCAGACAACGGTGATAGAAGGATAGTGGTGTCAACGATCAACAATTGGCGATGGCGCGAGGGTGCGCGACGACGGAAATCAAGAGCTAGGGCATAGTCGTAAAGGGAGCTTGTGTGCTCAGCTTCCAACATGTGTTCATGGCCAGGAATGGAAGGACGACAGACAGATCGGGGCTTGGGCGGTCAACATCGATGAGAAGAGGTGGAGGTTAGGTCACAAGGCAAAAGGGGATCGGGAATAGAGAAGGGGAGTCGACGATGAATAGGGAGGAGAGAATTTAAAACTTAGGTTTTAATACTTAACTTTATATTAATGGAATCAATCAACTCTCACATAAGAAATATTCTAAACAGGTTTTTTCCTAGCTTAATCAACTCATCTCCTTTAAACGAGTCATATGGACTCCGTTTAAATTCCAAAAAAAATTCTAAAAATTCTTGAAAAATTCAATAAAGTTATTTCTCCAATAACACTTATTATTTAACTCATAATTTGGGTATCGTATTTTATGAAAATTATTTTAAAAACTTAATTTAAATTAACTAAACTGAAACTTAATTATTAATGAATTCAAACGTAACCTAATTCTTAAATTAATAAACTTAACTTTAAATTATTAAAATTAACATAAAATAAACTAAACTTAAATTTTAATTATTAATTCAAACTTGAAATCTAACTCAAATTATTTAAACTTAACTTAAAAATTAAATTAAACTTATTAAAATAAAATATTAACTTAAAAAATTAAACTAAAATTATTAAAATTATCAATTAAAATAAAAGTATTAAATAAAAATTATTAAAATTATTAACTTAAAAATTAAACTAAGATTATTAACTTAAAAATTAACCTAAAATATTTAAACTTAACTTAATTTAAAAATTAAATAAATTTAAAAACTTATCTTAAAAAATTAAAACTGACCTTAAATTTAAAATATATAATTTAAACTTACTAATTATGTACATTAAAGTTAAATAAAATTTTAACAATGAATTATTAAAGACTTCATTTAAAAAAAATCAAGTTAAATTGATTCATCAATTAAACATGAAATCATAAATTCAATTCTGAAAAGATTTAATAATAATAATAATAATAATAATAATAATAATAATAATAATAATAATAATAATAATAATAACTCGGTTCAACCGACAAACGCCCGGTTCGGTCGATCAAACCAGTCCTTTACTCAGACTTGCGTCCCAAACTAGCTAAATCAAGCATTTATTCGTTTGACCGAAAACATAAGTTCATCTCCGAACACTGAACCTATCATCAATTGCTCGGTCGACTGAAAACCTAAATTTGACCTTATCTCTTACTCATAAATTCTACCATGATCAATTTATCGGTCGATCGAAAGACTTGTTCAGTCGACCGAAAACCATCCAACTACTTTTGATTGGCTAAAAACTTAGCGTTTTTAAGGGAATGGTCGATCGAGCCCCTTTTTGATCGACCGATCGAGGCCTATTAAACAAATACTCTGGTAGAAGCTGAGTCTCATCCAAACCTCTTCTTACCTTCATCGCCTATTTCATCGCCTATAACCTTCCTCGGACCAGAATCATGCCTCGGTATGTCTTTAAAAGCATCTTTCTTTTTACGCTTAGTTTCTTTATACTCTCTTTTTGTTATTGTAGTGAAAAACTTCGTAAACATGTCCAAAAAGAGGCTAGCTCCTCTAACCCCAGCCAAGACCCTAAGTTTTCCATAGAGGACCTGCATCAATCCTTTAGCAACAAAACCTTTTTAGTAGTTGGAACTAGGTGTCTTGATCTACCTTTCTACCAAACCTACTATCCAGAAATAATTGATATTGATATGGGTTAGGTTTCGTGGGTCCCCGATAAGGAAAGGAAAGGAGGTAATAAAACCAAGGAGATAGGCTAATATCGGCCGGGATATACCTCGAAGGAGGTATGCTAATCTCGGCCGGAATACGCCCTAAAGGAGATAGGCTAATATCGTCTTGGATATACTTCAAAGGAGGTATGCTAATCTCGGCTGGAATATGCCCTAAAGGAGATATGCTAATATCGTTCGGGATATACCTCGAAGGAGGTAGGCTAATCTGGGGCCGAATACGCCCTAAAGGAAATAGGCTAATATCGGCCGGAATATGCCCTAAAGGAGATAGGCTAATATAGTCCGGGACATACCTTGAAGGAGGTAGGCTAATATCGGTCGGGACATGCCTCAAAGGAGATAGGGCAACATCGATCGAGACATACTCTTAGAAGAGAAGACCAATATCGATCTGGATATGCCTCCAAGGAGGTAGACCCACACCGATAAGCATATACCTCAAGGAAAGAAAGAAGACCAATATCGGTCGGGATATGCCTCCAAGGAGGTAGGCTAATATCGGCCGGGATATAACTCCAAGGGAGGTAAGTTTGTATCGACCGAAATATACTTCCCAGGAGGAAGATTCACATCAATTGGCATATACCTCAAAGGAGATAGGCTAATATCGACCTGGATATACCTCTAAAGAGAGGTAGATTTGTATCGACCGAAATATACTTCCCAGAAGGAAAGCTAAGACTGGTCGGTTGACCAATACCTTGGAAAGATACTTAATAAAATATAGCCTAAGGTAAAGTAACATAGAAGGTCGTCGATAGAAGTCTCTAGTCATGATTAACTTTGACTGATGCAAGGAACATTGGTACATTAAGCTATCCATGATATAATAAAAGCAAGAAGGGCGGGAAGAAACAATAGAAATACTTTAAAGGAACTCGTGAAGTAGGATAGAGGTAAATATTTCAAATGAGACAATTAATAAAGATATCTACAATATGTGACTCTATGACAGGTGTTATATATTCTGGCGGGAAATGTGTTTTTAGATTATTTTGCAAGTGCTAAACGACAAAGAAGGTACATCTGGGGTATAAGAAAGATTCCATAAAAGTCATTCAGCACAAGTACACAGCTGACGTCATCTCATAACAAACTCTAACAAACCGGGGTCCACTTCATGACTACGGAGGTTATATGAAGTGGTATAAAAGGGGGAATCCTCTCCGTTAGCTAGGTAAGTTCACATCATTGTGCATATTCATAACCCTATTTTCCGACTACTGTTCATCTTCTTCTTCCTTCTTCCACACCGAGAGAGATCACTAACTTGAGCGTCGGAGGGTCTAGCCAGGGATTCCCACCCCGGTCTTAGGTCACTGACGATAGTGTTGGCTGATCTTTTGTGCGCAGGAGGTCTTGGAAACCCTGAAGTTGGGTTGGTCTTCGATTGGATTTCTTTCTCGGCATTGAATCTTTGTGCGAGGAAGGCATTCAGTGACTCTATTCTTCCCGATCCGCTTTGGGTTTCTCGGATCGACATTCTCTAGGCATTATTCTTCGCTAGCATCACTATTCGTCTACATCCACAGTGGGTTTCTTCTTCTGGATCTCCGTCTTGTCCAGCTTCTCAGACGGGATCAAATTTGGCACCGTCTGTGGGAACTTCACCTGAATCTGAGACTACAAGATGGAAGAAGCCGGAAAATCAAACCTACTCACTATTAGTTGTGAGCATCTGGATTTCCTCATCAATTCTCACGTACAAAAAACCTTACAACAACAACAACAACTTCAGGCTCACACGGGAGCTACTCTGCCAACGGCTCATAATCCGGCGATTTCAACTACTGAGCATCGAAAAGGAAAGGAACTGGAAGAAGAGGAACAGGTGTATTTTCCTCCAGCTGCTATTTCTCTGACCAGACGTCCACGAGCCTTTCTTCGCACTCCCATGGAGCAAGGGGGTAGGAGGCTCGTGTTCCAAGAATCCTCTCGCAAAGTACCAGACAAAGAAAAGCGTAAGATCAAAATGATAACTAGCGATAGCTCACCAGAGAAAATCATCTCCCCATTCTCTCAAAGTGTACTGGATGATCCGCTTCCTAAACGGTATCAAAATCTTCAGATTGGCGAATACACTGGAACAACAGATCCAGAAGATCATCTGTTGAAATTCGAGAACGTAGCATTATTACAACAATTCTCTGACCGGGTAAAGTGTCAGATGTTTCTTACTACCCTCGGAGGGGCCGCACAGCGCTGGTTCAAGAGATTGCTAGAGAAGTCTATTCGTAAATTTAAAGACTTCAAGAAAGTTTTTCTACACCATTTTTCCAGCAACAAAAGATATCATAAGACTCCTTGGAGTCTATTTTCAATTAAACAAGCCTCCAAAGAATCCATCCGAGCGTACATCAAAAGATTCAATCAGGTAGCCATCGATGTACCTAATGCTATCACAGAAATCTTAGTGAGTGCTTTTTCTCAAGGTCTAAATGATAATGATTTCTTTAAAGATTTAGTAAGAAATCCTCCTGTTAATTTTGATTCCTTAATAAAGCGCGCTACTGAATTCATTAATGTGGAGGAGGCTCAAGCCGCTCGTAGGAAGGAGGGTGCTACCTCTTCTCCTATCCACGTTAAGGAGAAAGCTCCGGCCCCTGTTCCTCCACCAAGGGGGCCTAGAGCAGCTCATCCGCCTCACCGTCAACCAGAATATCGCCCACAAGCTATACAACACGTGGAGATACAGCCCGAGGCACCAAGGAGATGATGCACTTATCATAAAACTAGCAGTCATCATACTGAAGACTGTTTTGTTTTAAGAAATAAACGAGCTAATAGGGAGCGATATCAAAGGCAAAATTATTATCGGCAGTAATACCCCAGGCAGCAAAGCCCACTCAAATTAGAATATCGCCCGGTCGAACCTCGGCAGGATGCATTGCCAGTCCCGGCCGGTACAAGCCAAGTATCAGAGAAAGTACCTTCTGAAGCTATAACGACTCGGTAGGAAGAAAACAGGAGTAATGTCGCTCGGGGTAATATCAATATGATTGCAAGTGGACCCACTGATTGGGATTCTAATAGGGCCAGAAAGGCGCACGCTCGAAGACTGGAAATTCATGTCGTGGGGTGTAGCATGGAACGAGCGGCCGGTCCCGAGATAAGTTTTGGGCCTAGAGATCTTGAGGGGGTAGAAATACCCCATGATGATGCCCTAATTATCAAGGCCGTGATAGCCAACTACACCATTTCTTGTACCTTCATAGACACAGGCAGTTCTGTCAATATTATATTCAAGAAGGCTTTCAATCAATTACAAATTGATCCAAGTGAACTTCAGCAGATGGTCACACCTCTATATGGATTCACAGGCAATGAAGTACAACCGATGGGTCAAATAAAGTTGGCCATATCTCTAGGAGAGGAGCCTCTGATGAGAAGAAGGAGATCTTATTTCATGGTAGTAGATGCTCCATCCTCTTATAATGTCATACTGGATCGACCTGCCTTGAATGAGTTTAGGGCGGTCGTTTTTACTTTTTATCAGAAAATTAAATTTCTTGTGGACGACCAAGTTGGGGAGGTGCGAGGTGATCAGAAGACAGCCCAAAAATGTTATGTAGAGATAGTTCGGCCTGAAGCTAACACTGCCCGAAAGATTCAAAGAATGGAAGTTAATGCCATTCAGGAAAAGCAATCTGTTTTGGTTTATGAAGAAAAGGAAGAAGTTCAAATCCAGACCGGTCGACCTGAAGCTACTACATATATTGCGGCTGACCTTGATCCCACTTTGAAGGCCGAGCTAATACAGTGCTTGAGGAAGAATAATGATGTATTTGCTTGGACGCCCAAAGAAGTCTCGGGCGTTTCTCCTGCAATCATGGAGCACGCCTTACATGTCTTCCCAGATGCCCGCCCAGTCATGCAAAGAAAGAGGAATTTTAGCGCGGAACAAAACCAAATCATCAAAGAAGAGATAACCAAACTCATGGAGGTTGGTTATATCAGGGAGGTACAATTCCCTAGCTGGTTAGCTAATGTGGTGTTAGTCTCTAAGCCGAGAAACAAATGGCGGGTGTGCATTGATTTCCGGGATCTCAACAAGGCTTGCCTAAAAGATTATTATCCGTTACCCAGAATCGATCAATTGATGGACTCCACTGCTGGGTGTGAGTACATCTCTATGCTAGACACTTATCAAGGCTATCATCAGGTTCCCTTAGCTAAAGAAGACCAAGAAAAGGTTAGTTTTATAACATCTGAAGGTACTTATTGTTATAATGTTATGCCCTTCGGACTAAAAAATACAGGAGCAACTTATCAAAGGCTTATGAATAAGGTCTTCCAGAAGCAGATTGGTAGAAATATGGAAGTATATGTTGATAATATCTTAATTAAATCTCTTCAAGTTGCTGATCTGTGCAGGGATGTAGAGGAGACCTGCAAGACATTGAGACAATATGGTCTCAAGTTAAATCCAAGCAAATGTTTATTCGGCGCGAAAGGGGGAAAATCCCTGGGATATATGGTGTCCGAACGAGGGATAGAAGCCAACCCGAGCAAGGTCAAGGCACTTCAGAACATGGAGCCGCCGCGTAACATGAGAGAAGCTCAAAGATTGACCGGCCGGATTACAGCCTTGTCTAGGTTTATTTCCAGGTCGGCCGATCGCAGTTTTCATTTCTTTAAAATACTCAGAAAAGCTAATAAATTTCAGTGGAATAAGGAATGTGATAAGACTTTCCAAGAATTGAAAGATTATTTGTCTACTCTCCCTGTATTAGCTAAGGCTATAGTAGGAGAGACTCTATGGGTATATTTGTCGGCTAATGAAAATGTTGTAGGCTCTGTATTAGTCAGACAAGAAGGAAAAGAGCAACAACCTGTATATTTTTCTAGCCATTTATTAAAAGGAGCTGAGTGTAGATATACTACACTAGAAAAGTTGGCTTATGCACTAGTTTTGACCGCTCGGAGGTTGCGCCCATATTTCTTATCGCATGAAATTATTGTATTAACCAACAGTACTCTTGGACGGGTGTTACTCAACCCAGAGGCATCAGGTCGGTTGATCAAATGGACAACTGAACTTGGAGAATATAACATCCAGTATCAACCTCGATCAGCCATCAAAGCACAAGCTCTGGCAGACTTCATTATAGAAGTTCAAGGCCCTGAGGAAGAAAACATTTGGAATGTTTATGTAGATGGCTCTTCAACTAGACAAGGTAGTGGAATTGGCATTCTTCTTATATCTCCAAGGGAAGACAGACTTCAACTCTCTATCAGATTGAATTATAGAGGTACTAACAACGAAGCAGAATATGAAGCCCTGATAGCAGGATTGCAGGCCGCTCGGCATATAGAGGCAGCTCGAGTTCTCATCTATTCTAATTCTCAGTTGGCAGCCCAACAACTATCAGGCAATTTTGAAATTAATAATGACATACTCCGGTTATATGCTAAAGCGTTCGATAAGTTGAAATCTCAGTTTCAAGAAGTAAATATACAAAAGGTTCCTCGATCTGAAAATCAGGTAGTAGATGAATTGGCTAAGTTGGCCTCTGCTATAGTGCCATGGAGTCTAGATCGGCCCGTAGAACAAACTCTGTTAATATCTTGTATTGAAAGACAGGCTGAAGCAAAAATTCAAGGTGATTGGAGGGCACAAATCATATTGTATTTACAGCAAGGTATTCTTCCCAGTAATACAGAACAAGCAAGGGTATTTAAGAAGAGAGCTGCTCAATACACTATGGTAGGAGAACAGTTATATAAAAGAGTTTTTTCTAGACTTTTACTCAAATGTATTGGTACAGAAGATATACAATTTATCCTACAGGAAGTCCATTAAGGTTCATGTGGTAGTCATATAGGGGGAAGATCGTTAGCCCGAAAAATCTTATTAGCAGGATATTTTTGGTCTACTCTACACGCAGACGCCAACAAAGTGGTAAGAACTTGTATGTCTTGCCAGAAACATCAAAATATTTCGCATCATCCCACACAATTGTTGAAAACCTCTATAGTCTCATGTCCCTTTGATCAGTGGGGCATGGACATAGTAGGTCCCTTTCCTATGACAGCTGCACAAAGAAGATTTTTATTGGTAGCAGTGGATTATTTTTCCAAATGGGTAGAAGCAGAGCCACTTGCCCGGATTACTGAAGATGTAGTTATTAAATTTCTGTGGAAAAATATTATATGTAGATTTGGCATTCCTCATAAATTAGTCTCTGATAATGGAAGGCAATTTCAAGGGGATAGAATTCTAGCTTGGTGCGAGAGTTATGGTATTACTCAAGCCTTCACCTCTGTAGCTTATCCACAAAGTAATGGTCAAGTGGAAGTAACCAATAGAGAAATTATAAGTGGTTTAAAAACCAAATTGGATCATGTTGGAGGTAGCTGGGTAGATGAGTTACCCAGCGTTCTTTGGGCATATCGTACTACACCTCGAGAAGCTACAGGAATCACTCCCTTTCAATTAGTTTATGGAGGAGAAGCAATAATTCCCATTGAAGTAGGAATAGAATCTGATAGAAGGTAGTTATATGATGCAGACAATGAAGGTCGGTGACTCATGGAGCTGGACTTAATAGAAGAAATCAGAGATAAAGCTGCTGCTCGTCTCGTATCGTATCGACAAAGAATGAGACAAAATTACAACAAAAGGGTCATCCACAGATTTTTCCAAGTAGGAGATCTAGTGTGGAAACGTATTAAGCCTGTCGGGGATGTTAGTAAGTTGGCACCACAATGGGGTGGACCCTATAAAGTGGTGGAAAAGCTTGCCTCAGGCTCATATTATCTCCAAGATGCTGAAGGAAGAATTCTGGAACATCCCTGGAGTGCAAATCATTTACAACCCTATCGGATTTAACAAAGATCATGCTACTTAAAAATATGTCAAAGGGAACAAACCATAATTGTCTGAAGTAAGTTTCCAATGAAAAGAAGACAAGTATTCTCATAGTTTATGTACTCCATTCCTTTCCATAAATGCAATATAAAGCAAATACCGCCACATAAATAAAGGTGGCTCATACAGATTGACCAGTATTAGCAGAACTTTTATAATCTATGTTCGAGCAATCAACAATGGGGAATCTTAAAGACTTATTCGGCCTTCCCCCTCCCCTGAAAAGGCCAAAAATTTTAATAAGGTCAGTGCAATCATAATTTTTCAACAGAACATAGTCGATCAGGAAATCTCATGAAGTAACTCGGACGGGTCTTCATGGGAGGAACCAGAGACTTTAAACTATCACAGAACATAGTCGATCGGGAAATCTTATGAAGTAACTCGGACGGGTCTTCATGGGAGGAACCGGAGACTTTAAACTATCACAGAACATAGTCGATCAGGAAATCTCATGAAATAACTCGGACGGGTCTTCATGGGAAGAACCGGAGACTTTAAACTATCACAGAACATAGTCGATTGGGAAATCTCATGAAGTAACTCGGACGGGTCTTCATGGGAGGAACCGGAGACTTTAAACTATCACAAAACATAGTCGATCGGAAAATCTCATGAAGTAACTCGGGCGGGTCTTCATGGGAGGAACCGGAGCCTTTAAACTATCACAGAACATAGTCGATCGGGAAATCTCATGAAGTAACTCGGACGGTTCTTCATGGAAAGAACCGGAGACTTTAAACTATCACAGAACATAGTTGATCGGTAAATCTCATGAAGTAACTCGGACGGGTCTTCATGGGAGGAACCGGAGACTTTAAACTATCACAGAACATAGTCGATCGGGAAATCTCATGAAGTAACTCAGACGGGTCTTCATGTGAGGAACCGGAGACTTTAAACTATCACAGAACATAGTCGATCGGGAAATCTCATGAAGTAACTCAGACGAGTCTTCATGGGAGGAACCGAAGAATTTAAACTATCACAGAACATAGTCGATCGGGAAATCTCATGAAGTAACTCGGACGGGTCTTCATGGGAGGAACCGGAGACTTTAAACTATCACAGATCATAGTCGATCGGGAAATCTCATGAAGTAACTCGGACGGGTCTTCATGGGAAGAACCGGAGAGTTTAAACTATCACAGAATATAGTCGATCGGGAAATCTCATGAAGTAACTCGGACGGGTATTCATGGGAGGAACCGGAGACTTTAAACTATCACAGAACATAGTCGATCGGAAAATCTCATGAAGTAACTCGGACGGGTCTTCATGGGAGGAACAGGAGACTTTAAACTATCACAGAACATAGTTGATCGAGAAATCTCATGAAGTAACTCGGACGGGTCTTCATGGGAGGAACCGGAGACTTTAAACTATCACAGAACATAGTCGATCGGGAAATCTCATGAAGTAACTCGGACGGGTCTTCATGGGAGGAACCGGAGACTTTAAACTATCATAGAACATCGGGAAATCGCATGCAGTAACTCGGACAGGTTTTCATGGGAAGAACCGGAGACTTCAGAGCATAACTAATCGGGATTATATTGGCATGATAAATACAAAGCTATATAGATTTATTCACAAGATCGGTTAGCGTTTTATACTAGATTAAAAGGGGGATTCTATGCATATGACACATTTTCTATCTGGAAGCCCATCCATATGAAACTCTTCATATAAAATCGCCCGGAATATTATATTCAGCTCAGAACTCAGGAGTTTTATACAGTTCTTTATCCAGAAATCACTTGGAATTATGCATTCTTTTGGAAATATGAAGCACACCAGATGTTATCTGTAGAAGGATTCATCAAGACGAGGCTTAACTTCACAAGATGAGCAAGGAATTTTCGAATAAAGTTTATACTTAATGCTCAAAAGCATTTCAGAAGGGGTATTCTCAAACCAGCATAATAAAGAAGCAAGTAAGTATCAAAAATTTCCTACACATCGCAAGTACTTAATTACCAAACTTTAATTACACTTCTTTTCATTACCAGTTCTTCTATTACAAGTCTTTTATGAACAATCTCTTTAGACATTTGGAAAAGGACCTTTTAAATCTGCGGGCAGTTCTTCGTTAAGCCTGCGACAATTTATGAAAGAAAGGGGAGGTTCCTTGGGTAGATAGCCACCCTCTCTTAATTGTTGAAGAACTCCCGATACGGAATGATTCAAAACACCCACTATCCTGCGGACAAATTCTTGGGAAAATGCTGAAGACTTTAAATAAGCCTGACGCCACTCTTCCCACCGACTCTTCTCTTGCTCCTTATAACTTTGGAAATCATCTTGCAGTTTTGTGTTTTGATCCTTTAAAGCATCCTTTTCTGATTTAAGCTGTTCCAATTCTTTCTGGAGCAATAAAATTCAACATCTTGAGATTTCCTTTGCTCTTGTTCCTGTAGGAGAATGAAATCATGAGAGGCTAGGTCTTGAGCTTGGTCAGAAATATAGGCATTATGAAGCTTCTCTACTTTCTCTAAAATAAGACTTTTTTGAGAATCATCTAATAGAGCTTTCTCTTTTAAAGCAATCTCTAGTCGAAGACCAGAATGTAGTCGATCCACCTGTAATTCCAAAGTTCTTCTTACAAGCTCTTTATCTTTCAATAATTGCTGGGATTCCTCCAATTCTTGTTTCAAGGTCCCCAATTGTTGATTTTGTAAAGCCATTTTCTCTTGCAACTGAGCTAGATCGCTGTTAGAAGAAGGTAAAGTGCCCTTCAATGTCTCCAGTTGAGCTTTTAATTTATTGTTCTCATGGTCCTTAGCCGTAAGTAGCTGGTCGATATGCAAACTTGAGGCAAGAAACTAATCAAAAGGATGATGTAAGTCAGAGATGAAGGAACCAAGTCGATAACATACAGCTAGAAATACTTACAGCCACTGCCTGACGACTATGGCGATCAGCCCGATGTGGAAGGCTAAGGCCTCTTAGTTGTTCGTAACCTTGTAGCCAAGATTTGGTTAATAGACCTTGTAGTTGCAAAGAACCATAGCTAGGTGGATTAGAGGATTGCCCCAATTGAGAAGGTAAACCCGCAACCTATTTAAATAAAGGACGAGTAATGGAGGAAGAAGGAGGTAGAGAAGAAGAAGATGCAATAGAAGGAAAAGGAATAGTAGAAACAAGAGAAGCAGAGGAAGAACTAGATGGAATAGAAGGTGACAGTGTAGGAGAGGCTGATGCAGTTGTGGGAACACTAACAGTCGAGGGAATGGCACTGGGAGAAGATCTCCGGCAAGGTGTCCGTTTTGCTCGAGGCCCAGAAGTCAAGGGAGGCAAGGCCAATGCAAGAGGTGCAGAGGACACAGAAGGGATAACGGCCATCTTAAAAGCAGAAGCAGAGGAAGCTGAAATAATAGAAGAAGAAGGGATAAGTAGACCGGGTCTCATCATCCTAAGAGAAGGATTAGAAATAATATGGGTAGGAGTTATCGGTGCCTTACCTCTCTCAAGAGAAATGGGCGCCGGGACAAGAGGAGCTTGCACAAAGGTACCAAAGAAATCACTAAAAGGAGAAGGCTCGGTAAGATTTGTCTTTTTAACTAAGGCAACAAAAAGCTCTTCTTCTTCCTCTTCCATGGTGCAACAGCCTCTGCCCGTTGTTCTTCTGCAGATAGTAAACCCAAGGTGGAAAAATTAGGATTCGATCGGTGGTCGCGTAACCATTCTTCTCCAAGATTATTGACAAAGGACTTAGTCATAGCAGGATTCTTGTACATAAAGGCTGGAAGAAGAGCATCAGCTGAAACCCAAGAATTGAACACCGTTATAAAAGAGATGTATTAATCAATAAATATGGACCGAGATGTTTATACATACCAAAGGATCCATCCAAAGGGATGTCAATTTTACTTATTCCGAAAGGAAACATTAAACCCTCTACAATTAGATGAGGCAAGCTGAATTTTGCTCCTCTCAGTTTATGTAGGGAAGAAGCAACAAAGGGATCGTTAAGAAGATCATGGGTGCTAGAAAGTGGAGGTAAATCATATATCCATTGGATAGGAAACGGAGGGGGAGAAGGGAGACGCATATAGAAAAATTTGTGATACCATTCCCCCTGAGGAGGAATGCGGTTGAAGAAAATAGCCTTGGGACGAGATTGGAATTTAGAAACACCAACATCCACTCAACGAGGAATGAAGAAGTGATGAAAAAGACGAGGGGACAAGGGGAAATCTAACAGTTTAGATACCCCAATAAAACCCATAAGAATGGAAAAGGATTGAGGGACAAACTGGTTGAGTGGGATATTAAAATAACGGCTAACATTACAGAAAAAAGGGTGAAGAGGAAATCGAAAACCTTGTAGGACTTGGTCTCGAAAGATAGATATACACCCTAAAGGAGGAAGATGCGGACCCTCATGAGGAGCGGGACGGATTATATAAGAAGGAAAACCATAGGTCGCTTGTAAGTCCACTTCTTCTATATCTATAAGGTTGGAAACACACGAGAGAAACCATGTAGGAGGAGAAGCCGCCATAGAGAGACGATAAAAGAAAGAGGAATCAAGGAAGAGGACGAGAGATGGAGGAAAGCGGAAGAAAACTTCGTAAACCCTTGTTTTTCTTCTGGTCTTGTGCTAAAACCCCCAAACAGAAACAGCAGAAGGAAAGAAGAAAATAAAAAGTACTTAGAATTCCAATCGTCATAAATGAGTAATAGTCTTATAGAATAAAATCAAGGGAAAGAGGTAAAGTTAAGTAATCTACCTCAAAAAATGTGTGAAGTTTCCCTAGAAACAATTCTTAAGAAAGCTTGGCGGATACAGAGAAAAATTAGTCCATTAATCATAAGTTTTGGGTATTGGTGTAATAAAATAAGGTAAAAGTTGAGCACTAGATGTTAGTTAACAGACAAGACGTGGTTATAGGATGCCGGATGAGGTCCATAGATATGAATCGGGTGGTTCTGATAGATCGATCAAGACAAAGATCACCCAAATGTATCGACCAAAAACTTATCACAATAAGTTAAATCATATACCCTATGACAAAACCATATGAGACTTGACTAATACATAAAATGACATATGAAGATACAAGTGTAAATCACTCAGGTAAAATAAATCGACCAATATGCAGAATATCATGATAGGACTGTGCTAAATCTAGCAAGACATAACTAATCTATAAAATATCGGGCGGTACTTATCAACCTTGATATATACCGTCCGGTCATGAGGAAACAATCTAAAATATCTGTTAGGTGGGGTTGTGGGATAACCCGCCAAGCAACATTTGACATATTTAAAATAGATGACTGTCGTGAGAAAGAGTGAAATTTACAATGAAAAGGGTTTAATCAGCGTTACATAAGTTGGTCAGATTGTCATCATAGAGTTTTGATTCCCGTTTGTTACAAGAATTTGAATATAAGTCAAACTAAAGTCAGCTGGGGGTATAGATCAGGAGGTTTGTTCTCAATGAGTCTGCGACGATTCAAGAAATTAGGAGGAGGGTCACGAGATAAATAGTTCTCCTCTCGTAATTGTTCAATCGCCCCTTTGGCTCCCGCAGTAAAAGCTGATAAAATGGACTTCACGATCGGCCTATTGAATTCGGGAGATTCAATCATGGCGGTAGCCCGGTCCTTGTAACGATTATCTTCGTTCTCTTTGTAAACCACCAAAGCCGTTTGGGAAGTCTTCAGTTCATCCTCTTTGACAGAAACCTCGGCTTTAACTGAATCAAGGGAGGTGTTCAAGGAAGTTATTTTATCTTCCTTCAGCTGCAGGGCTTTGAGTTTTTCAGCCAATTCTACTTCATAACCAACCTTTAGCTTGCCGAATTTGGAAGTTAATTCTTGATTGAGGTCCATAGCCGATTTGAATTGTGTTTGAAGACTTTCAAACTGAGCTTCAAGTTGCTTCTTGGTGGCAGCAGAAAACACGGTAGAAGATAACTCAGTAACCTGTTGTCTCAACTGATCATTCTCAGATTTTATTTTCTTGTTCTCGTTATATAAATTATGCATCAGTCGAGATAAACCCATGTTTTATATCCACCGCTGGAAATATGATAAAAGACCATAAGATAATCGCTAAGAAATAAAGAGTAGACGTTAGTAGATATACCTGATTCTCCTTATGGGAGAAACGGTCAATTGCTTTAGGAGTATTGAGTTCTTCAAAAATAGGACGAACTTTATCCCAATCACCAGCTAGGAAGCTTCGAAAGAAGACGTAATTAACTGGACATGATAAAGTGAAAAGGACTGATTTTTTGACTAAGTCCAAGATAAGAACAAAAACATTTAAGGATGGAGATTTAGGCGAATAACAGATTTTGAATTAACGTCCTTATAAAATGCAAACTAATATTGGTCAAAATAATTTTATATTGGCCGGTATAACTTTGGTTATGCTAGGTAAGTATAATATTGATTTCAATCAATGAAACAATATTGGCTGACATAATATTAGCTATAATATAGAAGTATTCCAACAGTTAAGATAGCCTCAGCCATGATAAATGACACGTAGGATATACAGAGGGATAATGAATACAACATCACATTTATTCTTGTAAATTACAGAAGGACTCAATAGAATCACTTAATTCAATACAAAAGTTTGTTTTTACATTTAGAATCTGATCAAGTACATAACATTACATTTCCTCTCAGAACAGTAAGCCTCAGATATATAACAAAGTTTACAATACAAGCTCTGGAAACGCTTAGAAAATTTCAATCCCACTAGATTCAAACTTACCATGGAGCAGAGATGGAAACATTTTACCTCGCCCAAGCTTATCAAGGCTCATAAGTAGCAATATTTTGCCTGGGACGAAGAAAGCAACAAAGCAGAAAGACTCAAGGGCAAGGGGAGGGAGAAGAATCTATTTAGACCATGATGGAAAAGTAAATGTAAAAGTCACTTCCCCTCTCAAGCCCTAGAGTTCTGCAACTAGAGCAACCAAGCATAGCCCAAGGGTAACATGTGTTGTGCCCTTCACACAACATCCATGGGTTATTTGGTTGCCCCTCCACGAGTAGTAAAAATCTCTCTGAAGTTTCTTGAGTCCTTCATAGCATCGACATCTTTGGATGAAAAGTCTGGACTGTGAAGCTTCATCTCTTAAGACAATCCCTTGAACCCTAGAGGTAGTCGGAGCAAAAATCCCAATAAACTCATATATAGATCTCACCTTGTCCGACAAAAGTCGCCCCCAAAGAGGAGGATCCGAGACCATAACCTTAGCAAGGAAAGTTAGCAAGGAAGGAAAAGAACTAAGGTGGGTGGTGAACGAAGAGAAGGTTGCAACCCTATTTAAAGGATCAAAAAGACTTAAGGAATCACTGTACTAAGGTTCACGGGATCATCATGCTTAGTTTCATCAGATAGTCGTACACAAAATCTGTGAGGTCATATCAATATCTGGGGCAGAGTCACGGGTAGAAAAAGACAAAATCAAACTTGTGTCTAGTCAGTTGTCTACACCTCCTTCAACTAGACTTGAAGGGAAGGCTAGTGATATGGGTTAGGTTTCGTGGGTCCCCGATAAGGAAAGGAAATGAGGTAATAAAACCAAGGAGATAGGCTAATATCGTCCGGGATATACCTCGAAGGAGGTATGCTAATCTCGGCCAGAATATACCCTAAAGGAGATATGCTAATATCGTTCGGGATATACCTCGAAGGAGGTAGGCTAATCTGGGCCGGAATACGCCCTAAAGGAGATAGGCTAATATCGGCCAGAATATGCCCTAAAGGAGATAGGCTAATATAGTCCGGGACATACCTTGAAGGAGGTAGGCTAATATCGGCCGGGACATGCCTCAAAGGAGATATGCCAATATCGATCGAGACATACTCTTAGAAGAGAAGACCAATATCGATCTGGATATGCCTCCAAGGAGGTAGACCCACATCGATAAGCATATACCTCAAGGAAAGAAAGAAGACCAATATCGGTTGGGATATGCTTCCAAGGAGGTAGGCTAATATCGGCCGGGATATACCTCCAAGGGAGGTAAGTTTGTATCGACCGAAATATACTTCCCAGGAGGAAGATTCGCATCAATTGGCATATACCTCAAAGGAGGTAGGCTAATATCGGCCGGGATATACCTCTAAAGGGAGGTAGATTTGTATCGACCGAAATATACTTCCCAGAAGGAAAGCCAAGACTGGTCGGTTGACCAATACCTTGGAAAGATACTTAATAAAATATAGCCTAAGGTAAAGTAACATAGAAGGTCGTCAATAGAAGTCTCTAGTCATGATTAACTTTGACTGATGCAAGGAACATTGGTACATTAAGTTATCCATGATATAATAAAGCAAGAAGGGCGGGAAGAAACAATAGAAATACTTTAAAGGAACTCGTGAAGTAGGATAGATGTAAATATTTCAAATAAGACAATTAATAAAGATATCAGCAATATGTGACTCTATGACAGGTGTTATATATTCTAGCGGGAAATATGTTTTTAGATTATTTTGCAAGTGCTAAACGACAAAGAAGGTACATCTGGGGTACAAGAAAGATTCCTTAAAAGTCATTCACCACAAGTACACAGCTGACGTCATCTCATAACAAACTCTAACAAACCGGGGTCCACTTCATGACTACGAAGGCTATATGAAGTGGTATAAAAGGGGAATCCTCTCCGTTGGCTAGGTAAGTTCACATCATTGTGCACATTCATAACCCTATTTTCCGACTACTGTTCATCTTCTTCTTCCTTCTTCCACACCGAGAGAGATCACT
Source organism: Zingiber officinale (assembly GCF_018446385.1). Lineage (NCBI taxonomy): Eukaryota > Viridiplantae > Streptophyta > Magnoliopsida > Zingiberales > Zingiberaceae > Zingiber > Zingiber officinale. Next base: position 57,170,636 of record NC_055992.1, on the reverse strand, counting down.
AACTTGAGCGTCGGAGGGCCTAGCCAGGGATTCCCACCCCGGTCTTTGGTCACTGACGATAGTGTTGACTGATCTCTTGTGCACAGGAGGTCTCGGAAGCCCTGAAGCTGGGTTGTTCTTCGATTGGATTTCTTTCTCGGCATCAAATCTTCATGCGAGGAAGGCATTCGGTGACTCTATTCTTCCCGATCCGCATTGGGTTTCTCGGATCGGCATTCTCTAGGCATTATTCTTCGCTAGCAGCACTATTCGTCTACATCCACAGTGGGTTTCTTCTTCCGGATCTCCGTCTTGTCCAACTTCTCAGACGGGATCAGATATCATTCAACATTACTCCCTAGATAGTCTAGTTCTCCATAGACATGCATACAATCCCACACTTTGTACTAAATTTTATCATAATTTGTATGAGATTGATGCTCATCTCTTTAAAACTAGAGTTACTTCGAGGGACATGTTGTTTGATTTTGATATATTTTCTCGTTTCTTATGCATGTGTCCTTCACTTAACTAGATTTTTCCTTATCCTTTTACCCTGACACTTTACTAGATCCATTTTCTCATCTGACTCTTGATGTTATGTATGTCGATTTCTTCTAAGGTCCACAAAAGGAAGATGTCAACTGTTTTTCTTAGTCCAAACGACAACGCTCTCTACAAAATGGTTGTTTCTTGCATTCATCCTCTTTCATCTAGAGATCAAGCGGTCCTACGTTCAGTTAACCTTTTCTGATGTACCCCCTTAAACATAAATTGGATTTGGATTTTAGTTATTGGGCCTTTAATTCCATTATTTACTACTCTAGCTATAGTACTCAGGGCTTGGTTTACAAGTGTACTCATCCATGTTACATTCCACCTACTGTGGAAGAGCCTGATATTGAGGATGTTCCTATCGTTGTAGAGGAGCCTCTTGTTTCATTTTGGCCTAAGATTATCCCCATACTTCATATTTTGATGCATCCCAAGTGACATCTGTTAGGACCTTCGGATGGCTAGAGAGGGGGGGTGTGAATAGCCTCCTTTAAAAATCCAATCAAATTTCCTCACAAAAGTTTGTTAGCACAGTGGAAATAAGTAAAATGAAAACTGATGCAAGGAAAAGAACAAACCACCACTAACAAAATGATGTACGAGGTTCAGGGATAACTTGCCCCTACTCCTCGGCGTGTCCGTAAGGTGGACGTTCCCTTGATCTTTCGGTAGATCACACCCCGGACAAAATCCGGCTAAGTGTTTCTCCTTCTCGGTGGAGTAACCTCTCCACAAAAGTCACAGAATAGATTTGAAAACAAAGAACAATGACTTACAGAGTTTTGTGGCTAACGGAATGAACAAATGAAACTTACAGCCACGAAGCAAAACGCATGCAAAGACAGAAGGAAGTCTTCAGTCAAGAGCTCAAGAACACAGCCTCTTGATCGACAGAGAGTTTTTCCAGAACCTTAGCAAACCTCTCTTCTTCCTTCTTCTTATTCTGCTTTCTCACTGTCCCGAATCACTGTCACCTGTGTCGAATCGCTGCAACCAACTCAGGCGTCGCCAATCACTCTTCCTTCTGATCTGGTTCTCTGAACTCACACCAATACCATCCATGGTCTTCACTGGTGTCTCTGAGCTCGAACCAATCAGCAAGAGTCCAACTGATCACGGCCAGTGAACGTTGAAGCCCGAATTGCATCACTTGCAGTGAAATACAGCATAAAGGGCACTTGTTCTTATTCTTCTGATGGAGCTTCATTTGAAATTAACCAATGGCATGATACCTGCAACCTGTAACTTAAAAATCTCACAGCAGATGATTTGATCAGGTGAATCAGAAGTGAATCAGAAATATCAAAGAAGCAGCAGAAACAAACGACAAGTTGTGGATCGGTCAACAGACCGATCCATAGCTCTCTGGACCGATCAGGACTCATCCCGATCGGTCCGGAAGCTGATCGGTCTGTGGACCGATCATCCTATGGGTGGATCGGTCCGGACGCATCCCCTCTCGCTTGAGTCGAGTTTCGATCGCTTCTTTCGATCGGTCAGACCGATCAGATAACCCACGAATGTACGTAGTTACCGATCGGTCCCGGACCGATCGATAACCCACGAGACTTTCGTAGGGTCACCGATCGGCCACGAGACCGATCGTGACTCATGTATCATCGGATCGGTGCCGACCGATCCGACAACCAGTTTCCTTTGGATCGGTCAATGACCGATCCAATGTCTTGTGTTAGTTTTAGAGCCTCCCTAAACCCTAACGCCTTCCTGGTCCAGAGAACAAGCTACCAAGCCCTTTCCGACTCCCGGAGAACGAGCCGCCGAGCCCTCTCCGACTTCGTCCGGTCTAGAGAACGAGCTCACGAGCCCTCTCGACCTAGTCCGGAGAACGAGCTACGAGCGCTCTCTGACCTAGTCCAGAGAACGTGCTACCGAGCCCTCTCTGACCTAGTCCGGAGAACGAGCTGCCGAGCCCTCTCCGACTTCGTCCGGTCCAGAGAACGAGCTACCGAGCCCTCTCTGACCTAGTCCGGAGAACGAGCTGCCGAGCCCTCTCCGACTTCGTCCGGTCCAGAGAACGAGCTACCGAGCCCTCTCTGACCTAGTCCGGAGAACAAGCTGCCGAGCCCTCTCCGACTTTGCGTGCCAAGTATCCGTACTTGGACTTTTCCTCTCCTCATGATCAACCTTAATCATCAATCAGTCTGAGTTTAATTAATATCTGATACAAACTTAAATCAGTGTTAACATCAAAACAACAGCCAGGTCAGACTGTATCAACAATCTCCCCCTTTTTTGTTGTTTGACAACACGATTTAAGTTTAGATCAGAAATGTTCATATTTCCATATTTCCCTAATTTTAGGGGAATCAAGATCCTCCCCCTAAGACAGATACAACACCATGTAAGGATAGAGGAATCAAGGTCCTCCCCCTAAAGCCAAACTTCCATTTATCTCTAAACTTAGTTATCTTCTCCCCCTTTGTCAAACACCGAAAAGGTGCGAATTAGGTAAGAGAATGTTAAGGACTCCCCCTTAACCCATACTGTCTTTTTCTTAATTCACCTAGAACACCTTCTAAATGTATTATAAGACAGTGATAAAGAAATAAGAGACATACAAGACATGGCATATGAACAGCATATTAAAAACCAATAAGGAGTGAAGCATAAAGAAAGAAAATAAACAGCATAAATAGAAGAAATCAGTAAGTATCCAGGACAGACATACATATCCAACAACCAACATCCAAAACATAGACAGTCAAAATGACATCATAGAACAATGTATATCAATCAGCCTCCTCATCATGAGGAGCATCAGCATAATCAACGGGAGGAATGGGTCCCTGAGGTGGCATGCCGCTGCTCGAGGATGGATAGCCCGAGAAATCTTACGGAGGTGGGTATCTTGCCATCCAATCCATAATCGCCTGATGTGTCACTAGCTGCTGACTGCGTAAATCATCGTAGCGCTGGTCAATCTGGACGCGCAGCCCGTGAAGCTCAGTAACCAGCAGCTCATCGTGCCGATCAAAGCGACTCTCCAGCTCGGCGATCTGCCAGCGCAGATCAGGATCGGCCTCTCCATCAGCAGCAGCAGGAGGAGCAGCAACAGGAGCAGCTGCAGCCTGTCGTGGAGGTCCCCGTGGTAACTCACCTAGAGCTCTCCCATCCTTCCACCAAACATCCCCATTTTTTCCTATGATTCCAGACTTGGAAAATGCTCGCTTCCCAAGTCTGCAATCTTGTCTGACCATCTTGACTATTCTACCCTTAGAGACATCAATCTGAAGGGTCTCGAGCCAATCTGTAATTATATGCCCATAAGGCATATAAACAGTGTAGCCGCTCGGCTCACTATAGGAGATGATCGAAGAGTAGATGCTAGATATGATATCAAAGTCGAGATGCCGACGCAATCCATAAAGCATCAGGCAATGATATGGTCGGATCTCAGACAATGGTTTAGATGTGATAGGCAGAAGGCAGTTTGTGATAATTTTAAAAAGAATGTAGTCTTGAGGAGATAATCTCAAGGCTGCAAAAGTAGGAAAGTCAACATCTAGCTCATCAAGGCCACCCGGTCTAGGATGTCTGAAGAAGTACTCATAAATATCATCAGATGAGATATCAAAGGGTGGAGGTAAAAGATCTGGTAAATCAGGAAATATCGAAAAGACATTACCGGAACACCTCCGACAACCGAGATAGTCAAAGAAGGATGAGAAACTGAAATCAAGAGTCCGCTTAGCAACTCTTGTTTTATAACCTGCATCATTAGTCTGATGAAGGTTGTTATAAAACTCAGAGACCAAGTCATAGTTGATATCCCATTCTAAGTAGACAAGTGAGTCAAGTTTGTAGTAGGCAATGATTTCAGACACAATTGGACAAAATTCGTCCATGAATTTATGATCTACAGACCTACAAGGGAGTAATTTAAAGGTTCTTTGTCTAAAGGCTTCCTCAAAATTATGGTTCGGGAATCTCCCAGAAACAGATGGTTGAGGTCGGGAAGGACCCTTAGACTTCGACTTCTCAGGTGACTTAGAGGTCCCCTCACCCACTGGTTTCTTTCTAAGAGTTAACAAAGTGATATAATGGGGCAAGTAAGTGAGCACCGGAGCCACCCGAAACAAAAACCACAGATATGGTGAGAAATGAGACCGAAATGCCAAGTTCTAGAGAAGTAAGGAGTTACCTTGGTGCCATTGAAGTTTTGGCTAGAGCTTTGGCTAGGGTTCCGGCGTGCAAAGAGAAGAGAAGAGGTGAGGTGTAGGGAAGAGTCGGCTAGGGCTTCTGCGTGAAGAGGGAAAAGAAAGGATCGGGAAGTTTTAAGGGTTTTCTGATGGGTGTACAGTTGATGAAATGATCGGATGGCTGTCCAATCAGGAGGTATCAGGAGCCTCCTGATCGGTCCATGGACCGATCCAGGAACATCCTGATCGGTCTGTAGACCGATCAGGAGACGATCAGTACTCGCTGATCGGTCCCTGGACCGATCAGGGAACTTCCTGATCGGTCGGTAGACCGATCAGAGAATGATCAGTGGCTTGCGTACCGGATTGATCTGATCAGTCTCCGGACCGATCAGGGAACTCCCTGATCTGTCTGTAGACCGATCAGAAATTGATCAGTAGCGTGCCAGGCTGACCTGATCGGTCCGTAGACCGATCAGTGTCTGATACTTAGATCTCTCCAGTAATTTCAGTAACTGAAATTCATAGAGATGTTCTAGGAAAACTTCCAAGTTCAGAACCTAGAACCTGGAGGATCTACAAGCATAACGATTACCTAAAAATTATGGTCTGAACTTGTTTATAGCCCTAAAGTTGCAGACATTTAGAAAACAAACAACTTAAGGCCTGAAAACTGAAATTTTTGACCTTTGTTACGTTCAGTTTCAAGTTTGTCAAAATATAACCAACTTGCTATCATTCTTTCAAGGACTTGTCCTAGTATCAATCAAAAATCATGAAAAGCATCATTCAAGTGTATCAAACAGTCCATCAACCAAAGTTTCATAATTTCTAGTAAAAGGTCCAACCAAGTTTCCTTGGTTGGAATATATGAGTAAGATCTAGGAACCAAATACACATGAATTATGTAATGGTCTTCCCCATACTCAATTTATGTCTCTTCAACCTAATTATTCAAGAGATGCATGATACATTTTGAATAATTCGGCTGATCCTAGCATCTCACCCCATTTCTAGCAAACAAAAATCATTTGTTAAACCTTATAGTTTGTGTGAGATGTTCCCAAGTTGCCCAAATTAATTTCCCTATTTCTCTTGTTGTTTTAATTGTCCTTATTGATCATGATGAAGTCCACATGGCCTATTGAGCCAAACACATTCCCAATTCTCTCCTCAAATGACTAAATTCATTTTCCGGAAGAGGTTTGGTGAAAATATCGGCTAGGTTTGACTTTGACTCAACATAGGTGAGTGCAATGTCTCCCCTAGCTACGTGATCTCTAATGAAGTGGTGACGCACTTCAATATGTTTGGTCCTTGAATGATGGATTGGATTTTTTGTTAGGTTTATTGTGCTGATGTTGTCACACAACACTTGCACTCCCTTATACGAAAGTCCATAATCTTCTAGAGTGTGGATCATCCACAACAATTGTGATACACTCTCTCCCATGGCAATGTATTCAGCCTCGGTCGTGGAGAGAGCAACACAATGTTGCTTCCGACTTGACCAACTAACTAATGATGAACCTAAAAATTGGCAACCCCCACTAGTGCTTTTCCGATCCAATTTGCACCCAGCGTAATCGGAGTCGGTATAACCTATCAAGTCAAAAGACTCCGTGCGAGGGTACCATAGACCTACTCGAATTGTGCCCTTAAGGTATCTCAGAATTCTCTTAACTGCAATTAAATGAGATTCCTTGGCACAGACTTGATATCTAGCGCACATGCCCACAACAAAAAGTATGTCCGGCCTACTAGCTGTGAGATATAGAAGACTACCAATCATGCTTCTATATTGCGTTAGATCAACTGGTTTTCCACTCTCATCATTGTCAAGGCGAGTGTTTGTCGCCATTGGAGTGGATACTTCCTTAGAGTCACTCATTTTGAATTTCTTGAGCATCTCTTGAGTATATTTTGTTTGATGGACATAAATGTCATCTCGAGTTTGTTTGATTTCAAGTCCAAGGAAGAATGTCAATTCTCCCACCAGACTCATTTCAAACTCACTTTCCATGTGAGTGATAAATTCATTCAAATAACCCTTGTTATTTGAGCCACAAATTTTGTCATCGACATACACCTGGGCTACAAATATGTTTTCACCATCTCTACGCAGAAATAGTGTTGGGTCTATTTGACCTCTCACAAAACCCTTTTCTAATAGGTAAGATGACAACCTTTCGTACTAAGCTCGAGGTGCTTGTTTAAGCCCATAAAGAGCTTTCTTGAGCTTGTACACGTGGTTTGGAGCTTCGGTATTCACAAACCTCGGTGGTTGTTCAACATAGACCTCTTCTTTAATGAAACCATTTAAGAAGGTTGATTTGACGTCCATTTGATAGAGCTTGAAGCCTCTATGTGCAGCAAAAGCTAGCATTAAGCGGATGGATTCTAATCGAGCCACGGGAGCATAAGTCTCATCATAATCGAGGCCTTCGACTTGACTGTAGCCCTTGGCTACAAGTCTTGCCTTGTTTCTTACTACTTCTCCCTTTTGGTTTAACTTATTTTTGAAGACCCATTTGGTTCCAATAATGGTGGTCTTCTTAGGTCTAGGAACTAAGTTCCACACTTGGCTCCTTTCAAATTGACCTAACTCATCTTGCATAGCTATGATCCAATCAGGATCGTACAATGCCTCATTAACTAATTTTGGTTCGATTTCTGAGATCAAGGCGACCTCATTAGACTCATTTCTAAAGAATGACCTAGTCCTAACCCCTTGTTGAATGTCTCCCACAATCTGGTCTTGGGGATGACTAGAGGCTATCCTAGATTGCCTTGGTGTTGGCGGTGCCTCATGAATGGTCTCACTAGACACAGGCAAGGGCTCAGTATCAGGTAAAGGATCAGACTGAGTCCTCTCTTGCCTTTGCTCATCGTCATCGGAGTCAACTTCGACTCTTTCTATGTTTTGATCATTTAAACTTAGATTTCTAAGTTCAAATTGAATTTCTCCTACATCCTTTGATTGATCATTCGATTTAGGGATTTCTTCAAATGCTACATCCGAGGACTCTTCAATCAACTTAGTCCTAATGTTGTAGACTCGATAGGCTTTGCTGGTTAGAGAGTACCCGACTAGTATCCCTTCGTTAGCCTTAGCCGTGAACTTTCCAAGATGATCCTTGGTGTTCAAGATAAACACCTTACAACCAAACACCCTAAGATGTTTAATTGTAGGGGGTTTCCCAAACCAAAGTTCATGGGGAGTCTTTCCTAAAAACCTATGTATCAAGACTCGATTTTGCACATAGCAAGCGGTATTTACCGCTTCAGCCCATAAGTAGCTCGGTAATGAGTACTCATTGAGTATGCTTCGTGCAGCCTCTTGCAAGACTTGGTCCTTTCTCTCCACAACCCCATTTGTTGTGGGGTCCTTGGAGTAGAGAACTCATGCCTATATCCTTTTTCTTGACAAAATTCTAAAAATCTATGGTTTTGAAATTCTCCACCATGATCACTTCTAATTGTTTTAATTGTTGTCGATTTTTCATTTTCAGTTCTTCTACAAAAAGAAACAAAAACATCTATGATTTGATCCTTATTTTTCAAAAAGAAGGTCCATGTATATCTAGTGAAATCATCAATGATCACTAAACAGTATCTACTCCCATTCAATGAAATAACATTACTGCAATCAAACAAATCCATATGCAATAAATCTAAAGCAGTAGATGTACTTACAGCGCTTTTACCTTTATGAGCCACTTTTGTTTGCTTACCCTTTTGACATGCATCACATAATTTTGTCTTTTGATACTTGATGCTTGGTAAGTCTCGCACTAATCCTTTGTTGGCCAGCTTTCGAATATTCTTCATGTTTACGTGGGCCAATCTTCTATGCCACAACCATGATTCTTCTTCTTTTGACATGAAACACTTAGCAGAGGCATTAGTAGCACTTTTAAAGGATACTTGGTAAATGTTATCTACCCTTGTGCCTACTAGTACCGTGTCAAGTGTGTCAATATGTTTGACCAGACATTGACTTGAATGAAACTCAATTGTGTAACCCGTATCACACAATTGGCTGACACTTAGGAGATTAAAAGTCATCCCCTTGACTAGAAGGACATTTTTGATTTGGAGACATTCGGATATTTGAATATCTCCAACTCCTATAACCTTAAGGCTACCATTATTACCAAAGGACACATTACCTCTATTTTTGTTTTGAAGGGTAGTAAAGAGTGGCTTGTCCCCGGTCATGTGCTTGGAGCATCCACTATCAACAAACCAAGTTGATAGATGCTCCCCCTTGACAAATGCCTACAAGACACGAAAGATAGATGTTTTAGGTACCCAAATCTTGGGACCTAATGCATCTACAATGAAAGACCTAGGAACCCATGCCTTGGTCACACCCTTCCTAGTCTCATGAACCCTAGAAGCATGTGATCTATGAAATTGGGTTCTATACACTAAGGAAATGAAACTAGACTCCTTAGGTTGGTATCCTAATCCATCCTTGTTGTAGACCGCCCTTTGGGCATTTAGAATCATATCTAAGGTCTTAGAGCTAGTTGAGAATTTCTCAAGCATTTTCTTGAGTTTCTCAACTTCACTCTTTAGGGCATTATTTTCATCCTCAAGAAGCTCTTGATGAAGGTCATCAACCTCATCTTCCCTAAGAGTCTTCAAGTGTTCTACTTCTTCTTTTAATAATTTGATTTCAGTTTTTGATTTCTTAAGCAGTGTAGATAAATGAGCAATAGTCTTATAGCATTTTTCTAAATGTGGAGAGGTTACCTCTTCATCATCCGAAGATGATGAAGCCGCGGCTGATGTATCACTTCCGGAGTCCGATTCCTCCCTTGCCATGAGTGCTAATTGACGAGTGCTTTTCTCCTTCTCTTCCTCCGATGAGCTTGAGGAGGATTCATCCCAAGAAGCTTTGAGAGCTTTCTTCTTCTTGGCCCTTTCTTCCTTCTTCTTGAGTTTCGGACACTCGCTCCGATAGTGTCCTTTCTTGCTACACTCATAACAAGTAACGTTAGTCTTATCAATATTTTGATCAATAGACTTACCTTTCCCTTTGTATCTTCGGCTCCTTCTCATGATTCTTCTCACGAAGTTGGCCATCTCGCTTGATGATGATCCTCCTTCATCATCGGACTCAGAGGAGGATGAGGATGTAGGAATTTCTTTCTCCTTCTTCTTTTCTTTCTTCCTCCTTCCATCCTTGCTCTTTTCTCCTGCAACTAAAGCAATACCTTTCTCTTTTTGACCCTTGTTAGCAAGCTCATGAAGTTCTATTTCACAAAAGAATTTATCTAACTTAACAATTGAGAGGTCCTTGGAGACCTTGTAGGCATCTACCATAGATGACCACAAGGCATTCCTTGGAAAAGCTTTGAGAGCGTACCTTACGAGATCGCGATTTTCTACGCGTTCATCCACGGAATGAAGACCATTGATGATCTCCTTGAACCTTCCGTGTAGTTCACTTACTGTTTCGTTCTCCTTCATGGTGAGATTTTGTAGTTGGTTTAGGAACAAGTCTCTCTTGGCGATCCGAGAGTCTCGAGTTCCTTCTTGGAGCTCGATGAGCTTGTTCCACAAATCCTTTGCACTCATGAATGGACCTACCTTGACAAGCTGATCTTTGGCTATTCCACATTGTAGTGTGACCACCGCCTTGGCATCGGCTTGTCCTTTGTGAGTTTGCTCGGCGGACCACCTCGACGACTCTAGTTCCTTACCTTCTTCATCCTTCGGAGGTGTGAAACCTTCCTTGACCGAGAACCACATAGAGATGTCGGTCTTGAGATAATACTCCATACGACTCTTCCAATATTGGAAATCCACTCCATCGAAGTAGGGTGGGCGATTGGTACTAAAACCTTCCTTCATAGCCATCTTCTTGCTCTTTAGGGTGTTAATCCGGATGAAGAGCGCCTTGCTCTGATACCACTTGTTAGGACCTTCGGATGGCTAGAGAGGGGGGGTGTGAATAGCCTCCTTTAAAAATCCAATCAAATTTCCTCACAAAAGTTTGTTAGCACAGCGGAAATAAGTAAAATGAAAACTGATGCAAGGAAAAGAACAAACCACCACTAACAAAACGATGTACGAGGTTCGGGGATAACTTGCCCCTACTCCTCGGCGTGTCCGTAAGGTGGACAATCCCTTGATCTTTCGGTAGATCATACCCCGGACAAAATCCGGCTAAGTGTTTCTCCTTCTCGGTGAAGTAACCTCTCCACAAAAGTCACAGAATAGATTTGAAAACAAAGCACAATGACTTACAGAGTTTTGTGGCTAACGAAATGAACAAATGAAACTTACAGCCACGAAGCAAAACGCATGCAAAGACAGAAGGAAGTCTTCAGTCAAGAGCTCAAGAACACAGCCTCTTGATCGACAGAGAGTTTTTCCAGAACCTTAGCAAACCTCTCTTCTTCCTTCTTCTTATTCTGCTTTCTCACTATCCCGAATCACTATCACCTGTGTCGAATCGCTGCAACCAACTCAGGCGTCGCCAATCACTCTTCCTTCTGATCTGGTTCTCTGAACTCACACCAATACCATCCATGGTCTTCACTGGTGTCTCTGAGCTCGAACCAATGAGCAAGAGTCCAACTGATCGCGGCCAGTGAACGTTGAAGCCCAAATTGCATCACTTGCAGTGAAATACAGCATAAAGGGCACTTGTTCTTATTCTTCTGATGGAGCTTCATTTGAAATTAACCAATGGCACGATACCTGCAACCTGTAACTTAAAAATCTCACAGCAGATGATTTGATCAGGTGAATCAGAAATATCGAGAAGCAGCAGAAACAAACGACAAGTTGTGGATACAGATCGATCCATAGCTCTCGGACCGATCGGGACTCATCACGATCGGTCAGAAGAGTCTCGATCGATGCGTGGACCGATCACTATGGGTGGATCGATCCACGCACCGATCCCCTCTCGCTTTGAGTCGGCGTTTCGATCGCTTTTCGATCGGTCAGACCGATCAGATAACCCCAATTCTTAGTTACTGATCGGTCCCGACCGATCGATAACCCACGAGACTTTACGTGTGGTCACCGATCGGTCACGAGACCGATCGGTGACTCATGATCATCGGATCGGTCGCCGACCGATCCGACAACCAGTTTCCGGATCGGCCAATGACCGATCCAATGTCTTGTGTTAGTTTTAGAGCCTCCCAGCCCTAAACCCTAACGTCTTCCTGGTCCAGAGAACGAGCTACCAAGCCCTCTCTGACCTAGTCCAGAGAACGAGTTGCCGAGCCCTCTCCGACTTCGTCCGGTCTAGAGAACGAGCTACCGAGCCCTCTCTGACCTACTCCGGAGAACGAGCTACCGAGCCCTCTTCGACTTCGTCCGGTCCAGAGAACGAGCTACCGAGCCCTCTCTGACCTAGTCCGGAGAATGAGCTGCCGAGCCCTCTCCGACTTCGTCCGGTCCAGAGAACGAGCTACCGAGCCCTCTCTGACCTAGTCCGGAGAACGAGCTGCCGAGCCCTCTCCGACTTCGCGTGCCAAGTATCCGTACTTGGACTTTTCCTCTCCTCATGATCAACCTTGATCATCAATCAGTCTGAGTTTAATTAATATCTGATACAAACTTAAATCAGTGTCAACATCAAAACAACAGCCAGGTCAGACTGTATCAACAACATCATCTACAACCCCTCCACCATCTAGAGATCCATTTAGTCAGCTGCGTGACGACATATTTGGATGATTCTACTCACTACAGACTATGTTTCAGGGATAGCTAGCAGAGTTCCATCAGGACATAACTAAATGAGTTGACACTTTAGAAGCGTAGCAAACTGAGATGTTCAATTATTTTCGATATATGGACGATCCTTCATCCCCTCTATCTGATGCTTGATCTAATGTATTTTCTATTTAGGCACTATGCCTATGTAGTTAGATTTTATACTTTCTAGTTATGGAACTTTTTAGTTGTGATTTTTACTCTACATTTTAATTGATTTATGCATGTGTTTTATAGAATAGGTTTCTATTTCTTAACATATTTTTTCAAAATTATTACTTTTTCAAAATTATGTTTTCAAAATTGCCCTTTCAAAATTTATTTTCAAAATAGTGTTCAAAATATTTTATGTTTTTTGGAGTAGCCTAGGACTTACCATAGAATTGCATATTTCTATAGTATTAGAATTCAACATCTCACAAACACAGTAGGATACCTTGCTTATGTATTTGAAATATAGAACGGTATGGGATGCTTAGGACTTAGCCTAAGATTTCAGATGCTTACATTAATGCATCGCTATAAATCTAGGCTTTAAACAAAACACATTGATCAATTTGGAAATTCTAGCTAGTAATAAACTAGTTAAAAGCAAACTCTCAAATTGATCAACCTGAATCAACAGGTGGTATCTTGTGGTAGTTAGTTAAGTATGATGGTTGGACATTTCATCATAAGGATATATTTTTTTTTAGTTTTTTAAACCATGCTTAGAATTTTAGGGGCAACTTCAATATTATTTTTGAAAATTTCAAGAATAAGGAAATTCAAATTTAATTTTTCAAAAAAAATTTAACCTTTATTTAAAAATTATTTTCAATTTTTTTCTTTAATATAGTTTCAAAATGATTTTACCCTATCCTTACAAAATTTTTTCAAAACTATTTTCAAATTTTTTCTTTAACATAAATTCAAAATTATTTTCAACTTTCTCTTTATAAGATTTTCAAAATTATTTTTTAATTTTTTCTAAAAATATTTATCTTCAACTTGAACTTTATCTTTTAAATTTTTATTCAACTTTCAAAATTTTCAAACTTCTCTTTAAAATTTATCTTCAAAATGTATCTTTGGATAAGTTATCAAAAGTCTTTAAATACATTTTCCAAAGTCAATTTCTTTTAAAGATTAAATGTTTTATATTCTTGCTTAATTTTTTTTAAAAAATAAACCCATATTTTTCTAACTTCAAACTTGTTATTTTTGTTTCCCCTATTTTTGATGTGTGTTAAAGGGGGAGAGATAATGAATTCATGGGGAGAGTTAAGAAAAAAGTGCTTGTTTACTTATTTTTTCTATGTTATTAAAACTTAATTGTGAACCTTGGTTGCCAAACATCAAAAATGGAGAGATTGTTGGTGCAGGTTACACAAGAATCAAACATGAGTTTTGTTGTTGTCAAAGGTTCAAGTTAAGTTATGTTGTGATATAATAAGTTAACTAAGTGTGCAGAATGTTTACTCAACCGAATAAGTCTTAGCAGATTGTGGAAGCCAGGCAGGAAGCCCAAGTAGGTAGAGAGGGCTCGACACTTGGCAGGGAAGCTCGATAGATCTGGAGGATTGAAGATTGAGGGAAAGTCTTGGTGAGCTGATCTGATGCTAAGCGATAAAGTCCAAACAGGTCTGGAGGACCAATGTTAGACAAGGAGGTTGAGGTAAGCAACTAGAGAGGAGTGACAGTGAGGTCGTGTCCTGGGAAGGGACAAACCCTAAGTTGCCAATCCAATTGAAGAAACTGAGAAGGTTTCCAAGTTGAGATCAAGACAGTCTTACTGTCTATTACTATTCATGCATCTCACTATTCATATATTACTATGCTAACTTTTGTGATGCAGGGATATATTATCTAAATCTATTTTATAGGAAACAACTTGATCAGTCGACAAACCTAGGGATCGATTGACCGAACAAGGCCAATTCAGACCATAGATTAGATAGACCAAAGAAGGTTCCGGTCAAAGCCTAATCGGTTGATCGAACCAGAAGATCAGTCAACCGAACCATGATGATGTGACACAAATTAAATTGAGCTGAAGTATAGAAAGAAATAAGGCTGATTGATCGATCGAACCTGGGGTTCGGTGGATCGAATGATCATCTCATTAATGTAGCATTGAGTGTGAATCTCGACGAAATGGGAAAGTTCACTATTCGATCGACCAAACATGGTGATTGATCGATTGAACCATTAAAGCTTATAAATGCATAACAATCATATCTCGGTGAAGAAGGAAGGGAGCGCGTTTAGTTAATCGATAGGAGGTTCAATTGACCAAACTTATCAATCGACCGAATGATTTATCAGTCGACCAATCAAGTCTTATATAAGCAGAGCTCGAGGTCGTAGGCAAAGCATTAGTTTTCGGTTCATCTATGTGCAAAGCTACTGCTCATGCTACTAGTCTACTACTCACCTTCAAGCAAGCTGCTACTCGATCCAAGAAGTACCGACCGAGCTCCATCTTTTATCTAGTGTTGGTATATTTTGTTTAAGCTTGCATTGTTTTAATTTCCCAAAGATAGTAGTGTGTTATTATCTTCCATTCATCATTTTGTATGCATTGCTTCTTTCCAAAGATTTTGAAAAGAAGAATTCTAGTGGATTGGCCAACAATGCGATCAAGGATCGCGGGTCTTAGAGTAGGAGTCAACATAGGCTCCGAACCAAGTAATCAACTGAGTCATCTATTTTTCTTTTACTTTTATCTTTCACTGCTGCTTTGATATTCATTTTACAAATTGTTATGAAAAGAAAAGATTTTAAAAGAAAGTGGTATCCCCCCTCCCCTCTATCGCTTTCTATCGATCCTTGAGTTGGTAGGGGTCTCACACCCTTACTGGCTAGCCTCTTTACTCTTGTATGTGTTGGTGGTATGACCTCTTTATCCATGATAGGGGCTACTTGAGCGTCTTCAGATTCCTTCATCTGTAGCTTAGTTTGGAGCCCTTTGATTTAACTTTTGACATAAGTAATTAACTTATCTTTTGTTGATAAGAGATTATCCTTTTCATTTATGGCCATGGCCATC
The DNA here is from genome assembly GCF_018446385.1 of Zingiber officinale. Taxonomy (NCBI): domain Eukaryota; kingdom Viridiplantae; phylum Streptophyta; class Magnoliopsida; order Zingiberales; family Zingiberaceae; genus Zingiber; species Zingiber officinale. Next base: position 57,155,162 of record NC_055992.1, on the reverse strand, counting down.
TCCCTTTTAACATTCTCCAAACTTTGAACAATAGTATTTAGTTATTGCTTTAAATTTTCAAAATGTTCTGCCTTTTCCTTGCACTCACTACAATTGAAACTCTCTGGGCAATGCAATAGACCTTCTTGACCCTGATGTGAAGAACGTTGGCCTAATATATCAGGTCCTTAAGTTGGAGGAAACCAATCTGGTACCAAAATTAGTTCAGACTCTGTCGGAATTTAATCTATAATAATTTTCTCACCACTCACATGGTCTATCATCTTTTTTACTATGTCAACGTGATAGTTAGGCTAACTCCATCGAATAATTCTAGGAAATACTTTAGGATACTTTGGATTAATGAAATAGATGTGCTCACTCATCCATACCTACAATGTGATTAAAGTGATTAAAAATAATTTAGACCAAATATTGTGAGTCACATATAATTTAACTTACTGCCAATATAGTTGGAAATCCCTTTAGCAAGGTGGCCTTGGGAGTTGAATCATCAACTTGTGGTTTTGGCCTCAATGTAACCTCCAAACCAATGGCCTCCAATTGAGGAGCCATGAAACTATAAATTACATTACACTAGTTAAACCTGGCTAAGTTGTCAAAATCATCTAGGCAGTCAATCAGGGATAGCATAGGTAATCTAGCAATGCTGCTAGTACCATAAAACAAAATAATTGCAAAAAAAATAGAGAATATAAAGCTGATAGTATAACTTGTCATTTGATCTTGACTTCGTTATGAGTTCCTCCAAATGCTTGGCAAATCAATCAGACTATTAGAAAACCTCCATGTATAGTAGGTTGGATGCCTCATTTAAATCAAGTGGAACTGTGTCTCCATTGTCGGGTAGGCCTAGAATCAGTGCAACATCAACCTTTGTGAATTGTATTTTTTCCCATGGAAGTTGAAGTTGTGTTCCACCAAATCCTAATTATCAAACATATTCTGGACCACAACTCTTACATAAGGATAATTGTTGAGGTCGAGGACCCACGAGAAGGGTGTGCACCGAATCAACTATTCTTGTTGTGCTGTCGGTTGAACATAAGAAATAAATTCTGTGAAATAGAAATGGCTACTCTTCTAGTTCATTCTATTACTATCCCCTTCGTTTACATAACTAGGATAACTGGGTCGATCAGTAACTCCACCTGAGAACTCTATTTTTGAAGTCATCTCGAACTAAGCAAGCATATCAAGCATAAACCAGTAGTCACAATCAAAATGAATTTGACCGCCCTAAACACTAACGGTAACCCCAAGAGAAATAAAAACTAAATAAGCATTGGAGCTACATACATTCGAGAAAGAAGATGATGGAAGTCCTAAGCCACAGGAGGTTCGTTTGTCATGTTTTCACCTCACTTGCAATTTAGTTGACCTAATTTTGAGAAAGAAGACATGCTGAAGTAGATGTGTTCTGTAAATAATGTTGGCTCTGATATTAGCCCATATCAAGCCTGATGTGGGCCTGATATGGGAAAATATCAGGCACGACTTCGCCTTATATGATCTCATACCTTGTTGGGCATGATATGCCACTATATTAGGCCCATGTTCTGGCTGAAATGTATCATAAAATTAGATCACCTCCAGAGAGATCTAAATTAATAATAGACGACACCATTGGAGTCCTTGATGCATGAGAAAATCATAGAAATTGATTTGAGTGCAATCTGACCTCTCTAGGTCCATTAGTGGATTTTGGCCAAACCCAACAAATGGACCTAGGATAGTTAGATTTCACAAAAATATCAATCAATGGGAAGGGTTGAGTGAGGAGAAGGTAGATATGGTGTCAAACTTAGGTTTTAACCACTGTTAATGAATGGCACGGAGCAATACACTTGTAAGAATTCAATGAACAGTACACACTTTCGAGTTTTAACTTACAAGTACAACAAAACCCTATTTTTTAAATTGTAACTTAGAGTTGAAACTTAATTTAAAACCCTATTTATTATTTAGGAAATTATTCAATTATACAATTCTCACATCAGGAATAACCGTGGGCCTGATATGGGAAAATATCAGGCCCACGGTCCATATCAGGCCCAGCGTGGGCCTGATATATATACCACCATATTAGGCCCACTAGCGGGCCTGATATATTTCCATATCAGGCCCATGTTTTGGCTGAAATGTATCATAAGATTAGATCACCTCTAGAGAGATCTAAATCAACAATAGACAGTACCGTTGGAGTCCTGGATGCATGAGAAAGATTAGGAATTGATTTGAGTGCAATTTGACCTCTCTAGGTCCATCAGTGAGTTTTGACCAAAACCCACTAATGGACCTAAGGTAGTCACATTTCATCAAAATATCAATCAATCGGAAGGGTTGAGCGAGGAGAAGGTAGATATGATGTCAAACCTAGGTTCTAACTATTGTCAATGAAGTTATTGTGTCATGCCATTTGGCATGGAATAGTACACTTGCTAGAATTTAATGAACAACACACACTTTCAAGTTTTAACTTATAAACACAATAAAATCCTATTTTTTAAGTAGTAACTTAGAGTTGAAACTCAATTTATAACCCTATTTGTTATTCAAGAAATTATTCAACTATACAATTCTCACACCAGGAATAACCCTGGGCTTGATATTTTCCCATATTAGGCCCACCTTTGGGCCAAATATGGTCCCATATGAGGCCCACCTTTGGGCCTAATATGGTCCCATATGAGTCCCATGGTGGGCCTAATATGGTCCCATATGAGGCCCACGATGGGCCTAATATGGTCCCATATGAGGCCCACGGTGGGCCTAATAGTTTCCATATCAAGCCTAGCATGGGCCTGATATGCCACCATATCAAACCCACATTCTGGCTGAAATGTATTGTAAGATTAGATTGCCTTTGTAGAGAGCTAAATCAACAATAGACGACATCGTTGGAGTTCTTGATGCATGAGAAAGCCATAGAAATTGATTAGGTGTAATCTGACCTCTCTAGGTCTATTAGTGGATTTTGAGCAAAATTCACTAATAGACCTAGGGTAGTCAGATTTCACCAAAATATTAATCAATGGGAAGGGTTGAGCGAGGAGAAGATAAATATGATGACAAACCTAGGTTCTAACCACTATCAATGAAGTTATTATGCATTGCCATTTGGCATGGAATAGTTCACTTGATGGAATTCAATGAACAGTACACACTTTTGAGTTTTAACTTACAAACACAACAAAACCCTATTTTTTAAGTCGTAACTTAGAGTTGAAACTCAATTTACAACCCTATTTGTTATTTAGGAAATTATTCAACTATATAATTCTCACATCAGGAATAACCCTGGGCTTGATATGTTTCCACTTTCTGGCTGAAATATATCATAAATTAGATCACATTCGAAGAGATCTAAATCAATAATAGACAGCACTGTTGGAGTCCTTCATGCATAATAAAGCCACAAGAATTGATTCGGGTGTAATCTGACCTCTCTAGATCCATCAGTGGATTTTGACCAAAACCCACTAATAAACCTAGGTAGTCAGATTTCACCAAAATATTAATCAATGGGAAGGGTTGTGTAACGACCCAATTTTCCCTATTTCAAGTTCTAAAAGTCCATAAAAATATTTGAAAATACTTTTAAAATATTCTAAAGATTTTTAGGAATTTTTAGAGTATTTTTACGCAAATTTTGGAGTCCGTTTGGTATTTTTACCAAGGAGAATAAGTTTTAAAAATAAACTAAAAAAAAAAAAAAAGGGTTGTAGAAGCTGGGTTTCGAACCCAGCACCCCTGGCCCAAGCAAAACCGGCCCAACCAACCGAGCTGCGCTCGATTTGTTAATCATATATGGAGCGATATATATTTAAGTAGTAGTTAGGAACAGTAAAATAAATTGGAATTAAAAGTGCGCGGCTGAGGGATTGAAGCCGAGACTCGTTGATTCGGTAAAAGGCCAGCTAACCAACTGGGCTAGCAGTTGTTACTTAATCAAATAAAGGGAGAATTTTATTTAATGAGTAGAAGTTAATAACAAGAATTAATGGGCAGAAAATGGTTGCAGCCGAGTTTCGAACCCGCAACACAAGCCTTAAGCAAAACGCAGCCAACCGACTATGCTAGCGATCGTTTGTTATTAAAGAAGGAGAAAAATTCCATTTAAGCTATAGTTGGAACCGAAAATAACCCTAGTTATAAAGTGAGGACTAAAGTGATTTTCGGAAAACCTAAAATTTCTTTTCCTCTCCTCACCTCTCGCGTGCGACGGCGGCAGATCAGGCGGAAGGTGAAGCCGACCTAGGGTTCCTCTCCGGCGGCCGGCAAGGGCTTCTTTTCAGAAGTCGTTCACGGATTCGTGGTCTCCTCGTCAAGGAGAACACGCGGATAGGAAGGGATCGCAGAGATCTTCACATCATCCGAACCCTAGATCTTCCTCCGGTTGTAAGTTCAAGAACAGCGAGGTGAGTTGCTACTCACCTGCGGTAGGATAGCTCCGAGATTTTCTTTCCTTGCTGCCGTGAATTGAGGATTTGGATTCATGATTTCTTCTTGTTTTTTTCCGAAGCAGATTAGAAGATTGAGATCTTAGTTCATGTGTTCTTCTATTGTCTATGATTTTGGTATTGTGACCCGAAACAATGATGCTCTCTTGTGTTGGTTGTGTTTTCAGATAGTCCCTTGAACGGATTTAGTGGTCAACAGTTTGAATTTGAGGTTGTTCTTGCTTTCTTATGATGTTTAGAGGTTTTAGAAAGAATTGGTTAGGTTGTTAAATAAGCATGTTCGGATAGTAAGGAAGCTAGCAATCATTTGTTTTCTTTCCTTGCCGTGGTACTGATCAGTTAAAGGAGGAAGAGTAGTGGTTCGGTTTGTTTGGAGTTTGTTGCCATGAAAACCTAATCCAGATTAGTAGGTTTGGGATTTTAACATGGAAGGGTATAGTTGTTTGAGAATGTAGCCTTCTCGGTTCCTTTTTGTTTTCTTATAGTGGCACTGAACAGGAGTTTTGAGCTTTGAGTTATGTATGCAGAATTTCAATCATTGAGCAGAATTTGTAGATCATAGATGCGATTCTTTCTAGAACCGTGTTCTGACTTATTGTAAAAGAATTAGAATACAAGAAACATTTTAGTTCTTTGCCATCTCATTGATTAGGAACAACCTTATTTCTGGATTTTGGATCTAGTTCTTTTGTGCCATTTAGTTTTGAACAGCCCATAAATATCATGAGCAGCAAGTTTTGTTGCTGTGCTATATGGTTTTGCTTGTATTAACATCATGAGCATTCAATTTAGGGAGTGTTTAAGTTAACAATTCTCTTTTGAAGCATAGAATAAGGAGGTTAGAGAATAATTGAGAATAGCTTATGTATTTTGAATTCTGCAGCTTTGTGATGGTGTAATCTCTTTAGTGTAAAGTGAGAGATGTTGAATGACTTTAGCTTGTGCAGTGATAGACCAAGTAGAGAGGAGCAGGATCATTTTAGTGGATCACCTAGACTATTGAATGGATTTAATAGAATCTGAACTTATGATGTTTAAGCAAACGTTTTTCCAATATGCACTTAAGTTATTTGGATTGAATATTCATAGGTTACAATTCCAGTTAGATCACTTCTTCATATTGGTTGAAGTAGGAACGGACTTAAAAAGTAAGGAAAATTGGAGTAAGTATCCTTCTGATCATAAATAGATCATGTTGATGATGAAACAAAAAGTTTAGAAAGTAGTGGTTGATATTAGATGAGTGGGGAAACTGAGATAATTGGAATCAATTTGGAAGTTTTAATGTAGTTTAGATCTCCTCAAAGTGCAGTTTTAAAAGATTATAGTGAAGTTTGATTAAGTCTTTAGAGTGCAGATTTTTATTAAGAAGAGCAGTGCATATTTCTCTAAGTAATAGACGTGCAGTTTTCCTTTTCTAGCTTCCCCTTAGCTATTTGTAAGTATGAGTAGACTTCTTTTCTATTGCTATTAGACATGCAGATTTTCTTTGCTATCAGTTTAACATGAGCAGTATTGATTCCTATTTTTAGTCCTTTACTACTAGATACACATGAGCAGTTTCCTTTAGTTTTCATTTGCTATTTTAAGAAGCATGAACAACCATGTATTCTAGTGGAAAAATAAGAATCCTATTAAATACTTTTAGAAGTATTAACAAGTAAAAGGAAGAAAAAGAAAAGGAAGAGAAAGGTCAAGGCCTTAAGTAGATCCCAAAGTCAAGACTTTAGGGATTTTTGGCACACAAGGTGCTTATTAAAATGCCAAGGCATTTAAAGAAGAAGTAATTAAGATATAACAAGTATTTTACTTTTAAATGGCATGTACCGGACACAAGGTCCAGGGGATGGGCTCCAAGATGCCCCTAGGCACAAGGCCTAGAAGTATCTTAGTAGTTTCGGGATTAGCTACCTCGATCCTTACTAAGAATGCGCGCAAAGTGGTACAATGCCGGGCCCGAAAGAAGTTGATTATTATTTTCAAGTATTAAAAGTATAAGTTTATGAACAAGGAAAAAAATAAGTTTTACATAAGAATAAAAGTACTAAAGAATGAGTTTTAAGCAAGTGAAATAAAAGAATCAGCTTAGAACAAGTAAAACAAGTTTCGCTTTGTTTTAAAGATCAGTAAGTTTAGCTTCCTTTTATGCTAGCAGCTTTTACATGTTTAGTTTTCTTACATGTTATTGATTTGCTAGTTGATGAGCATGTTTAGCTATACATGTTAGCTTTTCAGTTAGTTGATTCCTTTGCTATTTATGAGCATGAGTATCTTTACATGTTAGCATTCAGTTTTAGCATGTTTTTATTTATATACATGCATATCGTGATTTTGTGAGTTAGATAGCGCTCACTAAGCATTTTGCTTATAGATACTACTTTCCTCCTACTGCAGATAAAGGAAAAGGAAAGCTAAAGTATAAGAAGGAAGGCGACGAGGAGATGCTGTGACGGTGTGTGATGCCAGGACTATGGAGAGATCATGAGTTTGCTAAGGAAACAGTCAAGACTCCTTTTGAGTTTTCTTTCAGTTATTAAGTTGATAGAGATTGTATTAGTTGTTTCCTTTGTCTATGTTGATTAATTGAGTCTATTCCGCATTGTTAGTTGAGTTATTTCCTATTGTTGGAGCTATATAGTTTTCTATTGCTAGAATAGTTTCTTTTAGTGTCGTGTTATTATTTCTGCGTGGTTGTGAAAAATATGTTCCAGCCGCCTGTGGCTGTGTATATAGTGTTTGTATCCCAGTTTGGGGTCACCGGTACAGGAGAGACTCTGCCGAAATTTTTCGGTAGAGTTTTCCTAGAGATTTTTAATAAACCGGTTAAGTAGAGTAGTAGATAGGTAACGGTCACTCTTAGAGAGTAGTAGTAGTAGTAAGAAGGGTGGTCGTTACAGGTTGAGCGAGGATAAGGTAGATATGGTGTCAAACCTAGGTTCTAACCACTGTCAATGAAGTTATTATGTCGTGCCATTTGGCACAAAACAGTGCACTTGCTGGAATTCAATGAACAACACACATTTTTAAGTTTTAACTTACAAGCATAACAAAATCCTAGTTTTTAAGTCATAACTTAGAGTTGAAACTAAATTTATAACCCTATTTGTTATTCAAGAAAGTATTCAACTATATAATTCTCACATCAAGAATAACCGTGGGTATGATATTTTCCCATATTAGGCCCACCGTGGGCCTGACATATTCTAGCTAAAACTTATCATAATTTAGTCATAACTTATAGATGAAACCCAATTTACAAGCACCCACTTTGAAATACCTTGACAATTGACACCTCATATTAGAGATATAAAATTTACAAAACTCAACATAACTATTTATCTTCAAACTCATGCAACCTTATACCAGTAAAAAAAAAAATATAGATGTACTACATATAAAATTTTCTAAGATGTACTACATACAAAAGATATGGATCCATTTTGCCTTCATATAAAATATATAAATCAAGCATAATATTTCTGCTTACAAAATATTCATGCATACATATACCAGTAAGTCAATTAGCAGGGGCTGGCGACATTCTACAAGTCCTTCAATTATGGCCAAGTTGTTTGTAGCGACTGTATTTGATTTTTACCTTCTCGTTATGTTTCGACTTGATCTATGCCTTCCTTCACCTACAGGGATGCACAAGGCTACGGGGACATAGAACTATAAAGTTGTTTACACCACAAGACCAAAATTCCTTGCTTCGATAAGGATAAATACGATCCATGTAAGTGGCCTTCAAATTTTGCGAATAAAAATAATGTTGATAATACGAGAGTGTATCCATGTTCCGATGAATGATTATAGTAATAGCATGTGAGTAAGGCAATCCAGAATTTTGAAACTCTCTGTAGTTGCAATATTTTCTTTCCAAATTAACAATGTATGAAGCACCCTAGGTCTCTACCTCCATTTTAGATTGAGAGTAGGGGTGGACTTTATATGTGTTGGATCGAGAATTCGCTAGGGGGGGTGAATAGCGATTTTTAAAAAAATTCGAGTAAGTACGCAGCGGAATAAGAGAAAAAACACAACAACGCTAACACAGAATCAATTTACTTGGTTCAGAGCCTATGCCGACTCCTACTCCAAGGCCTGCACTCGTCGAGTGATTACGTTGGGCAATTCACTAGTAATTCGTAAATTATTACAAGATTTAAGTACAAATGCTTTTAAGGAAAGAGTACCGACAATAATTAGAAAAAGAAAATAGTAGCACTTTGTCGGAGGAGCGTCGTAGGAGCACAGAAGAGAAGATCGTTCATTGTTCTTCTCTGGCTCCAGCCTTTACCATCCTTATATAGGAGGTTTGGGGCGCTTGGATCCCTTCGGGCGCCCTGAATGTGATGTAGCCGAGCCAACTAGGGTGCTTCAGGTTGCGAAGCTCGTTGGGGATAGATTTTGTATTCCGAGCGCTCGGATCCCTTCTGGGCGTATGGACCTCCACTTTTCAGCAACCTGCAAAAAAGAGCTAGTCCGAGGCAAAATGTAAACTACCCTGCAAAATAAAGTGTTAGCAGAGTTAAAGAATAGAGTAGTAATTAGATTCCGTCTCCTCGAGCCCGGAAGCTAGTCATGATCTCGACTTAGATATCCGAAATGGATCTAAGTCGGATCGGCGCCTAATGTTCCCTTCCCAGGAACGCGTCCTCACAGTCACTCCCCTCCAGTGACTTACATTCACTTACCTACCAAACATCCGGTCAGCCCTTCGACACGTCTAGGCTTCGTGCCAGATATCCGGTTAGCTCGTCGACCTAGTTGAACTTCTTGTCAAATGTCTGGTCAGCCCATCGACCCGTTTGGACATCGTGCCAACTATCCGGTCGGCCCGTGGACCTAGCTGGGCTTCGTGCCATACATCAGGTCAGCCTGTCGACTAGTCTGGGCTTCTCCTATACACTCGTTCAGAATGTTAGTTTTTTTTTAAAGAATTTTTTTTAAAATGATTTTTAAAGTAATTTTAAAAGAATTTTTTAAAATAAATTTTTAATATTTTTTTAAAATAAATTTTAAAGTTTTAAAAATAATTTTAAAACTTTTTTTAAAAGAATTTTTAAACTTTTTTAAAAGAATTTTTAAAATAATTTTTAAAGTCTTTAAAAGAATTTTTAAAGTTTTAAAAATAATTTTAAAAATATTTTTAAAGATTAAAAAGAATTTTTAAAATAATTTTTAAAATTTTTAAAATAAATTTAAAAAGTTTTTTAAAAATAAATTTTAAAGTTTTTAAAATAATTTTTAAAGTTTTTAAAAAGACTTTTTAAAATAATTTTTAAAGTTTAAAAGAATTTTTAAAGTTTTTAAAAGAATTTTTCAAATATTTTATAAAGTTTTTAAAATATTATTTAAAGTTTTTTTAAAAATAATTTATAGCGTTTTAAAAAGAATTTTAAATTTTTTTAAAGTTTATAAAATAATTTTTAAAGTTTTAAAATTAATTTTTAAAGTTTTTAAAAGAATTTTTAAAATATTTTTTAAAGTTTTACAAATAATTTTTAAAGTTTCTAAAAGAATTTTTAAAATAATTTTTAAAGTTTTTAAAAGACTTTTCAAATAATTTTTAAAGTTTTTTTAATTGAATTTTTAAAATAATTTCTATAGTTTATAAAATAATTTTTAATAAATTTTTAAAAAAACTGTTTAAATATTTTAAAAGATTTTTTAAAAAAAATTTAAAATTTTTTTTAAAGTTTTTTTAAAAGAATTTTTAAAATACTTTTTAAAGTTTTTAAAATAATTTTTAAAGTTTTTATTAGAATAATTTTTAAAGTTTTTTTTGAAATTATTTTTAAAAATAATTTTAAAGTTTTTAAAAGATTTTTTTTAAAAATTATTATAGTTTTTAAAAGACATTTTAAAATATTTTTTTAAGTTTTTAAAATAATTTTTAAAGTTTTTAAAAGAATTTTTAAAATATTTGTAAAGTTTTTAAAAGAATTATTCAATTTTTTAAAAGAATATTGAAAAGAATATTTAAAAGATTTTTCAAATATTTTTTCAAGTTTTAAAAAGAATTTTCAAAAGAATTTTTAAATTTTTTAAATGAATATTTTAAAAAATATTTTAAATAATTTTTAAAGTTTTTAAAAGAATTTTTTAAAATAATTTTTTTAAAGTTATTTTATTAAAAGAATTTTAAAATGACTTTAAAGTTTTTAATAGAATTTTTAAAATAATTATTAAAGTTTTTAAGAGAATTTTTTAAAAAATTTAAAATAATTTTTTAAATAATTTTAAAAGTTTTTTTGAAATGGATATTTTAAATAATTTTTAAACTTTTTTAAAAGAACTTTTAAAATAATTTTTAAAATTTTTAAAATAATATTTAAAGTTTTTTTAAAAATAATTTTTAAAGTGTTTAAAATAATTTTAATTTTTTTAAAATAATTTTTAAAGTTTTTAAAATAGTTTTTTATGTTTTTTAAAATAATTTTAAAAATAATTTTTAATTTTTTTAAAAAAATAATTTTTAAAGTTTTTAAAAGAATTTTTAAAGTTTTTAAATGAATTTTTAAAGTTTTTTAAATAATTTTTAAAGTTTCCAAAATAATTTTTAAAATAATTTTTAAAGTTTTTAAAATAATTTTTAAAGTTTTTAAAAAAGTTTTTAAAGTTTGTAAAATAATTTTTATTGTTTTTAAAATAATTTTAAAAAAAAAATTTAAAGTTTTTTTGAAAAATAGTTTTTAAGATTTTAAAAAGAATTTTTACTTTTTTTTAATAGAGTTTTTAAAATAAATTTTATGTTTTTAAAATAATTTTTAAAGTTTTTAAAAGAATTTTTGTAACGACCCAACCCTTTAGTCTCTTGGGCGGCCCTTGTGGCGGGCCAACTGGCGGCCCATATGTCGTCGGCCCATTTGGCGAACTCTAATGTCGTCAATCGACGATCCTTGGTCGTGCTGTTACTCACTAGGACTTTCCTGTAACTACCCGACCCATTTGGTGGCTCATTTGGCGACCCTAGGGTCGTCGACCGTCGACCATCGGCCGTGTCGTTACTCACTAGGACTTTCCACCCCTGGCCAGTGGATTTTTGCCTCACCCAAGATTCGAACTCTAGATCTTTAGGCTTAAGTACTAGAGTTTATGAATCCTGGTAGCCAGGAGTAACACACGGATTCATAAACTCTAGTATTTAAGCCTGGAGGTCTAGAGTTCGAATCTTAGGGGAGGCAAAAATCCACTGGCAAGGGGTGGAAAGTCCTAGTGAGTAACGACACGTCCGACGGTTGACGACCCGAGGGTCGCCAAATGGGCCGCCAAATGGACCGCCAAATGGGTCGGGTCGTTACAGGAAAGTCCTAGTGAATAACGGCACGACCAAGGGTCGTCGATTGACGACATTAGAGGTCGCCAAATGGGCCGACGACATAAGGGCCGCCAGTTGGCTCGCCACAAGGGCCGCCCAAGAGGCCAAAGGGACGGGTCGTTACAAAATTTCTTTTAAAAACTTTAAAAATTATTTTAAAAACATAAAATTTATCTATTAAAAAAAAAGTAAAAATTCTTTTTAAAATCTAAAAATCTATTTTTAAAAAAACTTTAAAATTTATTTTTAAAATTATTTTAAAAACAATAAAAATTATTTTACAAACTTTAAAAACTATTTTAAAAACTTTAAAAATTATTTAAAAAACTTTAAAAATTATTTTAAAAATTATTTTGGAAACTTTAAAAATTATTTAAAAAACTTTAAAAATTCTTTTAAAAACTTTAAAAATTATTTTTTAAAAAAAATAAAAATTATTTATAAAATTATTTTAAAAAACATTAAAAACTATTTTAAAAATTATTTTAAAAACTTTAAAAATTATTTTAAAAAAATTAAAATTATTTTAAACACATTAAAAATTATTTTAAAAATCATTTTTAAAAAAACTTTAAATATTATTTTAAAAACTTTAAAAATTATTTTAAAAATTCTTTTAAAAAAGTTTAAAAATTATTTAAAATATCCCTTTCAAAAAAACTTTTAAAATTATTAAAAAAAATATTTTAAATTTTTCACTTGGCTACTAGGATTCATAAACTCTAGTACTTAAGCCTGGAGGTCTAGAGTTCGAATCTTGGGGGGAGGCAAAAATCCACTGGCCAGGGGTGGAAAGTCCTAGTGAGTAACGATATGACCGACGGTCGACGGTGGACGACCCGAGGGTCGCCAAATGAGTCGGGTCGTTACAATAAGGCTAAATAGTAGAGTTTATGAATCCTAGTAGCCAAGTGAGTGCCGCTCACTTGGCTACTAGGATTCATAAACTCTAGTACTTAAGCCTGGAGGTTTAGAGTTTGAATCCTGGGGGAGGTAAAAATCCACTGCCAGAGGTGGAAAGTGTTGGTGCGGTTAGTACTAACGATTTAACCCAAGTTTTGATGAATGACAAATCAGGTTAAGTTAGTCTGTTGTTGTCTAACACTCTGATCGAGTGTGCAAGAGAAGTCTAGACAGCTCGACGGGCTGACCAGATGTCTGGCACGAAGCCCAGCTAGGTCGACGGGCTGACCGGATAGCTGGCACGAAGTCCAAGAGGGTCAACGGGCTGACCGGACGCCTAGGCACGAAGTCCAGCTAGGTCGACGGGCTGACCGGATAGCTGGCACGAAGTCCAGACAGGTCGACGGGCTGACTGGACGTCTGGCAGGTAAGTAAGGTAAGTCACTGGAGGGGAGTGACTGCGAGGACGCGTTCCCAGGAAGGGAACATTAGGCGTCGATCCGGCTTAGATCCATTTCGGATATCTAAGTCGAGATCGTGACTAGATTCCGGTCTCGGAAAGACGGAATCTAAGTCATGCTCCTTTTTGCTAATTCATACTCACTTTGCTTTTGCTAACAATCTGTGTTGCAGGGTAAATTTGCCTCCGGACTAACGTTTGTCTTGCAGGACGGATTCTGTGGGAAAACAGGGTCCGGGCGCCCGGAAGGGATCCGGGCGCCCAGAAGGGATCCGGGCGCCCGGGAGGCAAACTTCATCCAAACTCGCGCGTCACCACGTGAATCTTGCTGGTTGGACCTGCCACGTCCCACCAGGGCGCCCGGAAGGGATCCGGGGCGCCCCGAGCCTCATATAAAAGGAGGGTCAGAGGGGAGCTTCAAAACAACAACAAAAAGAACTCCTAGACTGCTTGCTCTGCTGCTCTGCGCTCCAACGACACTAACGAAGCCCCGACAACGTGCTCCTGTCCTTGTGGTTTTCTTTCTGTCGGTATAGCTTTGTTTTAATTTTCATTAGCATTCCTTGTACTGTCTTTGTAATCATTATTTCGAATTGCTAGTGAATTGCCCAACGAAAGTACTCACGGAGTACGGGCCTTCGAGTAGGAGTCGTCACAGGCTCCGAACGAAGTAAAAATTACTGTGTCTATTGTTTTTAAATTCCGCTGCGTTTAACTCTTTTTAACACTATTTTTTAAATCGATATTCACCCCCCCCTCTATCGACGTTTCACGATCCAACAAGTGGTATCAGAGTAGGTACCGCTCTGATTTGGTGCAACCACCAATCAAGCAAAGGGGGGTCGTTTGAAAGAAAAAAAAAATTAGATATTGTTTGTCTTTTAAATAAAACCTTACGCCTTTCGTTTTTTCCCTCCAAAATGGTTTTTAAAAAATACATCGCCATCTTTTCACCATTGTTTAGTATTTAAAAAATATTACATTTTCAAAATTTTGAAATAAATTTTTTTTATTAATATTTTATTAATATTTTATTAATATTTTTTCCAAAAATAGTGAAATATTATTTTTTTTCAGCACTGCTAATCCAAGACCAAGTCTTGCGATTTTTTCTGTTTCTCTGTGTGCAAGAATAATGACTCTTCAAGAAGAACGGAACCCCCACGAACCACCACCATACGATCAAGATTTCAACTATTGGAAGTGGTTAATGGAATGCTTCTTAGGAAGCGTAAACTTTGATTATTGGCTGATATTGAGAAAACCTTCTCAGAACTCAGAACTAAACACAAATGTAAGTAAAATCATTTGTAATGTTTTACCTAACAATGTTTTATGTAGACTAGAAATGTACAAAGATGCACATGAGCTTTGGACCCAACTGATCAAACTTCATGAGGAGCCGATGGAGCTCGAGGATCAAGTAAAAATCGAATCCGAACTCGGGTTAGAGACAATCGAAAAGCCTACTGAATTAGGGGTTATGCTCAAGGTTAGTGATATTTACCAAAATATCCCTGCTAATAGTAGTTTAAAAAATATGAGCATTGATCTGGTTATTTCTGAAAATAAATGTAACGCCTAAAAACTCTCAAAACTATTTTAGAAATATAGTATGATTTTTCTGGAATTTTTAGATATTTTTCTGGAATTTTCCGAGTAGCGGAAGCAGCAAAAATAATTAGAACCGCAAAATAGCTTAGGCGGGAATCGAACCCGGAACCCCTCGGATCTGATAACTTTTAGTTAGCCTTAGTAACCGGTGAACCCAGCAGGGCCGTGCTGAAAGAAAGAGGAATCAATTATATTTATATTAGAGTTGGGTTCAATTATCCACTTAATATAAATAGAAGAGTTAGGTTGGGTTTGGTTTATTTTAGAATTTGGTTCTGCAAACTCCTCCCCTCCAAACCCTCACGCCGAACACCCTTCTTCTCTCCTTCTCTCGGCGCCAACCACAAGGAAGACCTAGGGTTCTCTCCCTAGGGCCCCAAGGACATCTTCCGGTGATAACTCTGGCACGAGGACGCTCTCCTTCGCGAGGGGAACGCTTAGACGCGAGAAGATCGTCGAGAAGTCGTCTCCACTGGAATTCTAGCGAATAGAATTGTAAGGAAATTAGCATACGAGGTAAGAAACCCCTCACCTGCAGTATAAGTAGCTCCGTTTGGGTTTTCTACACATTAGTTTAGCTATATGCAGATTTTTATCGACGCGTAGCGTTAAATTGACCCTCCTCGCAGGTTTAGGGATTTAGTGAGCACTTCTAGATGGGCCGGACACGTAATCCATCTTCAGTGGGGGTTTCTAGACGTTGTCGAGTGCCTAGAAGTGGTCTCCCTAATAGAGAGGAGAGTTGGGGCACACTAAGTGTTCGATAAAATAGCTAGCTAAGTAAAAATGCAAACTAGGCATTTTAACAGCTCAGTTGAATGCATTAGAAGCATCTAAATCAGTAAATCAGTTTATTCTAGCTTATATGGGACTACGGTCCAATGGGTGGGCTCCCACAGTCGCCTCTGGGTTCAGACAACCTAGCTCTAGGTTCAGATAACCTAGAAACAGCAATTTAGAACAATTTAGCTATACTCAGTATTTTACTTTTCAGTTGGCACTGTACCGGATTAGATATCCATTGGGTTGGACTCCCACAGTCATCCCTAGGTTCAGATAACCTAGTAAACCCTACTAAATTCGGGACTTGCAAACCCGGGTTTAGTTAGGGATGCGCGCACAGTAAGTACAGTTGCCGGGCCCAACAGCACATGATTATTATTTTGATCTACTATGCTATTAGTTTTCCAAAACTCATAAAATCAGTTATGTTAGTTGAGTTTGATTTCAGCTTCAGGTTAGCTTCAGTTAGCTTGGTTCTCTATTATTGTTCTATGTGATTAGCTTGCTATGCCATGTTTCAGCTTACATGTTCAGTTATTTCAGTTTATGCTTGCAACCATAGTATGTCATGCCAGTACATGTTTTCAAATAGCATTCTTTAAAAGCATGTTTGCATCGTTGCATGTTTTAGTGAGGTAGTTGGTTTCTTACTAAGCTTTAAGCTTACAGATTCTACTTTCCTTATACTGTAGATAAAGGTAAAGGGAAAATGGACTAGCAGAGGAAGCTAGAGTTCAATGCAAGGATGGTGTGTGTGGCAGGAACTTGGAATAAAAGATCCTTAGGGGATCTAGCAAGCTTAAACAATTGAACCTTTAGTATTTCTATTTTCACGCACTTTTAATTGTTAAATGCTACTAACTAGTAGACCGTGCTTTATATCCAGTTTAGAATGCTAGCTTTATGTCATTAGAATATATTCTATGGATTGTATAAGTGAAATGTGAGATTTTGGCACGAACAAGTGCTGAAATCAGGGGTTCTGATTTGAAATCAGAACCCAGATCGGTCTACAGACCGATCAGAGTGTGGGTTGTGCCCCTGGATCGGTCAGCTGACCGATCCATGCGCGAACAGAGAGTTGGCGCCTGTTATGGATCGGTCAGCCGACCGATCCAGATACGAACAGAGGAGTACGAAGCTCACTGATCGGTCAGCCGACCGATCAGTGTGCCACTGGATCGGTATACCGACCGATCGGTGTGCTCCTGGATCGGTCGGTAGACCGATCCAGCCGCATACAGAAGCGAGAAAGCATATGGATCGGTCAAGAGACCGATCCAGAGGTTTTTTCCGTGCCAGTATCAAGCTGGATCGATCACGGAATCGATCCGATAGCCCAATCGATCCATGGATCGATTGAAATGCCTGATTACAGCTAGCAGAACATCCGAGAGGCATAGAATATCCCCCCTAGAATGTGTACGACTCCTAGGTACACCTAGAATATTAAGTTCAGTTTACAGTAATCAGTTTAGTAAAATTTTAATCAATCCAGATTTTTCGCAATAGTAATTTAGCACATCATTACGTAACGATCGGCCTCGTAGCCTAGTCAGTAGGAGGTGGGTCGTTACAGAGTGGTATCAGAGCAGAGTTCCATACTTCCTACACACACATCAGCATTGTACCTGCAGCTTCCAAGTAAGAATACCTCTCACTTTGTATGTTTATTGCTTTTCTGTTATAGATAACTACAGCATGCTTGTTTATGATAATAGCTAACATGAAAACAATAATTACTCCAGTATGTTTGTATTAGTCATGTATGTCCTCTATGTCTTTAGAAATTGCACGAGGACGCCCAGCTAGAAGGGCACCAGCTACTGAGCCCCAGCATGAGGCAGGCAGTTCAGTGCCTCCCCCAGACCTTACAGCACTAGTGGTTCAGTTACAGCAGCAGCTAGCTGAACAGCAACAGGAAATAGCCACCTTAAAGGCTAGTCAGCAGAACACTCCCACTATCACCCCGGAGCCTAACTTAGCAACACCAGTGGTCTTAGAGGTTCCACCAGTCCAGCCTACGGTACCAGTAGCCCCAGCAGCAGTAGAGGCAAAGAGAGAAGCCTATCTGATCCAGTGGTAGAGAGTAAAGCCAGAGAGTTTCTCAGGTAGCAATGAACCATGGGATGTGCTCAGGCATGGTTCAAAACACTGGAGAGTACGATGGAGCTTCTGGACTGGCCAGAACACGAGAAGGTGAAGTGTGCCTCCTTCTGCCTGATAGGGGATGCACGCATGTGGTGGGAGAGAATCAGAGCGAAGCGCCCAGTGAACCAGATGTTGTGGGCTGACTTCGAGAAGGAGTTCTTTGAGGAATTCTTTCACATGCGGGTCACGAACCGCCACTATGACGAGTTCACAGAGTTTCGTCAGGGCAACCTTTCAGTGGAGGAAGCGTGAAGAAATTCAACAGGTTGGCTCGTCTATGCCCTGAATTAGTCAGCACAGAAAGGGAACGAATCCGGTTGATGCTCAAGATGCTGAGGCCGGAAATAGCAATGAACGTGGCTGGTGGCGTTCATAGGCCACAAACCACAGAAGAGTTAGTGAGCAGTGCTCTAATCACTGAGCATTACCAAAATAGCATCAAGCAGCAGAAGCAAGTCCTCTCAGAAGCTAAAGGTCAAGGAGGCTCAGGCACTCAGAAACAGCAAGGTCACAGCTCCCATGGCTCTAACTGGAAAGGGAACTCTAACAACAAGCGCAAACCAGGGAGTTACCTAAAAGGAGGACCGTCCAGCAAGCAACCCAGTTATCCAAAGTGTGCTACTTGTGGGAAATTCCATCCTGGAGTTTGTCGTAAGGGCACACGAGGATGCTTTGAATGCGGACAGGAAGGGCATATGGCCAAGCAGTGTCCAAACAAGACTAGTCTTCCTCAGCCACAGCCGATTCAGTATGGAGGCCAGCCAGCTCAGTTACATCAGATGCAGGCCGCTTTAGATGGTCCACATATCAGCCAGGGCAGATTAGAAGCCCTTCCAGCTACGACCAATGCGAGGATCTACTCACTCACCAGAGAGGACGTCGCAAATGCCTCGACAGTTGTTACAGGTCAGATTAGTATTTTTTAGCAAATAGCAACTGTTTTATTCGATAATGGGGCAACCCATTCTTATATAGCCAGGGCATTCGCAAACAAGTTAGCAATACCTCCAGAGGTACTCAGTAGTCAGTTTCTGACGACATTACCTTCGGGAGAAATTATGGCATCTACGCACTGGCTCAGAGCAGTATCAGTCACTATAGCAGACAGAGAACTCTTTTGTGATCTGATAGTGCTAGATATGACTGACTACGATGTCATCTTTGGAATGGACTTCCTGATAAGATACAGTGCTTCCATAGAGTGCCGTAAACAGAAAGTCGTATTCCAACCCGAAGCAGAAGCACAGTTTGAATACATCGGAGAACCCAGGAGAAAAGCCAAGAAGTTTCTCTCAGCTATGAAGGCACAGAGGTTGATGGATTCAGGATGTACGGGGTTCTTAGCACACGTAGTCAGTACCAGTCAGGACAAGGACCAACAGTTAGTAGAGGTCCGAGTCGTATGTGACTACCCAGCCGTCTTCCCTGAAGAGTTACCAGGCCTAGCACCAGACAGGGAGATCGAATTTGAGATAGAGCTCATCCCCGGTACAAATCCTATCTCCAAAGCACCTTACCGCATAACTCCAGCAGAACTAAAAGAACTTCATGAGCAACTACAGGAGCTGCTTGACAAAGTCTTCATACGTCCTAGTCACTCACCATGGGGAGCACCTGTATTGTTCGTGAAGAAAAAGGACGGGAGCATGCGCCTGTGCATAGATTACAGAGCACTGAACCAGGTTACGATCAAGAACAGGTATCCCCTTCCCAGAATAGATGACCTGTTTGATCAGCTAAAGGGAGCAGCAGTGTTCTCTAAGATAGACCTCAGATCAGGTTATCATCAGGTGAAAGTTAAAGAAGGGGATATACCCAAGACAACATTCAGGACTAGATACGGACACTACGAGTTCGTAGTCATGCCCTTCGGCGTGACAAATGCTCCAGCTACTTTCATGGACCTCATGAATAAGATATTCAGGGAATATTTAGATAAGTTCGTTATCGTGTTCATCGATGACATTCTTATCTATTCCAGAACTCAGGAAGAACACGCAGAGCACCTGAAGACAGTATTGCAGACCCTTCAACAGAATCAGCTGTACGCCAAGTTCACCAAGTGTGAATTTTGGCTAGATCAGGTGTCCTTCCTGGGTCACATCATCTCAAAGGATGGTATCATGGTAGACCCCAGTAAGATAGAAGCTGTGACCAATTGGAAAAGACCCAAGAACGCCAGCGAGATCAGAAGCTTTCTGGGATTAGCACAGGAAATTCGTAGAGGACTTCTCCAGGATAGCCTCCCCACTGACAGCTCTTACTAGAAAGAACAGAAAATTTCAGTGGACAGAGGACTGCGAGAATAGTTTCAGCGAGCTGAAAAGGAGATTGACTAGTGCACCTATTCTGACTCTACCAGAGAACGCAGATAGCTTTGACATATATAGTGATGCCTCGAAGTTGGGACTAGGAGCAGTGCTGATGCAAGATGGCAAGGTGATCGCCTATGCCTCCAGACAACTTAAGGATTATGAGAAGAACTATCCTACTAATGACCTTGAGCTTGCAGCAGTGGTGTTTGCTCTCAAGATTTAGAGACATTACTTGTATGGAGCTCAGTGCAGAGTGTATACAGATCATTAGAGTCTGAAGTACTTCTTCACTCAGAAGGATCTGAATATGCGACAGCGCAGATAGCTAGAACTGGTCAAAGACTACGACATAGATATCCTCTACCACCCAGGAAAAGCGAATAGGGTAGCAGACGCCCTCAGCAGGAAGTCCAGCGCTACCCTATTATCTCTAGCAGCCATGTCACCGCCCTTACAGAAAGCGATCACAGATTTCGGTCTCAAGCTCATAGTCGGACAGCTCTCTACTATGACCTTAGAGTCGACCTTGCTTGGTGACATCTAGACAGCTCAAGAATAGGATCCTGAAATTCAGAAAATCAAGCAAGGATTAACAGGAACAGAAAACGGAGAGTTCAGAGTGTCCGTTAGCGGGGTGTTGTACTTTGGCGATAGATTATGTGTTCCAGATCAGGAAGAACTCAGAAGGAAAATTTCAGATGAGGCTCACAAGACTCCCTATGCGATGCATCCTGGCTCCACCAAAATGTACCAAGACATGAAGAAACATTTTTGGTGGCCTGGGATGAAGAGAGACATCGCTCGATATGTCAGCACCTGCCTAACCTGTCAGAGGGTTAAGACAGAACATCAGAGACCAGGGGGAGTTTTGCAGCCCATACAGATACCAGAATGGAAGTGGGAAGACATTTATATGGATTTCATAGTGGGATTACCCAGAACCACAAATGGTTTTGTACCATCTGGGTAATAGTCGACAGGTTGACTAAACCAGCCCACTTCCTCGCTATCAGGATATCCTACTCCATGGAACAGTTAGCTCAGTTGTATCTCAAGGAGATCGTTAGACTACATGGAGTCCCACGAACCATTATTTTAGACAGAGACAGTAGGTTCACATCACACTTCTGGGAGTGTGTACAAACGAAATTAAATTTTAGCACAGCCTTCCATCCGCACACAGATGGACAGACGGAGCGAGTAAATCAGGTACTCGAGGATATGCTCCGAGCATGTGCCCTAGACTTCAAGGGAAGTTGGTGCAAATATCTGAGCCTAGCAGAATTTGCAAACAACAACAACTATCAGGCCACTATCGGTATGGCACCTTACGAGGCTCTCTATGGGCGGAGGTGTAGATCTCCAATCTGCTGGTATTAGAGTGGTGAACAGAAAGAGCTAGAACTTCAGACAGATCTAGTGGCAGATACCACAGCAGCTATACAGCAGATCCACCAGAGGATAGAGACAGCTCAGAGCCGCCAGAAAAGCTATGCTGATACACGGCGCAGACCCTTAGAGTTTTCAGTTGGGGATTCAGTGTTCCTCAGAGTAGCTCCCATGAAGGAAGTAATGCGTTTTGGGAAGAAGGGCAAGCTAAGTCCCAGATATGTGGGACCATACCTTATCAGCAGAAGAGTGGGCAAGGTAGCATATGAGCTAGAGCTACCCCAGGAAATGTTAGCTGTCCACAACGTATTTCATGTCTCTATGCTGAAGAAGCATACCCCAGATGCCACCCAGGTGATTGAGCCCCAGTCGGTACAGATCCGTGAAGACCTCAGCTATGACAGTCGGCCTATTCAGATAATAGACCGAGCAGTTAAGAAATTGTGGAACAAGGAAGTACCATTAGTCAAAGTAATTTGGCACAGTCACACAGCAAAAGAGGCAACTTGGGAGACAGAAGCCAGCATGAGACAGAAGTACCCAGAATTATTCTAAGTTCGAGGACGAACTTTTTATAAGGTATGGGGGATTGTAATGCCCGAAAACTCTCAAAACTATTTTAGAAATATAGTATGATTTTTCTGGAATTTTTAGATATTTTTCCGGAATTTTCCGAGTAGCGGAAGCAGCAAAAATAATTAGAACCGCAAAATAGCTTAGGCGGGAATCGAACCCGGAACCCCTCGGATCCGATAACTTTTAGTTAGCCTTAGTAACCGGTGAACCCAGCAGGGTCGTTCTGAAAGAAAGAGGAATCAATTATATTTATATTAGAGTTGGGTTCAATTATCCACTTAATATAAATAGAAGAGTTAGGTTGGGTTTGGTTTATTTTAGAATTTGGTTCGGCAAACTCCTCCCCTCCAAACCCTCACGCCGAACACCCTTCTTCTCTCCTTCTCTCGGCGCCAACCACAAGGAAGACCTAGGGTTCTCTCCCTAGGGCCCCAAGGACATCTTCCGGCGATAACTCCGGCACGAGGACGCTCTCCTTCGCGAGGGGAACGCTTAGACGCGAGAAGATCGTCGAGAAGTCGTCTCCACCGGAATTCTAGCGAATAGAATTGTAAAGAAATTAGCGTACGAGGTAAGAAACCCCTCACCTGCAGTATAAGTAGCTCCGTTTGGGTTTTCTACGCATTAGTTTAGCTATATGCAGATTTTTATCGACGCATAGCGTGAAATTGACCCTCCTCGCAGGTTTAGGGATTTAGTGAGCACTTCTAAATGGGCCGGACACGTAATCCCTCTTCAGTGGGGTTTTCTAGACGTTGTCGGGTGCCTAGAAGTGGTCTCCCTAATAGAGAGGAGAGTTGGGGGCACACTAAGTGTTCGATAAATTAGCTAGTTAAGTAAAAATACAAACTAGGCATTTTAACAGCTCAGTTGAATGCATTAGAAGCATCTAAATCAGTAAATCAGTTTATTCTAGCTTATATGGGACTACGGTCCAATGGGTGGGCTCCCACAGTCGCCTCTGGGTTCAGACAACCTAGCTCTAGGTTCAGATAACCTAGAAACAGCAATTTAGAACAGTTTAGCTATACTCAGTATTTTACTTTTCAATTGGCACTGTACCGGATTAGATATCCATTGGGTTGGACTCCCACAGTCGTCCCTAGGTTCAAATAACCTAGTAAACCCTACTAAATTCGGGACTTGCAAACCCGGGTTTAGTTAGGGATGCGCGCACAGTAAGTACAGTTGCCGGGCCCAACAACACATGATTATTATTTTGATCTACTATGCTATTAGTTTTCCAAAACTCATAAAATCAATTATGTTAGTTGAGTTTGATTTCAGCTTCAGGTTAGCTTCAGTTAGCTTGGTTCTCTATTATTGTTCTATGTGATTAGCTTGCTATGCCATGTTTCAGCTTACATGTTCAGTTATTTCAGTTTATGCTTGCAACCATAGTATGTCATGCCAGTACATGTTTTCAAATAGCATTCTTTAAAAGCATGTTTGCATCGTTGCATGTTTTAGTGAGGTAGTTGGTTTCTTACTAAGCTTTAAGCTTACAGATTCTACTTTCCTTATACTGCAGATAAAGGTAAAGGGAAAATGGACTAGCAGAGGAAGCTGGAGTTCAATGCAAGGATGGTGTGTGTGGCAGGAACTTGGAATAAAAGATCCTTAGGGGATCTAGCAAGCTTAAACAATTGAACCTTTAGTATTTCTATTTTCACGCACTTTTAATTGTTAAATGCTACTAACTAGTAGACCGTGCTTTATATCCAGTTTAGAATGCTAGCTTTATGTCATTAGAATATATTCTATGGATTGTATAGTGAAATGTGAGATTTTGGCACGAACAAGTGCTGAAATCAGGGGTTCTGATTTGAAATCAGAACCCAGATCGGTCTACAGACCGATCAGAGTGTGGGTTGTGCCCCTGGATCGGTCAGCTGACCGATCCATGCGCGAACAGAGAGTTGGCGCCTGTTATGGATCGGTCAGCCGACCGATCCAGATGCGAACAAAGGAGTACGAAGCTCACTGATCGGTCAGCCGACCGATCAGTGAGCCACTGGATTGGTCTACCGACCGATCAGTGTGCTCCTGGATCGGTCGGTAGACCGATCCAGCCGCATACAGAAGCGAGAAAGCATATGGATCGGTCTACAGACCGATCCAGAGGGTTTTTCCGTGCCAGTATCAAGCTGGATCGATCACGGGATCGATCCGATAGCCCAATCGATCCATGGATCGATTGAAATGCCTGATTACAGCTAGCAGGACATCCGAGAGGCATAGAATATCCCCCCTAGCATGTGTACGACTCCTAAGTACACCTAGAATATTAAGTTCAGTTTACAGTAATCAGTTTAGTAAAATTTTAATCAATCCAGATTTTCCGCAATAGTAATTTAGCACGGCATTACGTAACGATCGGCCTCGTAGCCTAGTCAGTAGGAGGTGAGTCGTTACAATAAATGTGAAAATAATGTAGTTGACAATAATTACAAAAATACCCCTAGGATATTATCTGATAAAACAAATCCAATTAATTTAAAAAATTCAAACTTGAACCTAAACAAATCTGAAATCTCAAATGATAGAGATGACAAGGTCAATATTAATCTAGATAAAATTAATAAATTATTTAATGATCTAGACAATATTAATTTAGAAAATCCTATCCAAACCCAAGATAATTTAATTAATAAAAAATTAAATTTTAATGATAAGAATAATCTATTAAATTCCACTAATTATATCAACTTAAAAAATAAAGAAAATATAAGAATAAAATCAAACATTTTGATAAAATCAAAACTAAATTTAACAAAATTAAAATTAAATGTTAAAAATAACATATTAAATAAAGATAATCTGAAAAATTCAAAATTAACAATTAATAAAAGGTTAAAAGATAAACCTGTAAGGAAATATAATTCAAACAATTTAATTAATTCAAATTTAAAAATGAATAAAAACGTAAACTTTAAAAATAAGCTATCAAAGAAAGATAATTCAATTAACCTAATAAAAGTGAAATTGAAAGAAAATTTAAATATTAAATACATTCTTTTAAAGAAAGATAATTTGACTAATTTAATTAATTCAAAATTAAAAACTTGAATCTAAATTACAAATTAAATATTAAATTTTAACCAAAACTTAATAAACCCAGAACTAAAAACTAAATTAATGGCCAATAATTCAGGGGGAGGCTCCAGAATAGCTGGCACCTCCAAAACTAACCTACCCGACAGGGTAACCCTAACCAACCTACCCGAAAAGGGTAACCCCAACCAACTTACCCGACAGGGTAATTAGGACTAGTTAAAGAGGGTTCAAGTTTAACTTGAATCATGGTACTGGTGAGGTTTTTTGATGATAGTACGTTGGGCAAGCTTGGGCATCGCATGTCTAGAAAGATATGACTTCAATCTGGT